>NC_090649.1:308275756-308875756 GCF_040937935.1 Hyperolius riggenbachi
AGTGTGACATGGCTCATTGACTTTAACCACTTGAGGACCACAGTCTTTTCGCCCCTTAACCACTTCGCCACTGAGGGGTTTTACCCCCTGACCACCAGAGCAATTTTCACCTTTCAGCGCTCCTTCCATTCATTCGTCTATAACTTTATTATTACTTATCGCAATGAAATGAACTATATCTTGTTTTTTTCGCCACCAATTAGGCTTTCTTTAGGTGGGACATTATGCCAAGAATTATTTTTTTCTAAATGTGTTTTAATGGGAAAATAGGAAAAATGTGGGGAAAAAAATAATTATTTTTCAGTTTTCGGCCATTATAGTTTTTAAATAATGCATGCTACTGTAATTAAAACCCATGAAACGTATTTGCCCTTTTGTCCCGGTTATAAAACCATTTAAATTATGTGCCTATCACAATGTTTGGCGCCAATATTTTATTTGGAAATAAAGGTGCATTTTTTTCAGTTTTGCGTCCATCCCTAATTACAAGCCCATAGTTTATAAAGTAACAGTGTTATACCCTCTTGACATAAATATTTAAAAAGTTCAGTCCCTAAGGTAACTATTTATGTATTTTTTTTAATTGTAAATTTTTTAATTTTTTTTTAATTACCAAAAAAAAAAAAAAAAAATGGGGAGTGTGGGAGGTAATGAGTTAATTTTATGTGTAAAAGTCATTTATTTGTATGTGAAAAATGTGTAGGGTGTAGTTTACTATTTGGCCACAAGATGGCCACAGTAACTTTTTGTTTTAATGCGACAGGAGGCTGGACACGTGAGTTTTTTCTCACAATGATCGCGCTGCCCATAGGAGAGCAGCTGATCATTGCGGGGCTTAGATCAACGAACGGGAATGGATTTTCCCGTTCATTGATCTCTGGGCGAGCGGGCGGCGGCGGTTTTACTAGCGGCGGGCGGCGTGTTTACGAGCGGGAGCGCGGGCAGCGTCGGGAACGCGGAAAGTACGTGTTTCTCCGTCCCTGGTTTTTAAAGGATGGAAAAAGGGGCGGAGAAATACGTACGCGCGGGGGTAAAGTGGTTAAGGACCAGAGCCTTATTCTCCATTCAGACCACTGCAGCTTTCACGGTTTATTGCTCGGTCATACAACCTACCACCTAAATGAATGAATGCTCCTTTTCTAGTCACTAATACAGCTTTCTTTTGGTGCTATTTGATTGCTGCTGCGAGTTTTAGTTTTTATTATATTCATCAAAAAAGACATGAATTTTGTCAAAAATGTTTTTTTTTTACTTTTTGTGCTGACATTTTTCAAATAAAGTAAATATTCTGTATACATTTTTGTCCAAATTTATTGTGCTACATGTCTTTGATAAAAAAAAAAATCCATTCAGTGTATATTTATTGGTTTGGGTAAAAGTTATAGCGTTTACAAACTATGGTGCCACAAGTGAATTTTCCTAGTTTAAAGCATCTGACTTTTCTGACCACCTGTCATGTTTCATGAGGTGCTAAAATTCCAGGATAGTATAAATACCCCCCAAATTACCCCATTTTGGAAAGAATACATCCCAAAGTATTCACTAAGCGGCATGGTGCGTTCAAAGAAGATTTTATTTTTTGTCACAAGTTAGCGGAAAATGACACTTTGTGACCAAAAAAAAAAAAAAATTCCATTTCTTCTAACTTGCGACAAAAATAATTTAAATCTGCCACGGACTCATTATGCTCCTCTCTGAATAACTTGAAGTGTCTACTTTCCAAAATGGGGTCAGCGGAAATTGATTTTAATTGTTTTTTTTCACAAAGTGTCATTTTCCGCTAACTTGTGACAAAAAATAAGGCTGTTCTCTTGGGCGTCTCTCCTTCCCCTCTGGCGTTTGGATAGCGGTTCATTAACTTTCTGCGTAAGTTTTATATCCCATATACCTCATCTCCTTCATTTAGCACTTTGCACTTTATTTATTCATTTCCTGTTATAGGGAGCTTAAAATCACTTACCTTATATCACTGCAAATTATTAGGGTTGGTTATTATGCACTTTACTCATAAAAAAATTAATTGCCTGTGCACATATTCTATTGTCAATTAATTATATATAGCCTCACTTAATTGTGGTTGTGCACCTTTTATTAATGTTATTTTTAAAAACCAATTATTCTATGAGGTGAATACACATATTATATCTACAATTGTTTCAGATGCCAGTTGTTATTGTATTGTCTTATCAATTGACTATTGGGATTGAGAGACCCTGCTGGTCACATGGTGACCTTTTTTAAGTGTTTTTACTATTGATGGTTTTTTGGAAAACAAAGATTTATATATTTTTTTAATATCATTAGTTTGGTGCTGTTTATGGAGATATCTTGGCGCTAGTCTACTTTAGGGGACCCACCGCAAATCCCCATAGACACTTTCAGCTGGGCTGCAAAACGGAACAAATGGCTTCCGTTTGCTTGTTGAAACCCCCACAAGCCATATACCCATGGATAGGTAAGCATGCCCTGTAACGAATTGGGAGGTTTTCGGTAACAGAAAGTTTAAATTGGCCGTGTAGGAGCCACCGAACGGCCTAAATCTCGGTTCCGTCGGCCATCTTAATTCTGCTGTGCAGGTCTCTTTCTTCCTCCTCATTGGAGGGTTTGTTAGCTGGCACGCCCCCACCTAACAATCCCTCCAATGAGGAGGAAGAAACGACCTGCAGAGCAAAACCAAGATGGCCGACGGACCCGAAATTGCGGTCGTTCCGAGGCTCCTACACAGTTAGTTCAAACTTTTTTTTTTTACCGAAACACGCAAAATTCGTTAGAGGACATGCGTAGCTACCCGGGGATATAAGGCTTGTGGGGGTTTCATCAAGCAAACGGAAGCCATTTGTTCCGTTTTGCAGCCCAGCTGAAAGTGTCTATGGGGATTTGCGGTGGGTCCCCTAAAGTAGACTAGCGCCGATATCTTTTCCTTTTTTTGTTTACCAAAACCGTGAGTAGTCTGGAAACCAAAGGTCTCAAAATGACTGTTCAGGGGTATGAGCATCTGCAAATTTTGATGACAGGTGGTCTATGAGGGGGCGAATTTTGTGGAACCGGTCATAAGCAGGGTGGCCTCTTAGATGACAGGTTGTATTGGGCCTGATCTGATGGATAGGAGTGCTAGGGGGGTGACAGGAGGTGATTGATGGGTGTCTCAGGGGGTGGTTAGAGGGGAAAATAGATGCAATCAATGCACTGGGGAGGTGATCGGAAGGGGGTCTGAGGGGGATCTGAGGGTTTGGCCGAGTGATCAGGAGCCCACACGGGGCAAATTAGGGCCTGATTTGATGGGTAGGTGTGCTAGGGGGTGACAGGTGGTGATAGGAGGTGATTGATGGGTGTCTCAAGGTGTGATTAGAGGGGGGGATAGATGCAAGCAATGCACTGGCGAGGTGATCAGGGCTGTGGTCTGAGGGCGTTCTGAGGGTGTGGGCGGGTGATTGGGTGCCCTAGGGGCAGATAGGGGTCTAATCTGATGGGTAGCAGTGCCAGGGGGTGATTGATGGGTGATCAGTGGGAGATTAGATGGCAGAACAGATGTAAACAATGCACTTGGGAGGTGATCTGAGGGTAGGTCTGGGGCAATCTGATGGTGTGGAAGGGTGATCAGATGCCCGTAAGAGGCAGGTTAGGGTCTGATCTGATAAAGTGGCAGTGACAGGTGGTGATTGACGGGTGATTGACATGGGAGAATAGATGTATAAAGTACACGGGGGGGGGGGGAGGTCTGGGGGGGTCTGAGGTCGTTCTGAGGGTGTGGGTGGGTGATTGGGTGCCCTAGGGGCAGATAGGGGTCTAATCTGATGGGTAGCAGTGACAGGGGGTGATTGATGGGTGATCAGTGGGAGATTAGATGGCAGAACAGATGTAAACAATGCACTTGGGAGGTGATCTGACGGCGGGTCTGCAGGCGATCTGATGGTGTGGGTGGGTGATCAGATTGCCCGCAAGGGGCAGGTTAGGGGTGGATTAATGGGTGGCAGTGACAGGGGGTGATTGATGGGTGGCAGTGACAGGGGGTGATTGACAGGTGATCAGTGGGTTATTACAGGGAAGAACAGATGTAAATAATGCACTGGCGAATTGATAAGGGGGGGTCTGAGGGCAATCTGAGCATGTGGGTGGGTGATTGGGTGCCCGCAAGGGGCAGATTAGGGTCTAATCTGATGGGCAACAGTGACAGGTGGTGATAGGGTGTGATTGATGGGTGATTGATGGGTAATTAGTGGGTGTTTAGAGGAGAGAACAGATGTAAACAATGCACTTGGGAGGTGATCTGACGTCGGATCTGCAAGGCAATCTGATGGTGTGGGTGATCAGATTGCCCGCAAGGGGCAGGTTAGGTCCTGATTGATGGGTGGCAGTGACAGGGGGTGATTGATGGGTGATTGACAGGTGATCAGTGGGTTATTACAGGGGGGATAGAGGCATACAGTACACAGGGGGGGGGGGTCAGGGGAGAATCTGAGGGGAGGGGGGTGATCAGGAGGGATCAGGGGGCAGTTTAGGGCATAGAAAAAAAACTAGCGTTGACAGATAGTGACAAGGAGTGATTGATGGGTGATTAGGGGGGTGATTGGGTGCAAACAGTGGTCTGGGGGGTGGGCAGGGGGGGGGGGGGGGAGATCAGTGTGCTTGGGTGCAGACTAGGGTGGCTGCAGCCTGCCCTGGTGGTCCCTCGGACACTGGGACCACCAGGGCAGGAGGCAGCCTGTATAATAGGCTTTGTATACATTACAAAGCCTATTATACACGTTGTCAGCGGCGATCGGGCAGCTAGTAACCCGCCGCCGCTGCCGAATGGCCGGCGGGTTACAGCGCGAGGGGGCGGAGCCTGTCGCCGGTGGCTGATCGCGTCACAAATGACGCAATCGCCGCATAACCACGCCCGCCGCCACCGCCGATGGGCGTATTGCGGTCGTTTGGGCCCAGCCCTTGCCGCCGCCCATTGGCTGTAGGTGGTCGGCAAGTGGTTAATGGCCACTGTGCAAAGCTGCAGCAGGGGGAGAGTACAGGGACATGTTAAGTGTAAAGGGGGCCTTAGAGAAAGTCAGCAATGATTGGGTCCACATTGCTCTCACTAAAAGGGTCCACCTGCTAAACCCAGCTCAACTTTGTAAAACATATCTATAATAGGGTATTTACTATTTTAGCAGTGTGATACTTATTAGCAGCCTTAGTTATTCCAACTAACATTATTATTTGTTCCTTCCTTTTACAGTAATCATTTGTTAATTTAGTGAACACTGAAACATTAACAGCTACTGGCTCTGCAAATAAATATAAAGAAAATACACAACAAACATCCTTGTTCACAGGACAGAGCGCATTTACACAAGGTGGAGTGTAATTCTGCAGCTGTCAGCTGTCGATGTGTGCTGTAACACAGCAATATAAATACATAGGATTCGCTACAATATATTCCCTAGCCTAGTAGACGACCAGACCCAGAAGCAACAATGAACTACTGAGGTAAACAGTTGCATCTATACAACTACCTAAAGGTGGTCACACACGATACAATAAAATGATCCAATTTTACGTTAATTCGCTAAAAACGATTGGATCTCCCCAAAAAATTGAAAGCTTTTTTTTTTTTCATTCAACTGAAAAATCCGATCGGATTTCCAGTTTTCTTCGATTTTAATGGATCTGGAATTCCAGATATTTTTCTTCAATCTTTCTAAAGATTGTATGGTGTGTGTTGGATTGTCAATTTATTAATATACATACCCTAGCAATTTTGTCGGAGTTTCCAATCATTTTTAACATAATTGGGGGAAAATTGAACATGCGTGTGTGGTATATTGGTCATATTTTTGAAGTTTTACAATCAGTCAGAAAAATTGATTGCAATTCTTAAATTGAACAGATATTTAAAAAATTGTACAGTGTGTGGCCACCTTAAGTAAGCCTTAAGTCCCATATTCATATTTGGGTCGAAAGGGTTAAGAATCTAGGATTGAAGCTTGTACTATCTCACAAGCATACTGATATTTTAATGTTTAGTCAGCTCACAGGCCGAGTAATGATCTAATGAACTTAAAGGGAAGGTTCAGGCACAGGCATAAAAAAATAAAAATCCAAATCCACTTACCTCGGGCTTACTCCAGCCCGTGGCAGGCAGGAGGTGCCCTCGGCGCCGCTCTGCAGGCTCCCGGTGGCGCGCCCGACCTGGCCAGGCCGGCGGCCAGGTCGGGCTTCTTCTGCGCTCCAATCTGCGTACTGCGCAGTACAGCCCGGAGGACGTCCGATGACGTCATCGCGCCCGCGTGAAATGCAGATTGGAGCGCAGAAGAAGCCCGACCTGGCCAGGTCGGGTCGGCCACCAGGAGCCTGCGAATCGGCGCCGAGGGCACCTCCTGCCTGCCACGGGCTGGAGGAAGCCCCAGGTAAGTGGATTTGGATTTTTATTTTTTTATGCCTGTGCCTGAACCTTCCCTTTAAAGAGGAACGGTCATGAAAATCTTAAAAAAACATACAAATAAGAAGTACATTTCTCCCAGAGTAAAAGGAGCCTTAGATTACTTTTCTCCTATGCTGCTGTCACTTACAGTTAGTAGAAATCTGACATTACCGACAGATTCTGGACTAGCCCATCTTCTCATAGGGGCTTCTCAGGATTTTCTTTATTTTTAAAAGCACTTAGTGAATGGCAGTTGCTCTGTCCAATTGCCAAAATAGTGTGCAGCGAGCAGGGCGGCTGGCCAGCATCTTTGTATAAATCTTTTTCAGGGAATGTATTTATAAATAAAGGCCATGCTGAAAATCCCCCATAAAGAGATGGATTAGCCCAAAACCTGTTGATAATGTCAGATTTCTACTACCTACTGTAAGTGACAGCAACATAGGAGAAGAGTAATTTATGGCTCATTTTACTCTGGGAGAAACGTACTTATTTGTATGTGTTTTACATTTTAAGATTTTCGCAACAGTTCCTCTTTAACCAGTTGCCGACTGCTCCACGCCCATTGGCGTGAGCAGTGCGGCAGCCCCAGGACCACTCCACGCCTATTGGCGTGAGCAGTGCGGCAGCCCCAGGACCACTCCACGCCCATTGGCGTGAATGGCCTGAGCGGGCTCTAGCTGGGGATCGTCCCCGGCAGTTTACTCCGCCCCCGTGTCTTTTGCCCGCCGGCCAATTAGCAGCGTCGGCAGGCGGCGATCGTTCAAATCAGCCAAAGTGTATAATACATGTTGTTTTGGAAACAACGTGGATTATACATGCTGCCTCCTCCTCTGGTGGTCAGTGTCCCGAATCAACCACCAGAGAGGTTGGCAGCCCGCACGTGAGCCCTGCACAACATAGCCGGCCCACCCCCGCGATTGCCCGGAGATCACCCCTCACTGGCTGCTACGCCCTTGTTTATGCGTCTGACTGAGGTCTCATATACATCTGGTCGCTTGTTACCAGCGCTGATTGAGGTCTGAGTGACATTTAGTGACATCTATGAGTTTGTGCACTGTAGATTGACATTTGATCATCTATCACTAGCTCTGATTTGCATTTGATCATCTCTGATTGCCCTGTGATTGATCTCTGTTTACATTGCTTGGCATCTAACAGCTGCACTGTGATTGACATCTAAACGCCTGTCACTAGCTCTGATTGAGGTCTGAGTGACATCTTATAGTCTGTGCACTTTTGATTGACATCCGATTGCCTGTTTTCACTCTGATTGGCCTCTTGATTGCCCTGTGATTGTCTCTGATTGACCTCGGTCTGTATTTGATTTACTTTGATTGCCATCTGATTGCCTCCGACAGTATCTAGGCCCCTTTGTTAGGTAGCCAGTTAGCGCCCAGCCCACTACACCCCAGTCACTAATTAGTCGCTGATTAGCGCCATCACTGTTGCTAATCTGCATTGGTACTATATAGTATCTGTAAGTGATCAGTACTGATCGCAGTCAGATCTATATAAGTACATTAGGGTCACCTTAGAGTAGGCTCCACTAAAAACGCAGTATTTGCCCGATCAGGCCTGATCATTCGGCCGCACTTGCGTTCAGCCCTCCCCACCGCAGTGACAGAATTTTTTTTTCTGATCACTGCAAAAATACAAACCAATAGCTGCGGTGCTCTGAAGATCAGTTTTGATATTTTTTGATCAAAACAGTGATCGCAGCTTTTTCACTTCACCAGTACTCCTGTTTGCTAGACAGGTGCTCTTTTTCCTGGGTAGTCTCAGTGGAATACCCCCTAAATTTAGCAGCCCAAAATGGCAAGAAAGGGGTATTCCCAGGAAAAGGCCTACAGAATTCTGGCCGAGTCGGATGAGAGTGATTGGGACTTCTCATTCGACGAATTATCCGGGTCAGAATATGAACCTGTAGACAGCAGTGGCTCTCTATCTGATAGTTCTGATGAGGTTGAGGTCCCTGCTAGCGCCACACGTACCCAACCCCATGTCATTGGACTACAGGTGGCGCAGGATCAGCCTCAAGAGCAGCAGGGTGGTGCTAGTGCTGATCCAGGTTTTCATGGTGAGGCATACACCAGCAGCGCAGCACCTTCTGGACTTAGCACCAGTACTGCCGTATACCCTGGTAAAGTGGCGAGCACCAGCATGGCAGTTGAAACTGGTTCGGTGGCATGTGCAGTAAGACCCCAGTCGCAGCCACTAGAAACACGGGTCTGTAGAACCCCTACACTCCCAGACGTGCTGACAAATCCCAATTGGCAACCCCCTGGTTCCGCCGCACCCATAGTGCCCCCTTTCACCGCCCAGTCTGGAGTCCAGGTGGAGACAGATCATCTAGGATCGGCCCTAGACTTTTTTTCATCTGTTTTTCACCGAGGATCTCTATGACTTAGCCGTGGCAGAGACCAACCGTTATGCCACACAATACATCGCTGACAAACCGAATACCTACTATGCCCAGCCGTTTCGGAGGAAACCAGTCACAGTTTCCGAATTTAAAATCTTTTTGGGTCTTCTCCTCAATATGGGTCTAACAAAAACAAAACAAAAAATGTATTGCGGTCCTATTGGTCTATGCACCCAATACATCACATGCCCATGTACTCTGCTGCCATGTCCAGATTACGTTTTAAGATGATCCTGCGCTTCCTGCACTTTAATGACAACACAACCGGTCATCAAAGTGACCACCCTGCTTACGACTGGCTCTACAAAATTCGGCCCCTCAGACAACTTTTCATCAAAGTTTGCAGATGCTTACACCCCTGAACAGAACATCTGCGTAGATGAGTCCCTGATACATTTTACCGGGCGCTTTGGCATTAAGCAGTACATCCCAAGCAAGCGCGCGAGGTATGGGGTCAAGTTGTATAAGCTCTGTGAAAGGGCCACAGGCTATACTTATGGTTTTAGGGTCTATGAGGGAAAAAACTCAAAACTGGAGCCGGTCGGATGCCCTGACTACCAAGGGAGCATTGGCAAGATTATGTGGGACTTGGTAACACCCTTATTCCACAAGGGGTACCATCTATACGTGGACAACTACTACACAAGTGTGGCCCTCTATCAGCATTTAAAGTTAGTCGGAATTCCCTGCTGTGGCACCGTGCAACCTAGTCGGCACCTTGCATGGAAGGACAAGAGGGATGTTTACCTTCTGTCCACCATTCACGCAGACACGACAGTCCAAATTCGACGGGCAACTGAGGTAGTTGAAAGACCCCTCGCCGTCCACTATTATAACACAAACATGGGATTAGTGGACTTCAACGACCAGATGTTGGCTCCCTATTTAGTTTCCCAAAGGACCAGACGCTGGTATAAAAAGGTGTCTGTATATTTAATTCAATTGGCAACTTACAATAGTTTTGTTCTCTACACAAAGGCTGAGAAAACGGGACCCTTCCTTCAATTTCAGTAAGAGATCGTTTCAGAACTCCTGTATCCAGGAGGAACTGTGCCCCAACCCCCTGATGTAGTTAGCCGGCGACATGAAAAGCACTATGCTTATAACTGAGAGCCCCAGGTCAACGCACCCCAAGAAAAGCTTGTGCCTGCAAGAAGGCTGGAATAAGGCGTGACACCACTATTTACGGTCCCACCTGTCCTGAACATCCTTCCCTATGCATAGGGGAGTGTTTCGAGAAGTATCACTCACAGATACGCTTTTAGAGCAGGGATCTCGAAACAGCAGTAGGGCACACAAGGGTCTCTCAGGGCTCTTTCACAGTGGCGCAATGCATTGCGGAAAAATGCCTAGCAAAATGCCCACTTTGCGGTCCCCACTATGCCGGAAGTGGTTGACTTAATGCTAGCGCATACCTACGTTACTGCACGGCTCCTGCAGTGATTTGCGTCAGCCCGGAAGTCATGTTAGTCTATGTCGATGCAAAGATTTTTACTTCATACTTGGCCAAATGCCCGACAGGGAATACCATGTACTAACGCGGTATTCCCTGAAGGTCTGGTTTTAGCTATGTGGTGCGGCAGGAGCAACCCACCAGATACTCGAATATGCAGTGTAAAACCAGACATCAGGTTTCGAGAGACCCTAATACACAGGGCTGCCAGAAACCTCTCCCTTCACTTGGGACAAAGTGCATAGCGTACTTTGCCACACACTGTGTTTGCACACGGTCCCATAGGGAAGGAGAGGTTTGTCCTCGGAAGGTAAGTTAAAAAATAATAATAAAAAAAAAAAAAACAGGTAAGAAAAAATGTTAAAAGTTCAAATTGTTAATGTTTGGTTAAAAAGTTTAAATAAAGTTTATCAAAGTTAATGTTAATGAATTTATTGCATTGCTGCTTGCTTGTTTTATTTGTGTGTGCGTTTTCGTTTTCTCTCTTTTTTTCCATCCTCTACCCTTCCAGGTAGACCGACCAACCAACTGCAGCACTGATGGTGCATCCAGACAGAAGCATTGCGCGTCTGTCAGATTACACACAAGTCAGTGCATGCAGCGCTGCGGGACGAGATTTCTCCTCCGCAATAAGATACGTTTGCCAAGGCATATGAGCTGAGGGGCGGTGTTGGAGTTCCTATGCTTTGGCAAGCACTTTGTATCAAAACTGGCAAAGGTTTTTTCATCCACATCGATGTGAATGGATTAATCGGGTTTGCCAGGGCGTAGGAGCAAAGTGGGTTTGGAAAATTTTGTGGACGGTGCTCCTATGTCCTGGAAAATGCCACGCCCTCCTCTTTTTTCACATTTTTCAGCAGATATTTTTTCATCCACATTGATCAATGCAAGAATCTTTGCCGTTCACTTTTCCTTTTATGGAAAAAAAAAGTGCATTATCCGTATGCCAAATATAAGGAGTATAGCATAAACTAATACTGTCCATACATGTAATGATTGCGGAGACCCTAAAATGCCAGGACAGACCCCACAAATGACTCCATTTTGGAAAGAAGACATCCCAAGGTATTTGCTGAGGGTCATGTTGAGTTCATAGAAGATTGTATTTTTTGTCACAAGTTAGCAGAAAATGATTTTTGTTTTAAAAAATTTCTCAGTGTCATTTTTCGCTAACTTGCGACAAAAAATAAAATTTTCTATGAACTCACTATGCCCCACGTGGAATACCTTGGGGTGTCTTCTTTCCTGGCATTGTTTGGGGGGGCTAAATTGTGAGCACCCCTGTAAAGCCTAAAGGTGCTCATTGGCCTTTTGGCCCCTTTGCACAGCTAGGCTGCAAAAAACTGTCACATATGTGGTATCACCATTCTCAGGAGAATTAGTATAATGTATTTTATGGTGTCTTTCCACACATACCCATGCTGGGTGGGAGAAATATATCTGTCAATGACAACTTTGTGTAAAAAATTTTTTGAAAAAGTTGTCCTTGACAGATATTTCTCCCACCCAGCATGGGTATATGTGAAAAGACACCATAAAATACATTACTTCTCCTGAGTACAGTGATACCACATGTGACACTTTTTTTGCAGCCTAGCTGTGCAAAGGGGCCCAAAATCCAATGAGTACCTTTAGGATTTTGCAGGTCAATTTTAATTATTTGGTTTCTAGACTACTCCTCTAGTTTTAGGGCCCCTAAAATGCCAGGGCTGTATAGGAACCCCACAAGTGACCCCATTTTGGAAAGAAGACACCCCAAGGTATTCCATGAGGGATATGGTGAGTTCATAGATTTTATTTTTTGTCAAAAGTTAGTGGAAAATGACACTGAGAAAAAACAAAAAAATCCATTTCCACTAATTTGTGACAAAAAATAAATTCTTCTATGAACTCACCATATCTCTCACGGAATACCTTGGGGTGTCTTCTTTCCAAAATGGGGTCACTTGTGGGGTTCCTATACTGCCCTGGCATTCTAGGGGCCCTAAACCGTGAGGAGTAGTCTGGAAACCAAATAATTAAAATTGACCTGTGAAATCCTAAAGGTACTCATTGGACTTTGGGCCCCTTTGCATAGATAGGCTGCACAAAAGTGTCACACGTGGTATCGCCGTACTCAGGAGAAGTAGTATAATGTGTTTTGGGGTATATTTTTACACATACCCATGCTGGGTGGGAGAAACCTCTCTGTAAATGGACAATTTAGTGTAAAAAATTTAAAAAGTTGTCCTTTAGAGATATTTCTCCCACCCAGCATGGTTATGTGCGAAAAGACCCCAAAACACATACTACTTCTCCTGAGTACGGTGATCCCACGTGTGACACTTTTTGCTGCCTAGCTGCATAAAGGGGCCCAAAGTCTAATGAGCACCTTTAGGCTTTACAGGGGTGCTCACAATTGAGCTCCCCAAAATGCCAGAACAGTACTACAACCCCCCAAGTGACTAAATTTTGGAAAGTAGACACCCCAAGGTATTCACTGAGGGGCATGGTGAGTCCGTGGAAGATTTTTTTTTTTGGCAAAAATTAGCAAAAATGGAAAAAAATTTTTTTAGTTTGTCACAAAGTGTCATTTTCTGCTAACTTGTGACAAAAAAAAAGTATGTTATGAACTCACCATGCCCCTCAGCAAATACCTTGGGGTGTCTTCTTTCCAAAAAGGGGTCATGTGTGGGGTATTTATACTATCCTGGCATTCTAGCACCTCAAGAAACATGACAGGTGCTCAGAAAAGTCAGAGCTGCTTCAAACTGCGCAAATTCACTTTTTTGTACCATAGTTTGTAAATGCTATAACTTTTACCCAAACCAATAAGTATACACTTATTGGATTTTTTTTTATTAAAGACATGTAGCACAATAAATTTAGACAAAAACTTGTATAAAAATTTTACTTTATTTAAAACATTTTACCACAGAAAGTTCAAAATATCTTTTTTTTTTTTTTACATAACTCCTGTCTTTTTTGACAAATATAATAAAAACTAAAAATTGCAGCAGTAATCAAATATCACCAAAAAGAAAGCTGTATTAGTGACAAGAAAAGGAGGTAACATTTGTTTGGGTGGTAAGCGGTATGACCGAGCAATAAACAGTTATAGCTGCAGTGGTCTGAATTGTAAAAAATGGCCTGGTCACGAGGGGGGTTTAACACCGCAGTCCTCAAGTGGTTAAGGTGCCCATTAACAGTATAATTTTTCCTTCAGATTTGATCTTTCAACAAGATTTTTATAATCAAATTGTATAGAAAACTGCACCATGTGTCGCACAAGTCGATGTGAAGCGATTCTTTGGTCAATTCAAAAAGGAAAAATATTGAAAGTATCAGAAAGTTAAATTTTATGATCGAATCGGAATGTAAAACCCTCTTAAATCGTTTGGTGTAAGAAACGAGGCAGCTGCGGCGAACAGCACCGCCGCCGCAGCTGCCGCCATCCGTCCTTTCGGCGTCCTGGACGCCAAGGACGGAACGTTCTCCCGTACAGGGGGCTGCCATAGCGCGCGGGCGTGCGCATAGACGAGACCTTTATGCGGCAAGGAAGCCCGTCAGCTGACCTGATGGTCGGCTGACGTCAGGGGAGACCCACGGCACCCAGGATTGGCTGATGAGAGGGGGGCGTGGCAGTGAGGTCTCCTCTGCTTCATAAGCCTCCGGGTATGCATTGCTACTTTGTCTGTTGTCGTGAATGCTTGCGTGTTAGCGCTCAGACCTTAGGCTAGTTCCCTGGTGTTGATGCTACGGATTTCAGACCAAGACTAGGAGATTGTTATCTGTTTATTGTTATTTGTTTAGACTAGTTCCCTGGTGTTGATGCTACGGATTTCACACCAAGACTAGGATATTGCTTACTGTTTAAACTCCTGTGTATGACTCTTAGCTATTCCCTCTGACTCTGATCCTGCCTTCTGATCCTGTACCTTCGCCTATCTGCCTACCTGTTGCTGAACCGCTGCCTGATTACCGTTTACTCTCTTGCCTCACGATTCTGTATCGATATGTACCTTCCTGTTGCTGAACCTCTGCCTGTTTACCGTTTACTCTCTGGTCTCACGATTTGGTACCGATACTTACCTCTCTGTTGCTGAACCTTGCCTCTCTGACCATTCTACTCGCCAGTGGGCCCTCGCCACTGGTGAGGTGTTACTGCGCCAGCTCCGCTGGTTCAGCAGCTCTGTTAGGCTATAGTTTAGCCTTAATTACCTGCAGTATAGTTTGAATCACCCGCTCCTCGGGAGATTCATCCTCTTCAGTTTTGTCTCTCCAGCTTGCTGGAGGTTATACGTTGGTACACGCTCAGTGTACTGTTTATACCTCACCAGCCCCTCTGGTGAGGTCTCATTAACCATTTAAGTTACGGTTGCACCCAAACACTTACACTTTATTAGGTGTCCAGAGGTTAGCCATACTTGTATTATTGGTGATTCTGCAGATCACTAATAATCAGGTATATATCTGTATTGCTGGCACCAACCGTTACATTTGGTTAATGGAACAACCAATAATTGCCTCCCGATTAGTTTCGATCGTATAATGTGCGTCGAAAGATCGAATCTGAAGGAAAAATTGTACCGTTAATGGGCACCTTTAGATTGTCAATGAGAAGTTCATAGTTCTGGCTTGCCTGCAAATTGTATGCAGCTTGAAACTGGGACAAATGCAGTAAAAGCTCTTCCTGCCAACTTTAATACACTCTGTATGCAAGCCAGAAAAAGTGGCATCTCTAGCATCTAGCCTGCAGTCATAAAATGTTTGTCCAAGCCACACAGAACAGTTTTATTAGTTCTGTACTACAGTCTGACTTCATGGACTGCAGAGACTGTTTACAATGAATAAGAAACTTCAGGTACATTTTGATCCTCATAGATCACCTATAAATTATTTATTTCCGTGAAATGCCTAATATTCAAGCTTATTGAACACACTGTGCGGTACAGTGTGACACGCTGCAGGGCTGCCATGCAGTGCTCATAGAGCCATTACCCACAGTGGTCACAAGGTCACGCTTGGCACTAGTTTGCTGTAAGCTTATTACTAAAGGCAGAGAAAAACTAGAACAGAAATTAACACATACCGTGCTGCCCATAATTATTCATACCCCCAGCAAATTTTGAGTTACTGTATATTCCTGAGTATAAGACTACTTTTTAACCCTTGAAAATCTTCTGAAAAGTTGGGGGTCGTCTTATACGCCGGGTGTCATTGATGCTGGGTGATACCTCCTATCCTGTTACCGCCTCTCAGAACTCGTTGCTGAGGACTGTAGTGAAGCGGCGCAGGTGCACATGTGCGAGATCTGAGAGGCAGAAAAGGAGGTAAATAGGATACGAGGGTGGGCCAGACAAGTGAAAGAGTAATGTTTTATGGGCATAGCGCGATCCATTCTTGCATACCGTTCTGATAAGGAGAGCTGACCAATCCAACCAGTCAATGGACTTTATACTGTTATATACTGGGTACCACAGGCAGTACAACACCAGTATCTGTTCATACATAGAACCAGTATACGATTTTTTAAAATTGTTATTTGGTGAGTGTTGGAAGAGGAGTAGTCTTATATGGCAAGTATATCCCAAACTCTATATATTAACTGGAAAAGTTGGGGGTCGTCTTATATGCCCAGTCGTCTTATACGCCGGAATATACTGTAGTTACTTTCATTCAACCAGCAAGTCATTTTTTGACGGGAAATGACATAGGTGTCTCCCAAAAGATAAGAGGATGTACAAAAGGCATTATTTGTGGGAAAAAAACATTTCTCAGCTGTTATTTAAATTTGAGCAAAAAGTGTCCAGTCCAAAATTAGTCATACCCTTCTTAATAATCAATAGAAAAGCCTTTATTGGCTATTACAGCAATCAAACACTTCCTATAATTGCAGACCAGCTTTTTGCATGTCTCCACAGGTATTTATGCCCATTATCTTTAGCAATGAGCTCCACATCTTTCAAGTTCGAGGGTCTTCTTGCCATCACCCTGATTTTTAGATCCCTCCACAGATTCTCAATTGGATTCAAGTCAGGGCTCTGTCTGGGCCACTCCAAAACATTAATAATTGTCTGCTTACCATTTCTGCACCATTTTTGCTGTGTGTTTTGGGTCATTGTCATGCTGAAATGTCCACTGGTGCCCAAGGCCAAATTTCTCTGCAGACAGCCTGATGTTGTCGTTGAGAATCCTCATATATTGCTCGTTTTCATGGTGCTGTTTACTGTGATTATGTTCCCTGATCCATTGGCTGAAAAACAACCCCAAAGCATTAGGTTCCCACCACCATGTTTGACAGTGGGGATGGTGTTATTTGGGTTGAAGGCTTCTTTTTTTCTCCTTTTTTTAAATGAAGGAAACCTTGTGGGGAAACAATTCAATTTTTGTTTCATCTGACCGTTACACAGAAGACCAGAAGTATTTTTCTTTGTCCAGATGAGCATTTGCAAAGGCCAAGTGAGCTTTTCTGTGCGCTATCTGGAGAAGTGGGGTCCTTGGTCTGCATCCATAGAACCAAGCAGTGTGCAGTGTCAGTTGGATTGTCTGTTTTGAGCCCAGCAGAGCCCAGAATCACTAGGATGGCCTTGGTGGTGATTCGTGGATTCTTTTTCATCTCCCTCACTATCTTCCTGGCCAGCACAGGTGTCACACTTTTGGCTTCCGACCACATCCTCAGATTTTCCAGTGTGACATCTTGTATTTTTTAATAATACTTTGCACTGTAGCCACTGGAACTTGAAAACATTTAGAAATGGCCTTGTAGCCCTTTCCTGACTTATGAGCAGCCACAATGCGCAGCCGCAGGTCCTCACTGAGCCCCTTCGTCTTAGCCATGACTGTCCACAAACCAACTGCAGAGAGCTGCTGTTTTTCACCTGTTGAGTTGATTAAAACAGCTGTTCCCAATTAATCAGGGTAATTAGTATGCTTTAGAACAGCTTGGACTATTTGGAATGGCATAGAACTTTGGATTTTCCCACAGACTGTGACAGTTTGTGAAGGGTTTGAATAATTTTGGACTGGACACTTTTTGCTCAAATGTATATAAAAGCTGAGAATTTTTTTTCCACAATAATGCTTCTTGTACATCCTCTTATCTTTTGGGAGACACCCATGTCATTTCCCATAACAAATATTACTTGTTGGTTGAATAAAAGCAACTGTAACTCAAATTTTGCCAGGGGTATGAATAATTATGGGCAGCACTGTAGTACTGAGAGAACAATCTGAATAACGATATTAAAAGACAATAACCAGGGGGAACACAGACTGAGAAGATATACTAGTCCTTCAATCCAAAAATTAAGCCTCAGGGTGCCAGAATAAGAGGCCTAAGACCCAAATTATCAATAGAAGAAAGCAAAGTCTCCATAGTATAATTTTGGCCCTATCTCCACTAGACTAGAATCCAGGCCAAATCTGCAGCGTTTCCACGCATGCAAGAGGGGCAGGGAAACGTTGCTTATCTACCTAGTGGCTTGCCGTCCAGATTGCAAATGCAAATGGGAATCTGGAAGGTGTGCTGCAGTTTTATGCAGCACGCAGCCAAATCACTATAAATGTGCATGGCTTAGAGGTTCGGGCAGGAGGACAGGAGTTTCAGTTTCAGCTGCAGCTACTAGTGGAAACCAGCCTTAAAGAGAAACCGTGGCCAAGAATTTAACTTGATCCTAATCAGTAGCTGATACCCCCTTTTACATGAGAAATCTATTCCTTTTCACAAACGGATCATCAGGGGGCTCAGTATGGCTGATGTTGTGGTGACACCCCTCCCACAAGAAACTGAGGACTATGGTCCTGGCAGTTTCCTGTCTGTGAACCTTGTTGCATTGTGGGAAATAGCTGTTTACAGCTGCTTCCAACTGCCAAAAAAGCAAGCAGCAGCTACATCACCTGCCAGCAGTAAAATGTCACCATGTGATAAATGTCAAAATGTAAATCAGGGAGAGTAAAGATTTTACAATGGGCAATTATTGTAAAAATGATTTTTTTATTTTTTTTTTTACATTATTTTCACTGGCGTTCTTCTTTAACTGTAGCTATTAGCCTTTCTGAGATGAGGATATCAGTAATTATGGTTTTAGTCATGTCCACAAAAGACTAGGAGTCTGCTATTGTTTAGCTATACGCAGCCTGGCAGCCTATTAACATCCCCAAGGCTTGTCAACTAGTAAGAGCATCAGGGGATCAAGGGGAACATTCTTATCAACAGCCTAGCTCAGTGGTCCTCAAACTAAGGCCCGCAGGCCGAATGTGGCCCCGAGGCTTTTTTACCGCCCCCCCTGACCCCCAACACAAAATGTATTACTTATTGATGCGGTCAGCTACATTTTTAAATATTGGTAGGCCGCATATAGAATAGCAGTGCTGGCACCACCCTTCCACATGGAAGCCAGAAAGCAGTAATTCACTGGTTTCCAATCAAATTCCACAGTAGGTGACACTGCTGTCCAATTGGACGGAAGGTTGTCACCTGGGTATGCTTCACTGTCTGGCCCGCAAAGACTTCTACATCGTTTTATGTATACTTCGGCCCCCCAGCAGTCTGAAGTATGTTGACCCGGCCCTCGACCCAAAACGTTTGGAGACCCCTGGCCTAGCTAATAAGGACTACAGATTCTGACCAATACTTTTAACCACCGGACAGAACCTACAGACGTGGGAGCAAGTTCCAAATCTACCACATTATTGGAAACATAGGTTCAATCTGCCAGTATTTAAGTCCTGTCTCACCGTATATAAACAGAGCCTCCAGCTCCACCTACAAGAACTGGACGGCAAAATCGTTGTCAGGGCGTGCATCCCAAAAGTGTCCACACATGAGATAAAAGTCTCTGGAAAATGAAAGATCGCAGACCAATTTTACCACCTTCATGGAGGTATGAGAGCGAACCTACACAGTCTATTCTATTAAGCGGAGTACACCCATAAGATAAAATTCTTTGCATACTGAGGAATTTATCTGTCCCATAGGTTTGTCAGGGAGGTTTGAAAGACTGATCTTTCTAAAGATGCTGTACACATGCAAAAGATCAATTCCAGCAAAAGTTCAGTTCCTGAGAAATGATTTCATAGTCTATGGTATCTGCAGAACTCATAAACAACGTGTTTAACGGACAGTCATCTGCAGATCAGATCCACCAGGATGAATTTTTAGATCCATCCTGGTGGATCTGATCTGCAGATAAATATCCATCAAAAAGGGGGTGTATGATGAAAGCATTTTGCAGGAACTGATCTTTTGCATGTGTATAGCATCTTTATGCTAGGAATATACCATGAGTTTTTTGACAGATAGATGGTTCGATAGATAATTTCCAACAGGTCTGTTCTGATTTCGATCGTTTTCCTGAGTTTCTCATAGAAGTGAATGAAAATAGATCAGAAAATGAGAGCTGATCGGCCTGTAAATCTGCACACAAAAAAAACCCCCAACTCATCAAGTATTCCCAGCATTACAAAGATCAGTCTTTCAAACCTCCCTTAAAAACCTACGTGACAGATAAATTCCTCAGTTTGCAAAGTTTTTTATCTGATGGGTGAATAGACTGTGTAGGGTTGCTCTCATAGTACATGAAAGGTGGTAAAATTTGGTCTGTGATCTTTCATTTTCCAAAGACTTAGCTCATGTGTACTTAGCTTAAAGTGGACCCAAACTAAAAATACAAGATTTTAGAAACAACATCTATTTTCTAAATTATAATAATAAATAGCAGCCTTTTTTCAGCTGCATGATGACAAATATAAAATATTTTACATTTATTGGAGAAACCCCTCCCTTCCTTTCATATTGCCGGCAAATAATCCGGCAAACTGGTGGAGTAGATGGTGTCCAGCAAAGGAGGAATTGCTAATGGCTGCCCCCAGTATAACCCTAGTTATGCAAAGAGGAGGGTGAAAAGCATGCACTGAAATGCTCATAGGCTTGAAGGAGTGTTTATTTATCTTTGTATGTGTCAGAGTGGTGCAGCTAAATATTTTGAATTAAAAAAAATGTTTTGTTTGGGTCCGCTTTAAGGACTGAGGCCTATTACAAGCACTACATCGCTTGCCAGCGATCAGCAAAGTGCTACAGTACTGGTGACGGTGGTTCCACTATGCAGATTGCCAGCGCTTGCGATTTTGTCTTTTTTTCAACCCAAATAACTATGTAATAATTGCGCTACATGCACCATTTTCGGAGCACTTTAGCATGAAGGAATCCAGGGGAAATTGTATTCCTTCAAAAGCTCTCCCGGCAGAAATCAGTGTCAGATTGCTAGCATTTGCGATTCATAGTGGGTCCCATGCACACTAAATAATACTCCGTAAAACTTAGCCTGTGGTTTACACCAACCCATAGCAACTGCTTAGCTCTTCGTTGCAGCTCTGACACCATTCAATTATGCTGAATGGTACAGCACTATGTTGCGCTCGAAATGCATGCGGCAGAGTGCTGCAAGAAGGACATGCTGTGCAGCGCATCAGTGTGCCTATCAGACAGAGCTGTTCATGCACGGTGATGTTTTTCCCACTTAAAAAGTTACACACTATTGTCTGAGGCTAGGTTTCCACTGTGCTCGGCATGTGTCTCGCCAGCCACGCTATGATGCGTCGCGCAGTCGAAACCCTCTAGCTGTGCTATGTACGGGTATTGAATTTGGATGGGTGACGAAAGATTATGCTGCATGTCGTCAGATTATTCCCCGCATGCTCCCTATTGACTTAAATAGACTGCCAAATCGCATCCGCATTCGTGTGCAGGGAATCGGAC
This sequence comes from Hyperolius riggenbachi, assembly GCF_040937935.1. Taxonomy (NCBI): domain Eukaryota; kingdom Metazoa; phylum Chordata; class Amphibia; order Anura; family Hyperoliidae; genus Hyperolius; species Hyperolius riggenbachi. The sequence goes on from NC_090649.1 coordinate 308,296,770, forward strand.
CATAACAGCAGTGAAAACCTAAAAGTGGTTTCATCAGAATAAAAAAAAAACAAATAAAATCAAAATACTAGCCCGGAAATGTTTCTAGTAAATATTGCAGATTGAGTTTCATGAATTCAGGTAAGGCAATGCAGGTGTTAAGGTCATGTAGTAACCTACAGTTCCATCACACACCCCTTCCTCTATTTGTTTTGCTCAGACCTCACTGTGTAGTTCTTGTGTACTAGTTTCTCTGTATTCAGCAAATATGTAATTACTGCTGACTGCCAGCTTTATGGGAGATTGCGTTTGTCTGAAGATACAAATATCCGTCTTTGACACTCTAAATGAATGGTGTATTTAAAATGAAACATCAAATGGTTGAGCTAAACACCATAGCTAGAAGCACCATGCCTAACATTGGGGACACGATGTCTGAAAAAATGCAACAGGCTTTATTTGTTCCTGGACACGAATTGGAAGCAGTGTATTAATTTCAATAACCTGTCATTTTGGATCTGAATTATCGTGCAGTAAAATGGTGCGATTCAGGCTCAGTGGAAATGGATCCTGGCCTGGAACCCACTGGCAACACTTTTTTTTTTTTTTTAAACACATCTGATTGGAAAAGCTTATGATTTGAAAACCCATGTAACGCTATAGGGGATTTAAAAAAAAAAAATCCCTCAAGTGAGATCAAACACACAATTCCATTAGCAAGAGCTTTTTAAAATCACAGGCGCTTAGAAAAGTGGTGCTAGTGGGTCCCAGGCATTACACTGCTTTAATTTTGCAAGTTCTGAGTCACGTTTCGGCTTGGTACACACATAAAACAGTGCCCAGTCTTGTCCTGTCAGTTTGACAGTTGCCATCAGTTTTGTATGCGTTTTGATGGCTGTGTTCACACAAAATATGTACATTTCTGGTCCAGTCAAGTAAAACTGGTACACAAATGTTGCAAAACTGACAGGACAGGACTGGAAATGTACAAACCTAAAGCCCAATTCAAGCCAATTTTTAAAAATATTGTTTTTTAACATGATAGGGGCAGGGAGTATGTCAGTTTGCAAACTGTAGCTCCGCCCCTTGCATATGCACCAGTGTAATTCTGTTATTACACCCCCTGTGCGATGCTGGAGGAAATCAAAGTGTCAGACTTTGTCCAACACTGTCAATCACAAAGAGGGACGTCATGCCAGACTAGACCAAGCAACAGCGCCCCAGTGACAGCGCAAATGCGCTCAGCAGTAATCAAAGTGTCGGACTGAATTTATTTGATTTTATCCGGCTACAGCGCCATCTAGTGGCAGACAGTTTTCCTTTCACATAGGGTTGGAAAGGTTTAATGCACTACAAGGGGTGATTGCTTCTAACTGCCTAAAACCAGATCTCCCCTTAGATTAGTTTAAGAATAGGGTGAGTGAGGTTTATGATTTCTGACAGGTTACTCCATGTCCTTCTCAGGAGATTTTCCAACCTTAACACCTGCACTGCCTTACCTGTACCTCTAATAAAAGGGACAGAGGTGTGGGACAGTAATAAGACCAAGTCTACAAATAAGTTATTTGCAAGACTTGCCTCATTTGGTTTCGGGATAGGAAATTCTTAGATCCGGGCAAAGACAGTAACAAAAACTCTGAAGAGGTTCTAACCATTTTCTCCATTATACTAAACCTAATGAAAATGTTTGGGGCTGGAGTTGAGAAATGAACATATTTGTTTTTTAGGCTGGCATTCAGAACCATGGAAGATGCTGGATAGGGATCTGCCTCTGACACAGGAGACCTGTGTTTGAATCTTGGCACTTCCTGTTCAGTTAGTCAGCACCACAGTCAGTAGGAAACCTTGGGCAATACTCCCTAACACTACTACTGCTTACTGAGCGCGCCCTAGTGGCTGCAGCTCTGGTGCTTTGCATCCGCCAGGAGAAAGTCACAATATAAATGTTATTTGCCTTGTCTTTCTAAATCCACAATAATAACTAACAATGCCAAGAATACATACAAATGCTAAGTCAGAGAGTTGTGAAACTGCTACGCATAATATGCATATTTTCCCTAACAGAAATAAATGGCTGAAGGACAGAGTGCAGGGGCTCGCACACACCTTACACTGTTGTCATCCAAAATTAATATTCATGATGATTTCAGGTGTACAGGAATCCTCTGATGCCTTCAGACTGGTGCTAAAAGACCAGGCAAGGCCACTATTGTGTATGCGTGCCTTCCTCCCATACCTTCCCATGCAAAAAATATGAATGGCATGTTGACATGGGGATCTCTCTTTGTATCACAGATGATTGTTTCGGGTGACCAAAGTCAATGGCTTGTAAGACGCTACACTCAGAGGGCATACATATTTTATGGAGAAGTTTAAGTCTGGCGTTTAGCCAGTTTCCTAGATCTCTGTAATCGGGTTATAGGATAGGGAAGGTATGGAATCTGTCAGGCTACATAACGTTAACAATTCCTAGTCTCACTAGCTGATGTGTAATAAACAAGACACATTGAAAAGTGCAGACCTTATTTTGTTAAATATATCTTGAGTTGCTTTCAAACCAGATTAAAACATGTTGCAATGTACTGGAAAATCCCTGTAGCATTTGTCCCTAAGGCCTCTTTTTCATTTACGCGATCTCAGCTGCGTTTAGGAAATGCAATGCGAACAGCAGGGACATCAGAAAGTGCATAGACTGCACTGTCTGATGTTTCCAGCCATGGGTTACGATTCACAAATTAATCAATGCATAGGGTTGCATGCATCCTGGCAGGTATGCACTGGAACTCCATTCATTCATTAAGAATGGAGTCATAAATCACACCGGGGATGACTGCGGTGCAGCGCAGTGCCATACATCGTGGCAACCACCTGAGTTGCCCAGACGGAAGCAAGGCCTGAACTTAATAGCCAACTCTGAAACCATGTACAAAATATATCTAATGCAAGCAGCAGACAAGCCTCAAGTGTACATTTCAAAATGTTCCAAGGAAAAATGGGCACAAGATAGTGCCAATAGTAGAATATTGGTGTTTTCACTATTATTCTACTATCACATTATCGATATTAGAATATCTGTCACATACGACCTGGATCAAGGTATTATATTCCAGACTCTCAGCCAGGGTACATTACGCGGGCTATATGTCAGAGCTCATCCCCATTGATAGAGGAACGAGACAGGGGTGTCCTTTGTCCCCCATTCTGTTCATACTGGCAATGGAACCCCTGGCAATTGCAATAAGACAGAGGGACGGGATCTCGGGAGTGGAACTAGCGGGTATAACACACAAGCAAAATTTGTTTGCTGATGACCTCTTGCTCTTTCTTACAAAACCTGAATCCTCGATCCCTGAATTAATGTCCCTACTGTCAGATTTTTCTAAGGCCTCGGGATTACAAATAAACCCAACCAAGTCCCAAGTCTTGAATATCACCTTGGACCCAGAGTCCTGCTCTTTTCTCCAGTCCCAATATACGTTTAAGTGGCACTCAGATTCAATAGAATACTTGGGCATACAATTGACGGGCTCATACAAATCACTATTCAAACAGAACTATTACCCCCTGTCTCGTTCCATCTCTGGATGGCTCTCACAGTGGTCCACCTTTAACCTATCCTGGCTGGGCCGCATTAACGCGATAAAAATGACACTTTTGCCCAAGATACTTATTACTTTAGGATGCTACCGGTGAAGGTCCCCCCTCACTTTCTCAGAATGCTCCAAAATAAATTGACCAAGTTCATATGGGCAAATTCCCGCCCTAGGATCTCTAAAACTATAATGCATACCCACAGAAACACTGGAGGCCTGGGGGTACCACACCTAACCAACTATTACCAGGCATCCCAGATTGTACACCTGATAGATCTATACAAAGGAGAGAGAATGCCCCTCTGGACTCATTTTGATATTCCAGCGTCATTCCCTCAGTCAGTTCAGACCCCCATCTGGCTCTCGAAACCTCACCGACCTGCCAGCCTAAGTGTAGTAATGCAGCACTGTTTAGCTGTTTGGGACTCAATCCGATACTCGAAAGGCCTGATGTCCCCTTCTCTCCCGCTCATGTCTTATCAACAACCCCTTGTTCACACCGGGTCAGTATAATTCTAACAGCTTCAGGTGGTGGAGGGAACAGGGCTTAGAGCAAATCCAGAAACTGACAGACAGCACAGGTGTTCTTTCCTGGGAGAGGCTAGTTGACAAATTCAAAATCCCCAGTGCAGAGCGCTTCCGCTATATGCAGTTACACCACTGGCTTAGGGCCCTTTTGCCGCCCCAGACAGCTTACCCGCTAACCCTCACCAGATTTGAACACTTCTGCTCTAAGGATCCCTTCTCCAAAGGGATTATATCCGCCCTTTATACTACCTTGAATGAGCCCTCCAGTCCCCCAACTCATTCATATATGACCCGAAGGGAGTCTGATCTAAGAGGATCTAGGCCCAGAGAAGGATGGGAGAAGGCCTGGACTACACTCCCGAAACTATCAATCAACCTCTCAATCGTAGAATCTGCATACAAAGTTTTCCTACGTTGGTACTGGGTCCCTACTAGACTAAAACACCTCTCAAGTACGAACTCTGGCCTTTGTTTCAGAGGCTGTGGGGCCCCAGGGAACATGGTACATAACTTTTGGTCCTGCTCAATGCTCTCTAGATTTTGGTCAAAAATCTTCAGGCTTTTCCACACCCTGTTTCCTGCAAAACATGTACTGTTGGTGGGCCTTGAGGACAGGGTTGGGGATCTCTGCACTACAGGGTTCTGCTACAGCTCCACCACTGCTTTAAAGGACAACTGTAACAAGAGGGATAATGGAGGCTGCAATACTTATTTCCTTTTAAGCAATACCAATTGCTTGACTATCCTGATCATCTGCCTCTAATACTTTTAGCCATAGATCCGTAACAAGCATATAAAGATCAAGGATTTTCTGACATGGTCAGATCTGATATTGTTTAAAATGAAATAAATATGACAGCCTTTATATACATCTCACTTGAATTGCCCTTTAATGCTCGGTGCTGTTGCTTTAATGGGCTCTATTCACAAAGCTTTTCCACCTGTTTTCACCTTATCTATGTTTTTTAAGCCTCCAAAGAGCAAAAATATAATATAACTAAGGTAAGAAAAGTAATATCGAAATGAAGTTAATCAGGATCAACTTACTTTGAGTGATTATTTTTCTTGTAAAATGTGCTGAAAGGTTATCTTTATCAGATAGGTGATAAGTCATGTTTGAGAAGTTTTGTGAATAGAGCCCATGTAGCAGAACTTCCCCACCACCCACTATTGCCTAAATTACTTCTGCTGACACAAGACGGAATGTCAAGTGGAGCACGGTGGTAACACGGTAAATGGTAGCAGACAGATATTAGACGCCTACGTGATCTAAGGCCCATTTGATGGTGTATAGTGGACTTGAGAGTGTGCAGATCCTGTGTTTGTATGGAATCTTTATTTAGGATCACATAAATAGTACAATACGTAGTTCATATCGCATATCATACCTTCCGTGAACTATGGTGTGCACAATACAACATTGTTATAACTAAATTTACTTCCATTGTGTAATCACCATCAATATAGTAAACCTATTCTCAACCCCAGTGCACACCATCTCATAGCTAACTTTGAAACCATCACAATCTCTGCTTCTGTACTATTCATAGAACATAATTTGTCTATGGTCTTGGATTCTGCTCTATGAAATACATTTCCCATTTGTATATCATAGAGGAAATGTATATCCAATATGATCTAACTCCTAAAGTTGAGTGAAGGTAAACATGCAGGATAAAACTTGGCAGGCCCCTCTCAGATGTCCCACAAGATCACTAAAAGATCCAGCAGGCCGAATATTCTCAGTATGTTGCATAGCCAAGACCCTAGTCTGAATACAAAACATCAGGGAGAGCGAGCAGCTTTTACCTTGTGCCATTAAGTCAGAGGAAACAAATTAGAGAGTGCCATCACTTGCTCACACCTTTGTTATAGATCTGGAATAGGAGACAAGAACCCATTTCATATTAACAACTAAACCAATATGTTCTAAAGCTCCATACATAGCAAGGCATTGCTGTCACCTGGCAGGAATCAGGACTCTATCCCTCAGGTCACAGCACATAGCCAGTGCTAAACATGCACATCACCAGCCACCGGGCAGAGGGCAACGAGTGGTGCTTGACGGAGCAGCATCTTTAGCAGACATCGGGCGGTCACTGTACACACACTGAAAGAAAAAAGAAGAAAACGCGCACATCCTCTGGTGTAATACAGTGGTTTGCAAAAGTACTCGGCCCCCTTGAAGTTTTCCACATTTTGTCATATTACTGCCACAAACATGAATCAATATTATTGGAATTCCACGTGAAAGACCAATACAAAGTGGTGTACATGTGAGAAGTGGAACGAAAATCATACAGGATTCCAAACATTTAAAAAAAAATAAAAAATTTGCAAAGTGGGGTGTGCGTAATTATTCAGCCCCCTGAGTCAATACTTTGTAGAACCACCTTTTGCTGCAATTACAGCTGCCAGTCTTTTAGGGTATGTCTCTACCAGCTTTGCACATCTAGAGACTGAAATCCTTGCCCATTCTTCTTTGCAAAACAGCTCCAGCTCAGTCAGATTAGATGGACATCGTTTGTGAACAGCAGTTTTAAGATCCTGCCACAGATTCTCGATTGGATTTAGATCTGGACTTTGACTGGGCCATTCTAACACATGAATATGTTTTGTTTTAAACCATTCCATTGTTGCCCTGGCTTTATGTTTAGGGTCATTGTCCTGCTGGAAGGTGAACATCCGCCCCAGTCTCAAGTCTTTTGCAGACTCCAAGAGGTTTTCTTCCAAGATTGCCCTGTATTTGGCTCCATCCATCTTCCCATCAACTCTGACCAGCTTCCCTGTCCCTGCTGAAGAGAAGCACCCCCAGAGTATGATGCTGCCACCACCATATTTGACAGTGGGGATGGTGTGTTCAGAGTGATGTGCAGTGTTAGTTTTCCGCCACACATAGCGTTTTGCATTTTGGCCAAAATGTTCCATTTTGGTCTCATCTGACCAGAGCACCTTCTTCCACATATTTGCTGTGTCCCCCACATGGCTTGTTGCAAACTGCAAACCAGACTGATGCTTTTCTGTTAACAATGGATTTCTTCTTGCCACTCTTCCATAAAGGGCAACTTTGTGCAGTGCACGACTAATAGTTGTCCTAAGGACAGATTCCCCCACCTGAGCTGTAGATCTCTGCATACTGGTAGGTGATCAGAGACGCCAGCAAAATAAAATATAAAATTGTTAAAAATTGCCGGGAGGGAAAGTGGTGGACTTCCCCTCAATTAGACACCAAGGTCTGTCATCAAATCAAACTAATACATTTATTCAATAGTACCCCAAAATCTGCAACGCGTTTCGTGGGAACAGACCCACTTTATGTATCGTGTATTTTAACATGGATCTGTTTATTGCATTTTTACGTTTATTTTCAATTGTCTGTCTTTTTTATCTCCAATTGTCCCTGTCTTTTGCATTTCGATATATATATTTTTTTTGAATAACTTGCCACTGGTATTGCATATCAGGATGTTGTATATCATGCACTTTTAGAAATTGTCCCTGTCTTTTGCATTTCTTTGCTCTCTTTTTGAACAGCTTGCCACCAGTGTTGCATATCAGGATGTTCTGTGTCATGCGCGATTGGGGAAGGAAGGGAAAGGAGAAAGGATAGACGGGAAAAAGGAGGGGGGAGGAGGGGAAGGGAAGGGATAGGAAAGAGGGAAGGCGAGGAAAAGAGAAAAAGAGGGGAAACTGTCCAGATAAGTTTTGCCTGTTTTTATTTTTGTTTTTTTTCCTCCGCCCATGATAGTACGCATCACTGATGACACTTTCCCACCAAAAAAAGCAGCCCAATCAGACTCAGCGGCTCCCCGCAGTCCGATTCGTTAGATCAATATCACCATGACCATCCACACCTCCCTCCCACATCAAACGAGCCTTCCCATTGGCTAGATGACATTCTGCTTTCACATTTAAACCAGCCAGCATCCTCAGACCAGTACAGAGGCGCTAAATTCACTGCACATTGATTGCTGGTAAGTTTGCATCTGCCATTTATGCTGTTTATGCCCTTTTTTGTGTGACCATTTTTAACCCCCCTTTTTTTGCCCCAATATGTTCACTTAAACATGTCACTAATTAATATGACTCTAGCACCATGTAACCGCTGTCCCAGGTGGTGTTATTTTTATCTTTCCCCATGTGTTCATACTTTTCTGTATCCTCCACTCCTATAGCCTTGTCTTTAATGGTGGTATCTCTAATGCAAAACCTTATACCCCATGGCCATCTCTTACTAGCAAAACCACAAGTTCTTTGACACTAAGCACATACCTAGTCCCTTTTTTTCCCGTCCCTTCTCGTTATAAGGACGGGAAAAATAGGGTCAATCTTGACCTTCACATGTTTCCACCCTATATTGGGACACTCCTTCAGCGATTTTTTATTTTTATATGTTTTTATCCCTATTTTTTCATCCTTTTTATCATCTGTACAAATTTAATTGCAAAAAATTTTTTTTTGATTTATGTTCTTTCATTGATATATTACCATCCTGTTTTACATTGTTATGGCTTTTGATCTAGCAAACGTATGAACTTAGTATATATAGTTATTGTCCCTATCTTTTATACTTGTTATTATAATTTCATCAACTTTTATTGTCTGTACATATGTTGATACCCCTATGTATATGTCTGGATACTCCACTTAGCTCATGTGCCACCTATGGATTTAGTCCCTACTTTTGTTACATAACCATTATCCTGATTTTTGATATATGATCATTGCTAGATCATCGTTTAGTGATCTTTTTGTATGTTTGTTATTTGCGGCAATCTTATAGCAATACCCTCTTGTCCTTTGTTCAGTATTTGTTGTCCCCGTTTTATTGCCTGAAGAAGTGGGTCTGTTCCCACTAAACGCGTTGCAGATTTTGGGGTACTATTGAATAAATGTATTAGTTTGATTTGATGACAGACCTTAGTGTCTAATTATTGAGGGGAAGTCCACCACTTTCCCTCCCGGCAATTTGTAACTATTTTATATTAATTTTATTCTGCTGGCGCCTCTGATCACCTACCTCTGGTCAAAAAATACTTGAGTCCACCCCAGGTGGAGGAGTGACCCTACCCCATTTTTTTGTTATCTACAGAGAGCGACTTCTTAATCCTGAGTGAGGACAGGTCTAATTTCCTCACCTGCCTATACAGTGGTTGCCTGAGCGATAACCCATGTTTGTGAGTATAACCATCTCACTTATTCATTTCCCTTTGTATATCTGACATACTACACCATATTGGGCTCTCGATTGCTCTCTTTTCTACATGTAGATCTCTGCAGCTCGTCCAGAGTCACCATGGGCCTCTTGACTGCATTTCTGATCAGCGCTCTCCTTGTTCGGCCTGCGAGTTTAGGTGGACGGCCTTGTCTTGGTAGGTTTACAGTTGTGCTATACTCCTTCCATTTCTGAATGATCGCTTGAACAGTGCGCCGTGGGATGTTCAAGGCTTTGAAAATCTTTTTGTAGCCCAAGCCTGCTTTAAATTTCTCAATAACTTTATCCCTGACCTGTCTGGTGTGTTCTTTGGACTTCATGGTGTTGTTGCTCCCAATATTCTGTTGGACAACCTCTGAGGCCGTCATAGAGCAGCTGTATTTGTACTGACATTAGATTACACACAGGTGCACTCTAGTCATTAGCACTGATCAGGCAATGTCTATGGGCAACTGACTGCACTCAGACCAAAGGGGACTGAATTATTACACACACCCCACTTTGCAGTTCATTTGTAAAAAATGTTTGGTACAATGTGTGATTTTCGTTCCACTTCTCACATGTACACCACTTTCATGTGGAATTCCAATAAAATTGATTCAGGTTTGTGGCAGTAATATGACAAAATGTAGAAAACTTCAAGGGGGCCGAATACTTTTGCAAGCCACTGTAACTTAATAAACATACAACACAAAAATTAAATAATCAACTCCCCTTTTTTAATAAGAAGCAGTTCGTGCTAGTAAGGTAGAGAGTACAAGCATGGTCGATGGTATACCGCTTGGAGTCTATACCTCACTAGCACAAACTGCCCCTTACACAAAAACTGAAATAATCAACTGCTGTATTTTTAAAAAAATGTTATGATGCCAGACGAGGCGCATATTTTCTCTTTTTTTTTAGATTGTTTCACACATTATCCGCTGCTCCCCTATTTGGATATAAATGATCATCAAGATTTGACTATTTAATCAATGACTGTCGATTATCGGTGATATGTGTGGGACGATCTAATGATTGTGATTGGATTATCACAATTTTTAGAATATTGCCAATCTGCTCCTCATAGGAGATTTTATACAGTTTGGACATCATTTTTATGTGTTACAAGCGCTGGAGTGATTTGTCTTTTACTGTTTAAACTGTACACAAGCTGGATTCACTCAAGTTTCTTGGACAAGGTGGCCTTTATCGGATGCCATGGCTGAATTCAATCCAGTGTGTGTATGTAGCTAAAGCTCCACTGGGTGGCATGTCATGTACAAGTGTACAAGGCAGGCCATCATAAATTACCAGCTTACCTATCAAAGGCCTTTTCTTTGATGAACGAATGGCTAACTGTCCACCTCTTTATGTAGCCCAATGAAATATTCCCGTGGTGCAGATTTGACTCTTATCTACTGACGCCTTATAAGTAATGCTAGGTACACACAATACAATTTTCTGTTATATATACCTGCCAGATTGATTTTCTCCAACATGTCTGATCTTAATTTCGATCGGTTTTCTGATCGGAAAATTGATCGCAATTAAGATCGGACATGTTGGGGGAAGGGGGAGGGGGATCTGTCTGGCAGGTAAATCTAACAGAAAATTGTATCGCGTGTACCTAGCATAAGCGCCAATGATATTACTGGATCTTGAATGGATTTGTAAAGGTCTACTACTGCCATCTAAAGTATCTGCAATTAAACCAACTTCATAGCACACAGTTGCAAGGTGAGGAAAACTTGCTGACTGCTGCATCACAATGAGCTGAGCAGTCAAAGAATATAGAGGTCCAAAGGCACATGATCTTTATCTCACAAAGCAAAATTCAGGCTGTTTTAGAACTGGACAAAATATTCGGCAGAGTTGCTGTTTAGGTCGATTTGAGTCCAAATCACAGTTTTCCATTTAAGAAAATTTCTGAACTCCTGACTCTCACTTTTTCCAATTAGCTCTCTGCATTCTATTTATATTCACATTTATTATGCACATATTAAGTATGTACACATTTAAAGTAAAAACAAAACAAAAACAAACACACACATGAAACTTTCTATACAACAAACTATGATGTCCAGGTACAGTATATATTCACTGCAGCATTACTTATCTGCAAACATCTGGGCATTAGCTGCTAATATTAAAAAAAATGCATCCATAGTATGTAATAACTGCACACTGTACATGCAGCTTTATGTTTTGGTGAAAGGGTCTATTTCAAAGGCCAATTCCAAAAAAGATTTGGTTCCCGACACAGCGTCTGACCTGCATGCTCATTCTGGGCCAGTGACAGTATTAGAGGCAGCACAGAAGCCAGACAACTGGCACAGTTTATTACAGAATGATGATGGCAGTCTCCGTATTCCTCTCACTGCAGGCTGCCTAAAGGAGAACATAGACGTTTACAGATAATGTCAGAACACAGAAGTATGCATAAGATGACAGTGTCACAGGATTCATATATACAACATAGAAGATAGTGGTGCCATCAGAGGGAGGGATGTCCAGGCAGTGGGTCCATTAGCGTAATCTCGGGTGGTTGGGGGAAGGTATAGTTTAACTACTTGAAGACCGCCCCACGCCCATTGGCCGCGGTGGCAGCCCCAGGACCGCCTAAAGCCAATTGGCGTCAAGTCCTGGGGCTGCAGTTTGCAGGAGATCGCCCGCAGGCTGCACGCGCATCTCCTGCTCGGGGGCAGAGCGCCGCCTTCATTGTCCGAGCGGCAATCGCTGCTCGGGAGACTGACGGCAAAACCGCCATCTATAGGGTAGTACAGCGTGCGATCAGCAGCAGCGCTGTACTGGGGGAAAGCCGTGTGACGCGGCTATCCCCCTGGGACATTAAAGAGCAATCGGCTCTCATAGGCAGAAGCCTATGACAGACGATTGCCTGATTGGCCGGCTGGGGGGAGGGGTTTTTCAATAACAATAATAATAAAATAAATAGTAAAAAAAGACAACAAATATTTATAATAAAATAAAATAAACACGGGGGGGGGGGGGGGGGGTGTGAACAGACCCCACCAACAGAGAGCTCTGTTGGTGGAGGGAAAGGGGGGGGGGGGGGGTAATCACTTGTGTACTGTGTTGCACGGCCCTGCAGCTGCAGTGGCCAATTACTAAAAAAACAGCCTGGTCTTTAGGGGTGTTTAGCACTGTGGTCCTCAAGTGGTTAAAGCCCAATTCCATCATTATTATTATTATTATTATTTATCTTTAAGGTTCTATAAAGAGATACGGCACCTTTAGGTTGAGCCACAAATTTCCTTTTAACCTCTCTCAGAAATTTACCGATGGCAACAGGTCATAAGAAAAAGGCCGTCATGGACATTAACAGAGTCAAATTTGAATTCCCAGTCTAACCCTGGCTGTAAGAAATCTAGAATGCTGGGTCCAAATTGCTTAGGGCCTAAGCATACTTGTATGCTTATGTGCATTTTCAGCAACGCTATCAGTCATTGATGTATTTCTAACAAAAACACTGGGGTCCGTCGGACCAGCCCTATAGGTACTATAAAAGAACAATAATCTTTATTATTGAAGTCAAATGACTAAAGCAACGGAGTGGTATATGCGTTGTAACCACCTCCGCCAATTATTGGTGCATGTCTGAGTGAGTGTGTACTCAAAGTATATATTGGGAATACTCCTAAGGTGTCTTTGCTGATCCCCCTTCACTTAGCCGAGTGGGGTGTCGCTAGCCCAGGAGCCCCAAAATGGTGCTGTATTGAGGATTCAGAGGAGTAAATAAAGTTGGGGTGCTGTTAGTGTTTGTCAGCGTGACCCCAAATAGCGGTAGCAATGCTGCTCTGAGTTCACTCAGTCACCTCTCACAACATGCACATAATCACATGAAGGGTGTGGGTAGAGAGACTCTACATATAAAAATGTACGGTGGTGATATAGATAGATATATAGATATAGATATATAGTGCTACTAAAGTATTGACCGGTTTCACCCAGATAGCTTCTTAAGAATATGACAGTGCACAGTGCTATTAACAACATAAATACATCCCACCACCCAATATACAAATGAACATAGTGTCCCCCAACAACCCTCAAAAATAGCCCAAGTCAGAGCTACCACACGCTGGAAAAGTGTGGTTTAAATGAGGCAGTCAATTACCATATGCCCGCCCCTCTGGGCGGGGTCACGTGACAGGGTGCTTATACCCTATCCATGTTCCATCTAACCTGTTTAGGTACATCCATGTATCAATGTTCACTAGGTGTTTGCCCGTTCCTGTGTATAAGCAACAGCGTGGTTTTACTAATGGAGGTCAGCATTTCTCCTCCAGGGTGACGTCACTTCCTGTTAGAGGTATCACCATAGTGACGTGCGTCGTTTTCAGAGCACCCAATAGAACCAACACTGTTTAGTTGCCATAGCAACCCGATGTCATTCACCACATCACTTCCTGTTAGACGCATCACCCTAGTGACGTGCGACATTATCGGCGCATCCAATAGAGCCAATACTGTGCTACTGGGTTGACATGGCAACCCGATGTATCACGCTGCTTAATGTATCTCAGCCTCCACATATAGAGCGCTGTTTAGGATGCAGCGCTAAGATCGCCCAACGTTTCTTCCTGCCATTTATATTTGGCTGGATGGCAGTGCTAGGCTATTATTGGTAGAGGACATAAGGTCAAATATGTCAATAATCCGGCATGTCCGGATGGATTTAAAGGGGACGTGACCCATAAACATAATGGGTTCTACATGGACTCCTGTGCGAACAGCGGTATAGAGCAGTGTTACCCAACCCTTTCCTCATGGCCGACCAACAGTGCATGTTTTGTGGAAATTCACAGAGGTAGTTAATCAGCTCCGCTGAAACACTAATTACCCCACCTGTGCATGTTTGTGGTTTTCTGCAAAACATGTACTGTTGGTGGGCCTTGAGGACAGGGTTGGGGAACTCTGGTATAGAGGGAAACTTGACACACATATGAAAACTGATGGGGATGAAGAGCAAACAGGGTGTGTGGGAAAGAGGGTCCATTTGGAGACTCTATAGAGGAGGGATGGGGGGTGGACGACAATAGGGAGGTGGGGGGGGAAGGTTTAAAAAGACTATGGAGCAGTTGTGTGAATATTTTATGCTTTATCAGACTATACCAAACATTTGGACCCTCAGACTATGTCAGACATTTAGGCCAACTTGGTCTGTATTGTAAAAATTAGCCTAATGCAGTACTACAAAAAGCAGGCTAACTTCAAGTCCTTGTTTAGGCCTTTAGGGGCCAGAGTCTCAAATCTGAAAATCCATTGTGATTCCAACTGCGTAAGTTTTTTTTTTTTAATCAAAGTAGCCCCCTCTCATCCCATCCCTCCACTTTTGTAACCCCCAGAATCTAATATCAAAAGGATTGGAAGGGTGCACTGTGTTTGGCTATAGATGTTTCAATCTTGTGTTTGATGTTACCAATATTTTCCAAGACCCTCCTTTTGAGTGGTCTTGCCAACATACCAAAGGTTGCACTTGCAACTTGCTACATACACAATGCCATTGCTGTCACAGTTGATGAACGAGAGGATTTCAAAAGTCCTCCCATTGCTCGGAGATGTGCAGGATTTCACCATCTGCATGTATCTACACGCTTTCCAACTTCCCACACCTGTGTGATCCCTTAGGTCTCTGTGGGATACATGTGGAAGGAGGAGCTGGTGGTCTGTCCACAAAAGTGCTATGGACCAACAGATCCTTCAAATTGGCTGATCTTCTGTATGTAATTGATGGACAATGTGGCAAGAAAGGTACAAGATCCTTATCCTGCTGGAGGACTGACCAATAGTGTTCAATGATTTGAAAGATGGCGTGGAATTGGTTATTGAAGGTGCCAATTAGTCATGGCGCTGTGCGGCCACTTAGTACTGTATACCTCTTCTGTATGACTGCGAGGGTATGTGCCCTTGGGGTTGATTTTGCCCTGGTATATGCCTTCTCAACGACCTCCACTGGGAAGCCTCTCTGTACAAATCTATGTCTTAGTAAATGGCTTTCGTTCTCAAAGGCCATTTCCTCTGAGCAATTCCTCCTGGCTCAGAGGAACTGCCCTGTAGGGATTCCACTTTTTAGTGATCTAGGATGCGCACTCTCCCATCTGAGGAGGGCATTCATGGACGTGGGCTTACGGTATATATTCTTTTGTATTGCATCTTTTTCATCAATCATAATCGTAAGGTCGAGGAAATTGATGGATCTTTTGTTAATCTCATGTGTAAATCTCATGCCAATTGTGTTGGTGTTTAAAATGGTCACGAACTCTTCGAACAAATTTGGGGGGCTATCCCATAGGATGTCCACATCATCAATAAAACGTCCCTAAAATAAAATATGAGATGTAAAAAAAGACTAAGTCTTCGCCAAACACTATGGTGTCCTCCCACCAGGCCAGGAAAAGATTTGCATACGATGGGGCACACGCCGTCCCCATCGCACTTCCCCTGAGCTGGTGGTACATGTGTCTGCCAAACAGGAAGAGGTTATGTGTGAGAATAAATTCGAGGTTCTACCTTAAAAAGAACAGATCACAGAGGACTTAGAAATTTGGTTAAACCACACTCGCACACTGACGATCAAGTATTTATGACCGAGTGGGAACAATTAAAGACATGTCTGACACTCGAGCTTATGAAGTATCTACATGACTATGAACTCAAGTTGTCTGAGAAACTGAGGGAGAAATTAAGTAATGAACAAAAGGTCATAACTAGGCAGAAAAAAAGCAGCCGGGTAATGATCCTAAAAAACACATTTATTACCTCGGCATCTGACAGTGAAGCACAATCAGAGAGTGAGTCCATTGCCTCATCCAGAGACACAAGGGTTCATAATAGAGATAGTGCAAAAAAAAAACTCTAAAAAAAAGAAACCAGAATACAAAACCAAAAACAAAGACCTCAAGTGTTTTTTTAGAGGAACCCCCAAACAACCCGGGGACCATAGCTGTAAACAAACACCCCCAGAGCCAAGCTCACTGGTCTACGCAACAGGAAAACGTAGGGTTACTCGGGACACAAACGAGGGAAATCACAACATCAATGGTAGAAGAACATGCGCCCCCCCCCACTACCCAATTGCGAGTTGTCAATCTCTCGAGTTTTGAACTAACAGATACCCAAATTGCTCTACTGTCCAAAGGCCTCTCTTTTGTCCCAGCGAACAATCTCCTGAACTCCAAACTGAATGTCAGAATGGGAAAGAAAGGTGATTTAAGCAATTTTGAGCGTGGCATGGTTGTTGGTGCCAGACGGGCCGGTCTGAGTATTTCACAATCTGCTCTGTTACTGGGATTTTTACGCAGAACTATTTCTAGGGTTTACAAAGAATGGTGTGAAAAGGGAAAACCATCCAGTATGCGGCAGTACTGTGGGCGAAAATGCCTTGTTAATGCTATAGGTCAGAGAAGAATGAGCCGACTGATTCAAGCTGATAGAAGAGCAACGTTGATTGAAATAACCACCTGTTACAACTGAGATATGCAGCAAAGCATTTGTGAAAAGGGGGGGGGGGGAGGGGGGGGAGGAGGTTGCGCATCCCTAAAAACATGCAGGAAAGCATTTGTGAAGCCACAAAATGCACAACCTTGAGGCGGATGGGTTACAACAGCAGAAGACCCCACCGGGTACCACTTATCTCCACTACAAATAGGAAAAGAGGCTAAAATTTGCATGAGCTCACTAAAATTGGACAGTTAAAGACTGGAAAATGTTGCCTGGTCTGAGGAGTCTCGATAGAGTCAGAATTTGGCGAATGAGAACATGGATCCATTATGCCTTGTTACCACTGTGCAGGCTGGTGGTGGTGATGGTGCAATGGTGTGGGGGATGTTTTCTTGGCACACTTTAGGCCCCTTAGTGCGAATTGGGCATCATTTAAATGCCACAGGCTACCTGAACATTGTTTCTGACCATGTCCATCCCTTCATGACCACCACGTACCCATCCTCTGATGGCTACTTCCAACAGGATAATGCACCATGTCACAAAGCTTGAATCATTTCAAATTGGGTTCTTGAATGTGACAATGAGTTCACTGTACTAAAATGGCCCCCACAGTCCCCAGATCTCAACCCAATAGAGCATCTTTGGGATGTAATGGAACGGGAGCTTCGTGCCCTGGATGTGCATCCCACAAATATGCATCAACTGCAAGATGCTATCCTATCAATATGGGCCAACATTTCTAAAGAATGCTTTCAGCACCTTGTTGAATAAATGCCACGTAGAATTAAGGCAGTTCTGAAGGCGAAAAGGGGTCAAACACCATATTAGTATGGTATTCCTAATAATGCTTTAGGTGAGTGTACACTGTTTATTTGGACTAAGCCAACTGCAAGCTGAATACAGTCTGCACGAAAGTAAAAAAACAACAACATCTAAATGACCATCTCTAAAATTCCACATAATCAATTAACCGCAAAGCAAAAAAGATTACATCCCTGCAAAAATATCTTGTGTGTGCCCATTATTACTTATTAAGAATATAAAAACGTAGGTTGAATTGTGCACCCTTTAGAATGAGTAAGAAAACACAGTTCTAAAAAGTAAGGATGGTGGCAACTCACCGATCCCTCACACTTTAGGCTTCTTTCACATTGTCTCAAAAACGTGCAGAGAAAAAAACGCATGCATTTTTCACATGCATTTGAGTGATTGACTTGACTTGCATTGGAATGCGTTTCTGTGCACTATGCACAGATATGCATGCAACAATGCGTGTCAAAAAAGCATACAGATGGAACACGGTAATGTAAACTAGGTCCATAGAAAATCGTAGATTTTTTTTTATGGGCCTCACAAAGCACGCGGTGTTGAAAACCGAACAACGCGTGTACTGTGAACAATTTACAGTATTCTAGATCTGGAAAGCACTGAGAATAAAACTGACAAACTCTGGCAACTACCCTGTGTCCTTGTGTATTTCTCAAAGTAATGGCACTGGGGAGATGCAAACAACACAAAAAAACAAAACAAAACCTTGCCGCCTCTTTACAGTGATCTATGATGTCACACAACCTTCTTGTCCTGATTCTCAGTAGGAGAGAGGAGGAGAACTCAGCAGAGAATGTTATGAACGCTACTTCCCTATTATGATTCATTTATCTAATTACAGTTACAGATCCATCATTCACTGCACCTATGCGTTATATAAATAGCTACTGATCTGCCCTCATTTCATCTGCAATTGTACAGACTTCCTGTTATAAACCTAAATCCTTGGTGGTAAAATCTAGTGCAATGCACAGTGCCAAATATAAAAAGTCACCAAGCACATTTAGATATTTTAAAAATCTGTATAAGCCCGATTTCAGGCATATACTGATACTATGTGGTAACTTTGTAAGCAGAGTACCCAGATGTTACCATTTTGTATGCACTAAGGAGTTTACAGCGAAATATCATCTTTCCTAAGTTCCTAACAAAACACAAAGCATCCCAGCTTTAGAATTTAACAGCCGACTACACTGAGCTGCTTCTGCTTCACTCAATCTGGAAGTGGGTGTGGCACAGACCAAACTTTCTCAGAAGATCGCAGACTGTACCTCTGAGAGTCTGTGCTGCAGGAAGTGCTGCTGAAGGAGCTCCTGTCCTGCATAGTTAGCTGGGTTGAAAAAACAAATATGTCCATCAAATTCAACCAGGAAATATGGATTGTAGAGACTGTTTATTTCTTCAACATATATTATACATTTCCGCTGGTCCTGGAATTAAGTGGTGGTCTCCAGAAAGACACGGAAAGTCTCTGGAGGATTCAGAGGCTTCCTTCTACCAAAGTAAGTATCTAACTTTTCCTTTCACGTTTGCTTGAAGTTAAAATGCAACAGGAAGAAACATCAAGAAACTGACCATCTGTACTCAACCACCAGATACTTTGAAAACTTGACAGATCAGCTAATTATGGAGCTTATGCACACATACAACATCTACCAATGAGAACCTACACAGGACTAGCATAATATTTATGCTTCCAGCTGGCAAACAATTGTAGAAATAGAAGCAGTTTTGGTAGACAATGTTTACTATAACATGGAAGGAAAACTTTGAGACACGTTAACCACAAATGAGTGAAGACAGCTTTGGATTTACACACAAAAAACAGATGGGCAGTGCAGGCTGGAAGGCAAAAAGCGCCTGTTTAACCTGTTTACATTTTACAGGTAACAGCTTACAGGAAGGTTCGGTGCTAGATCTACATGTCTGTGACACACCCATGTCCGCCCTGTCTCTGGAAGATGCCAGGACAATTCTGTCCCCCCACCCCTGTGCAGAATAAGAGGACTGAAACAAACACTCGGCTAGCACCACACCTTTATCCTGAAAAGCTCCCATTACAGCCTGTGGGGATTATAGTAAACTGAATACTCATCTGACATGTAAACAGCTGTTTTCCATTGTGCACCTTCTAAACCATACAACAGGAAAAAGCTGTGTCATGAACGTGTACATCAAGGCAAAGGATAAAACACATACAATGCAGCAAAAAGAACGGACGGAACTTTCAAGAAACAGTGTGTTCTCTGTATGAGGCAGAGCGCAGTGCACTTCCTCCATCTCTCTCCGGTGGAGAATTGTACTGCACAGGGAGACGGAGGGAGCGCACTGCGCTCGCTCATACTGGCCGAACGAACGGGACCTGGTGCAAAAGAGGGGGAAGACCGAGGATATCGCCGTGGGAGCAATCCATGCGAAGGGGGCTGGAGGAAGCCCCCAGTATGTAAAAATCTTTTAAGTTAGTCTCTGGCACACTTTAAGAGAGTGGGATCAGGAATCTAGTTTTTTTTTGCCAAGATTACTACTGCAAGAAACATACATGGTGTACATGCAAGTAAGGCGTGGGAAAATTTGGGCGCAGGTGGAGGCCGGCTGTGTACTGTGACTGTTATCAGGACTTGCATCCATTGTTCTGTTTAATAAAATTCCTTTTTCCATGGAATGGCTGAATTGTGCGCTTGTTGAGCAGTACAGCCTTTCAGCTACCAGCGTTTCACTTTATGTCAAGATACCAGGCAGAAAAAATAAGTGACTTGTCCTATCTGAGCATATCTGCACTAGATGCGACTCTATGCATTCAACCAATGCATGGGAGGAGCTGACACACAGCAAAGTCATCGCCTTTAGCCACCAGTGGAAAAGGGGGGCCTTTATCTTCTTGGCCAGGTTATGGCCATACTACTTGCAAATATCGGAAGGTATTAGATTAAAATGGTTAGCAATACAGCCAGTAGAGTGGCATTTTTTTTTTATTTTAAGAAGATCAATATGGTGCCTCCATAGCTCTTGAAGGGAAGGTGTACTTTAATAGAAAGAATAATGCAGCTAAAATATATGCATGAAAAATGAATATGTTAGGGATGAGCATTTTGTTGCCATAAATAAACTTACAAAAGACACACCTTTAACTGCACTAAAGCAATGTTGATATCAGCCAGGTGTACACAAACTACTCTAAACATCGAACACTTTATGGAACCCATCCAGCTATACCTGGCTTTCACAAGTCCAACTTCCTCTATGAAAACAAGCATTGGCAGAGAAGGCAGCAGGGTTTTGCTGCCAAAGTCTCAATAATTTCTTTGTCATTGGTTTACTAATCTACATCACTAACCCACACAAACTGTACAAGAGAAATTACACATCAGCTATTAAAAAAAAAAAAAAAAAAAAAAAAAAAGTTAATTTTAAACTCAGAATTGTAAACATCAATGCTAAACCGAGACATTTGAAAAGGTAACCGTGTCTAACAATACAGTATAGCAGTTTCACAGAGGTACTAATTAAAATTAAAGGACTGCTTCAGCAAAAAAAGCATGCAGTTAAAATATGACAGAACTGACAGATTTTGAACTAGTCCATCTCCTCATGGGGGATTCTCACGGTTTTGTTTTCAAAAGCATTTCCTGAACAGCAGTTTAACTGTAAAATAGTAAGATAAAGTTACCAGACAGCCTCACTACTCACTTGCACACTATTTTAGCAGTTGGAATTAGCAACTGTCGTTTGATTTTGAACCAGTCCATCTCCTCGTGGGGGATTCTCTGGGTTTTCTTTTTTTTCAAAACCATTTCCTGTCGGTTCTGTCATATTTTAACTGCTTAGCTTTTCGCTGGGGTCAGGGCTGTTTCTTGGGAAGGGCAACCGTCCTGGACGCAGACCGACAAGTAGAAGAGGGGGGGGGGGGTGCAGGCAGAAGGACATAAAAGCTAGGGAGCTGGTGACGCACGGTGCAGCCAAATGGAAGACAACAATTACCAGCTTTATCACTTTCCTTGACTCCTCCTGGGCTGCCTGCGTCAGACATCAAGTCATCATCACCGCATGATGACACCAGATGTCCTGTAGCGGTACTGCAGTCTGTCAGTGCGCGGCACCCATGGAGGAGTCGGCTTTCTGGGCTCTCTTCACCTGAGTGTTTTCCTGGTCCCCGCTTCCTCTTGGATAAAACGGCTGGTCAATAGTAAGTAGGCATATCTACTTGTGACCTGTGGCTGTGCGACTGTCCCTAAAAAGAGTAAGGGTTCACAGGCCATGGAGGGGGCTGGGGGTGCAATTTTTACACTCTCGGCCTGGGTGCAATGTAGCCTAGAAACTGTTCTGGCTAGGGTGATCCTTTAAAAGAAAAAACTATTAGCCAAAATGTGCCCCCCCAAAAACACATATGTAAGTAGATACATACTTGATCTACTTACATCACATATGTATTGTAGTGCCCACGTTTTGATTTCACTGAATTTGATATAGTAAAATGTTGAGAATTCTGTTCCTGGCAGGGGCCATCTTGTGCCCTCCAGGTTAAAGAATTCTCTCCTCCACCCCCCCCCCCCCCCCCCCGCACTGATTGTGAGCACAGCAGGGAGGATAAAGCCAGCGGGCACAGACTCGCCTAATAATGGATCCAAGCGCTGGTG
Organism: Hyperolius riggenbachi; assembly: GCF_040937935.1. Classification (NCBI taxonomy): domain Eukaryota; kingdom Metazoa; phylum Chordata; class Amphibia; order Anura; family Hyperoliidae; genus Hyperolius; species Hyperolius riggenbachi. The sequence continues at coordinate 308,318,993 of NC_090649.1, forward strand.
TTCCCATCTGTTCTCTGCACTACCACCGGAGGCAGTGCAGAGAGTATAGAAGGGAACTTCAGCGCCTGGAACCATTATGCCGGGAGTTTGTGTGCATCGCCTTTATCCTTCCCCAAAACTCAGCACAGGGAAGAGGGAGAATGCAGCGGGCAGAAGAAGGGCAGAGGGGGAGAGCGGACATGCCTCTGGAGGAGGGGGGCCGAGGCAGTGACAGGAGACAGCCTCTGGCCCCCCTCCCTGCGCACTAACAGTGGCTGCTAGATGAAGAGTGAAGGGGAGACCAGGCGGCCAATCGCAGCGCAGAGAGGTGAGTGACAGAGGCTTCAGCCAATCAGGCTGATACAGTATGCCTGTCACTTATCTTCTGCGGCCGTGGGTACGTTTATAGAGCCTGGGGGCATGGGGAGAGAAAACCTAATTGAAAAAAAGTAAGATTGTTTTTATTTGCTTGGTTAGCATTCTGTTTAACATTGTGACAGCCTGCAATAGAAAAGTGCCGGCTGCTTACCTGGTAGCAGTGTTCCGGCGAGTCCTCCAGGACGGCCCTCCTGAGATTGTGTAGTCTCCCCCCCCCCCCAAATCGGAAACACCTGACAAGAATTAGAGTAATAGATTAGTATAAATCCCACCCCTCCACAATCTCCCCCAGTTTAATGAAGAGAAAAAAGTCCACCAACCACTAACATACCATTTAATAGATATAATAGGGCCAGGAACTTAGGCGGCCGTCCTGGAGGACTCGCCGGAACACTGCTACCAGGTTAGCAGCCGGCACTTCCTCCCTACGTCCTCTAGGACGGCCCTCCTGAGATTTAGCGAGAAAATTTACGTTAGGGTGGGATAACAGCTTAAAGAACCTTGCGGCCAAAGGCCTGGTCCTGACTCGAAAGGAGCTCCGCTCTGTAGTGTTTGATAAAAGTCGAGTGGCTGGACCAGGTCGCGGCTCGACATATTTGATCCAGAGAAGCTCCTGATCTCTCCGCCCAGGATGTTGATAAGGATCTTGTCGAGTGTGCTGTAATGTGGTCAGGTACCTGCAACTGATCCTCTGAGTATGCTAGGGATATTAGCTGCTTAATCCATCTGGACACTGTCATTTTAGATACGTGACTTCCCCTTTTTGAGCCACCAAACGCTACAAAAAAGGTTAGTGGAAGTTCTCCACTCTCTGGTTCTATCCAGATAAATCAACACTGCCCTTCTAACATCCAAAGAGCTCAACCTCCCCCCTTGTCATTCTGCAGGTCAGCCAAAAAGGAAGGGAGTACAATATCCTGGGTCCTATGAAAGGACGTAGATACCTTGGGTAAATAAGAGGGATCTAGTTTAAAGATAATCCTGTCAGCATGAACTACCATGTCTTTAATTCATAATGCTTGGATATCTCCGACTCTGCGAGCCGAAGTAATGGCCACCAAAAAAACAACCTTAAGTGTAAGGAACTTTAAGGGGACCCACTCCAAGGGTTCGAATTTGTCCGAAGTTAGAAAATCTAACACCAATGATAAACCCCATGGAGGAACCAATTTCTGAGGGACCGGTTGTGAACGCTCCACCGACTTCAGAAAATTTTTAACATAAATATCGGCCGATAGCCGTCTAGAAAGAAAAACCGAAAGAGCCGACACCTGGGCCCTTAGGGTACTAACGGTTAAGCCTAACTGAACTCCATGTTGTAAAAATTCTAAAATTGAGGCAATGCTATCTGACCTGGAAACATTCTTCTGTTTCCAAGTGGAGAAGGTGTACCAAACCTTGTTGTACTTCCTCCTAGTAGCTGGCTTCCTACAGGCCAATAATGTTTTAATCACATCACCGGAAAACCCCTGACCCTTCAATATCTGCTCCTCAGGATCCATGCGGTCAGATGTAAGAACTTCGGGTTCGGATGGACCTGGCCGTTCTGTAACAGTAGGTCTGGTCTGCACGGAAGATGCCAAGGGCCCCTGATTACTAGGGGATTGAAGGAGTGGGAACCAAGCTCTTCTTGGCCACCAAGGAGCTATCAGTATCACCTCCACATGTTCTGTCAGAATCTTCCTGAGAACTCTTGGTATTAACTTGAACGGAGGAAACGCGTAAAGCAGACCCTCCGGCCATGGAATCGACAGGGCATCTATTCTGTTTATATAAACAGAAGGATCCAGGGTACAAAAATCTTTGACTTTTGCGTTCTCTGGACTGGCAAACAAATCGAGAACAGGAGCTCCCCAACCTTCTGTGATCTCCCGAAAAGTGTCCGGATTGAGCTCCCATTCTGACTCTTCCACAAAGCCCCTGCTTAGAGAGTCTGCCTGTTTGTTGTGAATCCCTCGAATGTGGACCGCGGATATAGACTCCAGGTTGGCTTCTGACCATGACATGATCTGTGACGTTAGGTGCTGAAGGTACGGCACACGCGTGCCCCCCTGCTTCCTGACATAGTTGTCCGAGAACCTCCGAGTTGGAGATTATCGGATGCAGGGCCTGTAATCCCAGAAGGATTGCCCCGAGCTCCCTGTAATTGGATGATCTGTGGGACATCTGTTCGTCCCATAGTCCCTGAGCTTGGTGACCCAGACAGTGGGCTCCCCAACCCCAGGCACTCGCGTCTGTGTACAACTTCAATGGAACCTCCTGGGTCCATCTGCGGCCCTGATTCAAATTGGTTAGATGATCCCACCAGAGAAGGGAATTTATCACCTGTTCGGGTATCGTCACATTCCTGTCTAGTGACCGATGATCTCTGTCCCAACTTGCCAGAACCCAAGTCTGTAGGTCTTGCGAATGGGCCTGGGCGCATTCTACTGCTGGAATAGCAGAAGACATCAGGACTGAAACTAATTTTCGGAGGGGAACCTGAGGATTCAATCTGATTCCCTGAACCTCTGATCTCAGTTTGTCTATCTTTTGTTCAGGTAGAAAGACACGCCTGACCGTCGTGTCCCACCTTAGACCCAAAAAAATTAAGCTCTGAACTGGGTGTAAGTGAGACTTCTCCGTGCTCACTATCCAACCCAGACTGTTCAAGAGCTGGAGCGAAAAATCTAGCTCCTTCTGCAAGGCCTCCCGGGTCTCTGCCATGAAAAGAAAGTCGTCTAAGTAAGGAAGGACCCTTACATTGTGGAGATGCAAAAAGGACATCACCTCTGCCACAACCTTCGTAAAGATCCTTGGGGCCGACGAAATCCCGAACGAGAGAGCCTGATATTGAAAGTGGCATACCGACTCCCCCGTCTGGACAGCAAATCTCAAATATTTCTGAAACAGGGGGTGGATTGGAATGTGGAGGTCCTCCAGATCCACCGTTGCCAGAAACACCCCCGGAGACATGAGGTTGCGAACAGAGGCAATGCTCTCCATTCTGAACCTCTTCTCCACAATGTAAGGGTTCAAAGGTTTTAAATTCAAGATCATTCGAAACTTTCCTGATTGTTTCTGGATTAAAAATACTCGCGAGTAGAATCCCTTCCCCTGCTCCCGAGTTGGAACCGGTCGAATCACGTTCTTCCGTAGAAGGGAGGAAACAGAGTCCATGAAGGCCTCCGCCTTGATCTGATCTCTGGGAATCGATGTGACTACAACCCGGGAGGGAGGAGGAGATACAAATTCTATCCTGTAACCCTGTTGAATCAGGGTCAGAATAAATTTGTTCTTTGTTATCTTTTGCCACTCTGGAACAAAGTGGAGAAGTCTCCCCCCCCACCGGGATCTGGCTGTCACTTGGCGGACCTTGTAGTGGCTGAGGCTGGCTGAGGTTTATTGAAAAGGAATGGCCTGCCTCTGCCTGCATTATAGGTCCATTTCTTATTTTGTCTTTGCCCCTTATTTGGCTGGTCCTGCCTAAAAAAGGGCTTCCTGTTCTGAAAGGGCCGTTTAACACTCTTCTTATCCGGGAACTTCCTGGTCTTATTGGAAGATCTTTCCAAGACCGAATCCAAATCCCGTCCAAACAAAAGGTTACCCTGGAACGCCATTCCACATAGCTTTTGTTTGAAAGTAACGTCTCCTTCCCACGTATTCAACCAAGCGGCCCTTCGTGCCGAGTTAATTAGTGCTGCTGTCTTAGCGGCTGCTCTGAGAGATTCAGTAGCTGCGTCCGCTAAAAAAGCAATAGATTTGATAATGACTGGAAGGCTCTCTAAAATTCTAGCATGCGGTGTGCCCTCCTCCAAACGATCCTGGAGCCCTCGAATCCATTTATCTAAGTTACGGGCTACACATACTGAGGAGATTGCCGGTTTAAAGGCGAAGGATGTTGAATCCCACGCTCTTTTAAGCAGGGCTTCTGCTTTCCTGTCCATTGGGTCCTTCAAGGCACCCATATCCTCAAAAGATAAATCAGTATCTTTCGAACACAGAGAGAGGAGCATCTAACCGAGGACACTTGAATAATGATTCATGTTCTTCTACATTAAAGGGGAAACGGCGTTTAAAAGATCTAGGGATAAACAGCCTCCCCTCCGGATCCTTCCATTGAGCGGAAATAACACTCTTGATCGCTCTATGGACAGGAAAAACTCGACCTCCCCGATCCTCTAATCCTCTATAGATGTCATCCTGAGGAGTAGAGGACGCTCTAGGTTGTTCAATTTGCTCTGAATCATAGACTGCTTTCAGCAGTTCAGATGTGTCCTCAGCATTGAACAGATACCTAGGAATCCTAGCTTCTAACGGATCTCCTGAAGCATCAGATTCAACAAGTTCACCATCATCCGATCCCTCAGATATGTCCTCTAACGATAACGGTGAGGAATCCTCAATGCCCATTGCGTGGGAAGCCACCGTCTCACCCCCCTGAGGGAGTACGGGTAAGGGTGCCAAGTGATCTGTGGGGACAGAACTAGTCTGAGGAACCTGTGATTGAGAAGTGAAGTGATTACAATAGACTGAGTAGTGGGCAAAGGTGGCAAGGCTGCCGGAGCCTGTGGAGGAGGAACCATCTGGACTGGACAAGGAGGCAGAGCTGCTCTAAATGCTGAAAATGTAGTAGCCAATTCCTGTTTCATTGATTTCATTAAATCTAATAACGCTACAGTAGTGCTTTCGGGCCTTGGTGAATGAGACTTTGATTTACTGTGGCAATCAGCACACAAAGACTTAGAAGACCCCTCAGGTAGCCTGCATCCACATTTAGTACACTTATTAGATTTCCCAGTGCTCTTGAGTGGCTTCTGTAAAGAAACAGACAAACAAACCACAAGGGGACGCTTAGCTCCTGAATAAACAGCACAATGTATCTTAAACAAAACAGCAATCACAACACCTTACCGGCTGCTGTCCTGACTCCCCAGTGACAGCCGGAGGCGTCTGCCGAGTCTCTGGAGTGGGCTCTGCTGACTGCTCCATAGCCCCTGCAGAGTATCGCTGCACACAGTGCAGTATTTGCGGCGGCTTATTGTGCGGCGTTTCCAGGGGATGCTGGACATGCGCACGCCGGGACCGCCCCCTTTATGCGCGATCGTGCTTCCACGTTTGACGTAGGACCATGCTGCGTGCCACCGCGTCATTTCCGGCTTCAACTTCCAGGATTCCAATGCGGAAGAGAAGCCAGCGTCCACCCAGCCGCCATGCCGTCCGAGAGAGCGGTGGAATGGGGGAAATCCTACGACCTCTCCCACCCCAACAAGTGGAGAAAGGTATGGCTGCCCAAATATCCACAAGTTGGATCGCGCCCAGCGCAGACCCAAAACCGCCCTGCGACAGATAGTGCGAATGTGCTGGTCATTTTGATAAAGTAGGTGCCTTCAGGCTCCCCTACCACCAGGATTCCGTAGGTGCTCCCGTGGTGAGTCCAGGAAACTAACAAAAAACTGGGGGAGATTGTGGAGGGGTGGGATTTATACTAATCTATTACTCTAATTCTTGTCAGGTGTTTCCGATTTGGGGGGGGGGGGGGGGGAGACTACACAATCTCAGGAGGGCCGTCCTGGAGGACGTAGGGAGGGATTAATTTTGTATTTAATGCGTAACAGTTACTCTTTAAACAATTTTAGCCTTCTTGTAAAAGAACTATGCTAAAACGTGTTTGTATATTTGTGCGAAACCACATCAGCCAAAACTATGGAGGAAAAAATATTTATATATTTAAAACCTTGGAACACAGAGCAACTAATGGCCTCATTCACACTGAAGCATTTTACTAGCAATTTAAGCAGAGCTTTTACTCGCTGGCAATGGCTAGCTTTTTACAAAGCACTACAGCAATGTAAAGTGTATGGCATTGTTCACGCCTAGTCATTGCCAGCGATTAGCCATTTGCTGAAATCGCAAACAAGCTGCATGCAGCATTTTTAAGTAATTTGGGAGCAATTGCATTTTTATGTTGTAAAATAACAAAATCCAATCACTCCAAAATCACTTTCCTGTACAGTGAAAAAAAAATATCAGAGCTGTGGAGTCGGTACAAAAATCCACAGACTCCGAATCCTCAGGTTAGGATTCCACCAACTCAGTCTCCTTTAATTTGCATATTACAATTTTGTTGATTGAAAGTACCGTATTTTTCGGACTATAAGATGCTCCGGACTATAAGACGCACCTAGTTTTAGTGGGCAAAAACCAGGGGAAAAAAAAGAATACTGAACCTAGGTGCGTCCATAGTCCAGGAGTGGTAGAACAAGGTATCCAATATACTGTAAAGTATATGATACTCCTAGAACCATAGGAGGAGCAATCTGGATGGATGGTAGTAAGTAAATGGTGGATAGTTGAAGGTCCCTGGTGCTGCTTTGTGTGTGCCACTATAAGTGGTAAAATTCTATTAACACAGGGTGGGGGAGGGGATGAAACAAGATGGGATAGAGCACACTCTAAAAGCAATGCTGGCAAGCTTCTCCGTTGAGTAATCTCACCTAAGGGTGTTGCTGACTTGCCCTTAGTCAGTGGAAGTGCTTTGTCCCTCTCCAGCCAGGGACATAGGCTATGGGTATTTTCCTAGTCCTGCAGGTATCCTGGGGATCTGCAAAGATGCTCAGCAGGTGTCCTCCTGCCAGATCAGTGTCTCTGCCTCTGGGAAAAGTGAGCCTGTGTCAGTTTTGCTGCATGTGGGGCTTCTCTCCGATGGTTGTGTAGCGGAGTCGCGTTGTGACCACCCACATAGGTGGTTAGGTGTCTAGATGGGGCTCACGCTCAGTGACTCTTCATCTCTGCCACAACTGCTCCCTGCATCAACCAATCAGTGCGATCCGATCTGGGGGCTTCCATTCTTTGTTCTGTAGTGATGTCCGCGGTGGTAAGGCAGCAGCAGCGCGATGCTAAGTGTTTCTGATTCACACCCACTTAAAGAATACCGGTACTTGACCTGGCTGTAATCCTGGCGTCCGCGGTGGGGAGGCAGCTGAATCAGCGCGATCCACGTGTTTTCTAAGCGGCATAGCAGCAACCACTGTGATGATCTGAAATGCTGCTCCTGGCTGGGATCTTCTAGTCTGATCAGCGCGACGCCGCAGAGAAGGACAGTACATCTTCAGCCGCTATAGCGGCAGAGTCCTCATAGGCTTCCGTACTGTATTGTTTACTGGTGTCATCACATGAAAGCGCCAGTAAACAAGTAAACAATGATTGCTGCCAGCAAGGCTATGGAAGTGCTTGGTGATTATATGATAATTATGGTAGGTGGTCTCAGTCCACTTAGGGCCCGTTTCCACTTGTGCGGCATGATTTCAATGGGTAAATCGCGGCAACGAATCCGCATGCGGTTTTGTTGCCATTTTTATGCAGATTTTCACGTGGAATCACTCGCGGTTTGCGCAATGCGATTTTAACCATATCAATGCTGGCATGCATTGACATGGATTTTTACATTTTAAATGAAAACGCACGTGGAAACGCCAGGAAAACCGCAAGACTAAAAACGATTGCGGTTTTCCTATTTAGTTACATTACCGACTGATCGCATGCGGGTGTGCGAATTCTGATGGGTCTGCCGGCAGATTTTTTCTGCACAACACAACTGCACAGAATCACACAGAAGTGGAAACAGGCCCATCCACTTCTATTGCTTGTGCAAATCTGCATGCATAAAACGCATGCAGATTCGCTGTAGTGGAAATGGGCCCTTATAGATACACTGGCAACTAAAAGATGCAAAATGGCAAGCGAGGCAAAGAGCACAGTTCCCCGCATCAGTCAATGCAAAGCCTTGTCACTGCTAAAGCATAGCAAACTGTTTGCACAGAAAAAGATTATCTCACCCGCAATTCAGCACAACTTAGTTAGCGAAAGCGTACTACACCTGCACAGAACTATTGCACAGGTGCAGAATGCTCCTGGTTGTGGGAGCGGCACGTGGCCGGACTGCGCTGACTGCCTGAATTACCAGGACTCATAGCAGAAGATCCGGGTGGTGGAGAAGGACAGCAAGGGACCAATTAGCCTGAAGGGGGCTGGTGGAAGCCCCAGGTATGTATAAACCTTTTCTTTTGATCTGTCTCAGGTACCCTTTAATTTGTAGTAACCAAACCAAATTTTAACATATCAAATTATTTGATTTCATGAGCAAAAGGAGTGCATAAATTTGCATAAACCAGCATCAACGCAGAATTATTTCCGTCTCATTGACCATCTCTATTAGTGACACAGCTACACATCAAGCTTTATTCTTACAGCATAGATGATATTTAGCATATATAATATTTAGTAGATAGAGATTCCTGTGTACACATCATATATACAGTCACAATCATCACAATGTATCAGACATTAAAAATACGGGGACTGCTTTACTGAAGCAGCACAAGCAACTATTTTTTGATTGGTTTATTTCATCGGACGTCCTCCGGGCTTAACTGCGCAGGCTCAGAATTACTAAGCCTGCGCAGTAAAGGCCGGAGGACGTCCGATGACGTCAGCGCGCCGCCGTGAGGCGCATTTTGGAACGCGGAAGGAGCCCGACCTGACCGCCGGCCTGGCCAGGTCGGGTCGGCCACCGGCAGTCTGCGGGGCGGCGCCGAGGGCACCTCCTGCCTGCCACGGGCTGGAGGAAGCCCCAGGTAAGTGGATGCGGATTTTTATTTTTTTTTAAACAGTCCCTGAACCTTCCCTTTAATTATAGTTTAAATGCATTAGGAGTCGGAGCATTTTTTACTCCGACTCCAGGTACCCAAAAATTGCTTCGACTCCACAGCCCTGGAAAAAATTGCAGAAAAATCGCTCTGCAAAAAGTCAGCGATTTTGCAATTCACAGTGTGGATACTCTGTGCAGAGGCGGGACAAGGTCCTCCAGCACCCAAGGCTGAGACACCAAAGTGCGCCCCTCCATCCCTCCCACCCCAGCCATCACACACTGATTGCTATTAGACTAAGAGGTGCCACAGGGCCCACAACCTCCCCAACACCTTAATATCTAGTTATCTGGCTTGCAGTCACTGCTATGTATCCCCTTTTCTTATTTCTGCTTCAAACACAATTAGGAATGACAGCTGAATGAATTGTGCGCCCCCTCCTACACTGCGCCCTGAGGCTGGAGCCTCTCTAGCCTATGCCTCGGCCCGGCCCTGCTCTGTGCCCCGTTGCAGCCTCCATTGAGTGTATTCACGCTACTCACAATTGTACATCCAGCCTGCCTCTGTTGATACAGCCTTTTGAGTCCTCCCACCACTAACATTGCTGCTAGCTCTGGGAACAAGCAACAGTAAGCTCAGAGCCAAGGCAGAAACATAGGGCTAGTATTGGCTAGATGAAGGGGAATCCTACCTAGCAACAGGGAAGTTTCACATATATCCACTACTCAATGAAAATCCTCCCTGGTGCTAGATAGGAATCCTATTGGTCTTTTCCAAAGCAATGATAGCCCTATGGTTCTGCCAAGTCTCCAGTACCAGCTCTTGTCCCTAAGGCCAGCAGCGGTCAGCTTGTGCGGAGGACCCGAATGGCGACCGAAGACAGATTAGTAGATTGGGAACAGAGGGGGAGAGCAGCCTAGTGGGAATGGACACTGTCCGTTCCTATAGGCTTGCACCGATTCAATGAGCATCCATGGGCTCTGGAAAAATGATGACATTAGGAATTTATTTCACTCTTACTCCGTTGAAATTGGCAAGTGTAAATGAATCCTATGCATAACATAGGATCCTGCTGGATCGAAACTTTTTTTGGTCCAGTATGGACGGGGCCTAAGGGTCAATTTCTTTATAAAGGTTACCAACACGCTGAGCCAAGTACAAGTTGAGTCAGCTGAACATATAGTAGATGTAATGGTTTGAGCAGAACACCACAGCAACACACAACTGGCCAATCCACGCCATGGGCCATGTTCAGCATATACTGGCCAATCCACGCCATGTTCAGCATATACTGGCCAATCCAAACAAGAGCTATGGTTTCATGATAATTCATGCAGTTTTCAAGGCTCTGCATTACAAGCACAATTCTTTTTCTGAGGTACTGCTGATAAACCAGATTACATTAGACTAATACAAAATGTATCCGATATATATACAGTGGTGTGAAAAACTATTTGCCCCCTTCCTGATTTCTTATTCTTTTGCATGTTTGTCACACTTAAATGTTTCTGCTCATCAAAAACCGTTAACTATTAGTCAAAGATAACATAATTGAACAAAAAATGCAGTTTTAAATGATGGTTTTTATTATTTAGTGAGGAAAAAAAAACTCAAAACCTACAGGGCCCTGTGTGAAAAAGTGATTGCCCCCCTTGTTAAAGAATAACTTAACTGTGGTTTATCACACCTGAGTTCAATTTCTGTAGTCACCCCTAGGCCTGATTACTGCCACACCTGTTTCAATCAAGAAATCACTTAAATAGGAGCTATCTGACACAGAGAAGTAGACCAAAAGCACCTCAAAGGCTAGACATCATGCCAAGATCCAAAGAAATTTAGGAACAAATGAGAACAAAAGTACTGTAATTGAGATCTATCAGTCTGGTAAAGGTTATAAAGGCATTTCTAAAGCTTTGGGACTCCAGCGAACCACAGTGAGAGCCATTATCCACAAATGGCAAAAACATGGAACAGTGATGAACCTTCCCAGGAGTGGCTGGCCGACCAAAATTACTCCAAGAGCGCAGAGAAAACTAATCCGAGAGGCCACAAAGGCCCCAGGACAACATCTAAAGAACTGCAGGCCTCACTTGCCTCAATTAAGGTCAGTGTTCACAACTCCACCATAAGAAAGAGACTGGGCAAAAACGGCCTGCATGGCAGATATCCAAGGCGCAAACCACTTTTAAGCAAAAAGAACAGTAAGGCTCGTCTCAAATTTGCTAAAAAAAACATCTCAATGATTGCCAAGACTTGTGGGAAAATACCTTGTGGACCGCCGAGACAAAAGTTGAACTTTTTGGAAGGTGCGTGTCCTGTTAAATCTGTCGTAGAAGTAACACAGCATTTCAGCAAAAGAACATCATACCAACAGTAAAATATGGTGGTGGTAGTGTGATGGTCTGGGGTTGTTTTTCTGCTTCAGGACCTGGAAGGCTTGCTGTGATAGATGGAACCATGAATTCTACTGTCTACCAAAAAATCCTGAAGGAGAATGTCCGGCCATCTGTTCATCAACTCAAGCTGAAGCGATCTTGGGTGCTGCAGCAGGACAATGACCCAAAAGACACCAGCAAATCCACCTCTGAATGGCTGAAGAAAAACAAAATGAAGACTTTGGAGTGGCCTAGTCAAAGCCCTGACCTGAATCCTATTGAGATGTTGTGGCATGACCTTAAAAAGGTGGTTCATGCTAGAAAACCCTCAAATAATGCTGAATTACAACAATTCTGCAAAGATGAGTGGGCCAAAATTCCTCCAGAGCGCTGTAAAAGACTTGTTGAAAGTTATCGCAAATGCTTGATTGCAGTTATTGCTGCTAAGGGTGGCCCAACCAGTTATTAGGTTCAGGGGGCAATTTCTTTTTCACACAGGGCCATGTAGGTTTTGAGTTTTTTTTCTCACTAAATAATAAAAACCATCATTTAAAACTGCATTTTGTGTTCAATTATGTTATCTTTGACTAATAGTTAACGGTTTTTGATGAGCAGAAACATTTAAGTGTGACAAACATGCAAAAGGATAAGAAATCAGGAAAGGGGCAAATAGTTTTTCACACCACTGTATATATAAAAATAGCTCCATTCACACGCTCGACCGCCGTCAACCAAAACTTACCGAGGAACAATGGGTCGGCTGAGAATCATTTAAAGAGAATCTGTATTGTTAAAATCGCACAAAAGTAAACATACCAATGCGTTAGGGGACATCTCCTATTACCCTCTGACACAATTTCGCCGCTCCTCCCCGCATTAAAAGTGGTTAAAAACAGTTTTAAAAAGTTTGTTTATAAACAAACAAAATGGCCACCAAAACAGGAAGTAGGTTGATGTACAGTATGTCCACACATAGAAAATACATCCATACACAAGCAGGCTGTATACAGCATTCCTTTTGAATCTCAAGAGATCATTTGTGTGTTTCTTTCCCCCATGCACTGAAGTTTCAGGCTGCTCTTTTCTTCCTGCAAACAGCTTTGCCCTTGTTTGTAATTCCTCAGTATGTGAAAGCCCAGCCAGCTCAGAGGACGATTTATCCAGCTTGTAAAAGATAAGAGAGCAGAGAGAAGCTGCTCTAATCTAAATATCACACAGGCAGTGTGCAGAGAGGGGCCTGGAAGGGGGAGTTCATAGCAGAACCACAACACTGAAGAACTTGGCAGCCTTCCAGACACAGGCCTGACAAGTCTGACAAGAGAGAGATAAGTTGATTTATTACAGAGATGGTGATAGTAGAACGTGCTGCAGTAAGCCAGAGCACATTAGAATAGCTTTTGGAACTTGTAGGATGATAAAAAACAGGATGCAATTTTTGTTACGGAGTCTCTTTAAAAAGTCCCCCAACAACGCTAAAATAAAGAGATTATCGTCCATGTAGAATGGACAATAATCGGTGTTAGTCTTTCATATCAACCGTTAACAAATGACTGCTCCCTTCATTAAACGCGTGGCTTGTCCCAAGTTTAGCCCTTCCTCTAACGATCTGATCGGTAGACTGTAGTTGTGCTATTGTTGAATACAAACATACTCTGACATCTTTTTTCATCACAAAGAATCAGGGATAACTCGATTTACAGCGTCAGTGATCAAGCGAGCATACTCGGTTCACACGGGCTTTTGACAGGTTTAGCAGATGCCAATTGCTTCTCTCCAAACAAGCAGAGACGCATTGAGCATCGGTTCCGGCATCTCAGTAAACACGCTGCGTTTGGAAGCCAGCAGGGGAACACGGAAGCGCCGTACTTAGCGATCCTGGGTGCTACAAGTAGCACCCAGGAAGAAACAAAAACGACAGGATTAAGCGCTGCGTTTAGTCAGCCAAGAAAAGCCAGTGCTCACATTTTAAAAAGCTGTGCATTAATTTGAATGGAGAGCGCTTGAGCATTGAACACAAAGCGCTATAATAAATGCCGATTCAACACCCATGTGAAAACAAATGCCCTCATGACATGTTAAACTGACATCTGGAAATCCTCAGCAACAGCATTTAATAGTGACTTTTCACACGATACAAAAATAAGGCACACCAATTTTGTTGGCAGCAGACCTGTATGGCAGCCAGCAGCTGAGATTTCATGCTTCCCGCTGCAGTCACTATGCAAAGCCATGATAGCAGCGCTGCTGCCAGCTACTTGCATATCATGGCGAGGCTTGGACGGATTCGTGTTGTACAGCATCATGTATAGTGTGTGTTTGGAGGAGTATCGGCCATTCCCCTGAGGCTGGGCTGCCTCACACACGTATAGGATACATCCAGCTGAATGGTGGCTGCACAGGTGGTTGTGTGAGCGCACATAGCGATACACTCAGCTGCTCTCCCCTAATGGTGGCAGCAGCATCGCCTGTCACTGCGCACACAGGACCCCATGATGACAGGTCACATGATGGACAGCGACACAGGTGTCGTTAGCGCTGTTGCCCGCTATTAGCGCTGCTGAGAACTGCCCCCTCTCCGTCACACACAACCAGCAGCGTACAGCCGGGTTATATAATACCTTCAACAACGGGGCTCATCACTTCGGTCTCCCCGAGGGGCTCTGACTGATCCATTTGCTCGGCTTGTATTTGCTGTCTCTCCGCCATGTCTAGGGTGACGTCATCCAGGAGGAACCACACCTCCTCTCCCCGGGACTCCCTAACCACCGTCGGAGCTGGACAGGTGAGTTCTACGGAAGGTAAATTTCTGTGGCGCACTGCCACCTGTTGCCTCACTGGAGGTACTGCAATATGTAAAGCGCATCACCAGATGGGGAAAAAAAGAGATATTGGATGCAGCACAGCCTGCCATACACTGGCATATTCCCACTCGACATGGCCAAAAGATTTATCGATATTTGATCAGATAGTGAGCTATTACTGCCACACACTGCAATACAATTTTAATAGATGAAATCTATAAAAAAAAAAAAAATAGGACAGCGGCTCCCCCAGACCAGTGTATTGAAAGATATTGTAGAGTAGAGATGGGAAGTTCCGATCTTTTCAATGATTCGGATGATTCGAATCGGAGCATTGAAGACATCTGGATGTTTGACTTTGATCTGAATCTCGAATCATTTTTACAAGGGGAAGCATTCGGGGGTGAAATGACTAGCAGGACAGGACTTTCCCTGCAGTGGACAGAGAAGGGGAGGGGGGTGGACAGACAGAGAAAGGGAGATGGTGGACAGAGAAGGGCAGGGAGTGGACAGAGAAGGGAGGAGGTGGGCGAAGAGGGGTGAAGCTGGGCCGGCCTTTGACCTGAGCGACCGGTGCGATCGCTCAGGGCGCCGGCTTCCAGGGGGCGCTCGTGCCACCTGACCTGGCCGCAACTGCAGGGCCCCGGCTGGGTCCGTCTCGCTCCGCCCCCTGGTGCGCTGCTGGGGGTGATGGGGCAAACATGCCCGTGTGGCCGCCGTGATGGAGGGGGGAGCCGCGGGGAGGGCAGCCCGACCTCTCCCTCCCTTCCTCTCCGGGCTCCCTCCGTGCTCCCCCCCCTCCGATCTGATGCAGACTGCTAAGGGAACAACTCACCTTCCTGGTTCCGATCGCCGGCTCCTCTCACTTGCTGCTGGTCGCCTCTTCTACATAGCCGCTGATGCACAATAAACTTCCTGTTGCACAATAAACTTCCTGCTTAACAGGAAGTTTATTGTGCATCAGCGGCTATGTAGAAGAGGCGACCAGCAGCAAGTGAGAGGAGCCGGCGATCGGAACCAGGAAGGTGAGTTGTTCCCTTAGCAGTCTGCATCGGATCGGAGGGGGGGAGCACGGAGGGTGCCCGGAGAGGAAGGGAGGGAGAGGTCGGGCTGCCCTCCCCGCGGCTCCCCCCTCCTCTATGGGGGGGGGGCTACCTACCTACCTACCTAGGGGGGGGGGGGTGTTACCTACCTACCTAATCTATACTGGGGGGCAGCTACCTATCTAATCTATACTGGGGGCACCTACCTATCTAATCTACACTGGGGGCACCTACCTATCTAGCCAATACTGGGGGCACCTACCTATCTAACCTATACTGGAGGTAGCTACCTATCTAATCTATACTGGAGGCACCTACCTGTCTAGCCAATACTGGGGGAACCTACCTATCTAACCTATACTGGGGGGCAGCTACCTATCTAATCTACACTGGGGGCACCTACCTATCTAGCCAATACTGGGGGCACCTACCTATCTAACCTATACTGGGGGCAGCTACCTATCTAACCTATACCGGGGGCAGCTACCGATCTAACCTATACTGGGGGCAGCTACCTATCTAACCGATACTGGGGACACCTACCTATCTAATCTATACTGGGGGCAGCTACCTATCTAACCTATACTAGGGGTAGCTACCTATCTAACCTATACTTGGGGCACCTACCTATCTAACCTATACTGGGGGCACCTACCTATCTAACCTATACTGGGGGCACCTACCTATCTAACCTATACTGGGGCACCTACCTATCTAATCTATACTGGGGGCAGCTACCTATCTATCCTATACTGGGGGTAGCTACCTAACTAATCTATACTGGGGGTAGCTACCTAACTAATCTATACTGGGGGCAGCTACCTATCTAATCTATACTGGGGGCAGCTACCTATCTAATCTATACTGGGGGCATCTACCTATCTAATCTATACTGGGGGCAGTTACCTATCTAATCTATACTGGGGCAGCTACCTATCTAACCAATATTGCAGGTACCTACCTATCTAACCTATACACTGGGGGCAGCTACCTATCTAAGCTGTACTGGGGGCACCTACCTATCTAACCTATAGCTGGGACAAGTATACTGGCTACCTATACTGTGGGCACTCATCTGGCTAACCTATACTGGGGGGGATCTGTAGCTGGACACTTACACTAAGGGGGGGGGGGGATCTGCTGCTTAAATACACTATAAGGGGATCTGCGACTGCAAGACTAGTAGCCTAAGCCCATATACACTAAGGGGGGGATCTGGTCTTGTATATGTAGGCAGATCCCCCCTTTAGTGTATATAGGCTTAGGCTACTAGTCTTGCAGTCGCAGATCCCCTTTTAGTGTATTTAGGCAGCAGATCCCCCCGCCATCCCCCCCCCCCCATTAGTGTATGTGTGTGGTGCACTCACACGCGAAGAGGATGAATGTGGGGGGGGGGGGCGCACCAAAATCTGGTTACGCTCAGGGCGCTGTGAAACCTAAGGCCGGCCCTGGGTGAGCAGAGAGCAGAAATGTTTTTTTTTGCACACGTTACCCACATGTTGCAATCATACAATAGCTTTAAATATATTTCACCTATATGTTCATCTGTATACTTTGAATGCAAAACGTCTCACAGTGAAGGAAAGCATTCCCCTTTTCTCACCTCGAACACATCATAAATGTAGGGAGAAGTGAAGTGCAGCTGTTTAGAGCAGAGTGCAGGAGGATCATATTACACTGCAATCACAGTGCCTGTGCAGTCATTCTAGCCCAGTACGCTGTCTGCAAAGTTACTGAGCTGTGCTTCTGAGCCAAAAGTTTCCCATTTGTTCACTATGCACAACTATGGAACAGACAGCCTAAAAGTAGCAGCACATTCCAGCCAGAACATGTGCTTTACACATATCTGGCAGTGGCACCCATGTCCCCTCTCCTATCTACCTGTCCCTGGCTGCAAGGCTGGCTCCCCTCCAACTGACCGATCCATCTCTACTCTGCTTCCAGGACCCCCCTGCCCCCTGAGAGGGGGGGGGGGGGGGGCGTGCCGCTCCTGGCTCCACCCCCTTTGTGATCCGAATCGTTCATTTTGATGATCCGGATGATTCGACTCACAAAACAGATTCGGATCACAGATCCGAATCGTTCATGATCCGGACAACACTAATATTGTGACTTATAGTATTTTGCAACGTGCGGTACAGCGCATGCAACCGTTGGTGTTTAGTTCCCTCCAGGGGGGATTATTAGTTGCTCATCAAAGGGGGAACTTATTACTTCCCTCCAGGGGGTTATTAGTTGCCCAGTTAGGGCTCGTTCACATCTAGGGCGTTTTCAGCCTTTTCCCAAGCACAGGCGATTTTCAAAATCGCCCACAAAACGCTTGTGCAGTGATTCTCTAAGAGAAGGTTCATATCACAGCATTTCGACCGCTTTGTGCTCTGCAAAGCGGTGCCTGTACCATTTTGGGGGCAATTTTGCTCTAATGGAAGGTATAGGAAGAGTGCTAAATGTTCACAAAATCGCTTTGTGCGGCAATTGCGTTTGCGATTTTAAGAATAAATACATTGTATTTATTCTTTTCCGGGTCAAAGCGTTCACTTCCTGACTTGCGTCAGGGAGTGAATTAAAAAAGTGCTCTGCAGAAGCGCTGTAAAAAAAAGCAGCGTGCAGGCAAGTGCCAGGAGGCGCTAAAAAAATTGTGCACAAAATCGTAAAACGGTTGCATTTGCAATTTTGATTTTAGATGTGAACAGAGCCTAAGGGAGGGGGGTTATTAGTTACCTCCAGGGGGGTTATTAGTTGCCCACCAAGGGTGGGTATTACTTCCCTCCAGGGGGGTTAATAGTTGCCCAGTAGAGGAGGGTTCTTTGTGAGCATAGGGTTAGGTTGGGCTGCATTTTCTGACACAAATAGCTTGAAGTCAATGGTTAGGTTGCACTTTCTGGTAGCTATACCTATAAATTCTTGCAACCGTTGCAAAATCTTATAAAGTTGCAAACATTTTCACCACACCATTAACAGCTGGGTCATGGAGATGACAGAAGGAAGGCACTGGCGAGCACACTCTACTCTGCTGCTTATACACTGCAGGGGCCCAGGGGGAGCAGTAATAGCTGGGGGGAGACCTGGGGGCTTATCAACAGCTCTATGCCCCAAGCATAGATACCATTGTGCCTCTGCCCTTCCCCATTTTTACTACAAATTTATGATATGTACTTTCAATCAACAAGATTGTTATATGGGAAAATGAAACCTGTATTTTACTTGATCAAGGATTTTTTTTTTTTTAATAATAAAAAACAATAAAAATTGTGTTGTTTTTTTGTTTTGTTTTTTAAAGATAGTTATATACAGATCAGAGGAGTCGGAGTTGAGGAGTCGGAGTCAGCGGAATCATAAACTAAGGAGTCAAAGATGGATGATTTTTGTACCGACTCCACAGCCCTGCCCCTATAGCAAGCATGGGCAAAAGCCCCCCACAAATAGCAAAGTGTGGCAATCCCGATCACCTCTCGCTTCCCATAAAAGCTGACACATCATTGCATTCCAGAAGTTCTGGAGGTGTGTTTGGCTTTCAGGAACAACAAAGCGACAATTTGCATATTCAGGAGTGATGCATTGTGGGAGACATCATATGCTCACTCCAACCTAAATAATAGCAAATACCTTCCGTTCTGTTCAAAAGGACAATAGCCTTAATTCACTAAGCTCATCTCCCGGATCGCTCAGAACTCAGAAACAGCCGTATCAGTCTGCAGACAGACTGTACACACGCCGGACTGTCGCTGGAACGCCCACCCAGCGGGAGGTGATGACGGACCCGTCGTTGCCTCCAGTCCGGCGTGTGTACGGACCTTTATTATCACCAGCATGATCTTAGTGAATTGAGGCCAATTTCAGTTTTGCATTCCCATAGCAAGTGTTTCCAGTGCGGCACTGCTCCCTCGCCCCCACAGCAAACATGGCGAGAACCTAACCGCTATAGCAAGGTGTATCCAGTATACCAATCCCAACCCAGACTCTTCTTTCCCCTATAGCAAATAGGTTGAGTATAACCCCTTTTAACCCCCATTCACAACAAATGTCAATAACAATTAAAGTTACTACAAAAAAGTATTGTTGGTTTTGTTTAGTCTGGTGAGGTTGGAGGTTCATGTGGTTAGGGTGACATATGCGTTTACGCACCAGGTGACACTATCCCTAATTATGCATCTCATTTAGGACAGTTTTTCAACATTATTACAGCATGTACCCCTTTATAAAAGCATGTAACCCCACTGTCAATCATGGCTACGTTGTCCGCGGCACACTATGCAGGCGCGCAGTGTGCCACAGACGTGGCCACGACGGATCGCGGCGCTTCACGCAGGCGCAGTATTGACGACCTCGAGGTCGTCCTCTGCACCATGTGGGGAGCCAGGGACGGCGGCGGAAAGCAGAGCGGTCAGCTTGGGACAGTCGGCTGCAAGGGACTGGAGAAAGCCCCAGGTGAGTAACGCTAATTTTTTATTTTTTGCCTGACGATTCCTTTAATAGCAAATCACAATCTTCACTACTCCTTGATACATATATGTATTTGTTAAGAAGACTGCACAATTGTGTAGGTAGTGACGGTTGTGTCCAGGAGAACTCATGGAGAAGCATGTGAATAGTTTGGTCAGGTGATAGGTATGTAAATGTCTGATTTGCTTGTCATGATCATCTCCTAAAGCAGGATGTGATCACATCAAATCAGAGCTTTGCAAATCTATCAGCTGATCAAACATATCACATGCTTCTCCATGAGTTATCCTAGACATGACCATCACTATGTGTAGGAATGCTTTACAAACTTTCCTGGCTGTATGTATGTATTTAAAGAGAACCCGAGGTAGCATATTATAATCCTAATAGGACCCAGAGGCATGTTGTGTGCACAATGACATGCCTCTGGGTCATTGTATCGCCACTGCCAGCCCCCTTGTGCCGCGCTGCATCCCCTTAAAATATTGCCAGCCTAGCGACAATCTGCTTTTCGCTAGCTGGTTTTATGTGAGGCTGTCGTTCAGCCTCTTAGCATCTCCCCCTCGATAACAAGCTCCCCCCACCACTCTCCGCCTCTGTTTGCTTCCTCCAATTGGAAGCCAAGTCGCAAACCAGGAAGTACTCCATATTAAGCACGCCGCCACTTGCAGAGACTCGAATGCACATCCGAATCTCTGTAGCCATGCCATGCACAGCTATATGGATTTGGATGCATGCTGCGGTAAACTGCAGCATGCCATCTGACTCACAGCGGCATGTGATCTGGATGGCAGTACGTGAATAAGTGGGGCTGCTCTGCTCTCTCCATATGCTGGCACCGTAAGGCAATGATTGATAACTACTCACACATCTGGTGGTCCTGTCCCGTAATTCAGAAACTATGGAATGACATTGGGCTTGATTCACAAAGCGGTGCTAACAGTTAGCACGCTGGTGAAAAGCCCTTTATCACGCCTAAACTCAGTTTAGGAGTGATAAGTTTAGGCGTGATAAGTTTAGGTGTGATAAGTTTAGGTGTGATAACTATAGCACCAACTGGGTTAGCACCGCAGTGCACAGCTGATCAAAAGTTTTGCGCTAGCAAAGTCTGGTGCACTTTGCATAGAGTTTAATGGCGCTGCTTTGCGTGCGGGACTTCGCACAATCTTAACTTATCACGCCTAAACTGGCTTTTCACCAGCGTGGTGCAATGGTTATCACGCCTAAAGTCTCTTACTGGCTTAGCACCGTTCCTCCAGGAAGAACTAGCTTTAATTCACACTTTAACAAATGATTTGTAGTTTTTGGCCCCAGTCCACACCTGTTTTTAGATCCATACATCTATGGAATGTAAATATGGAATCTTTGCATAGTGTACAAGTGAACAATGGAAACTAAAGCATAGCTCTCAATAGGGTTCCTCTGCCCCTGACAGCACATGCTTCAGAACTGTTATAATAATATTGCATGATGGCTTGAAGGCCATATTGAGGTAATCGTTTTTCTGCATACGTCATGTACTATAGCATCTCAAAATTTTGTAGCCTGATTTTAATTTTTAGTGGACTGGACCTAGTAACTAAATGTCATTCTTTTGTGTTATATTTGTGAAATGAAAAGCACATTTTAAGGAACTTTAAAAAAATAAAATAAAATTAGATTAGCAAACCTATTAAGGTGCACTACTAGAGTTATAAGAGAATAATAGATATCCAAATCACACCTTAATATGTTTAAAGGAAAGACGTTACTTATTGATGGTTTAGGAAATTCAGTATGTATAGATGAAAAACCAAGTGAAAAAGGTATGGCAGCACCACTTTCTGGTGAAATTGTGGTACTGCAACTTCCATTTAAAATATGAAATAATGGTAATACATGATGTCACTGCTTCCATTATTGCCTGCATTCCATGGAAACAGGCAACTTTTCCTTATTGTTTCAGCAACAAACGTCTGACTGCATTGCTGTTGGTTGTACTAACTGAATGGCAAAATAGTGACCAAATGAGTAGGCAGGCTGGCCAACATCTTTGTTTAGATCCTTTTCAGGGATCAGTTTTGTAAAGGATCAAGGAGAAATACCCCATGAGGAAATGGACTAGTCCTAAACAGATTCTTACTGCCTACTGTAAGTGACAGCAACATAGGGGAGCAATAACTTTTGGGGCATTTTCCTCTGGGAGAAATGTGCATCTTATAAGTATGGTTACATTTTTTATTTATTTTTTTTTTTTTTGCACCAGTAGTCCTGTAATTAGAAAAAATTGAAAATATACATAATTTTTATAAAGACAGATATTTACTGTTCTTAAAAGAAGCATCCTTACAAAATATATGGTGTGGCCAAGCAGCCAAAAGAGCAGAGTCCAGAACTGCTGACCTCTGTCTTACACCACCAAAATCTCCACTGGCAGCATCCAAGGATGAATCCCTTTCTTCCAGAAGGTCCCTTACAAGACTGTGGCCCAAATTCAACACTTGCCTGAGAATTGCACCAGAGGTGCTACATTCGCGGCTAGATTTACGCAAACCTCATTACCGTGGCTAAGTTGCAAAGGAATCAAAGCAAAGTGCATTCCTTTTCAGCATTCTGTTTCCATGGCCACAGGACATCAGTCATCACACGACCCATGGCAATGGTGGTTTATGTGATGACTGATGCCACTGTAGCTATTGGAGTCCAGGAGCATAACGAGGAAAATGGATCCTGGGTATCTCTCCCTGCCACGTATGGTGAGTTACAATGGCTCTCACTCCACTCTGCATGATGGGGGGGGGGCTCTGAATGCCTATACTGGTTTCTACATCTGGCTACCTATACTGGGCGGCTACGTTTGGCCACTTATACTTAGGGGGCTGCATCTGCCTCCTCTGGCTAACTATGCTGGGGGAGGGAGCCTGCATTTTGCTAATACTGGGGTTCCTCTGGCTATCTTTACAGAGTGGGACTGCATTTGGCCACCAAATCCTTGGGGCTACTCTGGCTACCAATAGTGAGGGACTGGGGGTGCAGTCTGGCAACTTATACGGGGGGGGGGGGGGGGGAGTGTGCGTCTAACAATCAAATAATGAAGGCTCCTCTGATTACCTATACATGGTGTCACATCTAGTTGCTCATACTGAGGATTTTTGCATCCTCACCCCGAGAGCTATGTAGCCGAGTATCTGCCCTGCTGGGAGTTAAGAACTGGCATGCAAAGGAAAAGAAACAATATGCTTTTTCCACCTGGGGCTAAAGTTTTTATGTCAGAATGAAATTCTGGTGCAGTGGATTTTAAAAACCACTCTGGAATTTGCATTCTCCTCTGAAGTGTTCAAATAATGAAGTCATCGATTTAGACAGAGCTCAAAGAGCACTTTACCTCAGAGGCTGAAAGGTTGTCCCTCCCAGAGAGGTCATTTGTTGTCTCTCAAGTTTCCTCCTAAAGTTAAAAATGTGAAAGTCTAGATCTCAAAATGCCATATTTTTCAATGAGCATGAAATCAAATTACAATACTTGTCTTCAGTCACACTTAATTGAAAAAACTTAAACCGTTGCTCTAACTTTTGAAACAAAATGGTATTATATACAAGTAGAGATTTCCTTTCTGCTTGAGTGCTTTTTTGCTGGGGAGGTCTGTCAATCTTTAGACCACCAGATAACCTGAACACATTTTAAATTCAAATGGAGATTAAAACCCTGGGTCTGATCAAATAGAAAACTACAGTACATTATACAAAAAAACTAGTCTACCTAAGCCCGTTTAAAAACGGGCTCTAGGTTGTGATACTGCCGCCACCGCCGCATGTTAGTGTGCATGCATGCACACGCCCGCTCGGCTCTCTGGCCTGTCCTCCTGTCCCAACGGTTGTGCAGTACAAAAAATCCAGGGACCCACAACCATGAGGAAGATGATGCAGGGACAGTTAGGGATAATTATAGCGGATGTCTTTAACCCATCAGCGTGCAATTCCACCTTGGAAGATAGCTATCCCAAAATTTCACTGGAATTGGGGACAAAATATTATTTTATCTTCCAATTTCACTGTGAAATCCAGATGAGAAGCTTCCCATAGTCAAAAAAAAAAAAAAAAAAAAACCCAAGAGGAGGACTTCTCTGATGCATCACATAAGGGTTGAGTTTTTGTATATGTTTCTGAAAGTCAGAGGTCTAGACAGGACTTATTTGGGATCTGCAAGATCAATGACATGTTTGGTATACATTTCTCTTAGGCTGGGTTCACATTTGCGTTAGCAGTCCGGATTTTCCAGACCGGATCTGGAACGTATACTGTACAAATGGAACGGACGTTTGGCAATCCAATGATAGTCTATGGATGCGTACATACTCGTCCATTCCACGCGGACCGGATCCGGACACTTTTCCAACTTGCTCTATTTTTCACGTACGGAGGATCCGGCCGCCGCACCCGGACCGGATCCTGACTGCACCATCCTCACAGCTGAACCAATGAGAAACGGAAAGGAAGCAACACACTGGCTATAAAAAATCTGGACGTTCTACCCACTTCCTATGCGTTTTCATGGGCCCAGCGTTTCAGGAGTGGAGCAGCAGTGACTTGTGGCTGGAAATATTTGGCAGCATGTCGGACGAAGAGGTGAGGCCCTACACACCTGAGGACCTGATTCTACAGGTGCAGCAGCAACCTGCCTGGTGCACCCACCATCTCCTGCGAGGAGCATGCCTTCTTCCCACATAGTATAGGTCAAAATCAAAAAGGAGACAATTCCCAGGTAAAATGAGTACAAAAACACTGGATCCATGGTCCAAACTGCAGTCTCTATATCCAAGGATGGTCTCCACACGTCAGGCTGTCTCCAACAATGACCCTAGGGCTTCTGCAGACCTCCCAGACCCCAAGAATTTATATAGTCTGTATCTCTTTAATAACGGATGCGGATATCAACCTGATCCCTTACTGATGAAAAACCGGATGCAAACGGAACGGATCCGGACCGGATCCTGAGTGCAACCGTACGCATTCGGTCCGGATGCGCACGGAACTGATCCGGAAATCCGTTCCGTTTTTTGCAAAAACGCAAGTGTTAATGGGGCCTTACTCTCATTATTGGTTGTCTGCTTACAACTTCCCTCACCCAAGATTAAACATTACAACGTACTTTGGTGGCAATACTGTGGGCCTAAAGTAGCCCACATGGCTTTACTCCAACCTACTTGACATACAAAATAACAGATATTATTATTCCTAATTAATAACCATTTAGGGGCTATGCTACAGAATCTCTGGATATTGTAATAAGCCATTTCAATTACAACAGACCTCAGGTAGGGTAGTGTGATAGCCCTCTACAATTACTACAGGCAATTTTATGTCTTTTGATGAACATTTCATGTGCTGTTTGAGCAGTGTTTGGGAACACTGATCACATTTTTTTTCTAACTTCCTGTTATGTCCAAGTTCCACAGTGGTTAACATTCTAGGCTACCCAAAAGATGTTGAGTAATTCATCTAAGCATGATACTACAAGGAAAGATCTCTTCTCTTTAAAAAAATAAAACAAAACAAAAAAATCTGCAGGTTGCTTATTCCTATTTTTCTCGACATAGTGGTAGAAAGAGAAATGTTTCTTTCCCACTTTCACTTCTCGGAGGTGTAGCAAAGCTCTCTCATATTCTCATTCATCTTATTTAAAATAACTTTTCAGCACTCTGCAATTGAAAAAGTACAAAAACACAGGTGAAAAAGTACTGCCAAAATGATTCAGAGCATTTTCTTGCTTGTTGGTGGCTTAAGGCTAGTTATACACCAGGACGTTGCGTTTAGGGGACGTTATAGGGCACAACGCCTGGTGCTCTCTGGTGTGGACGTCGGAGTGAGCCGCGTTGTGCAGCTCACTCTGGCGTCCGTGATGCCTACTCTTGGACGCATGCGGCATCACGTGGTCCCGCCCGGCCAATCGCCGCACAGAGCGGCCGCTCCAAAAAGTAAACACTGCACGTCACTGAGTGCAGTGAATATTAATTAGCCATGTGCCCGGCTGCTCTCCCCTCCTCCCCAACATGACTGAGCATGTGCAAACAGTCTAACGCGGCTTAGCCGCGTAGAACGCACAGCATGCAGCGCTTTGCTGCGTTACAATGTAATGCAACGTGGGCAGTGTGAACAGCCCACTTGTGTTACATTGCTGTGCGTTGGGGGAGCGTTACAGGCTGCACTAACGTGCGCCTATAACGTCCCTGTGTTCAAGAAGCCTAAAGGGGCACTATGGCGACAAATTGTAAAATTTACAATATGTGCAAACACATACAAATAAGAAGTACGTTTTTTTCGAGTAAAACGAGCCATAAATTCCTTTTCTCCTATGTTGCTGCCACTTACAGTAGGTATAGAAATCTGACAGAAGCGACAGGTTTTGGACTAGTCAGGGGCGTAGCAATAGGGGGTGCAGCGGTAGCGACCGCATCGGGGCCCTTGGGCCAGAGGGGCCCCAAATGGCCCTCCCTCAACTACAGTATTAGCTCTATATTGGTCCTGTGCTCATAATAATCATTTATATATATACTTTGAATAGTGGTAATCATTAACAAACTATTCCCCATCACCTTCTTGCACCTCTGACATTGTAGTTGCCATTGGCAGCTTTTAGTGCGCCGTTTCAATTGCTTTGTATAGAGTGCTTGGGGGGGCCCCATTGTAAAACTTGCATCGGGGCCCACAGCTCCTTAGCTACGCCACTGGGACTAGTCCATCTCTTCATAGGGGATTCTCAGCAAGGCTTTTATTCTTTATAAAGATATTCCCTAAAAAGGATTTAAACAATGATGCTGGCCAGCTTCCCTGCTCGCTACACAGTTTTTTGGCAGTTGGACAGAGTAACTGCTATTCACTAAGTCGCTTCTGTCAGATTTCTACTACCTACTGTAAGTGGCAGCAACATAGGAGAAAAGGAATTTATGGCTCATTTTACTCTGGCAAAAACGTACTTCTTATTTGTATATGTTTGCACAAATTTTAAATTTTACAATTTTTCACCACGGTGTCCCTTTAAAAGGCATTTTATTGATAAGATGTGCAATATCACCTAGGAGAAAACTTTGGAGAAAAAGTGAATTAGATTGGGCCCTATGTGTTTTTCCCTTATGTGATTGGTTTGCATGCTTAATTTAAATCCTAAAATATATTTTACTTTTTTCACAGCTTTTGTCACAGCTTTTCATACTGTTTTTGCTTTCTGAGAAAAATACTCTGTAGTCTGATATGCAACACTGGCTGTGCATTGAACACCTCTTCTGCAATTGATTTGTCCCAATATAGCTACTATCAATAAATGACAGCTTTTGCCACTGATATTTAACATGAAACGTAGGAAAATGTTTACACAGCCACTTAGACATTATGTGTACATTGTAATTTTAGAATACTTGGGCATTGATAGTATTCCTTTAAATAAGTTGAGGCCAGTGTTTCACTGACTGTAATTTTCTGTTCAAAACCAACAGCAATGCCATCAAATAATTGCAGTTAACTCAATGGTGAGATGAAGCAGGAGTCAGGGGCCTTCTGAAATGACCTTCAATGTTTCCTGGGAGTTTCTAGAGTCTTTTCTAGAACATAGAATGCATTGAAGGGTAGTGAATCTATATACCATGCCATGGTACAAGCCAATAATCTATCTCACTCTAGCTAATGTCTGATGCCAAAGCTACACCTGTTGCCTCAAGTCACTCCATAATATATTTGTTATACTCACTGATTTCAAAGGGATCCATTGCTATGCTTGTCTTGCTATTCTTGCCTTGTGTCAGTCCCCAGCAAATGTGTGATGATATCATGTCCATCTGAGGAATATTTTCAACACTTTCTTAAAGCTATGTGAAAAATTGAGGCAGTATTGAAGGCAAAAGGGAGTCCAACCAGATACTAAAAAGGTGTACCGAATAAAGTGGCCAGGGAGTGTAGATTGTTGATGAGTTCCACATTCTGCAGGAAGCAGATGTTTGTTAGATTGTGCCTTTAGTTAACATATCTTTGCCTAAAAATTTAAATGGCTATGTGGCTATTTTTTAACAACTAAAGTTTTGGAGAGCAAAGAATGTGTGGTAGAAAGGGGTTCCAGGGAAGGGGAGAGACTCGTGAGTGTGAGGAGGTGATTGTAGAGTAGGATACAAGAAGGTGGTAAGCAGAACATAGGTTGTGGGGGTATATGGAAAGAGATGTATGGAGGAGAGAGGATGTTAAAAGCTTTGTAGGTAAGAATTAGAAGCATGAATTCGATCCATTGGGCCAATTGGCAGGCAGTGGACATCTTGGTAGAGGGGGAGCAGCGCTTAAAGTGACTCTGTAACAAAAATTACAACGTTTTTTCTACCATCCTACAAGTTCCTAAACCTATTCTAATCTGTTCTGGCTCACTGCAGCACTTTGTACTATCACGGTCTCTGTAATAAATCAATGTATCTTTCCCCTGTCAGACTTGTCGGCCTGTGTCTGGAAGGCTGCCAACTCTTCCGTGCTGGTCTGTTCCTCTATGCACACTCCAGTGTGTTTTATTTACATAAGCCAGCAGCTTCTCTGCTATCTTATCAGTGATAGAAGAGAGCTGGATAAAAATCCTCCTCTGTTAGTGTAATGCTCGGTGAAGCACAGAGAGGTCTGATTACCGGTGATCTGCAGTATCACGGGAAATACAGACGTATACCAGATTATATGTGATCTGCAGTATCACCGATAATCCAATATACTAGCTAACCTCTGGTCACCTGAGTAGAGTGTTGTGATTGGTGCAACAGTAATACAGAGGACAAGCCTCAGTGCAGCAAGGAGAACTGCACAGGTTCCTTCCGCAGGTCTGAGCTCTCCAAGACGGGAGGAGTCAGACTGACAGTGGGAAGGGAAGTCCGAAAGTGACACTCAGGCGGAAGTGTCACTAACAGGACGGGGAACCGCCTCCAATCGTGAGGTCGGTTCTCGAGGTCGGACAAGCCAGGTCGTAAACAGACGGACAGATAAGTACAATATCAGTAGGCAAAGGCGGAGTCAAAGTACAGGCAGGGTTCGGCAACGGGGTGTCAGAAATATCGGGGTACAAAATCAGGAGGCAGAGGCGGAGTCAAAGTACAGGCAGGGTTCAGCAACGGGGTATCAGATATAACGAGGTACAAGGTCAGAGTTCAGGAGGATAGTTGAGACAGGCAAAGGTCATAACAGATAATCACAATCAAACTAGTACTTTAAGCTATCAACAGAATCTAGCTTAGTGTAGGATTACAGCTCCAGCTGGTCCCGGCACACTAACGGATCTGACTACGGATCTGGCTGCTCCCACATATGTGAACGCAACGCCAGACGGGGAGCAAGTGAACAGCCAGCAGTATATATACCTGACCCTCTTCCCAGCACCTCCCTAAGTGCTGAACCAATGGGAAGAGGAGTCAGAGTCAGCTGACCAGCCTGGTCAGCTGACTAGTTCTGTGTTAACATAAATTCTTCCTGAGTGCGCGCGTCACTCTCAAACCTGAGGGACTACGAGTCCCAGCCACAACTGCCCCGCTCTGCGGTGTCTCCGCAGCGGGGGTATGGGCACTAACCGCCGCGTCCAACGCGGCGGTTTCTGCGTGCCCTGCAGACGCTTGCACGGAGACAGCCGCCTCATGCTGAGGAGAGGCGGCTGCCTCTCCGTGTGTGTAGCGCGTCTGTGCGTGGAAAGAGCCGCCTGCCGCTGAATCATGGCGGCGGCTCTTCCGCGTTCTCACAGTACCCCCCCCCCCCCCCCCCCCCCCGAGGAGTGGACTCCGGACAGCTCCTTCCAGGTTTTTCGGGATGTACAGCATGAAATTCTCTCACTAACTCGTCCGCATGCATGCGGTTCCCAGGTACCCATTGCCTCTCCTCAATGCCGTACCCCTTCCAATGTACGAGATACTGCACCGAGTTTTGTACAGTACGTGAGTCTATGATCTTCTCCACCTCATACTCGGGTTGAGCATCGACTAAGACAGGAGGAGGAGGAGTGGGGCCCACCTGGACTGCGGGTTTGAGAAGTGATACCTGGAAGGACCTCACTCCACGCATGCTGGTGGGAAGATCAACGGTATATGTGACATCGTTGATCTTCCTAATAACTGGGAATGGACCCACGAACCTGGGACCAAGTTTGTCAGAGGGTTGTTTCAGGGTCAGGTGACGGGTTGACACCCAAACCAAATCTCCTGGTTGAAATTTCCACTCTGACGAGCGTCTCTTGTCAGCCTGACCTTTCTGACTCTGAAATGCTTTAACGAGATTATTCTTGATGGTCCACCACATGTCCTTAAACGACCTTTGCCACGCCTCCAAGGCTGGGAACGGAGTGGCCGCAACTGGCAACGGAGAGAATTTAGGCAGTTTACCTGTCACAACCTGAAATGGACAGAAACCTGAGGACGAACTCTTTAAATTATTGTGGTCAAATTCTGCATGAGGTAAATATTTAACCCAATCACTCTGTGCCTCGGCAACGTAGCATCTCAGAAATTGCTCTAACGATTGGTTGACCCTCTCCGTCTGGCCATTTGTCTGTGGGTGGTACCCCGAGGAAAATGACAATTTCATGCCCATTTGGTGACAGAATGCCCTCCAAAATTTCGAAACAAACTGGACTCCCCGATCGGATACTATGTCTTCTGGAATGCCATGCAGTCTGAAGATATGGATGATAAATAAATCGGCCAGTTCCTGGGCCGAGGGGAGTCCTTTCAGAGGCACGAAGTGGGCCATCTTACTAAAACGGTCAACCACCACCCAAATAACTGACATGCCTTCAGATCTCGGAAGCTCTCCCACGAAATCCATGGACAAGTGGGTCCATGGTTCACTCGGGGTGGGCAAAGGCTGCAAAGTACCCACAGATGCCAGCCGGGAGGGCTTGCTTTTCGCGCACACCGCACATTCCCTGACAAACTCTTTGCAGTCAGCGGCTAGCGAAGGCCACCATGCACATCTGGCCACTAGATCCTGCGTTCTAGACGCTCCAGGATGTCCCGCGTTCTTATGAGAGTGGATCATCTCCAAGATCTGGAGACGGAATGGTAACGGAACAAATAATACCCCATCTGGTTTCCCTTCCGGGATATCCTGCTGAAAAGGACTCAAGGTCTCTTTCCAGTCCTCCCAAGTCTCGGTGGCGGCTAACACCACACTTCATGGGACAATGGTCTCGGGAACAGAGGGCTGTGCTGTCTCCGGCTCAAAACACCTAGAGAGTGCGTCTGCCTTGGTATTCTTACTACCTGGCGTATACGTGATCAAAAATGTAAATCTCGAGAAAAATAGCGACCATCGAGCCTGCCTTGGGCTTAACCTTTTAGCCCCCTCGATGTATTCCAGGTTTTTGTGGTCGGTATAAACCGTGATAGTGTGCTCAGCTCCCTCTAGCCAATGACGCCACTCTTCGAAGGCCAATTTGATGGCTAGGAGCTCCCTGTTGCCTATGTCGTAGTTTCTCTCTGCCGAAGAGAACCTTCGGGAAAAATAGGCACACGGGTGTAGTCTACCCTGGAGACCAGAACGCTGGGACAGCACAGCCCCCACCCCGATCTCCGAGGCGTCTACCTCAACAATAAACGGAAAAGAAGTGTCCACGTGTCTGAGTATGGGTGCTGAGCAGAACAACCCCTTTAACTTAGAAAAAGCCTGTAAGGCCTCGGGAGACCAATGAGTGGTGTCTGCCCCTTTTTTTAGTAAGGCTAGTGAGAGGGGCGACTACTGTGGAGTACCCCTTAATAAACCTTCTATAATAGTTCGCAAACCCCAAGAACCGTTGCAATGATTTTAACCCCACCGGCTGCGGCCACTCCAGGACCGCGGAGACCTTGGCAGGGTCCATAGACAGACCTGAGGTGGAGATTATATACCCCAGAAAGGCAACCGACGTGACCTCAAAAATACATTTCTCGAGTTTGGCGTATAACAGATTCTGCCTCAGTTTGTCTAATACCATCCTGACATGGGTTCTGTGTTCCGGGAGGTTGTTAGAAAAAATGAGAATATCGTCTAGATAGACTAAAACGAACTTTCCCAACACCTCCCGAAAAACCTCATTGATGAGTTCCTGGAAGACGGCCGGGGCATTACATAAACCAAAGGGCATCACCCTATACTCGTAGTGCCCATCAGGGGTATTGAAAGCCGTCTTCCATTCATCGCCCTTCCTTATACGCACCAGGTTGTATGCCCCCCGTAAATCCAGTTTTGAAAATATCCTAGCCTCAGTGACCTGTGTGAACAAATCGTCTATGAGTGGTAACGGGTAGCGATTCTTCACTGTGATTTTATTGAGGCCACGATAATCGATGCAAGGCCGTAAACCCCCGTCTTTCTTTTTAACAAAAAAGAACCCTGCCCCAGCGGGTGACCGGGACGGCCTGATGAAGCCCTTTGCCAAGTTCTCACGGATGTACTCCTGCATGGCGAGTTTCTCAGGGCCAGATAAGTTATATAAATGGCCTCGAGGAGGCATACAACCGGAACGAAGGTCAATGGGACAGTCAAATGGGCGATGCGGGGGTAATTTATCCGCGGCCTTGGGACAAAACACATCAGCATAATCTGAGTATTGTTCCGGTATACCTTCCACCTGTACCTTTGTTAGACCTAATGTCAGTCTCCCCAAACACTGCTGGAAACAATGAGGTGACCATGCTGTCAACTGTCCTGTGGCCCAGTCTATCTGCGGGGAATGAACCTGCAACCAAGGCATGCCTAGGATAATAGTGGAGGTGGACATGTGTAAAACAAAAAATTGTAACTGCTCCCCGTGCAATACCCCTATGGTGAGCTTCACAAGCGGAGTCTGTGACAGGGGACGATTCCGCTGCAAAGGGGAATCGTCAACTGCCGTGACCTGAATGGGGGGTCTCACGGGAGTGAGTGGTAGACCCAACTCCTGAGCAAACTCAAAGTTCATAAAGTTAGCCGCTGAGCCGGAGTCAATAAAAGCTTCAGTGGCGACAGACTTATCATCCCATGTGACCGTACAAGGGAGAAGTAATTTTTTCTCTTTAAGGGGTGAGGTTTGTGTGCCTAGGGTGTCACCCCCCCCACTACTCCTAGGCAGACCCGTTTCCCGCCCTGTTGGGGCAGTTTCGCACCCTATGTCCTGCCTCTGCACAGTATAGGCACAGTTGTTCCGTCATCCTCCGCCTTCGCTCCACCTGGGTCAGTTTTGATCGACCAATTTGCATCGGCTCTGGTGGAGGCAAGGCCGGAAAGGGCGAGACAGGCGGAGATGCTGTTACAGAGGACGCAGCAACCGGTGCCGCGTACGAAGTCACCCTGACACGGTGACTGCTCCTGGCCTGCCTCTGATGGCGTAGCCTGCGATCTACTCGAATGGCCGATGATATGGCCTCATCAACTGTCTTGGGCTCGGGTACGGTTAACATTAAGTCGGAGACCTCCTCCGTCAACCCAGACAAAAAATAATCCATTAGGGCGAAGTTATCAAATCTAGAGGTGACTGACCACCTACGGAACTCCGCCGCATAATCCTCGACCGAACCTCTGCCTTGCCGCAAAAGTTTGAGCTTCCGCTCTGAGGACGCAGCAAGGTCAAGGTCGTCGTAGATTATGGCCATGGCTTTAAAGAATTCCTCTACCGAGGTCAGAGCGGTATCGGTAGGAGGCAGGTTATATGCCCAGGACTGGGAGTCCCCAGTCAACAAAGTCTTAATAAAGATGACCCGTTGGGTCTCAGTCCCCGGGGATCGGGGTCTTAACTCGAAATACGACAACACTCTACTCCTGAAATTCCGGAAGTCAGACTTGTGGCCGGAAAATTTATCAGGTACAGGCATACGTATGTCATCACTATGAGGGGATCGCATTGAATCAACTGACGTCTGGAGGGTTTTCACAGAGCCTGATAGAGCATCGATTAAGGCTTTGTGCTGGCCCAGTGCTTGATGAATGTTATCCACCGAAGTGGCAAGCACAGTCAGAGGATCAGCGCGTGATTCCATCGGTTTTGTGGTCTGGCGTTCTGTAACGCTCGGTGAAGCACAGAGAGGTCTGATTACCGGTGATCTGCAGTATCACGGGAAATACAGACGTATACCAGATTATATGTGATCTGCAGTATCACCGATAATCCAATATACTAGCTAACCTCTGGTCACCTGAGTAGAGTGTTGTGATTGGTGCAACAGTAATACAGAGGACAAGCCTCAGTGCAGCCAGGAGAACTGCACAGGTTCCTTGCGCAGGTCTGAGCTCTCCAAGTCAGACTGACAGTGGGAAGGGAAGTCCGAAAGTGACACTCAGGCGGAAGTGTCACTAACAGGACGGGGAACCGCCTCCAATCGTGAGGTCGGTTCTCGAGGTCGGACAAGCCAGGTCGTAAACAGACGGACAGATAAGTACAATATCAGTAGGCAAAGGCGGAGTCAAAGTACAGGCAGGGTTCGGCAACGGGGTGTCAGAAATATCGGGGTACAAAATCAGGTGGCAGAGGCGGAGTCAAAGTACAGGCAGGGTTCAGCAACGGGGTATCAGATATAACGAGGTACAAGGTCAGAGTTCAGGAGGATAGTCGAGACAGGCAAAGGTCATAACAGATAATCACAATCAAACTAGTACTTTAAGCTATCAACAGAATCTAGCTTAGTGTAGGATTACAGCTCCAGCTGGTCCCGGCACACTAACGGATCTGACTACGGATCTGGGTGCTCCCACATATGTGAACGCAACGCCAGACGGGGAGCAAGTGAACAGCCAGCAGTATATATACCTGACCCTCTTCCCAGCACCTCCCTAAGTGCTGAACCAATGGGAAGAGGAGTCAGCTGACCAGCCTGGTCAGCTGACTAGTTCTGTGTTAACATAAATTCTTCCTGAGTGCGCGCGCGTGCGTCACTCTCAAACCTGAGGGACTACGAGTCCCAGCCACAACTGCCCCGCTCTGCGGTGTCTCCGCAGCGGGGGTATGGGCACTAACCGCCGCGTCCAACGCGGCGGTTTCTGCGTGCCCTGCAGACGCTTGCACGGAGACAGCCGCCTCATGCTGAGGAGAGGCGGCTGCCTCTCCGTGTGTGTAGCGCGTCTGTGCGCGGAAAGAGCCGCCTGCCGCTGAATCATGGCGGCGGCTCTTCCGCGTTCTCACAGTTAGGCTGTGAAAGTAGCTGGCTGACACATACTGAGGAATTACAAACACAGGCACAGGCAGAGCTGTCTGCAGGAAGCCTGTAATGTTCAGTGCATGAGAGAAGAAGGGGACAGAAGGTAAACACACAAATGATCTTTTGAGATTCAAAAGGAAAGCTGTATATAGCCTGCTTGTGTATGGATGTATTTTCTATGTGTGGACATATTGTACATCAATCTACTTCCTGTTTTGGTGGCCATTTTGTTTGTTTATAAACAAACTTTTAAAAACAGTTTTTGACTACTTTTAATGCGGCGGGGAGCGGCGAAATTGTGACAGAGGGTAATAGGAGATGTCCCCTAACACACTGGTATGTTTACTTTTGTGCGATTTTAACAATACAGATTCTCTTTAAGGAATGAGAGGAGAGGCGGCTGGGAATGTGAGATATGTTTTGTAAGTCAAAGATATCAGGATGTTAATAACAAGTTAATGTGAATTTTAAATGAGAGAGCAGAGTCCAAGGTGACTCCTAGGCAGCCTACTTAAATGACTGAAGTTATGGAGTTATTGTTAACATTTAATGTTTATTTTTATTTATTTTGTTACCTCATTTATATGCCTGGTGGAGTGTTTGGCTACTAGGGATGAGCTTCCAGATTCAAGTTCTGCATTTTAAATGCAATAGAGCCTATACATATGCGGGCTGCAGATGGGGCTTAACTCACCCTTGTTGCCACCTCTGGCCGCTGCACTTCACATCACATTCCATCACTCCAATACTTCATCCTAAAGCCGGAAGGAAGAAGTATATGAGTGATGTGGAACGCTACATGGAGTGCAGTGGACAGATGCAGCAACAAGAGTGCATTAACCACCTTTCCAAGCGGACCACATGTGTAAAGGCTCTGCTTCATTCAAGACTCAAATTCAGAAGCTCACCACAAGTGGCTGTAGCACTGGTGTTCTTTAAATCATGGATAAACAATGCTAGAGCTCATTCAGCTCCAGCATGGCTATCATACTGCTGCTGGCTCCCACATACTTTGGCCTGCTCCAGTCTCCCTTCAAGTTTCCTAATCCAGTTTGCATCCCGTTTCTCCCTTGAATGCCGGTCCACAACCTATCCCTGTCTGTCCTGCTTGCCATTTAGTCAAGTGTGTAACCGATCCCTGTCCTGCCCGCCAATCCTTTTACCCTGTCCTTCCGCTGTAACAAATCAACTCCTCTACGCTTGAGAAAGCCTGGAGGAGGGCCGGGCGAAACTAGTCATGTGACACGGCCTGCAGGTCACTGAAGTTCACACACTGGTTTGCTGCCACGCTGTATAAGGAGTTGATTTGTTACAGCGTGTCTCCTGCAGGGAGAAACTTCATGTATGCTGCCCAGCTTGCTGAATCTATGAGGCTCACTGGAGACTATCTACACTGATGGTGGAGGACATCCAAGCAGTCAGCTGAACCCAGCGGTGGTGAGAGCCCGCCTGGGCAAGTGCATTCATTGCTAGCCTTGTGTGGCTGAGGGGTGCATAATCTGCTATTGGAACTGTGCCTACACCTTGAACTGTGTATTACTAAGGCTGCCCTTTCTGAAAAGCATTAGTTTGCAATTGAACTGAGGGAGATGCCTGGTGAGCGGTGTAATCGCACCTTATATCTATCATAGACTATAAACAGTCTTCAAGCGGACAGTGTCAGTATACTGAGTCAGCCTTACAGTGTGGCAGATTAAGAATCACAGAGGATGTATATTGCAGCATCTGGGCTGTGGATTTGAAGCATTCATTTACTCAAGTCAGAATTGTATTGTGGAGTACCCACTAAGTCTGTCAAGATAGTTTGAGTATGATTGCTTTGCTGCTATGTGTGGTTCAGTGTGTATGGTCAGCTGACATCTAGCTATACACGGCCGTGTATTTTAGGGGGGATAAGGGAGTTTTATGTGACCGCATTTTTCATTCAATAAACTTTTGTGATATTTGCTAGTAAACGCTCTTCATAGTCTTTTCTATCTTTGTCTTTTCATATGGAAAGTGGCTCCCCTGATAAGGGTATCAGATACCTAGATACCTCTATATCTTCTTGCACTCCTCAATTAATTTTTATTATTATTATTATTATTATTATTATTTAGTATTTATATAGCGCCGACATATTACGCAGCGCTGTACAGTGTATATATATATTGTCTTGTCACTAACTGTCCCTCAAAGGAGCTCACAATCTAATCCCTACCATTGCCATATATTTATATTATGTAGTGTAAGTACTGTAGTCTAGGGCCAATATTAGAGGGAGCCAATTAACTTATCCGTATGTTTTTGGAATGTGGGAGGAAACCGGAGTGCCCGGAGGAAACCCACGCAGACACGGAGAGAACATACAAACTCTTTGCAGATAGTTCCCTGGCTGGGATTCGAACCAGGGACCCAGCGCTGCAAGGCGAGAGAGCTAACCACTAAGTCTGTGCAGGGTGCCGAAGTCTCTGTGAGTCAGTCTGCGTGAGTCATCTGTGCAGGGAGCCGAAGTCTGTGTGAGTCATCTGTGCAGTAAACCATAATTACAGCTTGTAACAAAAGAGAGATATCGCCACACTTCTGCTGTACCGCTCAATGGGCTGCGGTAATTTACCGAACTTCAAAGGCAGCTGTGAAAATCTTTATGAATTAGCACACAAAGATCTAAAATACCGAATGTGGTATTTTCCCGCCCAGATTTTTTTACCGAACACACTTTATGAATGATAGCCAATGTTTCTCTTGTCTGTTGAGTCCTACTCAACCTGGCAATATGCCTATATAGCTGCACTATATGCCTATATATATGCCGATATATCTGCACCATGCTCAGACTATTGGGACTATCAATTCCAGTATGGGGGTGTGAAAAGGTTGGCGTGGCAACAGGTCTGGTCGTTTCACTTGCAAAATAAAAACTAAAGACAAAGAAGACCAGGAAGAATTTTCTCAGTAATTTAATTGCCAGATTAGTTGTCACAGTAGCTTTAGAACAAGCCAACAATGGTACAATTCACATACTGAATATTGAACTGGTACAGTTTGTTATTTAAATGAAAAACAATTGAACAACACATAGATCTCAATATTTTTCTCCTGTAAAAAGTATAAATAAAAAAACGCCTTGGACAATAAAATGATTGAAATATAAACATTATCCAAGATACAGTAAATAAGAAAATGTTATTCCCAGTGACTTAACAGGTAAGCTTGCACCCATTCACACAATTGTTATGTATGGCATACAAGGTCATAAATATTGTTCTCACATTTAGGTTCTCCACCTTTAGTAAAACAATCTGAGTGATAAAAGACTGCAGGCCCACCTGGCAGTAATGGAATATGTAACCACTATCATGCCTACAGGGTAAATCTACTATTGCAGAGAATACGAACAGGATATATAGCCATGTATACTGGGATGCCATGTGGTGTCCAGTAGGTCAGAATCTTCTCAGGATAATGTGAAATTTTCACAGGGTAAACAAACACAGTAATAA
Organism: Hyperolius riggenbachi; assembly: GCF_040937935.1. Classification (NCBI taxonomy): domain Eukaryota; kingdom Metazoa; phylum Chordata; class Amphibia; order Anura; family Hyperoliidae; genus Hyperolius; species Hyperolius riggenbachi. The sequence goes on from NC_090649.1 coordinate 308,357,240, forward strand.
AGTGCAGCAGTGTCTCTACCAAAAAATCTGGCTTGTGTTAAAGCTGTACAAAGACATTTGTCAGGAAGACTGCTTGTTTCTAAATTCATTGATTGCCTTCCAGATTGCACACAAGGTTCCTCCCCTGTAATGAGAAATAAAGAATATTAAAAGTAGCAAGTGTCAAATCACAGACATTTCAAATAACATGCATTTTGAAAAATAAATTCTCCATTTGGTTCCATGTCCTTTTTGTTTTCTTAATCAATTTGAAGTTTTCGTTTAAAGATAACCAGAGACGAAGCACCCTCATGTATGTTACCATATATATCAGTGGAAACATTAGAGAAGACACATACCCTGCTCTCTGTTTCATTCTTCACTGATCAGCTTGCTTGTTATCAGCTCTGATAAAATCCCTGACTGAGCATTGAGTCTGGCTTTGCTCAGGAATCATTATAGGCGAGTCATTATAGCAGAGCCAGAAGGGGGCAGGCTTGGGCTTAAAAATACATCAGTCTCAGCTATAATGATTCCTGAGCAAAGTCAGACTGAATGCTCTGTCGGGGATTTTATCAGAGCTGTTAACAGGCAGACTGAGCAGTGAAGAATGAAACAGAGAGCAGGGTAGGTGTTTTCTCTAATGTTCCCACTGATATATATGGTAAAATACACGAGGGTGCTTAGTCTCTGGTTCACTTTAGGCCTTATTTGGGACATGGCATTTTGGAAACTTAAAGTGCACCCAAGGTGAAAATAAACTAATGAGATAAACAATTGTATTTATCCTCCTACTTCTAAAAATGATTTTTTTTATTTTTTTAGACATCCCATGGTTTTATTTATTATTTAAACATTAACAAAATAGATTGAATGTTTTGTTGTCTCTGCTCAGTGGCAGCCTATTAAGTCTCCCTAAATGAATATACATGAACTATTGACCTTTTTTATCTCCCTCTGCTCTCAGAAGTTGTATTCTGCCAAGAAAAGGTTTATGGCTGTAATTTGCTTATCAGTGACGTTTACTATACTCCCAACAAGAAAAAAACTGTCACTTCCATGCCTAAAAATTTACTCTTTCAGGCAGAAAAATAAAAGAAGTAAAACAGCCTGGTTTAATATGTTTTGCACTGTACATACACATGTTTATCTCATCATGTCACCTCGGCTACACTTTAATATTCTCTGAATCAGTATTTGTGGTCAATTAGAGTTACAGTGAATGTAAAACTATAACAATTTTATACAAAATAATAGGAGCTACCGCTGGTAAAATCACCACATTTTAAATCAACGATCTACCTGAGATTCATCATCTTCAAATCATCTCTGGTGACATGCCACAGAATATCCTCTAACCGATAGTCTTCTGCCAAGAACTAAAGCCAAGGTAGAAAAGAGTATTATATTTACAAGTATAAAGTTTACAGCAGATCATTCTCATAAAAGACCACATCCTCGCTTCTTGGATCTCCCTCTTGCACTTTACCCAAGAATTTGAACTTTTACCATAACTCTATTTCTGTGGAAAGTTTTCATCAATGCCACCTGGGACATTTAAATTCATTGCAAAGGTTTTGGAAAATGACACAAAATTACAAAGTAACAATATATACAGTGTGACCATTTTATGTTACACTGCATCAAGTAAGACACAACATAAATGTGGCAATACAGATAGAACGGTATGCACCAAAATGTACAGCAATTACAAAAAACAATAGGAGAGAGAGCCCTGTCCTTGTAAGCTTACAATCTGAAGAAATAGAGGGAAAACAAGAGGAAAGGCAATGTGTAAGCTGTATTATTAGTGGCTGTGAATCCCTCTATTAGATTCTGCAAGAAAAAGCATTTGATCTGTGGCTGGAGGGAAAGACCGGGGTTAGGTTATATGCTTGCCTGAAAAGAGGCGTTTCTATCCATTTGAACTTAATCACTGTTAAAGTTTGCCTTGTTCACTTTTTAAGCCCAATCTACAGGATACGATTCTTTGTACGATTCGATTACGATTCTATTTACGATCCGATTAAATCCGACATGTCCGATCGGGATTCGATTCAGTTCGATTTGCCATTGTTTTGCAATGTCAAATCGAATTGAATAGAATAAAATCGTGATCGGACATGCCGGATTTAATCGTATCGTAAATAGAATCGTAATCGAATCGTACAAAGTATTGTATCGTGTAGATTGAGCTTAAGTTTAGCTGGGCTTTAAAAAGACCTATACTCGTGTAGGGATGAAGGATGAGAAGACCTGGGTAAGGATTTGTGTAGGGATGAAGGGGGGTGAGACCTGGGTAATAATATGGGAGGAAGCTGTGCACAAGGTAGGGAAACAGGATTTGGCAATGAGGAAAGTCTCTGTTGGGAGAGGGAACCGAAGATGCTAGGGAGTTGTACACAAGAGAAAAGGCAGAAGTGAAGAATGGTATGCTAAAGTTGTTTAATATTTTGTCAGTTTTCTAAATGAAATATGAGCCCTCCCTCCTGTTTTCTGTCTTTGGTGAAACAGATCTACTTTTTCTTAACAGATTTTTTATTAATTGTTCGTTGTCCAAGGAACAACGAACGACAAAAACAGATAACCCAGAGTGCATTCAGAGTCAGAAAGAGTAAAGAAAACAATCTCATAGTAGCATAATATAGTCACAATAAAGCAGAAAAATAGGACATATAGTACATATCCAATTAAAACAGCCTTTGTGCAATACAATACAATAGAACATGGAGATATCAAACATCAGAGGTCACATTTAACCATTAGTTATAATTTCTTTTGAAGCTTAGTTGGATCACCATAATTAAACTACCAATACACATCTTGTACCGAGACATTTATATTAGTGTGGAACTATAGTGTCCAGTACCTCCACCCAGCAAGCCTATATCTTTTCAAACGTTGCAATTTGACCTTGTGTCTGGTATATAAAGCGATATATTTGAGTTTTCCGATGTCTTCCAATTAACCAATGTGGGCAGTGCCTGTAATTTTCATTTTTGTAAGAGACATTTTCTACCATAAAAATATAGTGTTCTAATTCATTTCTTTTGTATTTGTTACAACTAACATCAATCAGTTTACCCAATAAACATTGGTAGGCCGCAAGAACCACCGACAAGTTCAATTTGGATTGCAGAAAATGCATTACTGACTTCCAATATTGTTGTGCCAATGGACAGGACCATACGCAGTGCATGAAATCAGCTGCCCCCGCTCCACACTAATGATCACGATCATTATGGATAACACTAATCTGAGCTAGTCTGCACGGCGTATAGTAAATTTGGTGAAGCCGGGGCGTGGCTATGCGCGGGACCTGAGCAGACGTAGGGAAGAGGAGCTCCGCATGCGGCTTTTATAATCCTATTCAATCCTGCTATTCCTTTACATTTTCAACGCCGTCTTTTCATCAAATCTGCACTACAGCACTCAGGGATCACTTCTATGACAGCAGTGAATAAATACTCGCGGAAACTCAGGAGCACGAAGGGATCTCTAGCCTTAGCGGAAGTAGGCCCGGCCGCCATCTTGCCTAAAAAGACAAAGACGAAAAGTATACAGACCATGGATGCCGAGGAGGATAGAGAGCAGCCAGACTTGGCGACTGTGCTTGCAGCAGTCACTGCATGCAAAGACCTCATCACAGAAACGCGGGACTCGCTGGCCCAAAAAATTGACCATGTCGAGACCCAGGTATCCACTCTCAGACAGGACGTCCGAAATATCCGTGTTCGTGTTGGGGAAGTGGAGCGACGCGTTGGGGAATGCGAGGATGCCATCCCACCAATACGTAAATCCTCCGAAGAGGCCTTAGCCCGGGTGCGCCAGTTGGAGGAAAAAATGGAAGACAGCGAAAATCGCAATCGACGGAGTAATCTTCGCCTAATAGGCCTACCGGAGGGAACAGAGGGCAACGACCCGGTGGTATTCATTACTAACCTGCTGCGAAAGCTCTTTCCAGAGGCGCCGTTCTCTACATGCTTCATCGTTGAACGTGCGCATCATATCCCCGGGCTCTCCTCCAAGGCCCTTCATCTTTAAAATGCTTAATTATCAAGATCGCGACACTGTCCTGAAGGAAGCAAGGAAACTTGAAGAGGTCCGCTATGAAAACGCGGTTCTTATGTTTTTTCCCGACTTGGCCACTGAAACCCAACGCAAGCGGAAGCTATTCGACACAGTGAGATCTCGCCTACGCCTTAAGGGTATTCAGTACGCCATGCTCTTTCCAGCCCAGCTCCGTGTGACGCATCAGGAAAAAGCTCACTTTTTCACCACGGCATCTGAGGCCTCGGACTGGCTTGATAAACTGCGTGAATAAAAGAAGAGTGGTAAGATCTACCCTTTGCTTAAACTTTCATTATGTTCCTGAGTTAACCGTTAATATTAGCTGTGAAATTCGGAGACTACGTGATATCCAGGCACTCTGCTGTTGTTTACAAGATGGCCACCTCGGAGTTTACCCAGGAGTTACGTGGCCTCTGTGTTTGCACTACTAACTCTCTGCTACTGAACAGTAACGATAATATAGAGACTCTGCATTACAACTGTTTATCTGTCAAAGGTGGCTACTTTGGAACTTTATTTCTTACAACACGGTGGAACCTGTGACTCTTGGCCTGCTGGCTGCCGCTGCCTGTGTGGCCTCGCTGTGGCGCCGGCCTTCCCTGGTGGGGTGCGGGGGCCTCCGGCATGTCTTTATCGGTCGTGCGGGGGTCCCCGCTCACCTCGTGGGGGGGGGGGGGGGGGACAACCTAGTTTTAATACACGATCCAGTGCCACACACGGCTGCGGAGGATAAATGAGGCCTGATCTCTCAGGGGCCATGTGTGAATTCTCGTACCTTTCTCTACCTCCTTCCTTAATAGAGAACTGGCAACCAAGGCCACATGTAACTGCCGAGATGGTCCCCCTGTATGTTTAAGCCTCCTGTTGTTCACTGGACTCTCCCTTGGATTTGGAGATAACTCTTTATCACTGTTCCCTGAGTGCCTACTATAGATGTTACGATTATGTTATGTTTAAAGCCAAAAATATTTCGCATGCGGAAGATACTATCAGTATAGGCAACCGCACAGTCTATGTTTCCTAACTACGGGAGACAGGGTATAGGCATCTTCGGCGTTGGGGTGAAGCTGCAGGGTGGGTTTGGGTGGGGGGTTGGGGGGGGGGGTTTCGGGGAACGGGTTCCATATCCTTCTTCCTGCCTAAGATGGTCCGGTTTCTGCCTCCAATCCGTAGGCTATGCTCCTGCTTTTATTATCCCTGCTATGTAGGTAGCCTTTTCTGTGCTATGCATATGTTAAACCATGACTAATAGATCTGAACAGGTAAATTGTATTTTATGGAACACCAGGGGGCTCAATTCTTCTATAAAGAGATCCTTAGTATTTAACTTTCTCAAAAAACAAACCCCTCATTTAGTAATTCTGGTCGAGACTCACTTGACTGGCAGTAAGTTAATGACCCTCAAAAAGCCATGGATTGGCAACTGTTACAACTCCACCTACTCGTCGTACTCGAGAGGTGTTAGCATACTTGTCAGGAAGGGACTCCCATTTCAGCTACTAGACCTTGATCTGGATCCCTCCGGCCGGTATATCCTGATACATGCTAAAATACATGAAACCACTTTAGTGCTAGTAGGACTATACAATCCCCCCCCCCCCCCCCCCCCGGATCATCCGATCTTATACATGAAATTGCGCAAAAAACACTTGCCTTCTCAACTCCATACGTTTTCTTACTTGGTGACTTTAACATGGTCCCGTCTCCAACAATTGATAGGCTAACGCCAAGACCCTCAGAACCCACAGCACTACATGACTGGTCGCAGGCTTATACTCTCTGCGATGTTTGGAGGTGGAAACATCCAGATAAACCGGGGTATACCTGCCACTCAACATCTTATCGGACTATGTCCCGCATTGACCTAATTTACAGCTCTACCCTAGGCTTAACCTTAATATACGATGTGACGATGCTGCCCAGGGGGATCTCAGACCACTGTCCATTAGCCCTACAACTGGATCTCGGTATCACTCGCTCGGACTCGGTATGGAGATTGGCCCCACACTGGCTCGACATACCCAGAGTTAAATATCACGTAATGGACTACATGAAAGAGTACTGGCGGCTCCCTCATGACCCTGTCCCAGCCTTAATCAAATGAGACGCCTACAAAGCTGTAACCAGGGGCGCATACATGTCAGGTGTTGCCGAGGAAAAAAGACAGTCTAATATCATTATGCAAAATTTAGAACAAAAAGCATTGGCAGCAGAGCAAACTTACATTAACACTAAAACTGATGAGGACTATGACTTATGGCAGACTTCCTTGACCCTACTCTCCACTAAACAATTAGATTACACTAAACAAGGGATCCAAGTCAAAACAGTTAGGAGTTTTGAACAGGGCGATAAGACAGGTAGACTCCTCGCCCAATTAGTAAGACAGGATCAAAACATGACTCAGATCGCAAAAATCACTACAGCACATGGTAACGAATTAACACACCCGGGGGACATCAACGCCGAGTTCCAGAGCTTCTATACACACCTATACACCTCCGTAATCACAAAGACCCCCTCAGACATCCAAGCCTACCCATCGCAGATTTCTCTCCCCAGACTCTCGGTGGAGGATAGGGACCTTCTGGAGGCGGACATCACTCTTCAGGAGGTGCGCCAGGCAGTATCTACCCTTAAGCCAAGGAAAACCCCGGGACTTGATGGGCTCCCTACGGAACTCTACGCCAAATATAGCAAACAACTGTCTCCACAGCTCTTAGCATTATTTAACCACTTAAGGACCGCAGTCTTTTCACCCCTTAAGGACCAGAGCCTTTTTTCCATTCAGACCACTGCAGCTTAAATGGTTTATTGCTCAGTCATACAAGCTACCATCTAAATGAATTTTACCTCCTTTTCTTGTCACTAATACAGCTTTCTTTTGGTGCTATTTGATTGGTGCTGCGATTTTTACTTTTTATTCTATTCATCAAAAAAGACATGAATTTTGGCAAAAAATGATTTTTTTAACTTTCTGTGCTGACATTTTTCAAATAAAGTAAAATTTCTGTATACATGCAGCGCGAAAAATGTGGACAAACATGTTTTTGATTAAAAAAAACCCATTCAGTGTATATTTATTGGTTTGGGTAAAAGTTATAGCGTTTACAAACTATGGTGCAAAAATTGAATTTTCCCATTTTGAAGCATCTCTCTCATTTCTGAGCACCTGTCAGGTTTCATGAGGTGCTAGAATTCCAGGATAGTATAAATACCCCCCAAATGACCCCATTTTGGAAAGAAGACACCCCAAAGTATTCACTAAGAGGCATGGTGAGTTCATAGAAGATTTTATCTTTTGTCACAAGTTAGCGGAAAATGACACTTTGTGACAAAAAAAATAAATAAAAAAAAGTTTCCATTTCTGCTATCTGGTGACAAAAAAAAATGAAATCTGCCACGGACTCACCATGCCCCTCTCTGAATACCTTGAAGTGTCTAGTTTCCAAAATGGGGTCATTTGTGGGGTGTGTTTATTGTCTTGGCATTTTGGGGGGTGCTAAATTGTAAGCACCCCTGTAAAGCCTAAAGGTGCTCATAGGACTTTGGGCCCCTTAGCGCACCTAGGCTGCAAAATAAATGTCACACATGTGGTATCGCCTTACTCAGGAGAAATAGTATAATGTATTTTGGGGTGTATTTTTACACATACCCATGATGGGTGGGAGAAATATCTCTGTAAATGAGATTTCTTTTGATTTTTTTACACACAATTGTCCATTTAAAGAGATATTTCTCCCACCCAGCATGGGTATGTGTAAAAATACACCCCAAAACACATTATACTACTTCTCCTGAGTACGGCGATACCACATGTGTGACACTTTTTTGCACCCTAACTGCGCTGAGGGGCCCAAAGTCCTATGAGTACCTTTAGGATTTCACAGGTCATTTTGAGGAATTTATTTTCTAGACTACTCCTCACGGTTTAGGGCCCCTAAAATGCCAGGACAGTATAGGAACCCTACAAGTGACCCCATTTTAGAAAGAAGACACCCCAAGGTATTCCGTTAGTAGTATGGGGAGTTCATAGAAGATTTCAATTTTTTTTCACAAGTTAGCAGAAATTGATTTTTATTGTTTTTTTCACAAAGTGTCATTTTCCACTAACTTGTGACAAAAAATAAAATCTTCTATGAATTCCCCATACACCTAATTTAATACCTTGGGGTGTCTTTTTTCTAAAATGGGGTCACTTGTGGGGTTCCTATAATGCCCTGGCATTTTAGGGGCCCTAAACCGTGAGGAGTAGTCTTGAAACCAAATGCCTCAAAATGACCTGTGAAATTCTAAAGGTACTCATAGGACGTTGGGCCTCTTAGCGCACCTAGGTTGCAAAAAAGTGTCACACATGTGGTATCGTCGTACTCAGGAGAAGTAGTATAATGTGTTTTGGGGTGTATTTTTACACATACCCATGCTGGGTGGGAGAAATATCTCTGTAAATTAAAATGTTTTGATTTTTTTTACACACAATTGTCCCTTTACAGAGAGATTTCTCCCACCCAGCATGGGTATGTGTAAAAATACACCCCAAAACACATTATACTACTTCTCCTGAGTACGGCGATATCACATGTGTGACACTTTTTTGCAGCCTAGGTGCGCTATGGGGCCCAACGTCCTATTCACAGGTAATTTTGAGGCATTTGGTTTCTAGACTACTCCTCACGGTTTAGGGCCCCTAAAATGCCAGGGCAGTATAGAAACCCCACAAGTGACCCCATTTTAGAAAGAAGACACCCCAAGGTATTCCGTTAGGTGTATGGTGAGTTCATAGAAGATTTTATTTTTTGTCACAAGTTAGTGGAAAATGACACTTTGTGAAAAAAAACAATACAAATCAATTTCCGCTAACTTTTGATAAAAAATAAAATCTTCTATGAACTCGTCATACACCTAACGGAATACCTTGGGGTGTCTTCTTTCTAAAATGGGGTCACTTGTGGGGTTCCTATACTGCCCTGGCATTTTAGGGGCCCAAAACCACGAGGAGTAGTCTGGAAACCAAATGCCTCAAAATGACTGTTCAGGGGTATAAGCATCTGCAAATTTTGATGACAGGTGGTCTATGAGGGGCCGAATTTTGTGGAACCGGTCATAAGCAGGGTGGCTTCTTAGATGACAGGTTGTATTGGCACTGAAGTGCAGGAATGTTCTCAAATCATGACCTGGACATGGCAATTAAGTCGTACCAGCAGTGATCAGAAAAAAAATTTCTGTCACTGCGGTGGGGCGGGTGAGGGTTTGGCCGGGTGATCAGAAGCCCGCAGGGGGCATATTAGGGCCTGATCTGATGGGTAGCAGTGACAGGTGGTGACAGGGGGTGACGGGGTGGTTGATAGGTGATCAGTAGGTGATTACAGAGGAGAATATATGCAAGCAATGCACTGGCGAGTTGATCAGAGGGGGTCTGGGGGGCTAATTTAGGGTGTGGGCAGGTAATTGGGTGCCCGCAAGGGGCAGATTAGTGTCTGATCTGATGGGTAGCAGTGACAGGTGGTGACGGGGTGATTGATGGGTGATCAGTGGATGATTAGAGGGAAGAACAGATGTAAACAATGCACTTTCAGAGGTGATCTGAGGGTGGGTCTGCACGCAATCTGAGGGTGTGGGTGGGTGATCAGGTGCCCACAAAAGGCAGGTTAGGGTCTGATCTGATGGGTGGCAGTGACAGGTGGTGACAGGGGGTGATTGATGGGTGATTGACAGGTGATCAGTGGGTGATTATAGGGAAGAATAGATGTATACAGTACACAGGGGGGAGGGTCTAGGGAGGATCTAAGGGTGTGGGGGGGGGGGTGTGTTCAGGAGCCCCCAGGGGGCAGTTTAGGACCTAATCTAAAAAATAGCGTTGAGATAGTGACAGGAAGTGATTAATGGGTGATTAGGGGGGTGATTGGGTGCAAACAGGTGTCCCAGGGGTGGGCAGGCCCCCGATGGGTGCAGTGGGCGATCAGGGGGCAGGATCAGTGTGCTTGGGTACTTACTAGGAGGGCTGCAACCTGCCCTGGTGGTCCCTCAATCACTGGGACCACCAGGGCAGGAGGCAGCCTGTATAATACGCTTTGTATACATTACAAAGCGTATTATCCGCTTTACATGCGGAAGATCGGGGGTTAACAACCCGCCGCCGCTGCTAATTGGCTGGCGGGTTGACGTCGCGGGTGGGCACATCCAGCGTGCGATCCCCGGCCAGCTAGTCCGCAACGAGCCGCCGCCGATCGGCGTATTGCGCGGTCGTTGCGGGCTCCACTTTGCCGCCGCCCGGCAAGTGGTTAAAATCACAATCCAGTAATATATATATATATATATATATATATATATATATATATATATATATATATAGATCTATATATATATAGATCTATATATATATAGATCTATATATATATAGATCTATATATATATAGATCTATATATATATAGATCTATATATATATATAGATCTATATATATATATAGATCTATATATATATAGATCTATATATATATATATAGATCTATATATATATATATATATATATATATATATATATATATATATATATATATATATATATATATATATATATAGATCTATATATAGGTGGTTGGGAGGGGATCAAGGGATACATGGGGGGGGGAGAGCTGGAAAAAAGTTTATTTTTACACTAAAATCGCACAGCCTGTCACGGCTGCAGGCTGTGCGTCTCTCCCTGTCACACAAGATCCACAGTGACAGGGAGAGGGAGGCGGAGAGGGAGGCGGAACGGCAACTATGTTGCCTTTCGGAGGGTGATCGCTGTGATTGGCTCACAGCGATCACACGGCAGGGAGCCAATCAGTGACGGCTCCTGCCGATACCCGGAAGCCTTAGCTGTCATAAGACAGCTAAGTGCAGCCGGTTCGGTGCGCGCGATCGCGGCAGGGAGCGGCGGCGCCGGTGATAGAGATCTACGCCCTGCCAGCCAGGAGCCCATCAAAACAGGGCGTAGATCTCTATCACTGCGGTCCGGAAATGGTTAAGGAAACACTTTGGGAAGGGAAAGTCTCCCCTACCATGTCCGAGGCGTTGATTACAATAATTCCAAAAAAGGGCAAGGATCCATCTCTCTGTTCCTCCTACCGCCCCATCTCCTTGTTAAACGTAGATAGTAAAATTCTAGCAAAAATTATGGCCACCCGCCTTAATATGGTTATCACTTCAATTGTCCACAAGGACCAATCAGGATTTATTCCCGGGAAGGGATGCGACATCAATCTACGTAGGCTATTTACAAGTATATCAACTCGACACGACAACTGTGGCTCTAGAGTTATTGCATCCCTTGATGCCGAAAAAGCTTTTGACAGTGTTGAGTGGATATACTTATGGGAAGTTTTGGAAAAGTTTGGGGTGGGTCCTAAATTTATTACCTACGTTAAGGCTCTCTACTCTGCCCCCATGGTAAAGGTTAGAACCGGGAACAGAATCTCCTCTTTTTTTCCTCTCGGCCGGGGAACCCGTCAGGGGTGCCCGTTGTCACCTGCACTTTTTGCACTGGCAATGGAGCCCCTGGCGGCAACCCTGCGCTCCTCTCTGGAGATCACCGGATTCCGTGTTGCTGGCCTGGAGGAAAAAGTGTCCCTATACGCGGATGACTTGCTCCTGTATCTTGCTGACCCATCCACTTCCCTATCCACAGCACTATCTATCATTGACGATTTTGGAAGGTATTCTGGGTTGGTAATCAACTGGAGCAAGTCACTGCTGTTGCCATTGGATCCTTGCCCTCAGGTATCACCACCCTCTCATCCGCTTCAGGTAGTGTCCACACTACGGTACCTTGGCGTTGATGTCTCCCCTACAATCTCAGATTTCTATGATCTTAATATTGCTCCCGTCCTGACACACACTCGGGGAAAATTACGGGCCTGGGCAACACTTCCTCTATCCTTAATAGGACGCAGCAATCTTATTAAAATGTGCATACTCCCTAAGTTCTTGTACATTTTCCGCAACACCCCTGTTCTTATCCCTGCCCACACCTTTGCAGAATTGGATAAAATAATTGGATCATTCATTTGGAACTCCTCATCCCCTCGTATAGCGTTAAATAGCCTACAACTACCTGTGGACAGGGGTGGGATTGCACTTCCTAAATTTAAATTCTATTATTGGTCAGCTGTCCTAACGACAGTATATTGGTGGTTCGCACAATCAGACTACAATCCGGCCACAGTACTGGAGGCGTCGCTGCTGGGTTCACTCGCAGCTCTTTCCAGTTTACCCTTCCGAGGGCCCAAAGCAACACCATCATTAACCACTCCTATGAAAACAACCGCAAAGGTCTGGGAGATAGCAGGGGCATACTTGACACGGAAGGGGCAATGGTACCCACATACACCTCTATGGAACAATATCAAACTCAAAGAGTTTCTCTCAATCCCTGACCCGAGCATATGGGCTACTAAGGGCATTCTCAAAATCCAAGACATAGTTGATGGCAACTCCCTTAGACAATTTGGGAGCCTCAAACAATTGTATAACCTCCCAAATTCTATGCTCTTTAGATTCTTTCAATTGCGCCACGCTTTCAATGTTCAGTTCAAGGACACTGACCTCTTAGTGCAATCCCACCCCCTAGAAGACCTACTATCGCACTCAGGACTCACAGGGGTTACTTCCCAAGTATATGCACTTCTTATTGACAGAGAGGCCAGTCTGACCAATAAGCTTATGAATAAATGGCAAAAAGATATCCCCGATCTGTCCCGGAGGGAATGGGAGGAAACTACGGCAAGTATGGTACCCACGCCTATAGCTGCCAGACACAAACTAGTATCGCTAAAATTCTTATATAGATCATATATCACTCCTCATAGACTCCAAAAAATGGGGAGAAAAGACGATGGGAAATGCTGGAGATGTGGAGAAGACGAAGCTGGCTTTTTACATATATTCTGGTCTTGTGCTCACTTACATGAATATTGGGAAAACGTACAGGACATGCTCTCCATTCTATTTCATTACTTAATACCTTACACTGCTAAAGCATGTCTGCTGGGGATTTTTGGGGATATTGCACTCTCAGATAAAAAACTACACCTAGCTCGTTTACTCCTTATGTATGCCAAAAGGGCGATTGCCATACGATGGAAAAAATCTTCTCCTCCATCTCTAGTAGATCTCAAAAAAGAAATCAATTTGGATGTTCCTATCTACAGGTCTGTATACGAAAACAGAGGCTCCCTTAAGAAATTTTACAAGATCTGGAAATGTTGGTTATTATTCTGTCATATAGACATTTAACTGTATTTTTTTTTTTTGCTTATTGGGTCTACATAATGTCTAACTGCTATTGGAAATTTTTTTACAATTGACCTTTGCGGGGGGAGGTGGGGGATCGGACTGGAACGGGGGGAAGGGGGGAACCCGATTTGTATGTGTTGTTATATGTTCTTTTATGTGTTGAAAACAATAAAAAATGTTTTACAAAAAAAATTTGGTGAAGCCATTTTAACTGAGTAACTTTGTCTCTAGAGGAGATCACTGTTTTATGGTAAGTATCAGTCAATTCCTCCCAGGCCTCAGATGTCAAAGAAGATTCCTCCAACTGCCACTTATCACAGATAGCCTGAACTTTCCCTCTATGTCTATATGATAGAAGAAAATGGTAGTATCTAGATATTAACTTTTCTTTATTTTTATTTAGTAGTAGTAATTCTAGAGCAGAAGGGTACACCTTAGCATCAGACAGGCCTAGTTGTGACTGAACACAATGTCCACTTCAGTTTGGAGACTAGCATCCCATCTACCTTCCCCAGCCATCCCTGAATAGAGGTAAGTTGCGTTGCCAGATAATATATGAAGAAATGGGGTAGAGCCATTCCACCCTGATTAACAGGCATCCTAATGCTGGGTCGAGAAATCAGTCGCCAACTAGCTAGAAGCCAGGCTTACAGATAACAAAATTTTTGATACTTTTCAGTCAGGATTCAGGAAAAGGCACAGCACTGAAACGGCAATAGTCCAAGTAATGAATGATCTACTTACTGCAAGAGACAAGGGTGATTGCTCAATTCTGGAACAGCCTGAATCAAAACGATCTAGACATCACTGGGAATACCCACCTCTGGTCAACCCGAAGAACCCGGTACAGAGGGTAAAGACCACAGAGCCTAAGCAGGATCCTAGGAACAATGCCTCCACCCCCAGGCAGTCTTGTCAACAATTGGAGGGAAAATCTATACAATCGGACGAGGGAGAAGTATTCAGCACCCCCGTAGCCACAGGACCGTACAAAGAAAAAACCCAGCCACTTACCCTAATAGAGACTGAGCTACAATCGCCAGATGAACTTCTAGACCTGAGCACATATAGCGAAATACCAGATAATCTGACCCTGGAGGCTCCGAATATTCCACCTAAATTGAATTTGGACCAAATAGAGGTCCTGTCTTCACTATCACCACGGCAACCCACAATTCTCTCCAAAGAGATGGAGTCCCATAGGACAAGAATTCCAAGATTGAACAGACGATCTGTAAACGGCCCTAGAATACAACACAAGCAAATCACCGACTATTATCCCCTAACACAGGAACCCAGTAGCAGTTCAGGGTCCAACATCACAGGAGGAACCTCATCATCTTCTTTTTTTAGAACTGCCTACGGTGAGACACCACCATTACGACCAGGAATATCCAACTCCATTAATTTCTTGACACCTCTCACAATATCATCACCCATGAGGGCCATAAAGAGACCGGCTCCAAGCCCAGAAAGAGGGAAAAAAGAGGTGGCAAAAAAAGCAAACCGAAAACTGTCCATATAACCGAACAAACAGAGGTGTCTACAGATGATAGGAAACCCATATTTAATTTATCTTCATATAGACTTAATCATGCAGAGGAGAACGTACTAAGCAGGGGACTCTCATTCTGTCCAACAAAACCAGCTAACTTATACGAGTTATTCATAGATGTAAATGCTTTCACAAGAAAGCTCACTCTAAAAAGATACTTCGCAATAAAGAAGATACAGGGCCACACGACTCCCAGAAGTCAGACGACGAAGCCCATTATCCTGACTACCGACAGTGATGAACAGACGATAATTGTAGATGAAGGAGATATGGCTCTAGAGAGATACATACACACCAATCTAAAAAATAAATCAACATTCTATCCGACGAATCAGAGAGGACCCTATATTGAGAGCTTCTACTCACTAGTTTTGGATGACTTCAAAAAGATGGAGAGGAGAACTACAAATCATAACCTAACTAGAGCAGAGAGCTCGGCCATCAAAAATTTGGAGAGGAACCAGGATATTATAATCAAGCAAGCAGACAAAGGCGGAGGGATAGTGGTAATGAACAAAACCGATTACCTTAAAGAAGCAAAGAGGATCCTCAGTGACAAAGAGTACTACGCGACCCTAAGTGAAGACCCATCAAAAAAATATTCTGAAGGTCTTAATAAATTTATCTCATGGGCACACGAAGAAGGGATTATTAGTAAGAACGAAAAGGAATACATTCTGATACCCAACCCCAGTATGGCTCATTTTTACCACCTACCAAAAATTCATAAGACACTATTCAACCCTCCAGGATGCCCCATTATAGCAGGCATTGGGTCATTAACCTCACATCTGTCAGAACTGGTAGACTTACATCTTCAACCATACGTGCAGAAATTACCATCTTATCTGAAGGATTCTACCCAGTTGCTTAGAGAACTAGAAGATATACAGTGGAAGGAAGACTACAAGTGGGTTACCCTAGATGTCTCACAGCATTATACTCTAATATACATCATCGAATAGGCTTGGCTGCTGTGTGGAACTTCCTTACTCATGACAAAAATATGCCCTCTAAACAGAAAATATTCCTCATACGAGCCATATCGTTTATCCTTAGCCATAATTTTTTTCAATTTATGGGAAGTATATTTCTACAGAAAAGGGGAACAGCCATGGGAGCGAGCTTCGCACCCAGTTACGCCAACCTGACCATGGGCCTACTGGAATTACTACAGTTGGGACCCTCTAACCCATTTAAAGGAAATATCGTCTATTATTGGAGGTACATTGACGATTTGATCCTTATATGGCAGGGAGACATCCCTTCCATCGGGGCGTTCAAGGACTATCTTAACAATAATGATTGGGGGATAACTTTTACTTCCAATTTCAGTGACCTACAGATAGAGGTATTCTATCATGAAAACCATGAAATCAAATCAAAAAATTTCTTCAAATCTGTGGACTCCATCTCCTACATCGATTATAAAAGCAATCACTATAAAGCATGGAAGAATAATATACCGTATGGACAATTCCTGAGAATTCGAAAAAACTGTACAGACACTAGGACATACGATGAACAAGCAGTGATTCTATCCAAGAAATTCAGAGAAAAAAAACTTTCCAAACGGAGTGATAAAGGACGCAAAGAAGAAAGCTAGGGCCACCAACCGCAGAGATCTCTTAAAAACCACAACAAAGCAGGAAGTACAAACACAAAAAGAACCCAACTTCATCACCAGATTTTCTAATCAACATAACTCAATTAAAACTGTACTTAAGAAGCATTGGCCACTCCTGTTGAAAGACCCCTATCTAAGGAGAGAATTGACGGATAGGCCAAAATGTGTCTTCCGTAGGGCGAGAAATATAAAGGCACAGGTAGCACCCAGTAGGATAAAGAACATATCAGGACCCGAGAATATAAGTTTTCAGCCCAATACCAATCGGGGGGGGAAGTATCAGGATGCAACCACCCTAGATGCCTATGCTGCAATAGGATTCAAAAAGGTGAACAGGGCTTCCAGTCCACAGCCACAGGAGAACATTTTATGATAAAACAGAAAATGAACTGTAGCTCGGACTTTGTCATCTATTTAATAACTTGTCCCTGTGGACTTCAATATGTGGGCCGCACGACCCAACAGTTAAGAACAAGATGGGGCCAACACAGGTGGAACATTGAAAATGGCTACATGAAATATGGCCTTTCTAGACATTACAAAATCCAACATGGTCAAAGTACTGGTATGACCAATATCTGCCCCATTGAACATATCCCAGATGATACCCTAAATCGACATGGGAAGCTAAAAAGAAGAGAAATGTACTGGGTCTTCAGATTGAACACCCTCCAACCCGAGGGCTTGAACATATGTCTAGAACATAACATGTAATTAGACTGCACATATCTTCTAGCCTTCCTCAGACTCTTTCTGGCCCTCTTTAGTTCCCCCCCCCCCCCGGTTTTCCTCTCCCCTCCCGCCTCCCCCCCCCCCCATTCTTTTCGCCCTTCCTCTTCTCCCCCCTACCCTCCCCCCCCCTCTCCTATAGAATTCTGAGGTCCTGTTCCCTAGGTCAGGGACCACTCATCCGAGCCTCAGTCTGTTCCTTATAGAATGCCCCCCGTAAAAGGAGGAACCCCACAACAAAGTTTCCATCATAAGGACTTGGTGTGATTCAGAGGTGCAACCCACCACCTCTAACCCAGTATACTTCAAACACTGATAAATGGGGATGGGGGTGAGTGGGCATATATACAGGATGTTTGCATATAGTGTTTTTATTGTAATACATATTTTTACTGTGAACTTTT
This sequence comes from Hyperolius riggenbachi, assembly GCF_040937935.1. Taxonomy (NCBI): domain Eukaryota; kingdom Metazoa; phylum Chordata; class Amphibia; order Anura; family Hyperoliidae; genus Hyperolius; species Hyperolius riggenbachi. The sequence continues at coordinate 308,374,882 of NC_090649.1, forward strand.
ACACATACTTTTCTTTATAGATATGCATTTAAAGGATATTGCTCATCTTGTTATTTTCTTCACTACCTATACACACTCTTTTTTACATCTTACAGTCTTTTTATTATATACTGTTTTACAATACCTATTATATTGTCATTTTACAGTTTTTTTGTTCTAATGTATATATCAGTAATCAGTATATTATACTGTATATATATATCCTACTTCTAATTTTAATTCTAATGTTTTTTATTGTTCTACTATACTGGCTGTCCAATCTGATCCCTAATCCTTTATAAGGTGGCCGTTTCCAGATGCCTCCGCCAATATGGCTGCCTGGCCACCTCTCGTGCTCTTTAGCACGTTCTGGGCCCTCTCCAAAATGGTTGCCCCCACAGGACTCCATGAAAATGGCCGCCGGCCTACACATCGTGCTCTTCAGCACGTTCTGGGCCCTTTCCATAATGATTTCCCCATAGGACTCCTCAAAAATGGCCGCCGGCCTACACATCGTGCTCTATTGCACGATTCCTCAGCACGTCTTAGTGCTTCGACACAGGACATCCCCGCCCCCTGACGCACGCCTCTCCTTGACACGCCTCTCCATGACGTCACAGGGGCTTCCCTCCGGCGCGCATATCTAGTTATTTATTCAGCGCCGATCCACGTGCAGCACTACATGGCGCTCAGGATTTAGACGTGGACCCCTCTAGGTAAGCCTCTAAGCTGGACAACTAGGTATCTTATGGGTCCTATTCCTCATTCCTGCCCCGGGCTATTTCAACAGTATCTACTTATACCTATCATAAACAACCCCCCCATAACGTGGGCTCCCCCCTGGCCTTCTACCACACACCCCTACTAAAATATGCCTTAGATCCGTTCCCCGGACGGGTCATCTAACCTTCCAATCCCCCTATAAATATATCCCCCATATAAACCACCCTATCCCTATGTGTACTAATCTTGCCTAAATCCCTGGAGGTCATACATACCCCTGTTTTTTAGATTGTATTACACTTGTTGGTACAACTTGATGGGAATGTTTTGTGTATATATAGGTATACGTTACTTGTACAGATATACTTGTTTATATGTATGCGAGTACACATACATGCATCTATATGGTTATATGTCCATATGAGGACATACATCTTATTCCGTGATGTTTACCTAATTATCTATTATGTTTTATTGATGTCATGCATGTATAGGTTTTATTTATTTATTACGGTTGTGTATGATTTTACCGATGTTTAGTTATATGTTTATCCTGATTGTTGCCATGTTGTATTCAAAGGCACACCTATAGACCTGAGGAAGCGGCTTGGCCGCGAAACGCGTTGTCATTTGTGCCCTAATAAAGCTTGAAAAATTTCCAACTACTACTGTACGTGTGAGTTATACTACTTTAAGGTAGGACTATAAGTACCTTATCTGAATTACTATAAGAACTACAGTTATACGTCCACGGGCGCCTCCTACCCCTTTCAAATTGCTCAATTCTGATTCTTCTTGACTTGTCTGCAGCATTTGATACTGTGGATCATGAAATACTAATCCAGCGACTGAAGAATTACTGTGGCCTAAGGGGTACTGTTCTTAGCTGGTTTCAGACCTTCCTATCTGGCAGGACACAGCAAGTATGTCTGGGCACACACTACTCTAATCCAGTGCCACTTGCCTATGTAGTTCCACAGGGCTCTGCACTATCACCATTACTCTTTGCAGTCTACATGCTCCCACTCGGCAAAATAATCCAGAACTATGGCCTAGGATACCATTGTTATGCAGATGACACACAACTGTATCTGTCCTTCAAGCCAGGCACCCAAGACCCATCAGCATCCATAAATGCGTGTCTCGTGGATTTACAAAATTGGATGAACACCAGCTGGTTGAGGCTGAACTCTGACTAAACAGAGGTGTTGGTGGTCCACACATGATGGATAAAGTTCAAAACGCTCACCACCTCAAACTAGAAATTGGGGGAGATACCGTAAAGTATAAAGACTCTGTGCAAAACCTTGGGGTGATCCTGAATGGAAATCTAAAACTCAGACAGCAGGTATCAGCTGTCGTCAAGTCTTCCTTCTTCCATCTAAGAAATATAGCAAGAATCAAAAACCTTATCCCAGCGGAACGCTTACCTGCCCTGGTTCATGCATTTGTATCCTCCCGCCTAGACTATTGCAACGCCCTGTTCATTGGATCTACAGATAAGGTTCTGCACCCCTTAAAACTAGTACAGAATGCTGCAGCCAGACTCCTAGCCAATGCCCCTCAGTACAAGAGGCTCCTTCTCTGGACAGCTTTAAAAAAAGGCTAAAAACTCACCTCTTTTCCCGAGCCTTTGAGACTGCATAATGCAGGGTCACAGCGCTTTGAGTCCCCAGGGAGCAAAGTGCTATAAAAATATTATTGTTATTATTGTTGCACACTGAGATTTTCTGGCCGATTTACTGTCAGATCGATTATTTCCAAGATGTCCGATTTGCTTTCCGATCGATATCCAAGGATTTTCCGATCGATTTTCTATTAAAGTGCACAGAAATCGATCGGAAAATGCTCGGAAAGAAAATCGGACATGTTGGAAATAATCGATCTGATGGTAAATCGACCAGAAAATCTCATAGTGTGTACCCAGCATAAGAGTAGCTAATGAGATCCTAGGCTGCGAACCAGACCATATAAAACTAGTTACCAAGAAACAGATCTACTTAAAGCTAATGGGAAGTTTAAAAAAAACAGCTGCGGGAGGCTTTAGAAAGTCTTTGGGAGCCCGAGTGCTCCTGAAGACGTGCCGCTCTGTACTGCGCATGCGTGAGCGCATGGGAGAGCGTACTCGCACATGCACAGTATGGAGCGGCCCAACTTCGGGAGCACTCGAGCTCCCGAAGACTTCCAAAGCCTACTGTGGCGGCAGAGAGCAGTATTTGACCGATATATTCCTACCAGGGGAGCCAACGCTGGAATGCAGGGACTGTGAGAGGAGTGGAAAAGCTCTGTAGGACCCAGAGCCTTACGTTTACTAAGGCAAGTATCTGGTTGGATTTTTTTATACTTTACTGTATGTAAATAATAATTTAAATAATACACACACATAAACTTCTAGGGCTATGATGGACGTGAAGCCCATAATAAAAGAGTGTGTATGGTGAGATTGTCAGATGGAGTCAGCCATATTTCAGTGACCTCAACAAAACAAACTGTGTTGATAATTAAATGCTCACAGATGCAACAAAATTTGCTGCATATAGAGCATGTACTCGAAAAGGCACCAGACACAGATGGGGTATGAGTGTGATGCGTATAAGGTTGTTCTGGTTCCAGCTGTAAGCAGGTACAGGTGATTTGCAGATATCTATGCATCTGGCAAAAGAATGAGAAAGATTGTGAGGCAGGTTTGGTGAGAGGTCTACAGTAGCAGGGAGTATATGTAGCCACAGAGAGTGGAGGTGAGAATGACATCTCTAAGTTACCGAGTTAAAGAGAACCCAAGATGAGAGACATATGGAGGCTGATATTTTAAACAATATACATCGCCTGGTTGTCCTGCTGATCCTCTGCCTTTAATCTAATACATTTAGCCATACACCCCTGTACAAACATGCAGATCAGATGTTTCTGACAAAAAACGTGACAAGATTAGCTGCGTGCTTGTTTCATTTGTGTGATTTAGACATTACTGAAGCATGAAAGATCAGCAGGACTGCCAGTCAACTAGTATTGCTTAAAAGAAAATGATATAGAAAAAATATGGTAGCCTCCATATGTCTCTCACCTAGGGTTCCTTAAACTTAGACATGGTTAGAAATGTAAAGCCAGTTACCAACAGCAGGAGGATATTGTATGTAGAAAGACTGGAGCGTGAGCAAGGAAATAAAAGAGGACAGTGAGTAAAAGATAAAACCATGTAGCAAAATTATCAGGACAGGGTGAAAAACCTGAAACCATTTTTGCAAACAAGCAAAGTCTTATGCCAGTCCCCTCCAGGTCACTTCTGCCATAGTTCTGTCTTATTATGATTATTATACTGCAATCATCACATGTAAAATACTAAAACAATTTACATTCATGTTATTATCGCCATTGCAGGTGTTAAATTGGCATCTACATCAGCCAGTAAATTATCTGACGTAGGCCAATGATGTATTCCCATGAGGTTAGTTTTCCAATCTTTTAAATTAATCAGGGCACTTGCTGACCAAGAAGAATTTATGGGCCCAATCCAGTAACAGTATCACTAATATTTAACAGTGAGACAGCAGAAATAGTTGAAACCATTCACAAAATACTAATCCTCAACACCCATACAACCCTCCTCAACATGGGCGTAACAATCAGCCCTGCGACCCCTGCCTTCGCAGGCTGGTCCGGGAGCTTTGGGAGGTCCTCCTTGAGTGCACTTTGAGTCCTACGATGCGCTTTGAGTCCTATGGGAGAAAAGCGCTTTACAAATGTTATTTGTTGTTGTTTGTTGTTCCTCTTCTTCCTCCCTCTCCCCAACTATAAAGTGCAGTCAATTAGCGAATAAAGCACAGCAGAACACACTCTGCTGCCATTCACTGGCTCCCAATAACGTGACCCACATGGGGTTCGGGGACCAAGGGGGCTCCATGCTATTATTTTTGCAGGGGGGGCCCTATTAAGTCTAGTTAAACCCCAGCCCCTCAAACAGCAGAACATAACATAGCAGCTACTGCAATAACTCTATTAAGACATGTAAAAAAAGAATAGCCTCATGCTGTATCCTCTGGATAGTGCAAATAATTACAGAGAACTTCAAATCATCCCAACAGGTAACAAGTTTCAGAACTAATCTGACAACTAATCATATGATGTGAGCATTATGTCAATACTACATGGGAGCTAGGACTGTTTCTCCCACCCAGAAGATTTATACAAGCACCTGATTGGGGGGGGGGGGGATGTGCACCCCACTATCTATGAGAGAATGCTGCAGAGATTTCAGAGCACTGCAGGCTAGCACTGAATTAGTCATTTATTTTTATAGATGGGTTGTGAGGATAAAGTTAGGTCTAAAACGTAATACCTGTTGAGCTGATGTGAAATAAATGTCATTATTCAAAGGACACATCACAAGACTCTCCTTTTCTTACAACTGTTGGAACACTTCTAATATATTTAAAGGAAAAGGTGTCATGTTTGAATTTGAAGAAAAAAATGCAATCCAAATAAAATCCAGAAAATATTTTTGCCCATCTCTAAGTCCCGCAGCTTTTGAAATGACAATGAGATGATGAAGTTCTGTCTGCCTGCTCCATTCCAGGTTCTGTTGTTTAAAGATCCAGGAAATAAGGAATATGGAAGCTGCCATCTCTATTCTCTAATAAACAATGACAGTTGCCCGACTTCTGTGCTGATGTTCTGCCTCTAATACTTTATGTCACTGAACCTAGAATGAACATGCAGGTCAGACGCTTTGACTCCAGTCTGACTCCACTGGCTGCATGCTTGTTGCAGGTGTGTGACTCAAAAGCAACTTGATAGCCAGGCAACTGGCATGGTTTACATTTTGGAAGATGGCAGCCTCCATATTCCTCACAGGTTCCCTTTCATCACAAACGCTACACACTTTCAGGATGGCTGCATGTTTGTCAGGATGATATTGGTATATATAAAAGTAGGACCTTACACCCCAACATAAACAGAATGGAATCGTGTGCGTCGGCTGGAAGGCTTACCTCAACATTTACTTACCATGTTTATAGTATCCTCGTCCACACAGTGCTGCCTAAGCCAGTAGATGAGCTCCATGTCTTCACTGCACGAATTGGACGGCCTTGTGTGGGTCACTGAAATACCGGGAATGTCTAAATGACAACACAGCAATAGTTACAACTAAATAATGCAATATTTCTGACAGGTTATCCATATTCAACTCAACACTGAAATGCTTTAAAGAGAGTCTGAAGCCTCCAAAAATACCTGTTTTTACTTGACAGTCCTCTTCAGCATTAATGCTATAGCTGAATCCCCACGGCTGAACGCTCTATTTATACCCCCGAAATCCCTGGGACAAATTTCGGGGCTTTTTCCTGGAAGAGGCAGCTTTGTGCAGTAGCTCTGCCTCCACTCGCGTCAATCTGAGCGGATCTCTGCCTCCCCCCCCCCCCCCCCCCCCCATTTCAGTCTTCTTTCACTGGAAGGGGCGGGGAGAGGCAGAGATCCGCGGAGATTGACGCGAAAGTGGCAGAGCTACAGTGCAAAGCTCTGCCTCCCCCGGGCAGCAAAATCCACGACCTGGACAGTAGTGGAACTTTGCCCCAGGATTTCGAGGGTATTAATTGAGCATTCAGCTGGGGGGATGCGGTATTTCAGCTATGGCATTAATGCTAAAAGAGAACTGTCAAGTAAAAACAGGTATTTTTTAGAGGCTTCAGACTCTCTTTAAGGACACGAGAGTGATATGGAAGCTGCAATATTTATTTCCTTTTAAGCAATACCAGTTGCCTGGCTATCCTGCTAGTACTTTGCCTTTTATACTTTTAGCCATAGACCCTAAACAAGCATGCAGCAGACATGGTCAGATCTGAATAGATTAGCCACATGTTTGTTTCAGGTGTTATTCAAACATTACTGCAGCCAAATAGATCAGCAGGGCTGCCAGGACACTGGTATTTTTTAAAAGGGAATAAATATGGAAGCTTCTATATCCTACTCACTTCAGGTGTCCTTTAAAGGTCTGCTATAAAGTCTTTAAATTATCTAACTTATTGATCCCAGTTCCTCATAATATAACAAGCCAAGCTCAAAAACAATGTTGTTAAAAGGAAGGTCCAAGCAAAAAAAAAAAGCGAGTTTCACTTACCTGTGGCTTCTGCCAGCCCCATGCAGCCATCCTGTGCCCTCGTAGTCACTCACTGCTGCTCCAGTCCCCGGCTGGCAGTTTTCTGACCTCAGAGGTCAGGGCCGAATTGCGTACATTTTTACACATTCCCGCTAGTGCAGGAACATTAACGCATACATTTTTACGCGTTAGTGGTGCAACGTGTACATTTTTGTTCCTGCACTAGCTGGAATGTGTAAAAATGTACGCAATTCGGCCCTGACCTCTGATGTCAGAAAGCTGCCAGCGGGGGACTGGAGCAGCAGTGAGTGACTACGAGGGCACAGGATGGCTACATGGGGCTGGTAGAAGCCCCAGGTAAGTGAAACTCATTTTTTTTTTTGCTTGGACCTTCCCTTTAAAACATGAAATCCTATGTGGATATTTTACACTTGAGAGGGACTTGATGAATAAACACACAGATCACATGTTATATGAGAGGTCCTGAATTATTGGCCTGCATTATTGTAGATTCTTAATTCAATATGAGTGTAAAAGAATGGAAAATCTGGAATTAGCATGACCCTATTTACATATTAGTGAGTCTAGGAAGACTGTTTTCAAGGCTGTTAGAGGCATATAAATGTACGCTCTGAATACTTTTACTTACAGAAAATTCATTTATTGAAATAATGTTATCACCATGGGTAACCATCAAGTATGTGGTCGACTGGTTCATCACTAGTTTCTGCTTGCATGACTAAGGTAAATAAAAAATACGGCAAGAATTCAGGCTAACACTAACCACACACGGATCGATTTGTAGCCAATCAAGAAATAATTTGGGTCCTCCTCTCCATCAAAAATGAAATAGTTGATCTAATTGTATTTAGATGCCCATGCACGGAATTGACATCTGAAAGATCACATCAACCAGGGTCTATCATGGTATGCAGCATGTCTGTTCCTAAGTATGTAATTGGCCCATTATCAATTAAAATGCTACAGAATGCATTTAATTACTGTACAATCAACAGAAGTTTTCTGCCATGTCCGATTTAGTATGTTTCATTTTTTTTTTGACAGAAATCAATAATTTTTTAATGGCTCAGACACTATGTGCAAAAATCGATTTTTGTACGATTCCACTCGTATGGCCAGCTAAACTCTATACATGCTTAGAAGTTGCTGCAATCCAAAGTATAGATTCCCGTGTGGTACATGGCCTGTTTTGGGACCACTGATCTAGATGAATGACCAATTGGTAGCTGAAATAATTTACACACAGCAGTCCAGAATACAGTTCTGGCATCTCAGTCACATTAAAGGACAACTGTAACAAGAGGGATAGAGAGGCTGCCATATTTATTTCCTTTTAGGCTGGTTTCACAGTGGGACGTTACAGGCGCACGTTAGTGCAGCCTGTAACTCAGCCCCACCGCACAGCAATGAAAAATCAATGGGCTGTTCACAGTGCCCACGTTGCGTTACTTAGTAACACTGCGCCATCACACAACGTACTGCATGCAGTACTTTATAAGCGGCAGAGCCGCGTTAGACTGTTTGCACATGCTCAGTAATGTTGGGGAGGAGCGGAGAGCGGCCAGGCACATGGCTAATTAATATTCACTGCACTCAGTGACGTGCAGTGTTTACTTCTGGAGCGGCCGCTCTGTGCGGCAATTGGCCGGGCGGGACCACGTGATGCCGCATGCGTCCAAGAGTACGCATCACGGCATCACAGACGCCAGAGTGAGCTGCACAACGCGGCTCACTCCGACGTCCACATCAGAGAACACCAGGCGTTGCGTTAGAGGCACGTTATGCGACCATAACGTCCCCTAAAACGCAACGTCTTGGTGTGAAAGTAGCCTCAAGCAATTCCAGTTGCTTGGCTGTCCTGCTGATCCTCTGCCACTAATACTTTTAGCTATATACCCTGAACAAGCATGCAGCATAGCAGGAGTTTGACATTATTGTCAGATCTGATTAGCTGCATGCTTGTTTCTGGTGTTATTAAGACACTACTGCAGCCAAATAGATCTTCAGGGCTGCCAGGCAACTGGTATTGTTTAAAAGGAAATACATTTGGCAGCCTCCATATTCTTCTAACTTCAGTTGTCCTTTCAAGTGGACCTCAGCTAGTACACAGCCAGTGCCAACTGTAGCAGATGTTTACTCTTTCCATGCCAATATCATCACTCCAGAACCATCCCAATCAGCTATGCATATTCTGAATTTCTAGGTTTCAAGATCTGAATAGTCACTCCTAACACCACAAGCCAAATGTTTAGGCCCAGCAGTTGATCAATTGGGCAGTGTGTGGTGGAAAGAGGAGTATTCTGCACACAGTAAGAAAGTGAAGAGATTGGGGGTTCTGAAGCAGCTATAAAGGTGAGAGCAGGGACGGTTCACATATGTCATAGTTTATGGTGTCGGCTCTGTCCTGAGGGTGTCGGGCCACTTCTTTACACATTATAGTTCAAGTCTATTTTACAGTCACAAGTCTTTTCTTAGCAACTGTGATCAATGGAGATATCATATAAATGATATAAAACTATTTTTGGATGATGTGAACTAACTTCTACTTATCTGTAACGCCATACAGTCTACAAAATAATAAAAAATTCAGGATTACCTATTGGCTGTGACCTGTGCTTAAGACGTTTGATCTCTTCGTCTTTCTCTACAATGGCTTGCCGTAGAAGAGCTTGGAGGTCTCTCTCTTTCTGCATCAGTTCTTCTAGGAGCCTAAAAAGCAGAAAATTATAAAGTGAAATGATCGGAATGCTTTTAGATACCTTCAACAATTTGATAGTAACAAAAATCAGCAGTAGTCAGTAATAAAAAAAAAAATCAGCAAATGTTTGTAAGTAAACAACGATGCTATTGCTTCTTGTTCGAGCTCTAGGCGAGTGCACTGATAAGTTAGGTTTGTCAGGCGTTTGGGCGACAGGATTTCGCCACTATACTAAATAGGGGGCAGAAAAGGATGGTTACAGCACTGGCTCGAAAGCCACGATTATTTGGAACCTGGCAACACAGAGCTTTTACTTACTCCCCACTGTCCTATACTGCCTAGATGTGAGGATTTTGTAACTGCTACAATTTGACGCAACTCGTCTACAATCCTCTACTAGCCGCAACCCAGCGGCAACCTAGCAATGAAGGACGCGAGGAGAGGTGACGTCACCGGAAGTGAATCAGCCGCCACCCGGAACTACCGCATCCGGTTGTCGCTGCACTATCGTTGGATACAGTGCGTAGCTGAACGGTGTCATTGAGCTGCCGGCCGGAGCTCTGACACGTGGACTGGACCCCCTATGAACATATTATTAGTGACTTATGCCAGGACGTGAGTACACATATTACCACCCAATAAACAGCGGTACCACTGGCCTTTGAGGAAGGAGGTGAGTCCCTCCACGAACTATATACATTCTATACTCTTGACTAGAGTCCTGTTACCTGGCGATCACAGATATATATCAAACCCGAGGATTGACTTCATGCTAAGCAGTACTGATTAGTACAAATAGCCCCTCATGAGACATTGTATTGATCCATAATAGGACATACCTGCAATGTTATTCTCTATGGGGGCTAAACCTACAACAGCCTCTAAAACACCCTCTAGATATTGGTACAATACTATCCCCTTGTTTATATTTTTTTATATTTTACATATACATATTTTTTGGGTAATTTACAAATACTCCAAAGATACATTCCTTTTTCTATTTTTTTTAAACTTTTTTTGCACATTGGAAGGTCTGTGGATGACTGGCAGTTTGAATGAGACAACGATATATCATAATTGTTTGATGTGTATGTACTGCTGGGGACGCATATTGGTTATATATTGACCACAGTGTTGATATTATTGTGGAAAATTGTTTTATGTGACATATGGCACTATATGCATTTTATGTATTGTAATAAACTCTCAGACGTTTTATGAATCCTAATTTAGTTGTATAGTACCTATTATTGGGTGACTGATATACAATACCATTTAGGCCCTGCGCAACTAGTATTTGTTTACCTAAACACAGAGCTTTTAGTTCACACAGCTCCAACATGGTGTTCATGCTGTTTGTGTAGCAAGTGAAGTGTGGTTTAGTGTTAGTCAAGGAGCAGAAATGCAGAGATCCAACCAGCAGACATTGATTCCAGTAATACCTTTAATGACTAACAACATGGTTTATTGCAAGCTTTCAAAACATTAAGTTTTTTCTTCAGGCATTATACTGAACTATATAAGAACCATACAATAACTTATTGTACGGTTCTGATACAGTTCTGTATAATGCCTGAAGAATAAACGTAACATTTTGAAAGCTTGCACACTATTTGTCGGCTACCCCAGCCTGCTTCGGTTTTCTTGCCTGCATGTATATTGTGTTGCATGCAAATTAAGTTTTGCTGCCCTGTTCTGCTTGTCTGCCCCTCCAGTTAGCTATCTCTACCTATCCCGCCAGATAGTTAGTCTTACTATCCTCTTTGGCCTGTCTGCCAGCTAGGGATGAGCAATCTTCCCTGCACCTCGCTATGAAACAGGAAGTGTCAGCAAGATGGAACGCAGTGTCGGCACCAAGGCAAGAAGACATCATCCAGGTGTATTAACATTCCCTGTGGTGGCCCTTCCTTGCACATGTGCAGGTACAGTTTTGCTTCTTGCACAACTGTGCTTGTTCATTCTTACTGCCAGTCTACAACTTGTCTATGTCTTGCCGGTCAGTTGGTCCAGGGCCGGTTTAAGCAACAATGGGGCCCCAGGGCAAAATAAACCTGGGGGGCCCCCAACATATACCCCGGAACTAAAATCTGCATTAGGGGACCTTTTTTGCACCCGGTATAGTCAGGGTGTGAAGTCCCAATCGGTCGGAGATCCACATTCTGGCTACCCCAGCCTGCATGGGGGACAAGGGGTTAAAAAGTTTCAGGAGGGGGGACCCCACATAATTTTTTTTTTTAAATTCCCACACTCTAAACATAAAAAAAAATTGGGAAAATAGGAAAAAAATGCCAAGGATCTTCATACAGCCATATTGCGGCTGTATAGCGATTCCTGGCCAAAGCGCTGCGGCTGTGTATGGACCCCCTGGAAACCCCGTCAGGAAAATTATTGCTCTTTCTTTTGATACATGTAAAATTACACTACCGTTAGGTTTGCTACTAAAAGTGACATTTACCGCATTTAAAAGTATACTTTTTTCCTTCGAAACTTTAAAATCGATTTTCTCAAACTATAAGGTCTTTTTGAAACATTGTTTTTTCCTCTTATTCCTAATGATCTCCGTAACATATCCTGCAAATTTAGGGTTTCTAGCATTTAAGGTGGATTTGCTATTAACCATTAAAGTCGGCAGGTTTTTAAATGTGTATTTTTTTTTCCTTTGAAACTTTAAAATCGATTTTCTCAAAAACTATAAGGCCGATTTGAAATTTTTTTTTTCCTCTTGTAGCCACTGGGTGCCCCTACAAGCTCTGGGGCCCTGGAGCAGCTGCCTCCTTTGCCTCTATGGTAGCGCCGGCCCTGAGTTGGTCTTGCTACCTTGTCCTGTCTGACAAACCAGTTTGCATCTTGTCTATGTCCTGCTAGCCTGAAAGTCTAGCCTACAAATTGATTCTGCATCAACTGCTGCAAGCCAAGTAGAAAGTAGAAATTTGTCCCTGATGCAAAATCTTATACTAAATGCCTTTAGACATCTATGGCACATAAACATGGGGAAGCAAAAAATGCCTGTAAATGTCTGCAACAGGCAGAAGCAGTTTTGTACCAAAATGCCTTTAGACACCTGTGGCATATATTGTAGATGCCTAAACACAGACATGCCTATAGATATCAGCGGCAGTCTAAGGGTTAAACATTCTCATTGTTGATCCTGTGTGTCAGAGGTTAAGAGTTTATATTCCTAATGTGCAAAGTACCTCCAGAGATCTAGCATCTCCAGCAGGAACATCATAAGGACCCAACTAACCTGGACTGGAATATATCAAAATTGACAAGCGCCAGGGGTTTGTATTTGTTGCGGTTACCCAGGCCAAAGTCATAGGTTCACACCCACACACACCTATATGATCTTTTACCACATAATAGCAAGCAGGTTCTCTTTTAAAGACATACTTGCTGGACCACATATGGTGTCCCTGCTGAACATCTTTTAGTAAATGAGGCCAAATGTAATCTATCCAGCACACTTAGAATTAATATTGTTTGCATGTAATCTGTGAACAAAGCCTGTGATTACAATTGATATATATCCTGGAACCTCTCACTTCAGCTTACAGCTAAAAAACATGCCTAAAATGTAGACTAGATCTCTTTGTTAGCATTGTTGAATTTTTATCAAGTTAGCTATTAGTATAGTTCAAAACAAAGGACCAGTAAATATACTATAAAAGGCGAAAGGTATTGCCTTTCCAACAGACTTTTTTTACCTGTTTGACTCAATTTTCATTCTACCCAGTTGTATGCTGATTGACCTGTGAGCAGTCTGAGAGTCGTGGGACACAGTAGAGTTCAGTGTGCTCACTCCTGATGTATGCACAATGTCTTCGGTTACTGCACTGGGAACTTGGTTGGGTTGTGTAGTGTTTTCATCACGATCTTCCTCCACTTCAAGGTCATCCTGGTCTGCTGGGTCACTATCAGAGGTAATGCTAAAATGTGGCCTCAGTTCTGTTGATGAACAGAGACAATCTCAATGTGGTTGCGTTTACAAATAATCCTGTTTATTTAGTCTGCTGTATTAATGACCTCTAATAAAATGGCTATAATGGCAAATAAATTATAATAGGACAAGCAATACACGTGTGATTTACCTGGTACTAGCGTCGTGATGGCTGTTTGAACAGCCTTGCGTATAATGCTGTCTAGAGCAAACATCCAGTGGGGCTTGATGTTGTGATTTCTGAGTATTTTATTTACCTAGTTAAGAGGAAAAAAAAAAAGACAATCATTAAACGAATGTTTAACATTGAAAAAAGTTTGAAAAGTTGAGGCCCTCTGTCTAGAGAAGGTCTTATAGCAACAGGACAGCATGGTGTCATAGTGGTAAGTGCTGTCGCCTTGCAGCGCTGGGTCCCCGGTTCAAATCACAGCTAGGTCAACATCTACAAGGAGAATGGATATTCTCCCCATGTCTGTGTGGGTTTCCTCCGGGCAGTCTGGTTTCCTCCCACATCCCAATAACACGTTTTGTGGGTGTTTCCCACTTCCTCAGGTCTATTAACAGTCACTAAAAGTGTCCCTTTGGCCAGAGAGTAGTCAGACGCAAGTGCCTCAACCCACCAGTATCTTTGCGTAAACCCCAGTTGGGAGGTTGTATTGTTTGTTTTTAGAGTAGGAACCTATCTAACTACCTTCGGCGACCTTCTGAGAAGCTTTGCAATCCTGAACGGGGGTGAGAATCCTCTGCAAGCCTTATTGGTGGTTGCACAATTTTTGCAACCTGAAATTTGTGAGTTAATTTCTTATTTCCTGATCTGGTCGTCATCACACGCGGATCGCCGTACATTCGGAATGCAACGCGTACGAACGCATGCCATCTGCATTTCTATGCGTTGCATGGCTGATCACATTCACTGAAAGTGAATGGGTCAGCCGCGCGTTTTGTTAAAAAATGCGTGCAGCATGCGTTCCCGGACCGCACTGGTATGGAACGCATGCAGTGTGAACATCAGACAGTGCAGTCTATGCACTTTCTGATGTCGTGCTTGTCTCTTGCCTCCTGCACGCGTTGCTGAGATCCGGACGGCAACACGTGCAGTGTGAACGGGGCCTTGGTGTTATTCACTACACCTATCCATGATTTTCAAGTTGTGGCTGATTGGCATGTATTATTTCACAGGGTTTCAACACACATTCTTGTCTGGAATGCCCTTGAGCTTCCCTATATTAATTAGTAGATTTGTATTTACAGGGAGTGCAGAATTATTAGGCAAGTTGTATTTTTGAGGAATAATTTTATTATTGAACAACAATTATGTTCTCAATGAACCTAAAAAACTCATGAATATCAAAGCTGAATATTTTTGAAAGTAGTTTTTAGTTTGTTTTTAGTTTTAGCTATTTTAGGGGGATATCTGTGTGTGCATAATTATTACTGTGCATAATAATTAGGCAACTTAACAAAAAACAAATATTTACCCATTTCAATTATTTATTTTTACCAGTGAAACCAATATAACATCTCAACATTCACAAATATACATTTCTGACATTCAAAAACAAAACAAAAACAAATCAGTGACCAATATAGCCACCTTTCTTTGCAAAGACACTCAAAGCCTGCCATCCATGGATTCTGTCAGTGTTTTGATCTGTTCACCATCAACATTGCGTGCAGCAGCAACCACAGCCTCCCAGACACTGTTCAGAGAGGTGTACTGTTTTCCCTCCTTGTAAATCTCACATTTTATGATGGACCACAGGTTCTCAATGGGGTTTAGATCAGGTGAACAAGGAGGCCATGTCATTCGTTTTTCTTCTTTTATACCCTTTCTTGCCAGCCACGCTGTGGAGTACTTGGACGCGTGTGATGGAGCATTGTCCCGCATGAAAATCATGTTTTTCTTGAAGGATGCAGACTTCTTCCTTTACCACTGCTTGAAGAAGGTGTCTTCCAGAAACTGGCAGTAGGACTGGGAGTTGAGCTTGACTCCATCATCAACCCGAAAAGGCCCCACAAGCTCATCTTTGATGATACCAGCCCAAATTAGTACTCCACCTCCACCTTGCTGGCGTCTGAGTCGGACTGGAGCTCTCTGCCCTTTACCAATCCAGCCACGGGCCCATCCATCTGGCCCATCAAGACTCACTCTCATTTCATCAGTCCATAAAACCTTAGAAAAATCAGTCTTGAGATATTTCTTGGCCCAGTCTTGATGTTTCAGCTTGTGTGTCTTGTTCAGTGGTGGTTGTCTTTCAGCCTTTCTTACCTTGGCCATGTCTCTGAGTATTGCACACCTTGTGCTTTTGGGCACTCCAGTGATGTTGCAGCTCTGAAATATGGCCAAACTTATGGCAAGTGGCATCTTGGCAGCTGAACGCTTGACTTTTCTCAGTTCATGGGCAGTTATTTTGCGCCTTGTTTTTCCCACATGCTTCTTGCGACCCTGTTGACTATTTTGAATGAAACGCTTGATTGTTCGATGATCACGCTTCAGAAGCTTTGCAATTTTAAGAGTGCTGCATACCTCTGCAAGATATCTCACTATTTTTTGACTTTTCTGAGCCTGTCAAGTCCTTCTTTTGACCCATTTTGCCAAAGGAAAGGAAGTTGCCGAATTATGCACACCTGATATAGGGTGTTGATGTCATTAGATCATACCCCTTCTCAATACAGAGATGCACATCACCTAATATGCTTAATTGGCTTTCAAGCCTATACAGCTTGGAGTAAGACAACATGCATAAAGAGGATGATGTGGTCAAAATACTCATTTGCCTAATAATTCGGCACTCCCTGTATAAGTGGAAAACTTTGGAAGAGAGGACAGAAGACCACACCCTCATAATGGCACTGAAATGTGGGTAGGTTCTCAGGAACCCATTTGAAAAACAAATCTTCACTGTTTCTGTTACTTACCGCATCCTGAAAACCAAACAACGCCAATTGGACCTGGCTGATGGCATGACTGTCAAAATCCAGCTCCAGCTTCAGCTTTGACAGAGTTGATGCAATGATTTTACGGTCAGTCGATCTAATGAATTCTCGCAGACTGGCCACCAGTGTGGTAATATGTTCCCGCTTTAATTTTGTTTCATCAGCACCCTATAAAATCCATATATTTGATTAATATTAGTTACAAAATATTGTATATTTCATATACTATTAACAAATATTGTTACTGTAACTGCAGATTTCCCATTTATGTACAAAAATGACATAGTGAAATGAATTCAGATATTGCTATGACAACTTTACCTAGCTAAATAAGCAGATATGGTTGGCCAACCAGATTTTTTTCTAAAATTGTCAAGTAATTTAAGGACTCTTCATTTTTATTATGACATTTTTTAATATCTGACTTAGTAAAGTTAAAAGAAACCTTTTCATTCTGTTTCACTGCAAACATCCAGCAGGGTATTCATAGTGGATTTTTCATTTATGGATTATAGGTGGCCATACATCTAACAATTTTGGTGGACGATCCACCAATAGACAGATTTCTCTCTGATTGAATCTGATCAGAGAGAGATCGGTTTGCTGCCATAAACCTCAGCATGACAACTTTCGGCAATCAGCCTTGTGACGCCACCCCTGACCGCTGCCCCCCCACATAAATGTGCACCCATGCCCCTGCATTAATACATTACCTCTACGCAGCATGCCGGACCCCTCTTCTGGGTTCGCACCACACCAACTTATTCGGCCAACCATGTGGGGAAAGAACCTGAGGAGGATCTGAAGAGGAGTCCAGCGGGTGGTGAAGAGGTAATGTATTAATGCAGGTGCATGGGGGAGGAGGGGTTTCCATCACGTTCGTGATCACTGCATGCCATCACCGCCGCTCACCTGATTAAGCACGACATCAAGCAGCATGTCCGATCAATACATTAGACCAATTTTGGCCCAAAATTGGTCGAACAGTCAATCGTGCATGCTTTTGGTGGCACAGATTTTCATCCGATTAGATAATTATCGAATCAGATGGTCGATTGCCTGCCAAATCGGTAGATATATGGGCACCTCAAAGTGGATCCGAGAGGGGAGCTCAGTCTGGGCAGGAGGGGGAGGTGGTATTAGCCAGAGATTTCAGAGGCAGGGGAGGCGTGAGGAGGAGGGGGGATTAGGTTTTTTTTGATCAAGATGCAGATAAGCCTGCCTCTGTGTAATGTTTACAAACAACATGTCTACTGTCATTGTATCACAGGAATAATCAATCATATTCTATTAAAGCTGTTTGCTCATTTATTTTTTTTTGCCTGACAATTCATTTAATTTTTTGAGACGATTTTCATAGACAAGAATAATGGGAAAATACAGAATGAACGGGGAAAAAAGCAACTGAAAATTGTTTTTATAAATCAATTAGTACTTTAAGGATAGTTTTGAATGACAATCTTAATAGCAATGATGATGGTGTGAGGCTGCAATATACATTTGGCAAACTGCACATGTATACTAAACTCAAGATTTATTAAAACAAAATATGCAGTAAAGACAAACCTCCCTCAAACACAAACTATGCTGACTTCCCTTGATTCTTGATCACTAAACATCACCTCGAGATCTTTCTTCTAAAAAAAAAAAAAAACATTCAACGGTGTCTGAATTTCTGACTTTAAAATGAAAACGTCACCTTACCTGACCTAAAACTCCCATCAGGTTTCTAACTACTGTGTCTTGGTCCTCAGTGAGGATGCGGTGCAGTGTGGCTCTTCTTTCACTATCTTTCTTCAACAAGAAGAATCCAGAGTCTCTTTCTTCTGGAGAGGGAGGAGCACTGTGATCTTCAAACTGGTCATCCGGAATCCTGGTATGAATAAGCTTAATTTTAGTTATTGTATTTGTAAAATTTACCAACCGCAATGTTGGGTTTATTTGGGCTTTAAACATATTAACTAACATACACTCTACCCTTGTTTTTTTTAAGCTATTTTAGAATATACCAGATTTATAGAATACAGGTGTCTGAATAGTGAATAACGGATGCTTTGAAGTAGGCAAGATAGAGGCAGACCGGTACAAACACACATCCATCCATACACAAATCCAGGACTCACCCAAGAAAGTAACTTCTTGGACTTTTCCCCTCTTTGTCTATGCAAGACTTTGTTCTTGATTTAAAAGAGAAAGGCTCCAATCTCAAATCAGTGTCTGGAGAAACGGATCCATACTCGCTGCTGCTACTTGTATCTTCCACCATTACAGGGACAGGCAGTGATATGCTTCTCAGATATTCTTAAAACAAAAACACACAAGCAAGCAACATAATTTTTACTTATGCTGGCGTTTCCAGTCAAAATAAATATTGTACAGCTCAGAATCACATTTTACTTTAAAAGTCAAACATAAATGGACTCTTGACATCTCTTACGGGACATAGATGTTCCACTTTGGTATTTTAATTTTGGTTAGTGAGCAATTATCTAGTTCAGGCTTTCTCAACCAGGGTTCCTTGAGGACTCTGCAGGGGTTCCCTGGCATTTTCCGCCATTGTGGGGGAAGTATAATAGAGCACATTATAATAGTGAGTACGGTAAAAAGAAGCACTAAATTGGGGGTCAGAATAATAATGAGCACAGTATAATGAGTGGCAGTGTAATAGGAGTAAGGGAAATTAATAGCCTCCCCTACTTTTAAAGACCATGCCTCCTGCAAAATAAATGCAAGGGTTCCTCGAGACAAAAAAATTGTTTGCAGGGGTTCCTTGAGATCCAAAAGCTATTTGCAGGGTTCCTCCATCGTAAAAAGGTTTAGAAAGGCTGATCTAGTTTAAGTATTATAAATGATGTAGTGGCTCACTTGTGGTTTGGTGCACCCGGTTCTATTTATTTTTTTTACTAATGCATAAGTTTTATTGGAAAATCAAAGCAGAACAAGTCTAACATGTACGAGTTCCAATAGGAGCAACAATTGACAGTAGCATGTTAATGCAGCATAAAAATACAGTCTACCACAGTAAGATAGATCAGGAGCATAGCCTGATGCATAACACAGGTTGATCATAATTTTTTAAATGGTGCAAACAAAGTTAAACAAAAACAAAATGCCAACAATTTATGCCAGATTAAAGGACAACTGAAACTAGAGGGTTATGGAGGATGCCACACTTACTGTATTTCCTTTTAAACAACACCAGTTACCTGGCTATCATGCAGATAATTTGCCTCTAATGCTTTTAGCCATAGACCCTGAACAAGCATGCAGCAGATCAGGTGTTTCTGACATTGTCAGACCTGACAAGATTAGCTGCATGCTTGTTTCTGGAGTAATTCAAACACTACTGCAGCCAAATAGATCAGCGGGGCTGCCAGGCAACTGGTATTGTTTAACCTCTTGACGACCAGCTAACGCAGATTGGCGTAAACTGGTCGTCTGCGGGTTACCATGGAAACCTTTCCATGTCAGTTCACGGAGGGTGTCTCCGTGAACAGCCGGAGAGCCGCCGATCGCGGCTCGCCGGCAAAATGTCAACAGGCGGGGAAGAAATCCCTGCTGTTTACATCATACGGCGCTGCTGCGCAGCAGCGCCGTAAGGCAGATCGGTGATCCCCGGCCTCTGATTGGCCGGGGATCGCCGGCATATAATAGGCTAAGGCCTATCCTTCAATGCGCAGGACGGAAATCCGTCCTGCGCAGCTCACAGGGGGAGGGAGAGGGAGGCAGCGGCGAGAAGGCGGAGAACGCTGCGGAGGGGGGCTTTGAAGAGCCCCCCGCTAAGCAAATGCAGCCGGCGGCGATCAGACCCCCCCAGCAGGACATCCCCCTAGTGGGGAAAAAAGGGGGGTAGTCTGATCGCCCTGCTGCACTCCTGATTGGTGCTGTGGGCTGTAGAGCCCACGCAGCACCGATCATTGAAAAATCCCTTGGTCGGCAAGTGGTTAAAAGGAAATAAATATGGCAGCCTCCATATTCTTCTCACTTCAGTTGTGCTTTAAAGCGGATCTGAACTCAGCACTTACTCTCTGCTATAAAAGATACACAACAGCATAATAACCTTTAAAGAAAATAATTTATTTGTTACAGCTGATACAAATCCTGCAATAAATCTGCAGTGTGTCTACTTCCTGCTTTAACAGAAGCAGACATAGGGTTAATATCCTGTGTGTACACATTAGCAGCTCTGCCGTGGCAGAGGAGATTCCCGAGCTGACACAGCTAAAGAGATCAAACTACAGTGGTGGTTAGTCACAAATGAGGGGAGATTAAACAAACTATACTCTCTAAATACATACAGGGTGCATTTCTCAATGTTTTCCTTCTGTCCTGTGCAAGAGTTCAGGTCCACTTTAACCACTTCACCTCAAGCTGCATTCCACCAACAGAAAACGACAGTGACTATCATTTTTAAAAGGAAATTATTTCTGTTGCTTGTTGCAACAGCAATCATTTCAATTTACAGTAAAACTTAAGTGAACTTAAAAAAAAGAGATTCACTTACCCTGGCCACCTGTGTCCTCGATTACGCTCCTGCCACTGCGCAAGATACTTCCGGCGGCGGGAGCGTGATCAAGGGCCACGCAGGCGCAGTGTCCGGCGACTGGCTCTGTCACTGAAATTGAAACTTAGGCACTGCGGGCGACAGGAGCATTGAGGAGTGACGGCGCAAGCACAGGGTGGCTGCAGGGGGATGGTAGAAGCCACAGGTAAGTGAAACTTTTTTTTTAGGTTCACTTAAGTTTCACTTTAAACACTTAAATTGGGTTTAGGAACATATGTTCCTAATCACCACTCTGTGCACAATTGCGGGGGGTGGCGAACATGTGCGCCCATGCACATGCGTGACGGCCCACACAATCAGAGGGATGAGTATCTACGCCCCTGGGAACTCAGGTGAGATTTTCAGGGACGTAGATACTCATCCCGCGGAAGGGGAACTGATTAACCAATAGACAAAAGTAGAGTACACTGCATTCGGGGTACGTAAAGCGCCCAATTAATTATTACCGCATTGAAGCAGATGAGAAATTACCAAGAGAGAAGTGTACTAGTAAAGGGGAATTTGTCTTAGAGCTACATATTTTTAAGGGGAGATTGCTGCCAAGTTGACTAGATGCCATCAAATTTAGCAGGGGATTCCCAATGTTCATATATGAGCCTGCAGTATGGAAGAACAGCATTAACAGCCACAATCCAGTCTCAGCAGGCAGGAGTTGTAGGACGTATCCAGTATTTAGTTAAAGTGTATCAGTTACCAGTTCTTCTAATTTAAAGGAAACCTGAACAGTAAAAAAAAAATAAAAAAAATATTTTACTTACCTGGGACATCTACCAGCCCCCTGCAGCCATCCTGTGCCCTCGCAGTCACTCATGGCTCCTCTGGTCCCCCGCTGCCAGATAGTTTCGTTTTTGCCGACTGGGAGTCGGCCGGCCGACATGCGTACGATTTTACGCATTCCTGCTGGTACAGGAAGCTATTGCAGACATCAACAAGTACATCTTTATGCGTTACGGTTGTAATGCGTAAAATTTTAAAAATGTACTTGTTGATGTCTGCAATCGCTTCCTGCATCAGCAGGAATGCGTAAAAACGTACGCATGGCGGCCGGCTGACTCCCAGTCGGCAAAAACGAAACTAGCTGGCAGCGGGGGACCAGAGGAGCCATGAGTGACTGCGAGGGCACAGGATGGCTGCAGGGGGCTGGTAGATGCCCCAGGTAAGTAAAACTCATTTTTTTTACAGTTAAGGTTCCCTTTAATTTGAAAGAACACTACTTTAAGACTTTTTTTCTTTTCTTCCGTTTCCTTCTCTCCTGAGGATTGTCTTGGGGCTAGTATTATCCAGAACAGAAGATTATCCAGAAGTTCTGTAATGCTTTTTAGTATTCCTTCATGCAGTGCATGATTGCTGATTAATTCAAATGTGCATATTAACTAAATTAAGTAATTAAAAGCAGTTATTACATCATGTAGTGACAGAGCATTAGTATATATACTGTATATGCTACCCAGCATAAAATGTTACTTGTAAACTATTGTAGGAAAAATACTCTTTGGAGCTTTAGAGCTTACACACACAAGCAGTTAATGCAGAAAAAAGGGGTTTTCAAGAAATGGACAGGAAGGGTATACAGTAAAAAGAAACATTATCAAAGGAAACTTGAGTTGAGAGGAATGTGGAGACCACTATTGCTGTCTTGCTGTAACATGTACACTGTGGAATCAGGATCAAGTCAACCACCTGATCTGCATGTTTGTGATGCAGCTGGGTTATATCAATAGTGGCTAGGAATTAAAAAAAAGAAACCAACGGTTACATTTCTTGAAGCCACTGGCATAAGCCAATTACATCACTCTGTGAAGTCTATAAATATAGGTGAGGCTGGTATGATTACATGAGCTGAGAACAAAGATGAATGCTGATAGCAGCATTTGTTCAACCAGCACAGTGGAAGACTTTTTGCAAGCATATAGGCAAAATGACAAGATTGTTCAAGCTACATAGAAGACTTCATGCAACATGCTGGAGATGGTCAAGATAGACGCAGGGGTCTCAAACTCAATTTACCTGGGGGCCGCAGGAGGCAAAGTCAGGATGAGGCTGGGCCGCATAAGGGATTTCACGTGTCCCTGCCGCAAAACGAGGGCGGCAGAGCCCCCAAATCGCCCGGGGGGGCAATCCGCCGGCATTTCCAGGAAGGGGCAGACCTTTCAGCTTCAGCTCTGCACCTCCTGATGTCAATCGCTGCAGATCGCCGCCTCAGCCCGCCCCTCTCACTCTTCCTTCACAGAGGGGCGGCGAGAGGCGGCGATCCGTGCGGTGATTGACGTCAGGAGGGGCAGAGCTACAGCTGGAAGCTCTGCCCCTCAGCGCAGTCGTGGATGTTTGCTTGGGGGATTTGGGGGCTCTGCAGCCCTTGTTTAGTGGCGGGGATGCTGCGGATTACTTGGGAGCACTGAAGCGAACTATAAGGTAAAATAGGCAAAAATAGTTTGCTTCCGTGTCTCTTGCTTTTGCCGGTGAGGGCCACAAAATATTGTATCGAGGGCCGCAAATGGCCCGCGCGCCGCGAGTTTGAGACCCCTGAGATAGAGCTTCTGAAGATGAACCCTAAGAATTCTGTTAACATTAAGAGTAATATTTTGTTGCCCTCTTATTAAAAGGGAGAGCAGATTGTATTATTTCCTCCTCACTGTATTAACCTAATCTCTTCTTCTTGGGCACTGGAGGTAGGGAGGTGCCCCTTGGCTTGAATACTGTGCCTACTATGGTGCTTTGCAAGAGGTTAACTCTTCCCCTCTGTCTTTCTGCCACCCATCCAGCATGGGTGAATATATATTATAAAAAAATAATGCAATATTAATATTTATGTTACAAGATTTAGAAATATTTAGAAACTGGGATTAGGCAGGCAAACTGATAGCTTATTAGACAATCATTTAGGTAAATCAATATTACCATTTGATCCAGGAGACAGGGCTGTGTGGAAAAGTAAAAAAGAAGAAAATCAAACATTATACATAACACATTTTATCTGCAGTGAAATATTGCGTACAGGACACTTTATATGCCATCCATAAATTAATTACAGTGTTCCTTCAGGGCCTGAGCCCACTGCTGCATTTTTTAAAACGCATGCATTTATGAAGCACTTATGAAACGCGTTTGAGGTGTTTTAATGTGTTTAAACATGTTTAACACATTAAAACGCCCAAAAATGCATTAAAATGGCTTAAAATGTAAAAACGCTTGCAAAACACATGCATTTGTATGAGTTTTTAAAAAACGCAGAACTGGGCTCAGGCTCTCAACCTAAAGTAAAATAGAATAGTAAGATTCTGTTACAAACTGACAATAGGATTTAAGAATGGGGTTTGGCTTATGTGTGAGCCAGGTCCTCGTAACTTGCAACTTCACATAGCGTTTGGTCCATCCTCTCAGTCCACAGTGCAAAGGGAGTTTTTGTACACATGTGAGGGTGCAGAGTGTGTTTTGGAGAGCATTACATTGTTTACGGTATATTTCCTTTTCCATGTGCAGAGCAGGCAGTTGCTTTTGCATTTTTTCATTTTTCCACATAAGATCCAGGAGTCAGGACTGAAACCCTGATCACGTAATTCAAATTACTACAGAGCTCTTGCAAGGAGTAATACATGCAGCAAAGATGTGAGGACTGCTGTTGTGTCAGTGCCAGGAGAAGTATCCGAAACTCCAGGCATGCTCTCCAGTGCCCAATTTCTATAAGTTCCTATATGTCTATTTTCACAGGCACAAAAAGTGGAACAGTTTCTAAAGCAACCAGTCTGTGGCCCTTACTCAATTCACTTTTTCTTTTAAGTTTTCTCCTAGGTGATATTTTCAAATTTAATAAAATATATTTTTAGCCACTGGCAAGCAGGAAATGCTCAGAATAATTCTGGCAGTACTTTTCACCTACTTTCTGTAGCTTTTTTAATTGCAGCATGCTGAACAGAAGATGAAAAATTATCTCCAAGGAAAAAACTTAAAGGACCACGATCACAAAAATGTTTAAATTTGTATGTATGCTTATGTATAAAATGTCCATTTGCCCTAGAGTTAAATGAGCTATAAATCACGTTTCTCTTATGTTTCTATAACTTACAGTAGTTAGTAAAATTCAGACAGAACTAACAGGTTTTGGACCAGTCCACCTCCTCATGGGGGACTCTCAGGGTTTTCTTTACATTCAAAAGCACTTACTGAGTGGCAGTTGCTCTGTCCAACTGACATCTTTGTATAAATCCTTTCCAAGGAGTGCTTTTGTTAAATATTAAGGACATATTGAGACTCCCCCATGAGGAAATGGACTAGTCCAAAACTAGCCAGTTCTGTCAGACTTTTACTACCTCCTAAGTGATAGCAACATAGCAGAAAAATAATTTACATTTTAATCTGGGAGAAATGCATGAATAGAATACGAACCCTTGTTTCATTTCCCATGTGACACCTGACTGGTTACTTTGAGCCACTTCTCCACATTTGCCCCAGTGTCTGTAAACCCCCCTTGGTCGGGATTTATTCAGAATTTTACAAATATTAAATTGAGATTTAAAAATTAATGTGGCACTGGCCATACACAGGTCAATATTTCAGACAAAGTCTATCACTCAGATCAAGGTTGTCAGTGATCTGCTGAGCCTACAATTCTGTACATCAATCAAAATGGTTATTGGATCCTCAGTACAATTTATATTAAAGAGAACCTGAGATGGGGACTTAAAAGGAAAATACACATACGTGGGGCTTCCTTCAGCCCCCTCCAGGCTTATCGCTCCCACCCCATCATCTTCCTTGTTCATCTGTAGTTGACACTGGATAGTCCTCTGGCCCGGGGTCAACTGCGCATGCATGGCAGCGCATGAGCTCTCATCACTGGGAACGTTCTGCGCAGTACTACTGCGCAGGCAAAGAAGGCGCCTGACGACGGGAAGCACATGCAGCCGGACTACACTGACTGGATGACTTACCGGGGCAAGTTGCGGACCAATGAGGAGGTGGATGAGGACGGCGTGGAAGCAAAAAGCCTGGAGGGGGCTGGAGGAAGCACCAGGTATGTATATTTTCTTTTTAAGTGCCCATTTCTGGTATACTTTAAGCAGTAAGGGAGTGGGGGATGACTGGGGATCAATGCCTGCATTGCACTGCATTTAACAATACAGCTCTAGCAGTAACAGTGGTAAAACCAATTATAGATCAGATTTCTGCCAAAATCTCATGAAGACAGAGTAAGTCAATGTGGTGTACTAAATACTACTACATGATTTCCAATTGGGCACTGATAAAGCTCTTTCCAAATTATACCTGTGTATGGGAAGCTTAAGTTTAATGGATATCAGCATAACACCAGTTCTCCTGATGCATAACATCAATCTATATTGAGGCGAGTCCTGCACATTCCATTCTGTTCACATCCACTTCATTCCATTCACCTGTCTGACTCACCCTTATTCTAAACTTCACTACCAATCCTACACCTCACCCCCAACTACCTCCCACATTCTATGCTAAAATCCCCAAACATACCAAATCCTATTGGATGAGCTGCGTAAGTCCCAAATGATGCATATTTGCTAGTTAAAGCATAATTGGCATGAAATAGTTAAGCAACAATGTATTAGCCTCCAGTGCTTTGATAAAGAATGATTTTGTAAGGCTTGGTGGTGTATTCTCCACAGTCAGCATGCAACGCATGAGCTGACGTGGAGGAGGTACACACACTAGCACAAAGAAACAGGCTATCCCTAGTATAGTGGAGGGGAGGACTGACTCCAATAGGAGATTGTGGCGCACAGAGCCGGTGCAGATCTGACAGCCACAAACAATGCTTTCGTTATAACGTCTCAGCGCAAAGTAGCGCTGAGCGCATAAACCAGAACTGAGGAGATCAGGACAGGTAGACAGAATGAACGCTTGCTAGCTAGCGGCTACTTAGCGACAGCAAGCGTCCAAAACCAGACAGACTGGAATGAGGCAGCCAATGCGTTGCGGCGATGGCGTGCCTCACAAGGACAGGACAGGATAGTCAGGAAATAGCAGGATCGAGATAGATGAACGTAACACAGATAAATATACAATAAGTATGTTTTCCTAGCGTATTACAATTACAGCTATCAATGAAACTATTTGTAACGTCTGACTAACATATGTATATATCGGCAATGAACCGATATATGACATAAGCAGGAACGCCGACTAGGACTGGAGTAATACAGGGAACAGGACTCAGAAGGATTCGCTATCTCTTCGCAGAGATGAACGCAATCCACAAACAGTAACAGAACAGGATTCAGAAGGATTCGTTATCTCTTCGCAGAGATGAACGCAATCCACAAACAGGACCAGGAACAGGATAACTAGCTCAGCACGGGTGCTCACGGAACGCGCAAACTACCAAAACGTGCTGGAAAACTGACTAACTGAACACAGGAAATAAACAGTTCGTGTACGTATATATCAGCGACACTGATGTATCAACGTAACACGAATACAAGGAAAATAATAAACGTGCTGGTATGCATATATATTGGCAATGAACCAATATATGATGCAAAACCAGCAAAGTATCTTTAGAACAAGAAACACGATCAGGGGCTGAAGCGACAGCAAGACGGGCTTAAACTGAAGCTATGAAAACCCAAGGAAACCCTGCAGGAAGCAGATCTTTATACTGAGGTCATCCAATGGGAGCAGACATGCAGATTCCCACACAGGTGAATGATAATCAGTCACAAGCTGACAGCAGGGAAAGACAGACAAAGCTATGCAGCTTGCATGGAAATAGATCAGAACTGCCTGAGCTGCAGCACTACTACTTCCAGCAACAGCTGCTGCAGCAGCGATCATCACAGTACCCCCGCCCTTAAAAGCGGATTCCAGACGCTTTTCAAAACTGAAATTCCCAACAAAACAGTCCGACTGATAATTCATGATGACCGGGACAGCCCGGCAAGATCGAATTCCAGAATCAGTCCCCACAAGACTGGACCCATCAGAACCAGAACCTACAGAACCATGCCCATCAGTACTACAAGCCCCAATGTGACACCCATCAGAACCATGATTTCCAGAAGAAAGCCCTCCGAAATTCCCTGAGCGATACCCACCGCCTTCCAGGAACCGTTCAGAAACGCCAAAGCCTTTGCAATGCCCACCGGTACTGTCTTTACCAACACAAAACCCACTGTTGAACCAGTCCAAGGCACCAGGACAAGTTTTCTCAGAGACCTCCCAGAACACCTTGAAGCTCCAAAGAGATCCCCATAGGTCAGAATGCCCCTTAGGCTCACATGGAGAACTATCAAGAACCCCTATGGAACCTAGGGCAATTCCCGAGTCAGGGCCACAAGGACAAACATCAATATCAGGGCTTTCAGGGACCAGAACCATCTCTGGGCATGCAGGCAGACTGGCAACATCAGAACGTGTTCCCACTAAGGAAGCATCAGAGCACGCTAACACCTTAGACACACTTGGGCATTCTGGCACACCGGCACAAGAGAAACCTCTGGGCATGTCAAGGAACTGTGAGCCTCAGGGTCAGCCAAGACAGGACCAAAACCAGGACTGGCCAAAAAAAATCATCATGACTAAACTTCGCAACTACTGGACTTTTACACGAGAATGCTGGATCAGACTTAGATGTCGCTGATTCCAGCAAAGTCAGTAACAAATCAGATTCAGGGGCACTAACAAGACAGGACAAATCTTCTGATGTATGCACTGAACCAGATAGGGACTCCACAACTACCTCTGGACTGGACAGAGACTCATTTAATACACTGGATTGGAGCTCATGAGGCGCTGCAGAACAAGTCAGTATTGCAGCAGCCCCCACTGGACTAGGCAAAACTGAGGAATTCCCTGGACAGGAAGGGGACTCTGGAACCTCTGCCACAGCGGCCAGAGAACCAGAATCTTTCAGGATACAGGGCTGGGTTTCAGGAACACTCATCAGACCGGACTGAAATTCTGAGATTTCTATTATTTTGACCAGAGAATCAGAATTATCCATGTTACAGGGCAAGACTTCTGAAACATTCAGAGGACAGGGCTGGAGTTCTTCGGCTGTTACAACACTGGAGAGGGACTCAACAACATTGGTTAAATCAGACTGTGTACAGGGCAAGGTATCTAACACACTTGCTGACGAGGACAATATTTCAATGGCTTCTGCTTTGCTGGGCAGAAATTCACCAAGTTTTATTAGAGCAGACTGTAATTCCAAAACAGCTGCTAGACAAGTGAATATTACTGCAACACCAACTGAGGTAAGCAGTGCCTCAGACTCCTCTGCTAGAGGGTTTGAAATATCCAAAGTACTGGGTGAAGCATAAGACTCTGCGACCACAGCTTCACTGGACAGGATCACTGAACAGTCCATATTGCAGGGCAAAACCATGGAAGCACCTGCTGGACAGCATAATGATTCTGTGACCTGAGTTTCATTGGAGAGATCTACTGCACAATTCATGGTACAGGGCAAATTTATTGGAACATTTTCTGAACAAGGTAATAATTCTGCGATTTCAGGTTCACAGAGCAGATGCTCTGAGCTATTTACGAAACTAGAGCGAGGTGTAGAAACAGGAAAATCAAGACACAATGTTTGCGCATCTGAATCACCATTCAATTGTAAAATTGGAAAATTCAGATGCTGGGGTTCTGAGGTTTCTGGACAGGATTGCTGGGACTCGGAAACTGATGTAGTGCATCTATTGGCATCTGCTGGATCAGACAGGAGTTGAACTTTATTAACACGGGTAATTTCTGCAGAAGTGTTTGCAGAGACAGGCAAGATTTTTCTGGTGTCTGTTTCACTGAACAACAAAGACTCATGAGTACTGGCTAGGCTGGACTCAGAAGTCAGCAGGACCTCTGGATTCTCTGCTGAGAAATTTGTGCAGGGCAAAGTTAAGAAAGTATCAGTGGCTTCTGTTTTACTGGGAAGTAACACTGAGTTATCCATGGTACAGGGTGGAGTTACAGGAACATTCACAAGACATGGCAGGGACTCAGTAACTGGAGAAGTGGGACAGTCTCCAATTGACAGTGTGTCTTCCCTGGTATCAACTGATTGAATCGCATAAAAATCATCCAAAATCATTTTCCACACATCGATCAATGGAGCCACAAAGTCATACCCACACACACCAGTTTTTATTAGGTTATAGGCAGACTTAATGCATGCATTCAATACTAATTCGCTTTTTGCACTGTAAAATTGACAAAATGAACTTGAATCATTCTTCCATTCATTGACCAGAGCTTCCATCTCTCCTTTCTCAAATGGAGGATTCCAAGCATACTTAACAGGCAGATCACAGTTTGCAGATATGATTGTGGCAGGGACATATATTGGGTTAATTAGCAGGTGATTGGCAGATTCCTTATTCTTAAGAATCTCTAATACCTGTAGCAAGTGTTGAACTGTAGTGTATGCAAACTTTCCTTGCTTCACAAATAAGTTGATTTGTTCAATACTCTGTAATATCTCCTCATAATCATACTCAGATAATTATTTTAAACAAAAATCTTTATTTTCCCTAGCCAGTGATGAAAGTTCATTAGTAGTTTCATAAGTCCATTTAACTCCCCTGAAAGACAATTGCATTTCATTATCTGTTAATGGCAGAATCTCATTATAGGTCTCAGTCGCTAAGGATAACGACTCTGCAGATCGGACACGTTTCTTAGAACGTTTGCGTTTTGCCTTAGACCCTGCTGTTTTCCCTGCTGTTTTTGGTGATTTATTCAAGGCTGCAGGAAAATTATCAGGAACACTCTCTGCTTGCTGATCATTTTTGCAAACAATTGAAGGAGCAGCTGATTGGCCTGCTGCCAGGAGTTCATTTAGAGGAAAAGGCAATGGATCTATGCGCAACCAGTTATGGATCACAAACGCTAGAAATTCCAGCGGTCTCTCATTCAAATCGGAATGATTGAGAACATCACATGCCCACTGAAGCAATTGCCCTTTAAACAAAATATAAACTAGCTGGAGTGCCCAGGTTGAAACAGGAGTCGCTTGGAGATCGGGATTGGCCAGGAACCTGGCACATTCAGGGAAAAACTCATTTTCTGTTTCAGGGTTAAGTTCTTCAAATTTCTTAAAGGAACAGGAACCATAATTAACTGTGTCATACTTTCTGGGAATCCCCCCCACAATGGGGATTGGTAATGGGGTTTTCATAATGTAAGGCTTGGTGGTGTATTCTCCACAGTCAGCATGCAACGCATGAGCTGACGTGGAGGAGGTACACACACTAGCACAAAGAAACAGGCTATCCCTAGTATAGTGGAGGGGAGGACTGACTCCAATAGGAGATTGTGGCGCACAGAGCCGGTGCAGATCTGACAGCCACAAACAATGCTTTCGTTATAACGTCTCAGCGCAAAGTAGCGCTGAGCGCATAAACCAGAACTGAGGAGATCAGGACAGGTAGACAGAATGAACGCTTGCTAGCTAGCGGCTACTTAGCGACAGCAAGCGTCCAAAACCAGACAGACTGGAATGAGGCAGCCAATGCGTTGCGGCGATGGCGTGCCTCACAAAGACAGGACAGGATAGTCAGGAAATAGCAGGATCGAGATAGATGAACGTAACACAGATAAATATACAATAAGTATGTTTTCCTAGCGTATTACAATTACAGCTATCAATGAAACTATTTGTAACGTCTGACTAACATATGTATATATCGGCAATGAACCGATATATGACATAAGCAGGAACGCTGACTAGGACTGGAGTAATACAGGGAACAGGACTCAGAAGGATTCGTTATCTCTTCGCAGAGATGAACGCAATCCACAAACAGTAACAGAACAGGATTCAGAAGGATTCGTTATCTCTTCGCAGAGATGAACGCAATCCACAAACAGGACCAGGAACAGGATAACTAGCTCAGCACGGGTGCTCACGGAACGCGCAAACTACCAAAACGTGCTGGAAAACTGACTAACTGAACACAGGAAATAAACAGTTCGTGTACGTATATATCAGCGACACTGATGTATCAACGTAACACGAATACAAGGAAAATAATAAACGTGCTGGTATGCATATATATTGGCAATGAACCAATATATGATGCAAAACCAGCAAAGTATCTTTAGAACAAGAAACACGATCAGGGGCTGAAGCGACAGCAAGACGGGCTTAAACTGAAGCTATGAAAACCCAAGGAAACCCTGCAGGAAGCAGATCTTTATACTGAGGTCATCCAATGGGAGCAGACATGCAGATTCCCACACAGGTGAATGATAATCAGTCACAAGCTGACAGCAGGGAAAGACAGACAAAGCTATGCAGCTTGCATGGAAATAGATCAGAACTGCCTGAGCTGCAGCACTACTACTTCCAGCAACAGCTGCTGCAGCAGCGATCATCACAGATTTTACCCATAAGGAGAACCATTGATGTGGTGAGATCCATGTAACATACCTGTATGCACAAAAGCAGGATTATGTATAGTTAAATCATATCTTCTGCTGGCCAACTAAACAGATTATAGTTTTACTGGAACACTATCAAACCAAGTGTTCTAAAATGACAATGTACAAATAATGTCTAAGTAACTGGGTAAACATTTACTACTTTTCATGCTAGATATCAGAGGCAAAAGCTGTAATGCGTTGTGTATAGGTTGTAGCTGCATTTGGAACAATTCATTGGCTAAGGGGTGGTGCCAGTGCGGTTCTTTGTGAGACTATAGAGGGATATGAAAAGCCTCAGGTGTCAGGTTTCATGCACAATTACAAACAAGATATATTTATCCTCTGCTCTCCATGCAGACAGCTCAGTCAGAGATATATGCAGCTGCAGTTCAGCTAGTGAGAGCTCTCTCACGCACAGGATTAACAGATGTAGTGTGAGGGAATCTCCCTTCCCTCATGATTAAGTAGCCCATCAGATTTGCCATCAGTGACATGTGAAAAAAAAATTTGATAACAGTAAACAAAGAGCTAAGCATTCAAATGTATACACCACTACTTAGCAGCACTCCCAAACTAGTCTCATCTAAATTGAAAAAAACATGTTAATCAATAGTGCTCCTTCATGTTTTAGAGGCAGCTAATTTCTTCATCCTGCATGCCCGATGCCATCAGCCAGGTATCAACACTTTTGGGACCCAACTCTAAGTGGATTATTTGTAAGAACTCTGCTGTTTACCTGCTAGCTTTAGATATGACTTTCGTTTTTTAGTGGAAACTTTCAAGAATTCATCCATAAGCAGATCAGTAGCAGTTGCACGTTTCACTGGGTCAGGTTCAAAGCAGCGCAGAAGAAAAGCCTTGGTCTCTGATGACATAGTTTCTGGGATTTCTGGATGTATTTTAAACATGCCAACCTATGTTGAAGACACCAACATTATACAATTAATGAAAATGTTGCTGTAGCTATTTTTACTGCTCAGATTTGTTTTTAACATCATGTACATTGCAACTATATGTATATTTACTAAGGACCATAATCACAGTACTGCGTGCTTAAGTATCTGCATTTTGTTTTTTCATTATTGTACATTTTTTTCCGTGCGGACTGGTTCAGATTGGGGTCCAGATTACATGGCTATTCAGGATGAACACTTGCCCAGTTGGACAGTTAATTGGGTGATAACCTCATGTTTACAGATGCAGCTGATAATTGAGATGACTGCTCTTGGAGGCAGAGAATTAAAGGCCGGTTCAGATGAGTTCTAGCGGCGTTGTCCAGGGTCACCTGGAATGACGGGGGAAAATCGTGATTGGAATGCAGCATTCGCGCAAACGACAGTAATCGATCCACGCCGCCCAATACAAACACTCTCATTTACTTGAACGGGAGCGTTTGACGACAAGTTCCGGACGCTGGCAGTAAACGCCCGCCAAGCATCTGCCTGAAGCGGCCCTAACTGAGCAAACATTGGTCACATAATAATCAGTGCAGTGCTGGGATCTATAGAATACTTCCGGCTAAGACCTCTCTCTTCTACAAAGACAAGCATACAGTATGAGCCTCCTGCCAATTTATAAAGTGGTGACGAAAGGCCGCTATACATGTCAACCTGTATTGTTGCACATTCCAGTACTATGAAAATAAATTTCAGCCTAGTTACCAAGGGCCAAAGGCAAGTAAACATGTCTGCAATGCAATGCTTTGCCAGGTGGCTACTCTCTAGTGTACAGTCCCTAACTGGTAAGAGTGTGTGTTTGCTGCTTAGCGGAATCTCCTCTGCAATGAAACAAGCTTAAAGTTTTGAATCAGGATGATATCATTCACTGTAATAGTTAACTTAAAAGAAAAAGAAATGTTTAGCCAATAAGCCATCTTCAGACTCTTTTCCTGTACACTCTACAGAAATGACTAATCAGTATGTTTTGGGGATGTGAGCAGAAACCAGAGTGTCTGGATAAAACCCAGACAAACGTGCTGAGAACATTGAAAGTCCTAGTAAAAATGTTGAACCTAGTACTGCAAGAAGAGAGTGCTATCCACTACATCACCGTGCCAACAGACTAAAGATGATGGCAAAAGGAAATCTTTAGAAGAAGTATGGAGGCAGGAATGTAAAGTGAACCTATTGGGCTCTTCTAGAGAACGTCATGGAGTTGTCAAGCTACATACACATCAGACTTGCATAACCTGAAACAGTAATTTGCATTTGTTTCAGGTGACAAACTAATGTGTGTACAAGTGTCCCCCATAGTTACATAGTAGTTACATAGTTATTTGGGTTGAAAAAAGACATACGTCCATCGAGTTCAACCAGTGTTAGCAGTTTACCCTTCAGCAAGAAGCGGAGATGGAAAATCCTTGGCCAACTGCAATTATATTTGGCTGCCCTAGGATGTATTCTTCTAATCCTTCCTTCTCTCTCTCCACTCTAGAACACATAATGTCCTGCTCACAAGCAAGCAGAGCTTTGTACACTGACTGTAAGAAAACTGTGACCTAAAGAGTAGCCAAGCTGCTCGGAGTGACCCAAAACCTCTAAGAAAGTATAGGGGACTAAAAGAGACCGAGAGCCCTCCTACTAAAACGCAATGCTTAGGGTGAATGGCCTTCTTAAAACAAAAGCCATTTGCAATAATTCTGCTTTAAGTGAACATCTGTGGATACCCACAATGCATCGCTACTTAGCACTTTGCTTTGATATGGACTTCTAGGTCTTTATGTCGATGTCTGATAGACTTAAATTAATTTGAACTGAATTTTCTGGCTTTCTAGCCTTTGCCAATGCACCGCTACTGAATATACAAATTATCTCTTTATGCCCAATTCCAGAACCGCTGGTGTATACAAGACACCTGTCACCTAAAGCAATCACAAAAGATAGTTTGGGGAGACATTTATGTAACCTCTGTACAAAGCTTTATTATAGCTTGATTACAGGAGAGGAGAAGTAGACTGATGACTCATTTGTCTGCTCACCTGCTCTATCCTCTCAGCAGACCTGCGGAGCGGCTTTGCTCATGCTATTCACTTGTTGAGAAGTGGAATAGAATAGGCTGCGTTGGCTGGTCTGTGCCGTTATGCTCAGTCTTAGTCATAGGGCCATTTGCACAAAATTAAATATATTTTTATAGCTAAAATATTTTACAAATACATTATCTCATTTGTGAATTTAGCAGTATAGCAGGTTACAAACAAAAAACCAGAAATCAGAAAAGTGAATTCTTCTGTAAAACACAAAATTGCAATGAATACAAAATATATAGGGGGGAGGAATATTCTGGAGGGGAAAGAAGGGGCTGGAGGGTTCTCTACCATGACTGAATTGTAGTTGCTTGTGGATTAACAGGAAATCAGGGATGACTGTACAGACACCCAGCACGTAGCTGAAACGACAATGAATGATTGTATTGGTTGTCAAATGTCCTGCCTAGTACACAAGGGGACCATACACCTAACGATTTTCCCGCCGAAATACGGCCGTTTCGATCACAGTGATCAAAACGGCCGTGAAATCGCCGCGCACACCGCTGACAGAACGATAGACTTCCGTCCAAAATCCATCGTTGTCGTCGACTCCCATCGATCCATCCGTGCGGAAGATTTTTCTCGATAGCCGGCAAGTCGGGAGTGCATCGATAGCGGCGTTCGAATGCCAGACGACCGATGCAATACAGCGGGTATACATTACCTGCTCCGCCGGCGTGAGTCCCCGCTGTCACCTCCCGGCTTGCATCTTCTCCGCATCACAGCGTCCGGCATAACTTCCTGTGTCACTACAGTGACAGCGGAAGAACAAATAGAGGGCGCTCTATTTGAACTTCCGCTGTCACTGGAGTGACAGAAAGTTATACGCGGATGCCGGATGTGTGATGCGGAAGGTGATGGGAGAAGATGCCAGCCGGGAACCAGGCGGAGAAGAAGACCGCGGTGGACCAGGGGACTTGCGCCGGCCGGAACAGGTAATGTATGTGGAGGTGGGGGGGGGGGGGCACTTCAGCAGCTCCAGAGATTGTGATCGGTTTCAGGCTGAAATCGATTCACAATCTGTTTGCAGTAAGGTGGCCATTCGATCCCTCTCTGATCAGATTCGATCAGAGGGATCTATCTTTTGGTCGAATCTGATGGCAAATCAACCAGTGTATGGCCACCTCAAAGGGGGCTATACACTAGCCGACCAACCAACCAATCGACCATCCAATTTGATTATTATAATCGATTTGGATGAAAATTGGTGCTGCCAAGTGCATGCCCGACCGAAAAAGCAACCAATTTCGGGACAGAGGGGCCAAAAGGATAAAAGGAAGCTAAATGAGCTTAAAAAACTAATTCTTGGTAAATAAAGGAGGCAGTGGTGGACTTACCTCCTCCAAGTAGACACACAACGACCGTAGTAAAGACAGTCAATATATTTTATTTATGAACTCCAAATATGCGATATTTGGATTTCATAAATAAAATATATTGACTGTCTTTACTACAGTCGTTGTGTGTCTACTTGGAGCAGGTAAGTCCACCACTACCTCCTCTATTTACCAAGAATTTGGTTTTTAAGCTCATTTAGCTTCCTTTTATCCTTTTGGCGCCTCTGTTCTCCTGCATAATATTGAGTCCACCCTGGGTGGAGGGTTGAACCCCCTTTTTCTCATCTACAGAGAGCGACTTCTTATTCCTGAGTGGGGTCAGGAAAATCTCCCCACCTGCCTTTACAGTGGTTGCCTAATGGTAACCCTGGTTTGTGAGTATTATTATTTACTCTATCTAGTAACCATTTACCAGTACATATTACACTATTGGGGCTCTTCGTGTTCCTTGTTTTTAATATCGGGCCAGAAATTGGCCACATGGTCGATCGCGCATGCTGGAAAATTTTGGGGCGAAGTTGGTTGGTCGGGTGCACGGCGGTACGGCGGCCGAATTGTGAATGAGTGACGAAACGACGAAACCCCCACCGCAATGTATAAATGTATGTAGTGTAGTGCATTTATACATTACCTGTCCGTTGTCAGCCTCCACACGGCTTCTGTCCATCTCGCCGGGCTCCGCATACACGCCGGCGGCGCTATGTCTGACGTCACAAAGGCGCATAGCGTCTGACATCAGACGCTATGCGCCGCTAGCGTGTATGTGGCTTACCAGCGAGATGGACGGATGATCCTGGCGAGCTGCTACAGGACAGGTAATGTATAAATGCACTACACTACATACATTTATACATTATGGGGGCAACGGCGGGGTGGACGCGGCAGCTCAGCAGATTCCCTGATGATTTCATGCTGAAATCGGACGGCAATCGGCCTGTAGTGTATGGGCAGATTTGATTAGAGAAAAATGTATCTCTAATCAGATTCGACTAGAGATAAATATCTGCCCATATTCGTTCTAATGTATGGGCACCTTAACAGAAAATCTAACAGAAAATTGTATGGTGTGTACCTAGCATAATATCTGTACAACCAGAATCTAAATGTTAGGGTAGTAAGATACTCAAGGCAGTTGTGCTACTAACAGGTGATGGAGCTGAACTTCCTGTTTCTAATAAAGACACTAATGGCTAAATAACACTATAACAGTTTTGACATAGAAATAGACATTTTCTGAGCCCTCTAAAGTATGGTAGATACTGTATAAGGAACAGGACATTTACAATGAATGATTCAATACAGCCATTTCCTGGTGGGCAGATGTAGCAATATGAGGGGCTCAGGGGCATAACTAGAAACCATGGGGCCCCATACCAAAAATGTTGGTTGCCCCCTCCCCCCCCCCAAAAAAAATATTATAAGGTACCTTTTTTCGCCCTCCCACAAACACCAGTTTTAGGTAGCCTGAGGTGCCCCCAAAAATTAGGAAACCCCCAGTATTGGTAGCCAGAGGTACTCCAGTATTAGGTAGTCCTCCAGCTAGATATTATGGGGCCCCAAGCAAAACTTTCATAGGGCCACCAGATTTAGACAATATTCAGCAATGCCATTCTCCCCAACCCTATTGAGCATTTTACATTCTCATGCAATCTACATTGCAGGATATAGTTCATGGGCAGTAAGACAAATTCATATGGTGGAGGTACACAAGAAAGTTAATATTGAATACATATAGTACTACCTGGGCCCCCTCTGCTCCAGGGCCCCATAGCAGCTGCTATGGCTATTGCTACGCCCCTGGAGGGGCTTCATTTGCATCCTGCTGTTCTGTCCTGACTCACATCTTGAACAGAGTTATGAATGGAGAAACCGCTCCCCTCTCGCTCACAGCTTTTTGAATAATATAAAAAGCATGCAAAGGAGAACCTCACAGTATAATGTCCTTTCATTGTCAGTCATCTTTACCATAGTCTAGGGGTAATTTGGGGAGGAAAGCCATAAAAAATACCAATATATTTTTTGCCCATACTTTGTGAAACCCAAATATAGAGAATATACACGGGAATGCTATAGGAATTATTAGTTTCTTTCAAGTACTGTAAATCTATGACCCTACGTTTCACCAAACATACTTTGAACATGGCAGCCTGTGGTTCTCCTAATTCATAAAACGGAGGCTTTCCTGTGGCCATCTCTATGACTGTGCATCCAAGTGACCAGATGTCAGCTGGCTTTCCATATCCTCTTGGACCCTTATCTATTATCTCTGGAGCCATATACTGAAGTGTGCCTGAAATAAGAAATAAATTCAACATTGCACATATTATCAGGATAAATTACCACTAATTTCAAGCAAACCTGAAGTGAAAATAAACATATGACAAAAGTAGTCGTATGTGTAGCACGACTCCATATTAGAACTCCTAAGTCCCATATTATCTTGGGTTTAAAGGACACCTGAACTTGGAGGAAAATGCAGGTCGCCATATTTAGTTCTTTTTTGCTGATCTCTTTGGCTGCAGTAGTGTCTGGATCACACATCTGAAACAAGCATGCAGCTTTATCTAGTCAGACTTCAGTCAGAAGCATCTCATCTTTATGCTTGTTCACAGTCCAAGGCTCAAAGTATTAGAAGTAAATGATCAGCAGAACAGCCCAGCAATTTGCAGTGCTTAGCCACTTTCGTGGTTCACTACAGTATACCTATGTCGGGCAGAACTTGAGCTCCATCCCAGCCACGTGAATAATCATCAATGGCTGCAGATAGTAGCTGCTTGCTCCCACGCGCGCTCCCACTGCCTGTTAGAGGGGAGATGAATGAATGGGAATGCAGTTTCCATTCATTAATCAAAGTCCCTGTGACAATGATCGCCATCATCAACGAGATGCCTGCGTCATTGTAACTTCCATGTAAAAAACATCCATGCATTACTTCCTGTTTAGCGTACTTATAGGAAACAATGCACAAGGACATCTTGTGGCCAAATAGTAAAATATTAAAAAAGTATGCACCTTCATTTTAATGCTTAAAGTAAACATATTTCATTTCGGGGAAAAAGAAGAAGATTTTAAACCTGGTGCTTCCTCCAGTCCAATGAGCAGCGAAGCGTCCCTTGCCGTCCTCCCCAGTGCCTCCGTTCTTCTTGTATTGGTACCAGTAAATTGGCTCAGTCGCACCAGTCGGCTTTTCTGCGCACACTGGCCCCTCTGTGCATGCTCAAAGAAGCCAACTGGCGCAACTGAGCCAGAATACTGGGACCAATACCAGGCAAACAGAGACACTAGGGAGGACGGTGAGGGATGCATCACTGCTCATGGGGCCGGAGGAAGCCCCAGGTAAGTATCAAATCTTTTTCTTTGCCCATCTAAAGTACACTTTAACTATCTGCATTCAAAAGAATTGTTTCTAGCTTTCTGAAACCTGTGATAAACCTGATAATGGACCATCTGTGAAAGATTTTTTTTGCATGTGGTAAATGTTACTCATGCAGGATGTGCATATTTAATAAGAGTAAATGTGAAGGGATCATTAGTACAAGGAGAGACCATAAAATGAAGCAATCTCATGTGACTCATCTTTCGTTACTTATTTGCGGTCCTGTCCACGCGTATTGGAATGTGTGGGGAAAACAACAAGACAACTGGAGTGCATGAATATGTAGAAAACATCAGAACAAGCTTGCTGCAGCAACTCTATTACCGCAGTTTGCTGCTAAACATCACTCAGACCCCTCACTTCACATTTTGTGAATTTGAAAATACCAACAAACGAGGGTGAGGTTTCGATCAGGTTAGAAATTACAACATGAAACCAGGTGGATTTTTCACCTAAACATTTTAGAACTGAATGGGTTAAATGCAGCATTTGACATACTGTAGTTTGGTTTATTGCCAATTTACCGGTACTGAATAGATAGCAACTAATAAGGACATTAGGAAAAATAGGCATTTTTAAAATGTTTTAGAGTTGTGCCGGCTGCATTTTTTGGGTGCTTGAACTCCTGTACAAAGTATAGGGGCCCAGGAAAATTACATAGCAATTCCGCAGCTATACGATTTTTTTGCAAACTGGAAATTCACAACATTTTCCTGCCTTATTTTTTCCTCCATTCACAAATTAAAAACATCCCGCAATCACGCTTTACACCTGCGAATTGTAGCACTGGAAATAGAGAAGCGTAATCGATTTTTCAGTGGAAAATGGCCCTAAAAGGGAGTGTATGTAGAAGAACAGGCAAGGCTGCTGAAGAAGAAGCAAGGAGCTCTAATATCCCTCTAAATGTTTATCATCCTTCCTAATGTAAATTAAACATTACATACAGAAAACTTTACTTTCTGTTTTTTCAACAAATAACACATGCTGTAATATGGAAAAGTGTTACTGTCGTCATGGTTTACATTTCTAAAAATGATAACTGTCTGCAAATTGGGATGTATAGGTAACATAATAAAGTTTTGTGCCTTGCACAACAATAATTGTTGTTTTAATAGATGTTAAAGACCCACCAGTAAATGTCTCAGTATTTGGGTTGATACCAGCAAGTCTCTTTGAGGTTCCAAAATCCGAGATTTTCAGCACACCACTATATGTGTTTATCAATACGTTATCTCCCTGGAATAAAGAATTTTATATTAATTAGCTTTTACTGGAAAAAGAAAATGTATTTTTTATATGAATAACATCTGTACAGTCATCTAATGTGCAGATAATATTGATCTGTTAGTTATTTATTTAACATAGCTTTCATATAATAAGACTGACCATACACGGAAAGTGGGCAGAAAGACACTGGGCCCAATTCAGTTTCCAAAATCGTCAGGGTTAGTGCACACTGCCTCCCAATCTTCTACCCCAGAATGGCAGCTAACTGTACAATACCAGCCTGTTTGTTCCATGTCATGGGGTGGAAAACAGCAAGAAGGGGGTAGAAATCTTTCCTCCTTGCAAAGCCCCCTCATCTATGTCTCATTCCCATTTTGTACTCAGGGAGATGATGGTATCTACCCTCATGTATGAGGTGAAATCTGGAATTCCTCTTTAATCATAAAGGAACCCACCATGTCCTTACCCTCCAAGGTAAAAGGGGGCATTTTTTTAACCCCTACCTATTTCAAACACAGTGTTAAGTGGGAAGAAACTCAAATACCATCTATCCAAAGCATTGAGCACACCATAAAATTAATAGAAAAAAAATATAAATGGTTTTGAAGTTTCTGAAAGGGTCAATATTTAACTCTCTACTTCTCTTATAAGCTAATTTTTATGATTGCTATTGAAATGATCACATTATGTTCAGCTAATACTGATCAGTGTAAAAAAAACGCAGACAATTTCTGCAATGTCCAGGGGGGAAGCAGAAAACTTTAGCAGCATACACACATCCAATTCTGAATGGCCAATCACTGGCCATTTTTACCACCTCCATTTAGTATGAGGACAGATTTTGAATAGTATGAATGCTCTCATACTACATGGAAGTGGTGAAATTGGCCAATAATTAACAAATAAAAATTGGATGTTTGTATGCACCTTTTCTCTACTTTATTAGCTCAGTAATTACTTAATTACAATATAATTTCATAATTTGTCCCGCAACCAGAAATCTTATCAGTTAGCTCCAGCGAGTTGTAAATATGCCTTGGAATGACATTAAACCAGACTTTTTAGGTTTTCTATTCATTTTTGTTGTATTTAATGTTTTAGAGTAAACATTTAATTTTGAGTTTTATGCCATTAACAGGGCTAAAAAAAAGTTTATTTAAAATTAAACTTTCTTTTTTTAAATTAAAACAAACAATACATTTTTATTAAATAATAATTCTTTTTTCATCTCTGTACTTCTATCATCTCTTAAATAGTTGCTAAGGAGAGCCTTTTTTGTACCATATATACCATAAAAATTGGTATATTTACTGGAACAATAAGTATTTCCATTGGTCAGGTCAAAAGACTAATGAGGAGCCCTGGTGGCAGATTCAAAGATGCTTTATGCTGGGGCTTTCAATACTTTACTATTGAGGTTATACTAGGTTCCCCAGCAAAAGCATCTTTGAGCTTCGTGCCAGTGTATCCTGTTGGTCTATGCACTGATCAATGGGATTGCTTTGCAGGATGGAAAGCAGATGCCAAGTACTTCTGTCAACAATTTATCCTGAGGGTAAACAGTGAATTTCTAAAAATCAATATTTACTTTTTTTTGGGGGGGGGGGGGGGGGGTATGGCTGACATACTTATTTTCTTGTTCAAAGCGGTTGGCTGCCTAAAACTCCCTGTGTATAACAAGAAAGGAAAATGAGATCCCTTTGGTAGCATGCGATTTAATCGTGATGAAGACCTAGTAAAGAGCCATGTAGTCTCCACAAGAGGAAGTGAGCTGCTGTAGTGAAGCCATTGACTGTTAACCCTGTAAAGCCGTAATGCTGGGAATACACAATGATATCGGATATCTTATTGATTTCCATTCACTTCTATGAGAAGATCGATCAGAAAAACGATTAAAATCAGATCGAACCTGTTGGAAATTATCTATGGAGCCATTTATCTGCCAAAAAAACTCATGGAAATTATCTATGGAGCCATTTATCTGCCAAAAAAACTCATGGTGTATTCCCAGCTGAAGTGTAATTTAGTAGACAATGCCTAGATTTTGGTAATCTTTTTAGTCATTAAAGGTCGGCATTAAGCAGCAGAGAGTTTTCAGCAGGCCAGCTACTATAGCGTGCTACGTCACCATGTAGAAAGTAGAACTGTACATGTTTTACTGCAGGCTAACAAGAACACCTTTTTTGCACCTTTGGCCTATGCAGCCGATTGCATGGATCTTTTTGAAAAGCAGACTGCTGTTGCTCTACTCCTCCTCTCTCATAGTACAGTACCAGAGATGGTCAATGCGATGCATATAATTCCGAGTTGATGGCTTATGAATTAACTGAATGCAAATTATCTAGCTTGAAAATTGATCAAACAAATCCTGCCAGGGTGAATTTTGATTCATTTCCAAGCTGAATGCATTTGCATACAAGATGTGCACAAACCTGCATCAACTCAGAACCCGCAAATATTTGCATCTCACCATCCCTATACAGTACTTGTAAAACTAAACTTTATGAACACTTGAACCTGGTATGCAGTTTAACAAAGGATAATATTCATTACATCTATAGACTTAAAGCAAATCTGAAGTGAATTTAAAATAAAAAAATAAAATACTCAACTATGGAGAGGGAATGCTCTGGGTCCTATAGGGCCTTCCTGGTTCTCTATAGGTCCCCTCGTTCCAGCGACATTTACCCCCATTATAGAGTTACCCATGCTCCCAAAGCTTTTCCGAAAGCCTCTTGTGGTGGCAGATTTGAATGGGGGTGACAGCATTGGAACGAGGGGACCGTGAGAGGAATGGGAAGGCTCTATAGAACCCAGAGCCTTCCCACTCCATAGGGGATTATCTGTTTTTTTTATTCACTTATCTGTTTTATTAAATACACTTGAGATTTGCTTTAACGAGACAAATGCACTTAATCGAGAGTCCAAATTTGATTTCAATTAATCTTGTTTCAGCATCAGAAACACTTTTATATCTATATATTGCTGTATATTGGTATGTTACCCTACCCTCCTAGTGATGTTTAGTCTAGGCTATTTAGTTATGCAGCTTTCTGCCCCAGAGCATTCTGGGAGACCAGGTGTTTCTGCTCACTTCGGAACACACAACAAACATTCCGAAATGATGCACCTTGCCAGCAGTAAAGATGTTGTCACTTGTGATAAATCATTTCTAAATAATGTCTAAAATTATAATGTAAAAATTAGCAATTTCATCCATTTATATGCATTCACTTTATTTATTCCATTTATTTAATTCACTTTATATACATTAAAGTTCCTCTTTAAGGTGTGTTCACACATTATTCTAAAGAATATATGCAGATGTCCAC
The DNA here is from genome assembly GCF_040937935.1 of Hyperolius riggenbachi. Lineage (NCBI taxonomy): Eukaryota > Metazoa > Chordata > Amphibia > Anura > Hyperoliidae > Hyperolius > Hyperolius riggenbachi. The sequence continues at coordinate 308,419,529 of NC_090649.1, forward strand.
TGAGCTCATTTAAATTCAATAGGTTTTTCCCAAAAGGTGGGTGCATAACCAGGGAGCTAAGCAATGTCACCCATCAATATCAAAAGTCCAAAGCAGGTTAACACATGTTTTCCTGCACAAAGCAATTTAATGCATAATTCAACACAAAAATTGACAATTGCTAAAGGCAGCAGAGGGTCCCTTTCTTTAGAAAATGCAGGCATGTTTTTCTGCACTTTCTGGAGAAGGGGACTCTCCACAGCCCTCAAACAATTGTCAGTTTTGTGTTGACTTATGCATTAAATTGCTTCATGCACTAAAACAACTTGTGCTAACCTGCTTTGGAATTTTGCTGAGCTTGTTTAAAGATCAGTAATGCTGTATCTTTAAATAACAGCAACCCCCGGGCACACCGTTCTCATTCTTATCCCTCCAGCCAAAAGCAACTCTATCATGATCCTCTCTATCACCCTCCTCCCTACTCCATAAAAACCAATGCCCGAAGGATCAAGTCCTGATCACTTCAGGCAACAACCATAGTGTATGTGTGTGCACCTTAAAGAGAAACTCTGACCAACGATTGAACTTTATCCAATTAAAGTAGCTGATACCCCCTTTTACATGAGAAAGCTATTCCTTTTCACAAACAGACCATCAGGGGGCGCTGTATGGCTGATATTGTGGTGAAACCCCTCCCACAAGAAGCTCTGGGACCGCAGTACTCCTGGCAGTTTCCTGTCTGTGAACCTTGTTGCATTGTGGGAAATAGCTGTTTACAGCTGCTTCCAACTGCCAAAAAAGCATGCAGCAGCTACATCACCTGCCAACAGTAAAAATGTCACCATGTGATAAATGTCAGAATGTAAATCAGGGATTTAAAAGATTTTACAATGGGCAAACACTGACTAAATCGTTTATACATAATTACATTATTTTCACTGGAGTTCCTCTTTAAGTGCATACTTCTTCATAAGCAGGCTTCCACTATATTAATATTCTGATGACTGGCAGTATGAACTTCGTTTAACAGTTACTTTAACCTACAATTGCTGCACTTACAGCAACTTCCTGCATGAGTTCTGGATTATTTGCATAATACAGAGAAACAGATAACTGAAATAGAAAACTGTATTAACGTGCCCATACACTTGAAGGGGTGTATTCACAAAACTGCAGTAATCAGAATAACGTGCGGTCAAGTCTTACGTACGAGTAAAGCATACTGTAATACATTACATGCAATGCATTACACTGTAGTTTAGTGAATATACCCCTTATCTCTTTTGCGGGATAGCTGAAAACATAATGCAAACCTTTATGTCTCGATGTACTATTTGATTGTCATGAAGATACTTCAAGCCTTCAAGGATCTGCTTGGTATAGAAAGCAATAGTTTGTTCATTGTCTTTCAGAGGTCCCCATTTTGATCGTAATAGAGCGGAAAGACTTCCTGTGAGGGAAAAAGAAAAACAATTTTGAGCTTTATTGCTTCAGTCTCCCCTGCCTGTCAGCAGCATGAAGCACACGTCCAGAACACAAAATGTGCCTGAGTCATCTATTACGTAAGATATTGTTGATTATTTTTCCAAGGCACATTTTGCTAAGGGCAATGACGTTTCAAAACAGTTTCAGTGCAAGTTGTCCTTAATGGCTGTGTGACTTTTTATGCATAGCTGATCTCAATGAGTTTTCTCATTAATGACACATACTCCTATAAAAAGATATACAACACAAAGTAAATAGAACATTATTGTATCCCTTTATTTTTAGCAATCTCGTTTACTTTAAATTTCCATATTTACTCTAGTATTCTTTTTTTTCACCGGCGCTTATGCTTTTAATTACGGTTTCCAGAAATGATCACTAGTGATAGCTTAAGAATATAGATTAGGAACACTGTACAGTCAGAGTGCTGGGCTATATGCCCCCAGCCTGTTATGTTATGCAGAGAAGGAGTTCAAGTGGGAGGTGTTCTGCTGTGAAGAAAACAATTGTGTCAGTCATTAGTGATCCAACTAAATGGATCACCAACAATACTACATGTTCAACACTATGGGCCTGATTCACAAAGCGGTGCAAAGTGTTTGCACGCCTGTGAAAAGCCCTTTATCACGCCTAAACTCAGTTTAGGCATGATAAAATGAAACTCGCGCGCAAAGTTTTGCGCAATCGCGGTGATTGTGCACGCAAAACCTTGCGCGCGGGACTTTGCGCGCGATAAAGAGCACAAAGCGGTGCTAACTCAGCGTTGCAAAGGTTATCACGCCTAATGTCTTTTAGGCGTGATAACTGAGTTATCACCGCTTTGTGAATCAGGCCCTATATGTTCAAGACAACACTATGGGCCTGATTCACAAAGCGGTGCAAACTTTTTTGCGGACTTTCGCGCACGCAATTTGCCGCGATTCGCGCAATAGCGGACTTTTGCGCGCGCAATTTGCTGACAAATTGCGCCCAATTGCGCCCGCAAAAGTCCGCGATCGCGCGGATCACAGCAAATTGCGCGCGCAAAAGTCCGCAAAAAAGTTTGCACCGCTTTGTGAATCAGGCCCTATATGTTCAAGACATAGTCACATAGTTTGGTTGATAAAAAGACATTCATCCATCAAGTTCAAAACAATTTGTACTATGTACAATGATACAGAAGATGTTGGCGCTATATTTAAAAAATAATAATACCGTAATTTAAAAAAACAATTATTTTGGGCTAGTGTGTGTACGTGGATTAAGTATGTGGTGGCTAAAGGGTATGATATTAGGCATCCAAGTGAAAAGTGTTAACTGGTAATAAGAAAGCAAATTAAATAAGTCTGCATGACACACAATTATTTTACTTTTTTGTAGGTCTTTTCCCCAGGGCTGTGGAGTCGGTACACAAATCTTCCGACTCCAACTCCGACTCCTCGGTTTATGAAACCACGACTCCGACTCCAACTCCGGGTACCAAAAATGGCTCAGACTCCGACTCCTCGACTCCGACTCCTTAGTCTAATACTTTACAGTGCTGTGGATTTTATACAAAAATCAACCGACTCCTGACTCCTCAGTTTATGAAATCAACGACTCAGACTCCAACTCCGACTCCGGGTGCCCTAAATTGCCCCGACTACGACTCCACAGCCCTGCTTTTCCCAATATTGCCATTAACAATCTGTAACGGTTGGGTGTCACAACTCAGATGTCTGATTATTTGGTGATCTGCAGAATCACCAATAATGCAGACGCTATACTTGATTATGTGTGATCTGCAGAATCACCAATAATACCAGTATAGCAACACAAATAGAGCCGAGTGTGTAGTGTTTGGTGCAACCGTAACTTTAATAGTTTTATGAGACCTCACCAGAGGGGCTGGTGAGGTACTATCGGTACACTGACCGTGCAATAGGGTACAAGCTCCAGCAAGCTGGAGATACAATACTGAAGAGACCGAATCTCCCGAGGAGCGGATGATTCAGAGTGTACTGCAGCCGAGTGATCACCCGAGGAGCGGGTGACTCAGACTGTACTGTAGCCTAGGAGCAGGAGATACAAACAGTACTGCACTAATGATCGCCTGAGAAGCAGGTGATTCAGACTGTACTGCATCCTAGGAGCAGAAAACGCACACAGTACTGCACTAAAGAATAACTTCACCAGAGGAGCTGGTGAAGCCAGCACCTCACCAGTGGCGATGGCCCACTGGTGAGTAGGATGGTCTGACAGGCAAGGTTCGCAACAGAGAGGTAAGTATCGGTATAGAATCGTGAGGCAGGAGAATAATCGGTAATCAGGCAGAGGTTCAGCAACAGAGAGGTAAGTATCGGTACAGATGGAACTTGCGTGGAAAGAGGTAATTACTCGCTGTATATATATATATGCATTACTGCCCGCCCGCTCTCGTACCCCCTGATGACGGCGAGAGGCCGAAACTAGTCGGGACGAGAGCGGGCTATGCATCTTTGATCGAAAGTGTGCTGAGTACCACAGGGGTGGGAAGCGAACTAACCGGAGAGGGTCCTAATTGGGTTAGGACCCTCATGATGTGAGTGACTATACCACAATTTTAATGTTATACCGTTTCCAATAAATTTTGCATATTATAGATCCACTGAGAGTACCCTTCTCTTTTTCTGTCTATATTGGGTTGCTTGGAGCACGCCACACAGCACCCGAGATACAGGAGGGGCCTCTGGAGGTGGATTGGAGCTTTGCCTAACATCGTAACCCTTGGCGCTGTGGCTGAATATAATATTGTACCTGTGGAGGAGAGAGGGTCCTACCCCTAACACGGCTGCAAAGGTTGTTAACTCACAGAAAAGGAAGAGGATTTCTTATGTGTCCTTGTGGGGCGCCTCTATATGCTACAAAAATGGCAGTAAGGTGACCAGCTTATTAACTGTCTGGTACTCCAATCAATGTCCGGGGAGTGCTTCTTTAACCATGGCATCCCCAGGATCACCGTGGATGTGGACATCTCTAACACCAAAAACTGCATTTGCTCTCTGTGCAGTGCCCCAATCTGGCATAGCAATACAGGAGTCTGAGTGATGGTGAGTGGCAGTAGAGAATCGTCCACAGCTGTAATCTTAATCTGTTCCCCCACAGGAACCAAAGGAAGCCCAAATTTATCAGCGAATGTTTTAGACATGACATTTACAACCTGAATCTATAAACGCCTGGGTAGTGTGAACCTGACCCTCCCAGGTGATAGTACATGGAAGCAACAAACGTTTATTATTTAGAGGTAAATCTGGATTGCCTAGGGTAGTACCTCCAGCTACTCCTAGGCGATAGAATTCCGCCTTCTTGGGACAGACGAAATCATATGCCCTTTGTCGGCGCAATACAAACATAGTTTCTCTACACGCCTTCTATTTTTCTCGACCTCTGAGAGCTTGGCATGTCCAATCTGCATTGGCTCGTCAGCGGGTGGAGAGGAAGGCGTAGGAGCTGAGAAAGTGCAAGAAGCAAACCTCCCTGGGGCTCTAGCCCGAGTTTGCATTTGATGGCGAACCCGCCTATCAATTTTAATGACCAAGGATATGGCCTCATCCAGGGTCTTGGGCTCTGGATGAACCAACATGAGATCAGCTATGGCATCAGACAATCCTGATAAAAAGCAGTCTAAAAGTGCATACTGCCCCCATCTGGCTGACACTGCCCATCTCCTGAACTCAGCAGCATAAACTTCAACTGGACTGTGTCCCTGCCTGAGGGTCTTTAACTTCCTTTCAGAATTTACTGCCAAATCAGGATCATCGTAAATTACAGCCATGGCCTCAAAGAATTCCTCCACTGAGGTCAAGGCCTCGTGCCCCGTGGGGAGAGTCTCCCCACGGGGCACGAGGCCTTGACCAGGGAGACTATACCCCCAGGACTGAGAATCTCCAGACAATAAAGTCTTAATGAAAGTGACCCTCTGACCTTCTGTACCTGAAGAAACGGGTCATAATTCAAAATATGATAAGCACCTATGCTTAAAATTACGAAAATCTGAGAATTTCTCAGGTGGGGGCACCCTCGGTTCGATCACAGAAGGGGGTGATACTCGTACATTAGGGTCTAGTAAGCGGTTAACTGAGTCAGTCAGTTGCTCAATCTGAGTCTGTTGAGCGTTCACCGTCTTGATGAGTTCATTAACGGTAGTCGCTACTGCCTCGACCCAGATGCAGAGTGTCTCTATACTTTTACTGGTCTGTTGTTCTGTAACGGTTGGGTGTCGCAACTCAGATGTCTGATTATTTGGTGATCTGCAGAATCTCCAATAATGCAGACGCTATACTTGATTATGTGTGATCTGCAGAATCACCAATAATACCAGTATAGCAACACAAACAGCTGAGTGTGTAGTGTTTGGTGCAACCGTAACTACTAATAGTTTTATGAGACCTCACCAGAGGGGCTGGTGAGGTACTATCGGTACACTGACCGTGCAATAGGGTACAAGCTCCAGCAAGCTGGAGATACAATACTGAAGAGACCGAATCTCCCGAGGAGCGGGTGATTCAGAGTGTACTGCAGCCGAGTAATCATCCGAGGAGCGGGTGACTCAGACTGTACTGTAGCCTAGGAGCAGGAGATACAAACAGTACTGCACTAATGATCGCCTGAGAAGCAGGTGATTCAGACTGTACTGCAGCCTAGGAGCAGAAAACACACACAGTACAGCACTAAAGAATAACTTCACCAGAGGAGCTGGTGAAGCTAGCACCTCACCAGTGGAGAGGGCCCACTGGTGAGTAGGATGGTCTGACAGGCAAGGTTCGGCAACAGAGAGGTAGGTATCGGTACAGAATCGTGAGGCAGGAGAATAATCGGTAATCAGGCAGAGGTTCAGCAACAGAGAGGTAAGTATCGGTACAGAATCGTGAGGCAGGAGAGGAGTCGGTAATCAGGCAGAGGATCAGCAACTTATGGCAGAAAGGCAGAAGTACAGAATCAGAAAGCGAGATCGGAGTCAGAGTTTAGCCAAGAGTCATACACAGGAAATCAATACAATATAAACAATATCCTAGTCTAGGTGTGAAGTCCGTGGTTTCAACACCTGGGATCTAGTCTAAGGTCTGAGCGCTGACAAACGAGGTATTCACGACAACAGACAACCTCTGAATGAAGCCCGGAGGCTTAATAAGCAGAGGAGACCCCACTGGCACGCCCCTCTGAATCAGCCAATCCTGGTCGCCGTGGGACTCCTCTGACGTCAGCCGACCAGCAGGTCAGCTGATGGGCTTCCTCCCAGCATAAAGGTCCCGTCTGTGCGCACGCCCGCGCGAGACGGCGACCTCTTGAGTAAATGAACGTTTCGTCCTCGGCATCCTAGACGCCGGGAGGACGGATGGTGGCATGGAGGCAGCTGCGGCGGCGGTGCTGTTCGCCGCAGCTGCCTCGTTTGTTACACAATCCAAAAAAAAATGGCCAGGTAACTAAAGTTAAGCTCCTCAGAAGTTATTCATCCAGAGAAGATTTTTTAAAATGATAATTTCCTGCAATATTTATACGAATGCAAGGAACTGTGTTGGAGCAATATTGTGACTTAGCTTAATTTTGTATCAGTCATGCATGACTAACTGGAGTAAATTTGCATACTACAAAGGTAATGCTGGGAACACACGACGCAACTTCTGGTGCGATCCCACCAGGAATCGGATGATTATTTTCCAACCTGTCCAATCAGTTTCTGATTGATAAAGGAATCGATTTTGTGAAGTTGTCATCAGAAAATGTATCTCTATATTGGTCAGGAGCAGTTTTGACATGTACACGCGATACAACTACCCCGTCAGATTACCAGTCAATCAGATGGGAAATTGCATTGTGTGTTTCCAGCAAGCAGTGTACACTTCAAGTAATGTGATTGCAGAAACGAGAGGACAGAAAACTAGGCAGAAGACAAGTGAGATCCCCACAGACTCATCAAACAGAAGTCAAGGGAAAAAACAAACGCAAATGAACAGTTCCTGTTATTTTCCTGCTGTTGCTACCATTCCATAAAACAAATAAGAACAGCTAAACTGAGCACTCCTGTTTACAGAAATATTGGCAGCCTGAAGGCCCGGAGGACAGTTGGATTGTGCTTACCTCTATTGCATGAACCTGGGCATTTTAGCATTGCGAACATTCCCAAAATAATGATGGTTAAGTGTCTATATTTGGCACGTCTGCTTTGCTGCCCAGAGAGTTCAGTTAAGCAACAAAAATGACTTCATATTTTTGCTTGGCATTGAAAACATATCAAATCAGCATTAAAAAGTATTAATCAACCAAAATAGATGATAAAATAGTTTCTCTCAGTCCTTAGTCAGTCCTGCTCCTGCAGTTTCTCTCCAGAAATTCTTATTTCAGCTTAATGGGATATATTGAAGAAGTTATATGAGGGGAAAGTGACAGCACAATAATGGGGAGGGGTGTTCTGTAATGATGACACATCTACTCTGCGAGAGTGACGTCTCACAGCAGGCGGGGGAAGTGGGGAGAACAATGCCCTCAGTCATCACTCGGCTGAAGTGATATGCTAGGACGGATTGCTGGCTGAGGGGAGTCGGTGGCTGATGTACACACACTGGATTCTCGGCAGAGGCGGTCGCTATTGGCAGCCTTGGCCGAGTTTCATCTGGAAAATTGTCTGGATCTTTGATTCAAATGCCCTAAGTAACGATGGACCAACAGAGGTCCCCCCACCCCCCCCCCCCCCCCCAAAAAAAAGAGAGCAGGATTCACCTATTTGTGACACAGCCAGATTTGTTAATGTGACTTTTTTTTTCCAAATAAATGACCATTATTTAATTATTTTTTGTTTAATTTCTTAAACTAGGTTTTCTGCATCAAAGTTTGAAAATCAAATTATGTGTTCGGTCATATAAAAATATACAAAAAATGTAAAGGGTCCACAACCTTTAAAGCACCACTTACCACATACCAGATTGCTTGCTTGGTATAGCTGAGCACTTTTGTGCCATGACTGTTCTACAGTAAAGATCGGTGCTATATTCACCTTATGCACAAATATCTTGCACCATTTATTTACTGGAAACGTGTGTTTATTTTTCTCTCAGACATATATATATATATATATATATATATATATATACACCAGCAGACACAAACAAGAGTGTATCTAATAATAACAGCTGTAATTTAGTAACCACAAACCGCTTCATGACTACCTGCTTGTGTCTCGTATTACACTGTGGCGCTGTATGTTTGCTGCTTTCCAATGAAACATTTTTTCGCAGTCATTATGGTAATTGCTACCACATACTTCAACTCTCACCAGTTTCTGAAATCTCTTTAGACTAATGAAAATGATCAGTTGTAGATATTTCCTGTCTACTAATTCTCACTTATTGCTGTAGAAAAATTAAAGACTAAAAACTTGCCAAAGAACAAATTGTGACGGAACACACTGACAGCTGAGAAATATCCGCTACTGAACTTCGGTATTGTGCGGCTCTTAAAATATAAAGTGTAATTGCTCAGTTTTTGTTAGTGTTTCTGCAAAACATTTTGCATTTCTCTTCCAGCAACTCCTGTGTAGGCAGCACAGAAACCCTCTTCCTGCTGAAGATAACCCACCTCAGAAGATTTCACCTTAACCTCTTGACGACCAGCTAACGCCGATTGGCGTAAACTGGTCGTCTGCAAGTTTCCATGGAAGCGGCCTTTCCATGTCCATTCACGGAGGCTGTCTCCGTGAACAGCCGGAGAGCCGCCGATCGCGGCTCTCCGGCAAAATGTAAACACGCGGGGAAGAAATCCCCGCTGTTTACATCATACGGCGCTGCTGCGCAGCAGCGCCGTAAGCCAGATCGGCGATCCCCGGCCTCTGATTGGCCGGGGATCGCCGGCATATGATAGGCTGAAGCCTATCCTTCAATGCGCAGGACGGATAACCGTCCTGCGCAGGCCATGGAGGGAGAGGGAGGGACGGGAAGCCAGGGAGCGCCGAAAACGCTGCGGAGGGGGGCTTTGAAGAGCCCCCCCCGCAAAGCGCAGAGAGCCGGCGGCGATCAGACCCCCCCAGCAGGACATCCCCCTAGTGGGGAAAAAAGGGGGCAAGTCTGATCGCCCTGGCTAAAACCTGATCTGTGCTGCGGGCTGGAGAGCCTACGCAGCACAGATCAGCCAGAAAGCCACTGGTCGGCAAGTGGTTAAGTCACACCGCAAGCCATTTGTGCATCCCACAGTAACAGAGTACAACAGCAAATGGTGTTTCAGGTGAAATATAAGTATGAAGATCCAATTACTGTACCCGCAAAATATTGCAGCAATGTATTACATTATAAAACAAAGAGGGGAAAAGTAAACTGGGAATTTCCATTTGGGTAAGAAACTCCATTTAACACTGGGGACTGTAGAAGTACAATGCAACAAAGGCTTACTCAGAACATGAAAGACAGACTCCATGAACTTCTGCTTTTTAAATCAGTTGAATAAAAGGTTAATTTTAGCTATGGGATGAGGAAAGTGTGACTAGATGCCTGACTGCACTCTGTAGGAGTACTTTACCTTGGAACACAGTGATATGAATTACTGGTATTCAGAGTAATATATACATACACACATCTTCTGTCTTTTTAACTACTTTAGGACCATAGGCTTACACCCTCTAGTGACCAGGATATTTTTTACACTTTTTTGCAACTTAAAAGCTTGCCGCAGAGCCATACCGCTCAGCACAACAATCCCCCCCTCTTCTGCCCACCAACAGAGATTTCTGTTGGTGGGCTCTGATCACTCCTGCAATGTTTGTTTATTTGTATATTTATTTAAATACATTTCCCTATTTTTTCTTATTTTTCCTTCCCTCCCTCCCCCCGCCAACCAATGACAGCGATCGGCTGAGAGCCGAGGGCTCCTGAGCCTCCCCAGGGGACAGCCGAGTGACACGGCTGTCCCCAGTATAGTGCTGCCGTGGATCGCAGCACTGTACAATGTAAATAGACGGCGATCTAGGAGACTGATGACGGAACAGAGCATCATTCAAGCGGAGATACACGCACATCGGCGCACGCAATCTTCTGCAAAACCCCGCCCCAGGACTTGATGCCTTTCGGCGTTAGGCGGTCCTGGGGCTGCCACCCTCCCAAAGCCGATCGGCTTTAGGCAGTCAGGAGGGGGTTAAAATAAGACATTTATAATAGTAATGTCACTTTTTATGCAGTGCTTCACAGAGAACATAGTCTCATTCACATTACTTATTGTCAATCCCTTGTGTAGAAGTAGTTCGCTAATGCAAATAATGGAAGGGGAGAATTATCAAAACTGTTGCAAGGGACATTGGAGAAGATGCCCACATCAAGGTTTCTATGGCTTTATACACACTGGAAGGTTCTTGGCTGGCGCTGCCTCCGCCAGGAATTCCGAGTGTAGCATGTGCACAACAGCTTTGAAGCATCAGGGAGAGATCAATCATCTTGTCCAAGCACAGGCCGTGGCTATTCTTCTTACACCTCCTGCACCATGCAGTCATCTTTCTGGCTCCCTCCATAGCAACAAATCGGGTCACAAGCCTGCACACTAGCCACATGTCAGTACAGAACTCAGCCTGGTACCCAAGGGATAGAGTCCTGATGACTGCAGTGACAGTCCTTGTACATGTGTTCAAGGCTTCATTGGTCACTTTGAACAACTGCCCCACGTTTGCAATTGTTTTGCATCACTATTGTTCTAATTTATCATGCACTAGTTTTAATACATTTCCCCCTCCATATGTTTTGTAAGTGAAGGAGAAAAAAGAAGAGTGTAAAGGAAAGGTATCAACACATAGGCAAAAGGACATCCAGGCTGAAAAGTTAAGCTTTACTTACCTGGGGCATTTTCCATTCCCTAGAAGTCTATATGGTCCCTTGCTGCAGTTCCCCTACCCACCACAGTGTGTTGCTTGCCCCGGTATCCTTGACCACAGCTGTGGTTGTGGGCTTCTGCATGTATGTGGTAGTGTCTGCACCTTTCCATGGCCTGGGACCACTCTGCATTCGGGCAGATTACAAAGATTTAAACTGTGTGAGTGCAGATAGCTCCTGACCACAGGACTCAATCAAGATAGTAGAGTGAATGTGCCAGTCCATGTGCAGAAGCCAATGACAACAGCTGTAGTCAGTGATCTTACGGACGGCTACCGACGTACTGGAGGTCAGCGGAACTGTTAGGGGGTGGAAGAAGCCCCAAGTAAGTAAAGATTACCTTTGCCCTTTCAGCTCGGTTATCCATTTACCTAAAAGGCAGTTGTGGATGCAGTGCTGCATGCGCATATTACACCTGCAGCCTACTGTGCTTGTGCAAGGGGGAGGGGGGAGCAGAGAAGGATGTACTTAATGGACCAGTAATCCCCTGATTCTTTTTAAGAGTTGTGAGACACACATCCACATAATGCTGTGGTCATAATAACATAGCAAACAGGAAAATAAAGCACTTACCTCCTGGAACTTGCTCCATAAATATCTTAATAAAGCCACTTTCACTGAACGATCCCATATACTGCACTATGTTTTTGTGTTTCAGGTGTCTGTGAAGTGCTATCTCTTCATGAAGTGGTTGAGAATACCTGTAGGGGAGTATGCACAGTTAATCAATGTATTGAAAAATAAAATCAGAATTATTACAATGTACTTTGCATAGACTGCTTAGGTTAGCTTTTATACTTGACATTTGAAAGAAATCATACTCAGTATTGTGACACTAAGGAATAAATGGAATACAGAAAAATTAGGTCTCAGTCATTTTGCAGCAGGGGCAGCCATACTATCCCAGGAAAAAACACATATATAAAGTAGATAACTACTTGTTCTACTTACATAACAGATATATTGTACTGTCCACATTTTAATTTCAGTGAGTTTCATTATAGTAATTAAAGAGAATTCTGTTCCTGGCATTTCCCATCTTGCTTCCCTCTGAATGAAGCCAATCCTGATGTCATTTCCTCCCTTACTTTTTTAACTCCTAGAAACTGCACTGTCATAGCTAGCTTGCTTTGTAAACACATGTGAGCACAACATAGATCAAATTTCAGCAGCTCACTGGACTACCCTCAGCCAATCAGTGAGGAGCAGGATTGTGGTAGGGGTCATGACAAGCTTCCTTCTCGTTGGCAATGGCAAAAATAAAGCTAGGCTGACTGAGATAAGATTTATTACAGCAGCAACATTTCTAAATAGACTGGAGTGCTTGCAATGCAGGGTAAGGTTTCAGGCTGCATATTAAACACAGAGGAGTGGGTAAATGGAACTTGATTTTGTGGCCGACAATCCCTTTTTAACAGATCATACAGCTCAATACAAGCTGTTGAGGGATACCTTGAAACAAAGACATCTGAAGTTCATTAAACTGGGGTCAAAAACACTGAACGTGCACTACTGAAGTTGTTACATTATACAACTATTCTGAACAGAGAGTAAAATAGTAACCATTACAAGTGATACAACTTTGAAGACAAACCTGTTTCTGTTCCACTAAAAACCTCACTCTTTATACTTTATGTCTCTCCTGAGATAGATTGTAAAATCACAGAAAGGAAAATGTTACACGCTCGTCTACTATGGAAAGTAATATAGACGCAAAGTTATTTTTCCTGTCTTATATCAATGTCAGTGTTTACAACACATAGTCGCATAACTTCGTTCAATTACATGACTCATTTTATCACAAAAGCGTCACTGTTGAACAAGACCAACAGACAGTTCGTAGAAAATCCGCAAATGACTCTTACAAGGAAAAAGCAAGAAGCTGTAGTTTAAAAGTATGAAACTTGGTATGCAAGTTATGTGTTTTCCAGTCGCTAAGAAACCAAGGAAAATAATTTGGTATAGGAAAGCACATGTGTACATTCTCATAAGCAGCACTGACATTTTTAATAGCTACATTGCTACATCACTTTGTGTACATTCGAATCACATTTATCACTGTTAAAGCTCATTTTAAACCATAAATTATAAAAAATAACAGGATTAGTTCAGCACATACTCCTCCCTGCTCCTGGCTTTAAGGTTCTGTAGTAGTGGCTTCCTACTCTCTCTAAGCACAGCTAGAATTGTGTTGCCATTGCCCAGTCCTAGTGCAGCCTAGCCCCGAAGCGTGTGCTTGCCTGCACCAACTCCTGTCTTCCCAGCACAGCTCTGCTATTTTGAGGAGCCTATGACGGCAAAAATACATGGTCAGAATATTGTGCCACATCTTGGCAATCCAAACACTCATACCCTCTGTAAAATCCTTACTGGTGCTGGATCAATTTAGCCAGACCCCACAACAAATGAAAGAAGAAGATCCGCAGAACTCAAGTGAGTACTAAAACAAACTTCTGTATCATCTTCAGACAGATACAGGATACAAAGACATCCACAAAAATAACCATAGTTGCAAACAACTGCAACTACAACTTAGGGCAGATTGTAAAGTTGGTATGTAACAGTCATTTTTTGTGTAAGACTTTGGCCTCAATTCACTAAGCTTATCTCACCATTGTGATAAGGCATGCAGTATTCAGGAAATATTTTACCTAAGGCAAACCTAAAGTTAACTCTTCTGTCTTTAAGTTATGGTGAGATCTCTAAAGGTGGCCATACACTGGTCGATTTGCCATCAGATTCGACCAACAGATAGATCCCTCTCTGATCGAATCTGATCAGAGAGGGATCGTATGGCTGCCTTTACTGCAAACAGATTGTGAATCGATTTCAGCCTGAAACCGATCACAATCTGTGGAGCTGCCGCTGCTGCCGCCCCCCCCCCCCCCCCCCCCTGCATACATTACCTGCTCCGCCGGCGCGAGTCCCCTGGTCCACCGCTGTCTTCTCCGCCTGGTCCCGGCATCTTCTCCGCATCAGCTCCCGGCTGGCATCCGCGTATAACTTTCTGTCACTCCAGTGACAGCGGAAGTTCAAATAGAGCGCCCTCTATTTGTACTTCCGCTGTCACTGCAGTGACACAGGAAGTTATGCCGGATGCTGGGATGCGGAAGCTGATGCGGAGAAGATGCCGGGACCAGGCGGAGAAGACAGCCGTGGACCAGGGGACTCGCGCTGGCGGAGCAGGTAATGTATACCCGCTGTATTGCGTCGGTCGTCGGGCATTCGAACGAAGATTTCTCCCCACCAGCAGCATAGTCTACATGCAGGACTGGTACTGAGACATGCAGAACTGAAGATGATCAGAAGAATCAGTGGCTTGGTTTAAAATGGTCTGTAACAACTACTTCTATAGATGACCCTTTGTTCACACCCAAGGTATAGAGCTGTAACTGGGAAAACAAGGCAGAGGCGTACACAACTGCACCTTAGTTGTGGGTGCTGATATTTTTCCTCTTTGCAAGTTAAATATGTATTTGAGCTGGTGCACACCAGAGTGGTTCTGGAGCATTTTTCAAAACGCTTGCAGGGGGAAAACCGCTTGGCTAATGAAAGTGAATGGGATGGTGCACACCAGAGTGGTTCGTTTTTTCCACAAACGCAAACTCGGGGGCTGCAGCATTTTTTGATTTCTGAGGCGTTTCTGCCTCAATGTTAGAGTATAGGAAAGTGAAAAACCGCTCTGAAAAATGCTAGATCAGAGCGGTTTTCCAGGCGTTTTGGTTACAGAAGCTGTTCAGTAACAGCTTTACTATAACAATATTTGGAATCTGCTACACAAAAACACTCCAAAAAAAACGCTAGGCATGTTTAGAAAACGTCTCTAAACATGCCTAGAATCGCTCTGAAGTCTGCTTCAAAAACCTCTAGCGTTCTGCAGATCTGCTAGAGGTTTTCGGTGTGCACTGGGCCTTTAACAGCATTTGCTGTTTTTACTACTAAATAAAGAAGGCATAACTTGTCTGTGGTAGAGACTAACAGTACATAACTTCAAATAACACTTCAAACTGAAACAATCACCCAGTGAATAAGATGAACAAAGGGAAGTACTTGTGTAGTGCGGATGGCACTAGCAAACCGCCTTCAACTGCCACATGTATCGATGGTTTCAGTAGCTCATAGCCTGGGCACCATCCAGCCTTGGGCCAAGTTACCTCACTTGTGACCACAGGACTGAGGGCTCGTTTCCACTATTGCGGTGCAGAATCGCCTGGATTCCACCGCTGTTGAAATTCCATGAATTAGCATGCGGATGCGAATTTTTGCGCGTTTTTTGCCGCGAATTCGCATGCGAATTCGCATAGGTGAGGGTATATGCGAAATTAACCATGTCACTGCCTGTTTGAATTACATTGGTACATATGCGAATTCGCATGCGAATTCGCATGAAAATTCGCATACCATAGCCGCATGCGAATTTCCTATTAAATACATTAGCGGCGATTCGCATGCATTCCACTCGCAGGCGAAATCGTTGGCTCTTTTGTGCGTTTTTTTACCGCTGAAAAAAACGCACCTCAACAACGCTACAGTGGAAACAGGCCCATCCACTTGCATTACATGTGCGAATCTGCATGCGTTGGACGCATGCAGATTCGCGATAGTGGAAACGAGCCCTGAGACTGTCTATATTTTACTGGCTTGCTAAGATGCTTCACTTACCATACTGATGAATAAGAGCACTGTGTTTGTTCAAATGATAGACCTTTACAATGAATATTAATGCTTAAAGAGAATCTGTATTGTTAAAATCGCACAAAAGTAAACATACTAGTGCGTTAGGGGACATCTCCTATTACCCTCTGTCACAATTTCGCTGCTCCCCGCCGCATTAAAAGTGGTTAAAAACAGTTTTAAAAAGTTTGTTTATAAACAAACAAAATGGCCACCAAAACAGGAAGTAGGTTGATGTACAGTATGTCCACACATAGAAAATACATCCATACACAAGCAGGCTGTATACAGCCTTCCTTTTTAATCTCAAGAGATAATTTGTGTGTTTCTTTCCCCCTGCAGCTATCTTCCACTAAAGTGTCAGGCTGTGTCTTCCTGCAGAGTGCAGACAGCTCTGCCTGTATGTAATTCTTCAGGATGTGAAAGCCCAGCCAGCTCAGAGGAGGATTTATCCAGCTTGTAAAAGATAATAGAGCAGAGAGAAGCTGCACTAATCTAAATAACACACAGGCAGTGTGCAGAGAGGGGCCTGGAGGGAGATGCATCGCAGAACCACAACACTGAAGAACTTGGCAGCCTTCCTTCCAGACACAGGCTGACAAGTCTGACAAGAGAGAGATAAGTTGATTTATTACAGAGATGGTGATAGTAGAACGTGCTGCAGTAAGCCAGAGCACATTAGAATAGATTTTGGAACTTGTAGGATGGAAGAAAATAGGATGAAATTTTTGTTACGGAGTCTCTTTAAGGGGAACCTGTACTGAGTAAAATTATTTAAAATAAACACATGAGGTAACTTCAAATGAACATTACATAGTTACCTTGCCATCAGTTCCTCTCAGAAGCTCACCATTTTCTTCTGACAATGATCCCTTCCAGTTCTGACAACATTTTGTCAGAACTGAAATATATCAGTTGCTGTCAGTTATAGCTGAGAGGAAAACTGATGTGACCATGTTTCCCTATGGCTCAAGTGGGCGATATTACAGTTTAACTGTGTGCTGACCAGAAAGCTGTTATGGGGTAATGGCCATTTTCAAAATGGAGGACGGAGAATTCCCTTGATCACAGTGGACAAACAGGACACAGGACAGGAGAAG
This sequence comes from Hyperolius riggenbachi, assembly GCF_040937935.1. Taxonomy (NCBI): domain Eukaryota; kingdom Metazoa; phylum Chordata; class Amphibia; order Anura; family Hyperoliidae; genus Hyperolius; species Hyperolius riggenbachi. Next base: position 308,436,606 of record NC_090649.1, read on the forward strand.
GAAATTGAGGAGTAAACTACACAGAATCAGAATCAGAATCATTTTTATTCGCCAGGCACGACAGGGTCGTGCTCGGAATTGGATTTGGCACGTACAATTTCACGGATAAAGGATAAGACTATAGATAGCAGAGGGCCTACAGTAAACAGAGAGTCGTAGATAAAACAAAAAGAAGAGCACATAAGTCAACAATGGCTAAAGCAGAAGTCCAGATTCATAATTAGTTCATGAACAGAGTGCAGTTCTGGAACACAATGTAGCTCCAGTGCTAGGCTCAGAGCGAGTCAATGAGTTCAGGAGGGTGACAGCTGAGGGGAAGAAAGAGTTCCTGTGCCTAGAGGTTTTGGTGGCGATGGCCCGAAACCTACGGCCTAATAGAAGTCTGCTGAAGAACCGCAAGCAATCCTCCGTGCTCTTGAGCGTAGCCTGGAGTTGTGGAGGAGGTCAAGCGAAGGTAGAGGTCTGCCGATGATTCTCTCCGCCGATCTAATGACCCTCTGAAGTTTGTATCTGTCTCTGGTGGAGGAGCCAGCGTACCAGACTAGGATGGAGGAGCAGAGGACGGACTCGATGGTGGCGGTGTAAAAGCACGTCAGTAGCTCTTGAGCCATGCCGAACTTCTTCAGTTGGCGGAGGAAGAAAAGCCTCTGCTGTGCTTTCTTCTGGGTCAAGGCTGTGTTTTCCTTCCAGCTCAGGTCTTTGGAGATGGTGGTGCCCAGAAGGCGAACGCTGGCTACTCTCTCGACCTCGGCGCCATCGATAGAGATTGGTGGGGGGGGAGGGGCATGCTTCCTGAAATCCACAATCAGCTCCACAGTTTTGGATGAGTTGAGGACCAGCCTGTTCTCCCTGCACCACTGGCAAACTCTGTCAACCTCCTGGCGGTAGGCCTGCTCATCATTGTTTGTCACTAGCCCAACGATGGTGGTGTCATCTGCAAACTTGATGACCTTGACAGAGTTTTCCTTGGATCTGCAGTTGTTCGTGTAGAGAGAGAACAGGATCGGTGACAGGACGCAGCCTTGTGGGGCCCCCGTGTTCGTTGTCCGCGGCTGAGAGGTGACCTCCCCAAGCTTAATGACTTGAGTTCTGTTAGTCAGGAAGTCTGTGATCCACCCACGGAGTGTGGGAGGGACATTTAGCTCTGAAAGATTGTCCTGCAGTATGCGAGGGCAGATGGTGTTGAAGGCAGAGCTGAAGTCCAGTAGTAGAATCCTGGCGTATGTGTTAGGTTTGTCCAGGTGGTCGTATGTGAGCTCAAGGCAGATGTTGACAGCATCATCAGTGGATCTGTTCGCCCTGTATGCAAACTGGTACGGATCCATTTGGGGGGAGGTGATAAGCTTGATGTGTGACAAGACGACTCTCTCAAGGGTTTTCATGATGTTGGATGTCAGGGCCACTGGTCTGTAGTTATTGAGGTCGGAGTTACCATGCTTTTTGGGGACAGGGATGATGGTAGACTTTTTGAAGCATGCAGGGACTTTGCCGACCTGGAGGGATTTGGAGAATATGGAAGTGAGGATGGGTGCCAGCTGGTGTGAGCAGGTTTTCAGACAGGCTGGTGACACGCCGTCTGGGCCAGAGGCTTTCCTGGGGTTTAGCGAGGACAGGTGGAAGAGGACATCGGCCTCGCTCACGGCTGGAGGTGGGAGGCTTGAGACTGAGAGATAATCTGCGCTAGGAGAGGGGTGAGCCGGTGCTGTTACTGGCTCCCCCAGTGCCTCCAGGTCCTCAAACCTGCAGTAAAAGTTGCTGAGGTCCTTGGCTAGCTCAGTACTGGGTGTTGCGTGTTGTGGGGGAGGCTTATAGTTTGTGGTGGCTTTAAGCCCCTTCCAGACAGCTCGTATATCATTTGATCGCAGGTTGCATCTTATCCTTTCTGCGTACTCCCTCTTTGCGGCTCCCAGTTCTCGCTTCAGGTTGTTCCTTGCTGACTTATATTCCACTTGGTTGCCGGACTTGTGCGCCACCTCCTTGCTCCTCCGCAGTTTCCGTAGTTTGTTGGAGAACCACGGTTTATTGTTCGGATAGACTTTGACGGTCTTGGTTGGTACGCAAAAGTCTTCACAGAAGCTGATGTATGAGGAGATGTTATCCGCCCACTCGTCAAGGTTTGGAGATTCCATGGCCTTCCAGTCAGTGCAGTCGAAGCATGCCTGAAGTTGGAGTTTGGCCTCGCTTGACCACACTTTGGTGGATCTGAGAACAGGTTTTGCTGACTCCAGGCGTCTCCTGTAGGTGGGGATCAGATGAATGAGAGAGTGGTCCGAGGAGCCTAGCGCTGCCCTTGGTATGGCTTTGTAGGCATCCTTCAGCACTGTGTAGCAGTGATCGAGAGTGTTCTGATTTCTGGTGGGGCAGGCCACATGCTGGTGAAAGCGAGGAAGCTCCTGGCGGAGGTTAGCCCTATTGAAGTCGCCTAATACAATGAACAGCGAGTCAGGAAGGGTTGATTCCCATTTTGTAATGGCGTCACTGAGGTCACGCAGGGCATGTCTGACTTCGGCGTCAGGTGGTATGTATACGCCAACAAGAACGTAGGAGGAAAATTCCCTGGGCGAGTATTTTGGCCTGCAGTTGACAATTAGAAGTTCAATCTCAGGGGAGCACTTCCTGGCAAGTATTGATGAGTTGGGGCACCATGACTGGCCGATGTAAAAGCAGATGCCACCACCCTTCTTTTTACCCGAGAGGTTGGGGTCACGGTCGGCCCGGATGAGGCTGAAGTCCGGAAGGTGAAGGGCGTTGTCTGGGATGTCATCATGCAGCCACGTTTCTGTGAAACAGAGGATAGGGGTGCCACTGCTGAACTCCTTCTTCTCAACGAGGAGACGGAGTTCATCTAGTTTGTTAGGGAGGGAGCAGACATTTGACAGCAGGACCGATGGGATGGCTGACCTGAGACACAGCAGGTAAGTATGACTTGTGTATGTTTATTTTGACTATTCATTTTCAGTACAGGTTTTCTTTAAGCTGTTTTCAAGCCAAGTAACCTACAAATCTCAACATTAATAAGGATATCTTACAGGCGCCTTTTTAATGAGGTACCACTAGTTTGAAGCCCTATAATTAGAGCTGCTAATGTGTACTAAGGCTTAATTTGTTGTCACTTTAAGACGCCACTAACAATTCTGTGTTGAGAACTGGCAGCATAAACTGTTAATAAATTTTGATGCTTCTTGAACGCTTTTTGTAAACACAATACAATATTTCACTTGACAATTTATAATAATTTAATATTTTCTGTTCTGGTCTGCTCTGGAACTGTACACACAGACATAAATAAACTGTGTGAGACCATGGTTATGCGTGAGGGAACAGAGTGTATTACATTATCTTGTGAAATGCTGTGCTCTTCCCAAGAGAAAGTTTCAGATTTATTCTACCCTAAAACAAATCCTGGCTTCCACATGTTGGAAGGCATACTTCTGGCTTGCGGTTTTTAAACTCCACTGTGAGAGACTGCACAAGCCAGAAGGGGGATGTAGGTTTAGATACAAAGCTCAGAACTCAGAATAAGCAGTACTGTGTTACAAGGCACTGATTCCAACATGTGCCAGTGACCTATAAGATACCACTGTAGATGTATTAGTGTGTGTCATTTTTATGTAGGCTAAATTTAAACAGTATACTTTCCTTGGCCATTTCACTGTGGATTAGTCCAACATCACAGCCACTGCTATATTCAGCAGTGGATGCAAGGTTAAACAAATGACCTATATATCTAAATATTTGCCCCCGTTCTTATGCTGGCCTAATCATAAGCCCCCTAAATAACCTTACCTGCCCTCGTTCACTCAAACACTTTGTTATCCTAATCAAAACCTCTCCTGTATCTAACATTATCTTTTACTAACCACTCCTCACTGTACCCAGGTAACCCAAATGCTTTCCAAATCCATAACACTAACTATTTTTCACTAACCCCTAACAATAATGTCTCCTAAATCATTGTAAACCCTAATGTATCCCTACAATATTACCCCATCCTAAACAAAAATACTACATTAATTACGGTACCTATGTTCTTTGTAACTCCTGAAAGAATTGCTACCTACGCATGCACATTGAGTGTCCTCAGCATTACTCTGGGTGCACTGAAGAGTCATGACGAGTCATGCTTCAGTCTCTGTTCCCACAAGCTCAGCACAATTTTATTTGATTGGGTGAAACAGTGACAGGAAAAGACAACCATCTAAACATCTGTGGGCCACTATTAACTTCAGTGGATATACTAGTTTGTGATGAATAGTATTTGGTAGCTGGTTTACTAACATCTGATATTCATCAATTGTTTATGGTTAGTTTTGTGTGTTGGGGATAAGGGCAGTAGGAGGGTCCCCTGTACAGTGTTTAGAGTTACGGTATGTGAGAGACTTGTGCGGCAGCAAGCGAGGTACCCAACCTCTGCGTCTCCTTTCTTTTCTCTTACTGCAAATGTACCAGGAAAAAATGTGTATATTGACAAGTTATCCTTTAAGAACTAAAGCCTCGTACACAAGCTAGCCTGAACCCTATGGATGACAGATATAGTGGATGAGTAAGCATCTTAATAACCAAGCACACTGAGGCAAAGTACATATGTAGTGTACTTTGTAACATTGTGTAGCACTGTTACAATAGGCAGTTACAGGAGGACCTCCCCGAGTATAAAAAAAAAAGAAAAATGTCTCAACATCTTGCATAAGCCTCGTTCACACACTAGGTCGTTGTTGAGGCTGCCAGTCAGGGCTGACCCAGATGAGAATCTAGCATGTTACAGGTGACTTGAGGAGAGGTGAGTGATGTTGAGTTTAATTATCCAGCATGCCGGATCTTTAAATGATAATTGGTGGCCGAGTCAATTGTTCCCCTCCACACCCCAACTGCAGAAGCTGTTCCAGTGTTCCCAGCTCTGTAGACCCTCCTCCCATCTTCATAGACACAGAATACATCCCTCGGCAGTTGCCTAGAGATACATCTGTACGGCATTGGGGCACCGCAGTGTCACCTGCTGAATCAAGTTTGATCCTGGCAGGCAGCACAAAATTAAAGGGGAAAGTGAGAGCGTGTGCGCCTCACTTACTGTACTGTATTTAATGTATGCCTTTGATATCAAGACGCAATTACGGCTACACAACAAGCAGATGATTATCACCTTTTGTACACTCACATATATTCAGCTAGATTTCCACACTGCCTTAGCTGGATGGAATCTGAACCTGGCACTCAGCAAGTTGAGTCATGAACTCTGCTTCAGTTCTCACAACACTATCATTCTCTATACAGAACTGCCAAACTGTTTTTGGAAAGCAAATCCATCTTTTAGCATCTCGATTTTTATATACAAACTTAAGCTATGCCAGTTTGGAAAATATTCTTCCAAGTCCAAAACTGCTTGAAAGAAATTCAGTGATTATCTTCTGCATTCATTCTTGGGGAAATACACATATTTCCAGAGCCAGTAACAAAGAATTTGCCCGAGTTTCCAGGACTTTAGTTTACAGAGAGATTCTCAAAGTTTTCCATCATTGCGGTACAGACATGCACTCTGAACTTTACCTGACACTAACTCACATAAAGTATCGTAATTCTGCTGTTTCCTTTACTAAAATATAGTGTTAAATTATATAAAAACTTTAGATGTGGGTGTTATTTTAAAATCAGCAGACGGTGCCAACATATCTGAAGTAATCTGTTGTGTCATTCCTAAAAATTGACAGATCAATCAATTTCTGCATTCTTCCCCATTCTCTATCACTGTTTTCAGCCCAGCTGATCACATCACTCTCCTCAGCACCTTGCAAACTCTCATTGCTGAGTCTTTTTACAGCTTTGTCTAATAAGACTGATAACAAATGACACAAAATATTCCAATAAGTGACGATGATCAACTACCCGTATTTTTCGGAATATAAGACGCTCTGGAATATAAGATGCACCTAGGTTTAGAGGGCAAAAATCTGGGGAAAAAATGTATACAGTGTATACTAAACCTGGTGCGTCCATATTCCAGGAGCTTATTGTACAGTACATGTTCTCCCCATTGTCCTCTTGTGTCCACTATGTGTCCCTTTCTGTCCCCGTGTGTGGCATCCCTTCCTGCCACCTTATGTGGTCCTACTGCCCCATGTGTCCCCTCATGTCCTATGTGTCTCCTCCAGCCCCCCTCTGTGGTCCTCCAGGCCCCTTGTGTCCACTCCTGTCCCCTGTGTGTGTGTGTCTGTGTCCCCTCCTGCCCCCCTTGTGTGTGTTTCAGTGTCCCCTTCACACCTCCCCCCCCGTGTGGTCGTCCTCCAGTCCCTGTGTCCTCTCCTGTCCTCCTGTGTGTGCCCCCTCCTGTGCATGTCCATGTGTGTGCCCCCCGTCCTCTACCCCAGTCCCCATCCTGTCCTCTGTTCTCCCCCCCCCCCCATGTTGATGCTCTCCCTTGGTAACAATGACGGCAGAGCAACTCACCTTCCTATGGATTCCAGCGCTGTGTGGTCTGCTGTGTGGTCCTCCGCCTCCAGCATGTCAGCTACACCTGTAAATGAAAATTTATCGGCAGAGAGGCTCACCTACTCAGCGGCGGCGGCGACGATCTGCAGACATCTCGGTCCCGGCGGCTTCCCCTAGTGACGGCTCCTGCTAATGACTCATTGAGTCATGGGGAATGACTCAATGAGTCATTAGCAGGAGCCTTCACTAGGGGAAGCCACCCGGGACCGAGATGTCTGCAGATCGTCGCCGCTGCCGCTGAGTAGGTGAGCTTCTCTGCCGCTAACTTTTCATTTACAGGTGTAGCTGACATGCTGGAGGCTGAGGACCACACAGCAGACCACACAGCGCTGGAATCCATAGTAAGGCGAGTTGCTCTGCAGTTATTGTTACCGGGGGAGCGGGGACCCGGCAGACCACACAGGGGGACAAGGCAGGGAGTCCCCGACAATTCGGCGGTTCGCATCGGCGGGCGGTTCTGAAGTCGGGGATTCCCTGCCTTTGGAATATAAGACGCAGGCACTTTTTCTTCCTATTTTTGGGGGAGATTTTTGCGTCTTATATTCCGAAAAATACGGTATTTTAAGATTTGGTACCTGAAATACATAAGGAAACCATTTCCATAGCCATAGAACCTTGGCTATTGGTCTGAGCCATGCTTATGCGCTTTGAGTCCTACGGGAGAAAAGCGCTTTACAAATGTTATTTGTTGTTGTTGTTGTACTCTAATAAAAGATTAAGTGTTCAGCTATTCTTTTTTTTTTCAAAAGCATGTGAATATTCTGATATTAAAGGTCATTCTATGTAATAAGTACAAAGAAAGACTGGACTTCAACCTATTACACAACGGCAGCATTAAGAAGCTACAAATCTGAAGGCTATGATAGGCTAATGTTATTGAATGCTGCTGCTTATAACTACACTGTATCACACACCAGGAAGCTGAAGATGCATAGGCATGTTCAGAAGGATCATATCTCCCATTAGGCACACGCTTATGTGCACCACTAATGGAGGCTTGTGCATACTAATCATGAATGTACATTGATTACAACCCAAGCTAGTAGTGATCCACTATATTGCACTAGTCTGTTTATTTTTCACTTTAATCAAATTGTGTATAATCACAATGAATGTTGATTGGGTTGTTGTTTATAATATAGATCCCATATTGGATGATCGCTTGATATTTAATCATATACAGTGCTGCTCATAATTATTCATACCCCTGGCAAATTTTGACTTAAAGTTACTTTTATTCAACCAGGAAGTAATTTTTTGATGGGAAATGACATAGGTGTCTCCTAAAAGATAATAAGATGATGTACAAAAGGCATTATTATTGGGAAAAAAATTCTCAATTTTTATTTAAATTTGAGCAAAAAGTGTCCAGTCCAAAATTATTCATACCTCTCACAAACTGTCACAGTCTGTGGGAAAATACAAAGTTCTATACCATTCCAAATAATCCAAACTGTTCTAAAGCACCCTGATTACCCTGATTAATTGGGAACAGCTGTTTTAATCAATTCAACAGGTGAAAAACAGCAGCTCTCTGCAGTTGGTTTGCGGACAATCATGGCTAAGACAAAGGAGCTCAGTGAGGACCTGCGGCTGCGCATTGTGGCTGCTCAAAAGACAGGAAAGGACTACAAGGCCATTTTTAAATGTTTTCCAGTTCCAGTGGCTACAGTGAAAAGTATTATTAAAAAATACAAGATGTTCTGCACAGTGGAAAATATCAGAGGACGTGGTCAGAAGCCAAAAGTGACACCTGTGATGGCCAGGAGGATAATTAGAGAGGTGATAAAAAAATCCAAGGATCACCACCAAGGCCATCCTGGTGAATCTGGACTCTGCTAATCAGAGTAAACAGCACCATGAAAAAAAGAGTAATACATGAGGATTCTCAATGACAACATCAGGCAGTCTGCAGAGAAACTTGTCCACCAATGGAAATTTCAGCATGACTATGACCAGAAAAAGAGGTGAAGAAATGTCCTTCAAACCTGGTGGAACAGACCCTACTCCAAAAATAAACTCTTGCTTAGCTGAGCTACAGGCATGGATGAATGATAACTGGTTGCAACTGAATGCTGACAAAACTGAGGTCCTGTTTGTCCAAAGCCAGCACTCGCCATCAAAACAGCTCTATCCTAAAGCAACACCAATCAGGATTGGGAATTCAGACATAAACAGCTCCAGCCTTGTGCGCAGCCTTGGCGTACTAATCGATGGGGAATAGAGTTTCAGAAACCAAATTTTATCTGTAGTTAAATCTTCCTACTTTCATCTGAAGAACATTACAAAGATTAAACATCTGATTCCCCCAGAGGATCTTACAACCCTAGTCCACGCCTTCATCACATCACGGCTGGACTACTGCAATGCCCTTTATGCTGGCCTCCTCAAAAAGGACCTGCGTCGCTTGCAATTAGTGCAGAATGCTACTGCCAGATTGCTAACAAACCAGCCTCGCCACTGTCACATTACACCGATCCTTCGCTCACTGCACTGGCTACCAGTAGAATGGAGAATACTCTTCAAGATTGGACTGCTGACATTCAAATCCCTGCACAATCTGAGCCCTGGATACATGAAGGACTTGCTGAAGCTGCACCACACCTCTCACAACCTCAGATCAGCAAGTTCTATAAACTTGGTCACTTCTAGAGTGCACCGCAAAAAAATCTGGAGATAGAGCCTTCTGTCATGCTGACCCTACTCTTTGGAACTCCCTGCCACACCCAGTAAAGACAGCACCATCCCTGGAGCTATTCAAATCCAGACTGAAAAGCCATCTGTTTAGCCTGGCATTTCCAGACTTATAAAATTCTTCCTCTGTACCACGATGGTCGGAGCCATGCTTATGCGCTTTGAGTCCCACGGGAGAAAAGCGCTTTAGAAATGTTATTTGTTGTTGTTGTTGTTGTTGTTAGCAGACAACAACATTAAAGGATACCCGAACTGAAATGTCAGTGAGGGTCACACTGTAGTCACTTCCTGTCTGAGTCAGCCCCTTGCATACCTTATATTTAACTCTTTCAGGCAGAGAAAGAAAAAAAGGAACACAGCATAGTTATTTGTGTGCTAGGCACTGTACATACACATGTCTATCTCATTATGTCACATTTCAGTTTGGGTATCCTTTAACGTTTTGGAGTGGCCCAGCCAGAGTCCTGAATCCAATTGAGAATCTGTGGAGGAATCTAAAGATCAGGGTGATGGCAAGAGGACGCTCCAATCTGAAAGATTAGGAGCTCATTGCTAAATATGAATGGGCAAAAATACCTGGGGAGACATGCAAAAAGCTGGTCTGCAATTATAGGAAGTGTTTGATTGCTGTAATAGCTAATGAAGGCTTTTCTCTTAATTATTGAGAAGGGTATGAATAATTTTGAACTGGACACTTTTTGCTCAAATGTAAATAAAAGCTAAGAAATGGTTTTTTTCCACAATAATTCCTCTTGTACATCGTCTTATTATCTTTTGGGAGACACCTATGTCATTTCCCATCAAAAACTTACTTGCTGGTTAAATAAAAGTAACTAAGTCAAAATTAGCCAGGGTTATGAATAATTATGGGCAGCACTGTATGTATGTAACTGTTAAGTATAGTTAGTTTCTAAAATAGTACATCTTAATATATTTACATTTTACTTTACTAAGAGGATAAATTGTGAGAGCTGAAGGAGTGTTTATGCCATGTTTTTTGGCTACTACTGAAGGACCACCTGCCCCCTGGAGTTCCCTCGCAACACTGGCATGTGCAAGCATTGCTGAGGCCTTTTCAGTATGCGTGATACTTTTAGCCATGTCCTCCTCACTGTCAATATCACCTATTCTGCTAAGTGTGTCAGACAACCCCCACTACATGGACTGGGGTATTCTAACCCCTGAGGGAATATGTACCGACTTATTATTCCATCCTGTGATGGAATAATAAATGTACTAAACCCTAAAGAGCCAATGTTTATGAGTAATAGGATCCGGAGCTTGATAACAGAATTACTTGCTGCATGTGGAGGAAAAACTGTTCAATCATTTATTTAGGAAAGGGTTATTTACAGTAAGAGTGATGAAGATGTGGAATGCATTGCCACAGGAAGTAGTTATGGCAAATTCTATATCTGCATTTAAAGGGGGCTTAGATGTTTTCTTTGCATTGAAAGACATCCATGGCTATAATTACTAGGTAATGCCCAGTAATGTTGATCCAGGGATTTTATCTGATTGCCATCTGGAGTCGGGAAGGATTTTTTTTCCCTTTTGGGGCAAATTGGACCATGCCTTGTAAGGGGTTTTCGCCTTCCTCTGGATCAATAGGGATATGTGAGGGAGCAGGATGGTGTTGTACTTTGTTTTCGGGATGAACTTGATGGACATATGTCTTTTTTTAACCCAAATAAGGTATATACTATGTATGTAACTATGTTAAGAAATATAAAGATAATTTTTTGTAGGGTAGAGTTATTTTACAATATTATTTACAGCTTTGGTCAAGAGAGACTTCAGGACCACTCACACTTGCTTGTATGCAATCATGCAGAGAAAGCTCAGACCTTTTACTGCACTAGAATGGCAAACCTGCACAACTATGGGAAAAATGTAAATAAGCCATTGTTATGGTGAGTTACAAGTTAGGTTACATTAAAGAGAAACCGTAACCAAGAACTGAACTTCATCCAAATCTGTAGCCGATACCCCCTTTCCCATGAGAAATATTTTCCTTTTCTCAAACGGATCATCAGGGGGGTCTGCATGGCTGATATTGTGGTGAAACCCCTCCCACAGAGTGATGTCAGGACCATGGTCCTGACAGTTTCCTGTCTGTGAACCTGATTGCATTATGGGAAATAGCTGTTTACAGTTGTTTCCAACTGCCAAAAATGCAAGCAGCGTCTCCTTTAACTTACATCACCTGCCAGCAGTAAAAACGTCACCATGTGATAAATGTCAGAATGTAAATCAGGGAGAGAAAAGATTTTACAATGGGCAAACACTGACTAAATCATTTATACATAATTATTGTGAAAATGAAACACTTTTTTATTACATTATTTTCACTGGAGTTCCTCTTTAAATAATACAACAATATCTGTTCAGTTTGCTACAGGTATAACAGGACAGGCATTAAAGGAATACTGTAGAGGGGTTCCCGCTGATGTCACCAGGAGCGTACTGTGCAGGCACAGACCATACTGGGCCTGCGCAGTACGCTCCTGGTGACATCAGCAGGAGCGAGGACACGGCAACACAGGTGCAGTGGTTTTCTGACTTTAAAGTCTGAAATTCCAGAAGTGAACCGGAGGCGGGGCCGAAACATCGGTGAGTGGCTGCGCGGGCACAGGATGTCTTCTGGGGACCATTAAAAGATTAAAAGCCCCAGGTAACTTCAACTCATTTTTCCCCGACCCCCCTACAGTATTCCTTTAACTGATGGGTGTGGATCAACATGCTACAAGATTGTGTTCCTTTAGGCTGCTAAGATGTAAATCCAGCTCTGGTATTAAGCTGCAAAAGTTATGTGTGCCATAGTTAAGTAACAATTCGCAACTTAGTTCAGCAAACCAACTCAAAAGGCTGTAAATATGTTTGCTGTCTACTAAGTAACTACATGGTAAAACAAACTTTAAACTTACAGTTCTCATGTGGCTTCAATGATACAGTTACTTACAGCTTTCTCTTGTAAATACACATTTGCTTTTATCTTATGAGTGTATTTTGATACTAAGATACAGTACTGTCCAGTGGAAGTCCAGAAAAAAAACTAGTCATTTATTTTGGAGAGAGAGGAAAGGCTATAACTTCTGTTGAGCTTTGACTAATGCTTCTATTCCCTTTGGGGAGAATTTTCCACATTTTGTTTGGCAGAGTGCAACAGCACAGATGTAAATTTCAAAAAAGTCCCCCCACTAAAGAATTATTCCCAGCTTTTGCTACAGTAACTATTAACACTTTAGAATTGAATTCACTAAACTTTTCTGTCTACGGTATGTGGGGCTACAAACACCAATAAAAAAACCCTTTTGATGTTATAACTCTTCTTTAGGCAATCTAAAATTTTTACCAAGTTTAACTTTACCTGACATTCAAGTTACAGTTCTTGGTGAATTTTCTGTATCCTTTCTCTGCCAACCCTCTTCCCCCAACATATCAAAAGGGGCAATGGCCTGAACACTGCAGGGGCGGAGTCCTGTGTGAGATCATGCCATAGCTCCATGTATGAGCCGCTGGATGCTGAGGAATTGTACTAGGCCACGAAAGCAGAGCAATACTGGTTCCTGTGCAGACTGTAGAGGGGTTTTTTAGGCTAAGGAAAATATATAGTATGGTGGGCAAAGTGCAGCCAAAGCTGGAGGGCTGGATTTAGTGGTTATGTGGAAAAGAAGCTAGACGGGCCCACAGCGATATTGGGCCCGATCCAATTTTTTTTCCCCCCATATTTTTTCCTAGGTGATATTTTCACATCTTCTTAATAAAGTACATTTTATGCCTCCAGCAAGCTAGAAAATATTCAGAATAATTTTGATAGTACTTTTTCTGCAATTTTTTGATACTCTTTCAATTGAAGAGTACAGAAAAATATATTTAAAACAGAAGATGGAAAATTATCTCCTAGGAGAGAACTTAGGAGAAAAAGTGAATTGAATCAGGACCATAGTGTTGCCAGAGATTGAAGGAAGTGGTGAGTTGGGGAGAGGGGCTTTGCAGGCTGGGAGCACAGGAAAAGTTGCTGTTTCTAAGCCCTTATATGAAGAGACCACTAATGGACGATATGGATTGTGCTCTGAAGAGCAGCAGTAAAGCAGAGGGTGACTGATTAGTGTTTCAGTGCAGTCATAAGGGCACCATAGGCTATTGTAGTATAGGCTATGATGTAATTTTGCTATGCACAAGTTACTTGATAGACATTGCACCTGGTGCAATTGCTTGGCTTCAAGGAAGTTAAAATGTGCCAAGTGACTTATTAACTTTGGTTTGCAGCTAGTCATATGAGCTGCATTCGTCTGGCTCTGAGGGAGTAAGGGAGGCTAATAGATTTACTGTCTGCACTGACAACACACACCTCATCCCCAGCAAAATAAAAAAATGAGTTTCACTTACCTGGGGCTTCTACTAGCCCCATGCAGCCATCCTGTGCCCTTGTAGTCACTCACTGCTGCTCCAGTCCCCCACTGGCAGCTTGCCAACCTCGGAGGTCGGCAGACCGCATTGCGTACATTTTTACGCATTCCCGCTATTGCAGTGTAAGGGATAGCGGACCCACTGCCAGTATGCATGTGGCAGCGGGCTCCGCTTCCCAGGCTTTCACCGCTGGCGTGCCGCCGAGCGGGGCAGGGCGGACGGCGAAGTCTGCATGCTCGGCGGACTCCGCCGTACAGTTGCTTTCTGTGGGGTCCCCTTCGCCGGCCCTCATTTGCCGCATGACACGCGCGCGAGGAGGCAGGATCTTTATGCCTCTAGACGGGGAGTCAGCTGACCAGGCCGGTCAGCTGACTCCAGCTGTTCTGCGGATTGGCTGGGGCTCTGGGGCGGCGCTGGGCAGCTCCTTGGATACATATAGGACTTGCTTGTCAGTAGCAAGTTGTCTGCTGTCGTGAATACATCCGCGTTAGCGCTCAGACCTTAGTTCAGTTTCCTAGGTGTTGATACCAAGGACGTCACACTTTAGATTAGGATTGTATTTGTATATTTACCTGTGTTTTGACTCTGGCTATACCTGACTACTCCTTACTCTATATCGCTCTTGTACTTCTGCCTATCTGATTCAAGTTGCCGACCCTTCCTGTTTACCGACTCTGAATCAGCCTTCTGTTTCTGTACTGCTACCGCCTTCTCTGTTGCCGAACCTCCGCTTGTCTGACCTTTCTCCCTTCAGTGGAACGTCTCCTACTGTTGGGTTATCTCTGAGGCTTGCCTCTCCGAGACGCCTGCCCCAGCAGACGATTACTGCCAGGGGCTGAGATTCCTCTATTTGCCGGATTTGAGGATCTCACACACGGGGTTCCCATTCAGAGGTAACCACACCTCTGAGGAATTGCCGTGTGGTGGATATTTCCACGAGATTGTGTATTATTGCTATCGTTATTGTTATCACTGTGTTAGGTGTCCGGAGGTTAGTTTCACTTGTGTTATTGGTGATTCTGCAGATCATCAATAATCGGGCGATATCTGTAATATTGGTGATAATGCAGATCACCAATAATCAGATTTTCTCTGTTTGCTGACACCGATCCTGGAACATTAACACCTACATTTTTACGCATTACTGGTTCAATGCGTAAAAATGTACGCATTGAACCAGTAACGCGTAAAAATTTAGGTGTTATTGCACTAGCGGGAATGCGTAAAAATGTACGCAATGCGGCCCCTGCCAGCGGGGGACTGGAGCAGCAGTGAGTGACTACGAGGGCACAGGATGGCTGCATGGGGCTGGTAGAAGCCTCAGGTAAGTGTAACTAATTTTTTTTATTTTGCTTGGACCTTCCCTTTAAGGGACAACTGTAGGGAGAAGAATATGGAGGCTGCCATACTAATTTCCTTTTAAACAAAACCAGTTGCCTGGCATCCCTACTGATCTATTTGGCTGCAGTAGAGTCTGAATAACACCAGAAACAAGCACACAGCTGGTCTTGTCAGATCTGACAATAATGCCAGAAACACCTGATCTGCTGCATGCTTGTTCAGGGTCTACGGCTAAAAGTATTAAAGGCAGAGGATCAGCAGGAGAGCAAGGCAACTGTTATTGCTTAAAGGACAACCAAGGTGACATGTGACATGATGAGATAGACATGTGTATGCGCAGTGCCAAGCACACGAATAACTATTAACTATGCTGTGTTCCTTTTTTCTTTCTATGCCTGAAAAAGTTAAAAAAATGTATGCAAGTGATAGTTTAGGTGCGGGTCAGAACTGGGTCAAACTATGGCATAATCCTCACTGATAAGTAATTACAGCCATAAAACACTTTCTTGTTAGTAAATGGCTTCTGTGAGCAGGAAAAAGATAAAATGGGTCAATAGTTCATAGATTTGAGCTTTAGCATACTTAAATAAAGGTATCATTGAGCAGATACAATGAAACAGTAAAAATTTAAAAACTAGATTTAAATATAAAATAAAACAGTGCGATATCTAAATAAATCATTTTTAGGAGAAGAAAGATAGATACAATTGTTTATCTCATCAGTTTATTTTTATCTCTGATGTCCTTTAAAAGGAAATAAACATGGCAGCCTCCATATCCCTCTTGCTTCAGTTGTCCTCTAAACAGGGAGTGCATTTCAAAAGCATAACAAAAACCTTGAGAATTCCCCAAACGTGTTCAGAGATATGGGAGTAATACTACCAACTGTGAGTGGCAGCTATATAGGAGATGGGTCACTTACAGTGCCATACACTCTGGGAAAAACATATACCTTATATTTACAGTGGGTTGCAAAAGTATTCGACCCCCTTGAAGTTTTCCACATTTTGTCACATTACTGCCACAAACATGCATCAATTTTATTGGAATTACACGTGAAAGACCAATACAAAGTGGTGTACATGTGAGAAGCGGATCGAAAATCATACATCATTCCCAACATTTTTTACAAATAAATAACTGCAAAGTGAGGTGTGCGTAATTATTCGGCCCCCTGAGTCAATACTTTGTAGAATCACCTTTTGCTGCAATTACAGCTGCCAGTCTTTTAGGGTACGTCTCTACCAGCTTTGCACATCTAGAGACTGAAATCCTTGCCCATTCTTCTTTGCAAAACAGCTCCAGCTCAGTCAGATTAGATGGACAGCGTTTGTGAACAGCAGTTTTCAGATCTTGCCACAGATTCTCGATTGGATTTAGATCTGGACTTTGACTGGGCCATTCTAACACATGGATATGTTTTGTTTTAAACCATTCCACTGTTGCCCTGGCTTCATGTTTAGGGTCATTGTCCTGCTGGAAGGTGAACCTCCTCCCCAGTCTCAAGTCTTTTGCAGTCTCCAAGAGGATTTCTTCCAAGTTTGCCCTGTATTTGGCTCCATCCATCTTCCCATCAACTCTGACCAGCTTCCCTGTCCCTGCTGAAGAGATGCACCCCCCGAGCATGATGCTGCCACCACCATATTTGATAGTGGGGATGGTGTGTTCAGAGTGATGTGCAGTGTTAGTTTTCCACCACACATAGCGTTTTGCATTTTGACCAAAAAGTTCAATTTTGGTCTCATCTGACCAGAGCACCTTCTTCCACATGGTTGCTGTGTCCCCCACATGGTTTGTGGCAAACTGCAAATGGGACTTCTTATGCTTTTCTGTTAACAATGGCTTTCTTCTTGCCACTCTTCCATAAAGGCCAACTTTGTACAGTGCACGACTAATAGTTGTCCTATGGACAGAGTCTCCCACCTGAGCTGTAGATCTCTGCAGCTCGTCCAGAGTCACCATGGGCCTCTTGACTGCATTTCTGATCAGCGCTCTCCTTGTTCGGCCTGTGAGTTTAGGTGGACGGCCTTGTCTTGGTAGGTTTACAGTTGTGCCATACTCCTTCCAATCTTTTAGTAGCCTAAGCCTGCTTTAAATTTCTCAATAACTTGATCCCTGACCTGTCTTGTGTGTTCTTTGGACTTCACGGTGTTGTTGCTCCCAATATTCTCTTAGACAACCTCTGAGGCCCTCACGGAGCAGCTGTATTTGTACTGACATTAGATTACACACAGGTGCACTCTATTTAGTCATTAGCACTCATCAGGCAATGTCTATAGGCAGCTGACTGCACTCAGATCAAAGGGGGCAGAATAATTATGCACACCCCACTTTGCAGTTATTTATTTGTAAAAAATGTTTGGAATCATGTATGATTTTCGTTCCATTTTTCATGTGTACAACACTTTGTGTTGGTCTTTCATGTGGAATTCCAATAAAATTGATTTATGTTCGTGGCAGTAATATGACAAAATGTGGAAAACTTCAGGGGGGCCGAATACTTTTGCAACCCACTGTATGTGTAGACATACTTGTCAGTTTTTCATCATAGTTTTCCTTTAATAAGATCCAAGAATTGGCAACTATACACCGCCAAGATCCCTATAAAATATTACTAGAGATATGGTGTAATGTACCTGAAAGCTGGCCACCAGCCACTTATGAGTTTTGAAATCTGACTGGGGCAGGCACTGTATTTCTTTGCAAGCCTAGAATCTGTATAGTCTTTGAGGAGTATGGACTGCTTAGAAACTTCCCACCTTGCTGCATGCATAATTAGCTGCACAGAGTAGGAGCTTGTTTACTTATTTACCACTCATGGACTAATCCATGGACACACCGGCAGATGTGGCCACATCTGGTCGCATCTGCAATCGTCGTTTGCAGTGGCGGTAACAAACTATTGTGTAAGCGACAAACCCACTCAAGTAAATAGGGATCGGAACGATCCTTAGCAACTTAATTGGACATGTCGGTAGTTCAAAAATGAACGATTGTTGCGGGTGTCATGCGTTATTCAACATTGTTTAACAATTTTTTATCAAACGATATTGCACGATATCATGAAAAAATAGTTTGTTGCACAAAATCATTCAGTGTGTATGGGCCTTTACACTCCCACATTACACTCTCTGTTAGCAACTTTATCTAAAGCTAGTTATACACTATGCAATATTTCTAACAGATGAGACCTTAGAATCAATAAAAACAATGACGCTAACAAAAATATATCAATGGCCTTGATTGATGTCTGGTCATTTTATCAGTTGAACATTACTAGGAAAAGTGTACTCTCGCCTTCAAGTGCAACTGAGAACTGAATTGCTTTGTGCTGTATGGAGCAGTATAAAGCTAGCATAGGTGGCAGAAAAATCAATATCAGATCAGATACCAGCTGGAATGAAGCGGAGCAGTGTGGTAGGTGAGGAAATGATCAATATGAGGGCAATATGAATTGTTTCACTGATCTCTGCAAACTATATGGTCAGCTTAAAGGGGCACTATAGCGAAAAATTGTAAAAGTTAAAATATGTGCAAACATAAACAAAGAAGAAGTACATTTTTTTCCAGAGTAAAATGAGCCATAAAAGACTTTTTTCCTATGTTGCTGTCACTTACAGTAGGTAGTAGAAATCTGACAGAAGCGACAGGTTTTGGGCTAGTCCATCTCTTCATAGGTGATTCTCAGCAAGGCTTTTATTCTTTATAAAGATATTCCCTAAAAAAAGATTTAAACAATGATGCTGGCCAGCCTCCCTGCTCGCTACACAGTTTTTTTGCAGTTGGACAGAGCAACATATTTTAAATTTTACAATTTTTCGCCATAGTTCCCTTTTAAGAGTTCCTCTATTTCAGCTCCTCCTGCACTCACTTATAAAAGTAGCACAGTGACCATTAAAATATGAGAGGGAAGAACATTGAAAAGGCCAGTAATTAAGAATTTATACTTTCAACAGAAATGCACTGCTAATAAATTGTAAGAGGATACCAAATGGATAATTCAACAATATAAAATATGGCAACAATAGCTAGCTTACCTGCTGTCCCTCTCAGGTACCTCCTTGATAGCAATTCTCACTTGATTACTAAGATCTCGTCCTGCATAAACCACTCCATGGGTTCCTTTACCCAGAACTACTCTGTCACCATTTTCATCATATTCATAATCAAACTAAAAGACAATATTAGATATTGTTTAATCACAAAAGTAGAATGTGAGCAACAGTAAAAACATGTAAGGCTACAGAAATCTAGGCAATTTTAAAAATAAGCATTATTTTGCCCTTTGTATTGTAAGCCTCAGTTAACTATGTGTTTCTCAGCATATGAAGGAGAAATTGTTATTTATATAAATTCCTCAAAGAATAACTTGGTGTTTAGAAAACAGGTTTACTATACTCAAATGTACCTATTTAGCCAGTCATCTCTAGTGTAACTTCTGAGAGACTGGATCACGGGATAGAAAGACACAGACTGAATATTTGTTGGCTAAAATTATATTTACAGAACGTTTCAAGTGGCTGTTTTGGAATGCTCACTGAACAAGACAAGCTGCCTGTCTCCCAGCTGACCAGTGTGTCCTGCTCTATGGAGAAGGAAGGGGAGGTCAGAGGCACCATTAGAACCATGCTGTGGGTATTTCCTTTAGGCCTCATTTCCATGGGCAGTTGATAGGCAGTGAAAAGCCTCTCAAACTCTCACAACTGCTTGCTGCTGCCTGGCAACTGCTCACTGCTGCCGGTAACTGCTTGCTGAGCACACAGTTCAACTGCCAATGGAAATAAGACCTTAAAGGCAGAAGGAATCTGAGGAATATTATGGCTATTATTCCCTACAGTTAGTGTTGCAAACATTCCTCACCACCCACTACAGCTTTACAGAGGTCCCCACAGTCAGCATGGGGTAAAACAAACCTTTCTATGGCTAAAATAGATCAGCTTTTGTATGGAATGGCCAATATTACTATGCAAATAATGACATTATACAGTAACTGTATTCAAGAATATTTGGAAACAACCTACAATAATACTGTAAACAATGAAAACTCATTGAATATACAAGCAAACTAAATGATTTATAAATTACTAACTTCAAGGGAATCTCCATCAAAATCCACTTCATCTGAGTTTTTACCATGTTCTTCAGTAATGCTGTTAACCATATCAAAAAATCTAAAACAAAAGGAATAGTGAGGTTCATTTCAGTATACACATAGACAAGTCTTTCATTCACTAGGCAATGGAAAATATGGTAATCCAAAATAAAATCCTGGAAGTAATGTATAACAACAGTAATAAATTTAGCTCCATTGATGTACTTGTCGATGATTTCCATTGGTTAAGACAAATGGACACATTAGAAGCCCTGCTGGGAAATGGACATATGCTAATGCGGGTGCTTCCAATACTACTACTAATAATAATAATAGTCATCATCATGATCCAAACATATGTATAGTGCTTTTCTCCTGATGGACTTAAAGCACTCAAGAGCCACACCCACTATGGTGGCTCAAGAGGCAACCCTGCAGTGTTAGGGAGTCTTGCCTTAAATGCCTTACTGAATAGGTACTGTCAGGATTGGAACCCTGGTCTCCCATATCAAAGACAGAGCCCTTAATCAGTACACTATCCAGCATAAGTGTTGTGCTGGGATGTTGTAAGTACAGAGAATTTGGGGGTCACCATATTAAACGGTGCTTCCATGTTCCACATAAGACCCTCCCATACTATAACCCCACCTCCTTCTGGGCACTAGAGCCGAGGATGAGCTCTTTGCCCATGACACTGGGTCAAGGGTGCTTTGAAAAAAGGGGAAGGCTGGGGCAGCCCCTTTTTTGAAAGGCAGCTCCAATGTTAAGAACTATGCAGACCAATACTATTGAGCTCCCCAGGCCAAATTCTTACATTCGCCCTCTCTGCCTTAGGCAATCTCAGCCTGCAAAGGGAAACAGAAATGAAAAAGGCTGGGGGTGGTGCATGCATATTGCAGGGATATTTTAGAAGCAGTTTTCCTGTTAAAAAAAAGTCTGGGGACATGCATATAAACATCCCTGCACATATTCAGCTGGCAAAAACTGCAGTTTTCACTCTCAGTGAAGCGATGGCTGGGCATCACTTTGTGAATTCCTGATCTGTCATTGCAGGCCATGCATGTTTCTGCACATTTTTAGCACCTGGGAGGTGTGATTATTGAAATTTGGAGCAATTATTTGTTTTTTCTATGTTTCTTCACATGCAGCTTGTTTAGCTGTTTTTCTAGCAAAGGTAGATTTACATATATTATGTAAATTAAGCCAATATAATTCCTTGAATTTCGACTTGCTATACATACTTTTTACAATGAAGTTCTGTGCAGAAGTAGATCTGGAAGTCATCTGAATTGTGCATCACATAAAGAAAGCAGCATCTTTCTTCAAACTTTGAAATGCTGAAAAAGAGTAATGAGTGAGCCAGTACTTGACTTGGAAGGCAACTGTTATGTTAACAAATGAAAGCCCATTTCCAGTCCATTTTATGAATCTCTGGTGTATGACTAGTTGTGCGCAAAAAAACAGTTCTTCATATATAAAATTTCCACTGACCAAGGAAGAGAAAAAAAAATAGGCACTAGGAAGATGGTGATAAGGAACATAGCACACACACCTCAACCCCTCCATTTAGCACCACTTGACGCAAGGTTTGGCTATCAGAGTCACTAACCATACCCATCTCTTCTGGTGTATGGTACGGAGCATGGCTACAGTGTAACTGATATTACCACAGACTCCATGGAGTGACTTATAGCGGAATTTGTTAGCCCCTTGTAAGCTTCCAGATATCCGCCAACACACACAAGTATGAGGATATCAGTAATACTAAACCATTCCCTCAAATATTTACATCACAAACAACTGACACTTGTCCTACAGTTCTTTATTTTAATTGTATGTCTTTTATACCAATAAATGAAGATTCATTACTCAAGGTGATACTGATCATTACTTCCTAAAATTATCTTTGGATCCTGTGGTGCCCGGGATTTGTATTTCCAGCACACCTGCCATACCTGATTGGATAGCCAGCCAGAGAGTGCGACTTCATCCATAGAGCAAATACTTGTTTAAAAAAATGACATTTCTTTAATTTAATAGAGCAACATTCTAGTGTATGAAAACAAACTACCAGTAGGCTTAGAATCCCAATGGGGGCCTGAATCATGGATCACAATGACCTGCAGTCTTGCAGAATTAGATTTATAGCCATTCAGAAAACAAATGAATGTATTTCACACAATTACATAGTTCTGACAATGTTTTGCTCTACACACAGGCATGTTTGTTGGCTTGTTATACCTCAACACACAGCCACTTGCTTTATTATCTTGTACTGTGCCGATCCATTCATTATATCCAACAGGCAAATGTTGTGCACCCTACATGTTGTGCAAAAATACAACACATGGTGGTACAGAAGAGGAAAAGTCAGACATTGCCTTATATGCAATATTAGATGTTATTGCAGATAGGACACTATGGGCCATACTCTATTAACATTTGTCCAAGCAGATAAGGTTTCATCTTATCTAAAAAATAACTTTTCAGCACTTAGCAATTGAAAAAAAGTAATAAAAAGTATGTAGACAGGCCACATCAAACTTAGTTTGAGTAATTTCTTGCTTGGTGGAAGCTTTAAAGTATTTAATTAAATGACAACAAAAGGGTTTTGGAGGCTGCTATATTTATTTTCTTTTAAACAATACCAGTTGCCTGGCTGTCCTGCTGATTCTCTGCCTCATTACTGTCAGATCAGACAAGATTAGCTGCATGCTTGTTTGGCACATTTGCAGCCAAATAGATCATCAGGAAAGCCAGGCAATTTGCATTGTTTAAAGGGAAGTAAATATGGCAGCCTCCATATCCCGCTCACTACAATTGTCCTTTAATAAGGTTTGCAAATATCTATGTACTTGGAGAAAACTCAGGAGAAAAGTTTAAAGGGAACCTAAATAGAGGGATATGGATGTTTCCTTTTAAACCAAACCAGTTGCCTGGCCATCCTGCTAATATCTTTCACTGCAGTAGTGGCTGAATCACACACCTGAAACAAGCCATGCAGCTAATCCAGTCTGACTTCAGTCAGAGCACCTGATCTGCATGCTTGTTCAGGGGCTGTGGCTAAAAGTGTATGCCCAGCATTAGAGACACAGGATAAGCAGGGGAGTCAGGCAACTGGTATTATTTTAAAAGGAAAAATCCACATCCTTCTCAGTTTAGGTTCCCTTTAAGGGCACTGAGCACCCTTACCATTTTTTTCCACAATGGCACAGTATGCCATTGGGGGGCCGAGGATTAGGGGAGCACCATCTCTTATCTATGAGGGAGATACACAAACAGCCTTCCTTAGGTAAGTAATG
This sequence comes from Hyperolius riggenbachi, assembly GCF_040937935.1. Lineage (NCBI taxonomy): Eukaryota > Metazoa > Chordata > Amphibia > Anura > Hyperoliidae > Hyperolius > Hyperolius riggenbachi. The sequence continues at coordinate 308,459,931 of NC_090649.1, forward strand.
GCACTCCCCCTAACCCCCGGCCACACCAAAAGCATACTGTGTTAGGAAGTTGAGGGTGCTCAGTGCATTTTAGGATATGCCCCCTATGTGTGGTGATGTGGTGTACTGCACAGTACATGGAGTGACTGTGCCCTTATTGTCCTTTATCATGGCTCACAATGTAATGACTATCACAGCCGTAGGAGAGCCAACTGTTGTGTTTTTGAATTGTGGGAGGAAAAGTCAGTACAAGCACAGGGATAATTATGTTCACATTTTTAAGTCTGAGATACAGTATTTGTAATTCCAGCACAGCCCACAGGTTGCTCTGAATACAATAAGCTATGAACAGTGCAATGCTAATGTTTCAATGTTGTCTACTTCTGCCATACAAAATACATCAACAGGTTTGCATGCTGTGAAAGAGGTACACATAAACTGCACTGGTCTTGGAATAGAGAGTGTCCTGCCAGATATTGTCAACTCAGTCAACTCAACTTTTTGCCACACTGTAGTAACATACGATGTATCATAAGCCACTGGTACATTTCAATGAAAGTTTTAGAAGGCAACAAAAAACATGCATAACTTACCTTACACCTCTTATGGAAGTTGCACTAAAATTCCACTCATGGATCCCTTTCTAAAACATTAAGAAAATAAATACATTTGATAGAGGCAAAAAAATAAATAAATATGCTATTAAATTAACAAATGCGCTAAAACTTCAGCCTTTTGTGTGAAAACAAGATTGATCCTAAGGGCCCATTTACACTTAATGAGTTGGTGTGCGTTAGTACGTGTTTTTCCATAGCAGTACATTGTGAAAAAGATTTTAGTTAAAATGCATTAAGTATGAAAGATGCCATTGCAAAACATGGGCATTACTTTGAAAATCAGTTTTCTTTCCGTTTTAACTGGGAGCAACTGATTAAGTGTAAAAGGGCCCTAACGACCATACATTGAGCAAGGAAATTAGGGGACATTTCCTCTATCACACATTCTTCACACACGATCTGAACCAAGTTTACAGGGTGATATACAACACCTCAGCGGATCACAACAGCACTGCAGGCCGGGAGTGCATATGCAGGATATAGTAGTTCTGTATAACTGTAACTAAACTGTAGACTAATGCTGGGGATACACGATACGTTTCTGCACCGTGTATCCGGCCAGCTGATAATATTCAGCTGGCCTGATCAAGCCGATCGACCCCCGCCCGCTCGATCCGCCGGCGGACAATGGCAGGGAATCGAGCGCTGATAAGGAAGTGCCGGCGGGGACAAGCGGTAATGAATCCGCACGGAGGAGCGGGGAAGTGGCTGGGGTCGATCCGGGGTCTAATCGGCCGCCGGATCGACCCGTGTATTCCCAGCATAACCCCAAAATTTATTCCATGAACAAAGTGAGTTTTTTTCCATGAGCAAAACCATGTGGAATTGTTCCTTGAGCTGACAAATGTTAAATGTGTAAAGTTAACACTCAGTTGCACTTGTTTATACCAGGACTGTAGAGTCATTTTGGGAGTCGGGGTTGGAGTCATTTTGGGTACCTGGAGTCAGAGTCTGAGTGGTGGTTTTATAAAATGAGGAGTCAGAGTCGGGAGTTGTATGATTTTGTACAAAATCCAAAGCCCTGGTAAGTATTAAACTAAGGAGTTGGAGCCAAGGATTCAGAGTCAAGGCAATTTTGGGTACCTAAGGAGTCTGAGTTGGATGATTTTTGTACTGACTCCACAGCCCTGGTTTATACATATTACAGCTCAAATAAATTTAATATACTCTTTTCTAAAGTACACATTGTCTGAAATGTGCTGTGCAACATGGCCACATATTTGCTAACTTGGTACTAGGAACAATATTAACTAAATAGCGTTAAAATTGATGTGTGCAGGCAGTGCACAGCGATTTTACCTTTACTTGCAGCAGTTATGTAATGTGTGTTGCACAGGTGACCTAGGTAATGCACATTACGCTACTTACAATACAATACAATAACATTTCTATAGCGCTTTTCTCCCATAGGACTCAAAGCGCTTAGGCTCTCTCAGATTCAGTAATTAGTAGGATGAAGTATTCACACAACAAAAGTTATATTTCTGCAAATGCCAAACTGAACAGGTGGGTTTTCAGTCTGGATTTAAACACGTCCAGGGATGGAGCTGTCCTGATCTGTTGAGGTAAGGAGTTCCAAAACGTAGGGGCAGCATGACAGAAGGCTCTGGGACCAAAAGTTTCCAAGTGGACTCTGGGTATGACTAGATTATTAGAACCTGTTGATCTGAGAATGCGGGGATTGCTACGCAGCTGCAACATATCTTTCATGTATCCAGGGCCTAAATTATTCAGGGATTTAAATGTCAGTAGGCCGATCTTGAATAGGACCCTCCATTCTATAGGTAGCCAGTGAAGGGAGTGCAGGACTGGCGTTATGTGGCAGTGGCGGGGTTGGTTGGTTAGCAGTCTGGCAGCAGTATTCTGTATCAGCTGTAGTCGGTACAAGACCTTTTTTGGAAGGCCAGTGTAGAGAGCATTGCAGTAGTCCAGTCGGGATGTGATGAAGGCGTGGACTAAGGTTGGCAGATCTTCTGGGGGTATGAGGTGCTTGATTTTTGCAATGTTCTTCAGGTGAAAATAGGATGATTTCACCACAGCAGAGATTTGAGTTCTGAACTTTAAATCCCAATCAATTAGAACTCCCAGGCTACGCACATGATCAGAGCTGCGCAGATCCGTGCCTCCTATTCCCAGTGGTGAAGACTGCAAGTTAAGTTGTTTTGTTATCATGCTCTGCCCTCCTATCAGAAGGACTTCAGTTTTGTCTGCATTTAGTTTCAGCCAGTTGTCATTCATCCATTGCTGTAGTTCACGTAAGCAGGCGTTTATAGTTAGAGTTGGGTCTGTCACACCAGGCTTGAAGGAAAGATATAGTTGAGTGTCGTCTGCATAGCAGTGGTATGTCAGGCCATGTTTTTGGATTAGTTTTCCCAGCGGTAACATGTAAATCGTGAAAAGCAGGGGAGAGAGGATTGAGCCCTGGGGCACCCCATACCTAAGTGATACAGGGGTGGACAGGAAGGGCCCCATAGACACTTTTTGGGTTCTGCCACTCAAGAAGGATTGGAACCACTGAAGAACTATGCCATCAATGCCGCAGTATTCCTGTAGCCTGTTTATCAAGATGTCATGGTCAACTGTATCAAAGGCTGCAGAAAGGTCTAGCAGTATGAGGATGGAGCACTCTCCTCTGTCTCTTGCCATGAGCAGGTGGTTGCATATTTGGATGAGGGCCGTTTCAGTGCTGTGGTGTTTCCTGAAGCCAGACTGGAATGGGTCATAACTGTTGTTTTGTAGGATTTTGGCTTCTAGCTGGAGGTAAACAGCTTTTTCAATTAGCTTGCCCAGAAAGGGAAGGTTAGAGACAGGTCTGTAGCTGGTCATTGCATCTGGGTCCAGGGAGGGTTTTTTGAGGAGAGGCCTGATGATTGCTTCCTTCAGTAAAGCAGGAAATATCCCTGATTTTAAGGAACAGTTAAAGGGACTCCGAGCAGTGCATAAACTATGGAAAGATGCATATCATTTTAAAGCTCTCTTTCTCCTCTTCCCAATGATATATAAACCACCACCCTACGCCTTTTAGTTTTCGCTATTTTCGCGATTGAAATTGCCGCGGCCGCAATTTCAATCGCAAAAATAAAGAAAACTAAAAGGCGTAGAGCGACGATTTAGGTGTCGCCAGAAAGAGGAGAAAGAGAGCTTTAAAATGATATCCATCTTTCCATAGTTACTTGTATTACAAAGGACGACACTTTCCCCAGTGTCAGCAGCTCCATTCAGCAGAAAAAGTCGTCCTGTGTAATACAATGTAACTATGGCAAGATGGATATCATTTTAAAGCTCTCTTTCTCCTCTTTCTGGCGACACCTAAATCGTCGCCCTACGCCTTTTAGTTTTCTTTATTTTCGTGATTGAAATCGCGGCCGCGGCAATTTCAATCGCGAAAATAGCGAAAACTAAAAGGCGTAGGGCAGCGGTTTATATATCATCGGAAAGAGGAGAAAGAGAGCTTTAAAATGATATGCATCTTTCCATAGTTTCTGCACTGCTCGGAGTCCCTTTAACAATTTTTAGGAATACCGGTACGAACAGGTCGGGGCAGTTCAACATGAACTGTGTTGGGCCAGGATCTAGGTCACAGGTAGTTAGGCGGACGTGAAGGAGGATGCTTGATGTGACTTCTTCATCAATTTCTTTGAAGTTTGACCAAGGTGTTACATTGTCTCTGCTAATGGTCTTCGGCGCTATATTAGGCTCAGATGCTGTAAGTTGGATGTCGGACCTTATAGCGGAGACTTTGTCTGTGAAGAAATGGGCAAATTGGTCACAGAGGTCCTTTGAAGACTCGATGTTAAGTTTTTGACATGCCGGGTTGCAGAGTTTTTCCACTGTGCGGAACAGTTGGGCTGGTTTGTTAACTGCATTTGCAATCTCTTGTGATAGAAAGGATGATTTTTTTCCCGTGATTACCTTTTGGTAGCTCTTCAAGTGGAGGATTAAGGCATGTTTGTCTTCTGGGGACTGAGATTTGCGCCACAGTCTCTCAAGTTTTCGGCCTTGTCTTTTCAGCTCTTTTATAGCGTTATCAAACCACTGTGCATGATGGTGTGGAGTAAGATATTTGGTGCGCAGAGGAGCAATGGTCTCAAAGGTGGAGGACACACATTTGTTGTATTTAAACACCAGAGTATCAGGGTCCAAGCTGGAGTCAGTCAATTCATCAAAGCTAAGGTTATCTCGGATATGTTGAGGTGTTAGCCCTTTTAAGCGGCGATATTTTATTTGATTCTTGACCTGGTGTTTGACAGCTGGTATTGAGAGGAAGAAGTGGATAGTGTGATGGTCTGACCAGGCAACAGGATTAATTTCCACATTGGCTATTGACAGCCCAGTATGGAATATAAGGTCCAGAGTGTGGCCTTTCCTGTGAGTAGCAGAGCTGATTGATTGGAGGAAGCCCAGTTCATGTAAGGCACGAGGTAGCTCTATTCCAAGTTTTGAAGAGGAGTCATCCACCCATGTATTGAAATCTCCAAGAACAATCCATCTGGGGTGTTCCAGTGTTAGGTTGCATAGGAGGTCTACAAGTTCCTTAAGGAAGTCTGAGTGTTTTTCTGGTGGGCGGTAGATCAGCAATATGTTAATGTTTTTCTCAGCTGAAAGTTGCACCCCCAAGCATTCAAACGAGTTGGTAGGACCTACAGTAAGTGGTCTGATTTTCAAAGCTGATCTAAAGCAAAGTGCAACCCCTCCTCCCCTGCGTTCTTTCCTGTTGCAGTATATCACAGAATAGTTTGTTGGCACGGCAGCCTCCAGGGTGGGGCCAACTGGTTCAGAAAGCCAGGTTTCAGTCAGGCAGGCCAGATCAGAAGACTCTATTAGATCATGTGCACAGTGCGCGTTACACTAGCAATGCACGCGATACCTAGGTAACTCGGGTTGAGCTGATTGCATAACGCTTTATGTAACTGACGTAAGTAACAGTAAAATTGCTGTACGGTACCTGTGCATGGCAATTTTAATGCTGTTTAGTGAAATAGTCTTAAACAGGCTTTTCATTTTCAGCTCTGCTGCTGTGATGAATATTCAAGTAAGAGTAATCAGACATGGTCTCTCCTGCTTATGGTGATGAATAGCACTTGCTAAATACGGCCTTTGTCAAAATCTGCCATACTCTGCTACTCAGTCTCTGAAGAAATTCTGCTTTAATTAGCAGACTGGTCAGATGACGACTTGCAAATTATTTCTATGTAAGACAGTTAATAGCTTATACAAAGCTATGCATGAGTGTGTATGACATTTTGCGGAACAAAGCATTCACAGAGCGTAATGCAAATTATTTCCTAGTATTTCTACACTGTATGGAATGTTAGGCTTTACCACACCCCTCATAAGCAGCCAATGGTGCTTTGGACTTGGGACCCACTTTATTGCTAGTGTAAATCTGCTCTGGCCAGGCACAGACTCATTCAGCACTCACTGTCTTCTGGAATGTATGAGCACTGCAGCCAAGGCATGCTCTGGCTGTGAAGTCACCAACTGAATGACAAATATAACTTGTAATAAGTGCAGTGGAGCAATGTGTGCGCAATATTATTCTTTATGGCATTTTGCTTTGGAAACAACATGGTATGATATATTTCTGCTGCTTTTTATGACCTTGGACTTTTTTTTTTATATAGATTTCCTGTTCCACAACTAACATTTACTGTATTTCCTGAATACTCTTATTTATACAATCCCTATGTATTACACATTCTGCTGCAGATGACATGGAAACTTTCAAATCTGCCCCGGTCCTCCAAAGAAGCTTGAGCTGTATGTTCCTACAAACACACCTAGTAGCGTCAGTTTGGTAAGATGCAGTCACCGGTTGATAAGAGGTCAGTTTATCCCTCAATGTTGCTATTGAGCAAGGACGTGTAACGATTGTGGAACTTTCTCCGTGATCAGCGCACAACGCGTGCGCTGACACGGCGGAAATCCTCCACAAGCGTATATTTGCAGGCACCCAGCAAAAGGTGCTACGCACCTGTAGAGGGAAATTCCTGTCGGCAGATGGCGCTGAGGAGTGCAGAGGAACCAATCCTCTGTACCTCCACAAATGCCAGACAGGAATTGTACGAAGCGCAGAACGCAATCGCAAGAGAGGCGATTGCGAATGAGATTGAGCAAAGAGACAGGTTGTATGTGTGTGCGCCAATCCAGTCGCCACCCCGCGACCGCGCACACACAACAGCAGATATGAAATAGGAACGCGATCGCGAGAGGTGCGATCGCCAGACGTGACACAAGGCAGATCAGAATAGAATACGAGGGTAGCAAAGGCACAGCAAATAATACAATAAGGAGATACGGAAAATAACAAACGCTAGCTAACCGCGAACACCGCACTCATTCGCAACAGTGCACGCGGTTATGCGCGATCTCCACGTGATAAGCACAATAGAGACAAGCACGCCTAACTAACCATTAACAGACAAACATGAAACAGAGGACGCGAGCGCTTGCTTAACGGTTACCTCACCGAGCCTCCAGCAAGCGTAGCGGACAAGACAGACACACGAAAACAGGGACACGCGATAGATAGGATCCACAGCACTAGCGAAAAGTGGCTAGCGCGATCCCAGAAGACAGAACAGAAGAGATAGCTGGTAGCAACCGCTGCACCAGCTATACTCCAAGAACAGAGATCAGAACCATTTCCAGTCGACCACCGTTGGGACAGGACAATGGCAACAGGCAAGACAAGACAGAACAGGCAATACAGATAATACAACCTGACTGGGCTAGAAGGGGAGCCTAAAGCAACCCCCAGGAATTAACTATACTAGATAGCAATGGCTGACACTCCAGCAGTGTCCATCAGGAGCAGACCATGGAAGGGAAATGACCAGCAAAGCCTTCTGGGAAACATAAAGCTCTTATAGTGCCAGTCATCAAAGAAGGCAGGTAGGGGATTTGCATAACGAATGTATGCAAATTCCCCAGCAAGAGAACAGACCAGAAACTTGCAATGGAAAGACAGGTCTCTGTTCCAGAGACCTGCAGCCCACAGACTAGAGGAATGGACAAACAGCTGTCTGCCTGTGCAGCCAGCTGAGCGGATCATCACAGAACGATAGGCAATGTGTCAGGCACAAAAGAATAGGAGGGGAAAGTAGGAAAGCAATACCTACAAGCTGCATTTGGCTGAGATAAGTAGGCACTCCGAGGAGGGTCAGGGGCCATCGTACACAAGGCCACCTAAGTAAAGAATCATCTAGCGTATGTACAATGCATTATCAGAAGCTTTTTTATTATATCCTGATTTTTTGTTGTTGCACAGGTTGCAGTATAAGTGCCTCTTTGCTTCTGCCTGGCCCTGATTTATTTTTCCCTAGCTTGGTTTTGGAGCAAGTGTAGAATGCTTTTTCTAGACTCACCTCCCAGTGTTATGCTGGGTACACACGTTGCGATTTTCTGCTCGATCCGCAAGATCGATCCCGGTCGATCGACGGCTGTATTCATCGAAACCCGATCAAACATGTCAGAAATAATCGATCGCTCGGGATCGAGCGGGAAATCACAATGTGTGTACCCAGCATTACATCTTTCTAGACTTACGTACCAGTGTTACATCTTGTCTCAGCAATTCTTTCTTCATCACCTGAGTCTGATATATTCTCAGAGATTAGTTAAGTCATTCCATTGTGTCTTTGTAGACAGACAATCAGCGTGGAGGGCAATTAGCTTAAAGGAATACTGTAAGGGGGTTGGGGGAAAAGGAGTTGAACTTACCCGGGGCTTCAAATGGTCCCCCGCAGACATCCTGTGCCCGCACAGCCAGTCACTGATGCTCCGGCCCCGCCTCCGGTTCACTTCTGGAATTTCAGACTTTAAAAACCACTGCACCTGCATTGCCGTGTCCTCGCTCCCACTGAGGTCACCAGGAGCGTACTGCGCAGGCACAGACTATACTGGGCCTGCGCAGTACGCTCCTGGTGACATTAGCGGGAGCGAGGACACGGCAACGCAGGCGCAGTGGTTTTCAGACTTTAAAGTCTGAAATTCCAGAAGTGAACCGGAGGCGGGGCCGGAGCATCGGTGACTGGCTGCGCGGGCACAGGATGTCTTTGGGGGACCATTAAAAGCCCCGGGTAAGTTCAACTCATTTTCCCCCGACCGTATTCCTTTAAGCTCATGACATTAATATACTTTTGTGATAAGTAATAATTATTTTGAGTGACAAAAAAATTACTTTTATTTGTATAATCTCAACTAAACCCTATTTACTATTATACAAGGTGGGGGTAAAACAGAGAGACAGAAACTAGGCAACTGTCTACACACTTTAGGTATTAACTGGTTGGGTGAGATATTTCCATGTCTATGTGTATTAAGACGCCTGTCACTTGTAGGAAATACTCAATATGACAAGTGCTGTAGCTGTACGCCTCACTTGGCAAATAACATCCACAAACTACTACAAACACCTGCAAGAAAAAACAAATCTGTGGCATCAAGAGATTAACTAAAATCTGTGTGTTCTCACCGACATTGACAACTACTGCAGAACACTGATAATATTAAGGTATCTTAGAATATGTAAGTACAGTACTTGTTATTCATATAATTACCTTGTCATCTGGTACGACGTGCCAAATGGATATTGTTTTCTCATCCGCTTCACTATTAATTGAAAGATAGGATGGTTGGTAGATCTTTGTAGGTTCCAGGATTAAGACCTAGATGGATAAAAGTTTTGTGAGAAGGAATAATGTACTGCAGGACGTTGCCATTTGTGAAAACAATATATATCACAATAAAACTATTCCCAAAGATAAAATAACAAAAATATACCTAGACTGAGCAGGGGGTGAAACCATCTGTTATAATGTTTACTTATCCCTTTTGTAGAGTATTCCTGGTGATGATGGGGTTAGTGTTTATGGTGCTATCTATTCCAACAATAGAGTGGTTAGAAATGCAACCCCACCCTGGCTAATGAGTCCAGGAATCCTCGTAAAGGGGATCATACATCTAGCAATGATGGGCAGATATGACCACGAGACAGATTTCTCTCTGAACCAGTGTTGCCAACCACGCGTAAATTTCCGGGCATACCGTAAATTGAAATTTAGCTGCCCGTGAATTCCGTAAGGAATTCAGCAGCGTCCGTAAGGCCAATCGGCCGCCCTGTGAGCAGGAGGGGAGCAGCGCAGAGAAGAGGGAGAACTGTGGGCACAGTGGGAAAGGGGGGACGTCTCCCCCCTCCTTCCCTCACCTTAGGGCTCCCCCTCCCTCACTCTCCCCTCCAGAACTAAGTGTGGTGCGGTGTTTGGCAGCGGGCGGAACTTACCTTCGTCTCGTTCCAAGCGCCTGAAGTTCTGGTGCCGCTGCTCTGGTCTGACCAGACTACCGGCAAATCCATTAGACCATCCCGCGCCTGCAACGGGACGGAGGTAAGTTCCGCCCGCTGCCAGCCTCCGCACCACATTTCTGGAGGGGAGAGTGAGGGAGGGAGAGCCCTAAGGTGAGGGAAGGAGGGGGGAGATGGCCCCCCTTCCCCAGTGTGCCCACAGCTCTCCCTCTTCTCTGCGCTGCTCCCCTCCTGCTGGGGGCACAACTGGCTACCTATTCTGTGGACATATACCCCTGCCTACATACACTGGGGACATATACCTCTGACTACATATACTGGGGACATATACCCCTGCCTACATATACTGGGGACATATACACCTGCCTACATATACTGGGGACATATACCCCTGGCTACATATACTGGGCACATATACCCTTGCCTACATACACTGGGGACATATACCCCTGGCTACATATACTGGGCACATATACCCCTGCCTACATACACTGGGGACATATACCTCTGACTACATATACTGGGGACATATACCCCTGCCTACATATACTGGGGACATATACACCTGCCTACATATACTGGGGACATATACCCCTGCCTACATATACAGGGGACATATACCCCCTGCCTACATATACTGGGGACATATACCCCTGCCTACATATACTGGGGACATATACCCCTGGCTACATATACTGGAGACATATACCCCTGCCTACAGATACTGGGGACATATACCCGTGCCTGCATATACTGGGGACATATACCCCTGCCTATATACTGAGGACATATACCCATACCTACAGATACTGGGGACATATACCCCTGCCTACAGATACTGGGGACATATACCCCCGCCTACATATACTGGGGACATATACCCCTGTCTACAGATACTGGGGACATATACCCCTGCCTACATATACTGGGGACATATACCCCCCGACTACATATACAGGGCACATATACCCCTGCCTACAGATACTGGGGACATATACCTCTGACTACATATACTGGGGACATATACCTCTGGCTATATATACTGGGCACATATACCCCTGCCTACATATACTGGGCACATATACCTCTAAAAACATGTACTGGGCACATATACCCCTGCCTACATATTCTGGAGACATATACCTCTGGCTTCATATACTGGGGACATATACCTCTGGCTACATATACCCCTGACTACATATACTGGGCACATATACCCCTGCCTACATATACTGGAGACATATACCTCTGGCTACATATACTGGGCACATATACCCCTGACTATATATACTGGGCACATATAACCCTGACTATATATACTGGGCACATATAACCCTGACTATATATACTGGGCACATATAACCCTGGCTACATATACTGGGCACATATACCTCTGGCTACATATACTGGGGACATATACCCCTGCCTACATATACTGGGGACATATACCCCTGCCTACATATACTGGGGACATATACCCCTGGCTACATATACTGGAGACATATACCCCTGCCTACAGATACTGGGGACATATACCCGTGCCTACATATACTGGGGACATATACCCCTGCCTATATACTGAGGACATATACCCATACCTACAGATACTGGGGACATATACCCCTGCCTACAGATACTGGGGACATATACCCCCGCCTACATATACTGGGGACATATACCCCTGTCTACAGATACTGGGGACATATACCCCTGCCTACATATTCTGGAGACATATACCTCTGGCTTCATATACTGGGGACATATACCTCTGGCTACATATACCCCTGACTACATATACTGGGCACATATACCCCTGCCTACATATACTGGAGACATATACCTCTGGCTACATATACTGGGCACATATACCCCTGACTATATATACTGGGCACATATACCCCTGACTATATATACTGGGCACATATAACCCTGGCTACATATACTGGGCACATATACCTCTGGCTACATATACTGGGGACATATACCCCTGCCTACATATACTGGGCACATACGGTATACCCTTGGCTACCTGTTCTGTGGACATCTCAACCCCTGGCTACCTGTTTTGGGGACATCTCTACCCCTGGCTACCTGTTCTGGGGACATCTATACCGCTGGCCACCTATTCTGGGGACACCTATAGACCTGGGGCTACCTATTTTTGGGGAACCACTGCTGTCAGATTAAGTGTATTTTGCTCTGATCGGATCTGACCAAAGTGAGATCTGTCGGCTGCACATACATAAAGTGGCCTTGTGGTTCCACATCTGCCACTTTGCTGCCTCCATCGCTGCTCCCCTAGTGTGATTGTGCTCTCTATGCATGCATTTATACTTTACCCGTCTGCTGTCACCCGCCTCGGTGCCCATGTGTCTTCATCTTCCTCCATTTGCATCTCACACACTGTCAGTGTATAGCACATGGCGCCACACATGCGCCACATGCTATGCACAAGCAGTGTATGATGCTCAAATGGAGGAAGCGGAAGACCGATAGGCACTGCAGCGGGCAACAGTGGACAGGTAGAGTATAAATGCACGTACGAGGGGCAGCAACGGAGGTTCCGTTGTGTTCGTCCCGATATCATATACCGCCACGGCCCGAGATATACCAGCATGTCCAATCAATACATGGAACCAATTTCGACCCAAAATTGCTTGCATCGTCAATCAGGCATGCTCTTGACAGCACCGATTTTCATTCGATAATTATCAAATCGGATGGTCGATCGGCTGCCAAGTCGAGTGCTGCATGGACACCATAGGACTCCTTACTCATTTGCCAGTTGTGTATAACGGACTCAGAACAAATAAGTGTTTTAATAATTTACTTCTGTATATTGATGGAAGTCTTCAGGCTTTTCTCCGAGAAGTTTTTTGTTTGAGGAATCTTGTCATGAGATACTGTATATATGTATTTTTTTTGTGATGGGGAAGGGCGTTAGCTAGATGTGCCTTTTGTGTGTGTTCCCTAGTGGCTATATACACTGGTTTTGAACATCTGGCTACAGGTCATGACCATTTGTTGCAGCATAAACAAAAGACATTAACAAATTAACAACAAAAACAAAAGACGTAAATACACAGTATTATTTTGGAGAAATATGTTCTAGTTACATTATTTTTGGCTAATCAAATGTCTGTTTTCAACTTACTGGAAATCGTACCACAGAAACATCTGAATTTGTGGATTCAACTAAAAAGTCCATCCAAAAATCGACAAGCTCCTGTTTGGGCGTAGGTTTCTCTACGTATGGTTTCTTAAACTTCTGGTATATCAAAATGGTCTCTACAACAGAATTTAAGTACCTAGAAACAAGAATTATTAAAATAAATAATAGTATTCAAGGAACCTAGATTTTTGCATACATTTTTCAACAACCCCATACTTTTCCTTCCAAAATGTGGAAAACAGCATAATCCGCAGATAAGCCTACCCTCCTACTTGAATAGCAAGCAGATGAGAAATTTAGAAAAGAAGCTGAACAGCCAGATGTGCCCCAAAACAGTATTAGATAGTCAGAGGTGCCCCCCAGTACAGAAAGCCAGTGGCACCTTTTTCAGTATAGGTAGCTGGAGTTGTCCCCCAGTATAAGTAGTCAGTGGTAGCCTCCAGCATAGGTAGTCAAAAGTGTGTCCTTCAGTATAGGTGCTCAGTGGTAGCTCCTCCCTGCATAGGTAGCCAAAGGTGTCCCACTCAGTATAGATAGTAATAGCTTACCCTGTATATGTAGCCAAAGGTATCTCCCTCACTATAGGAAGTGGTCTCTAAAGCTCTCTACAGTTGCTAATTCCATGCGGTCCACAGGCCGTAGCTACAATGCAGCATGCAGGGGCCAACTTGTGTCACTGCTCTGCTTCCCCCTTTGCTTGGCTGTAGGTTACTAGTCCCTGCTGTAGCAGCCAAAGAATTAGCAGCCCCCACTATGTCAGTAACAGCCACTGATTAGCAGCTGTCACTGTGCTATCTACACGCGGTATATGGTTCATTTCCCATGGAAATTTTTTATTTGACAAAGTGTCACAGGCATAGTGTATAACGGTAATCAGCAAACATGGTGTTTAATTTTGCTACTTTGGTCCCCAAGCACCCTCAAATAATGGCAATAAGGCCCTTTGTCTGAGGTGTGTGTGTGTGTGTGTGTGTGTGTGTGTGTATATATAATATATATATACACATATATATATACACATATATACACACATACACACACACACATATACATATCTATATATACAGTTCCCACAAACACTCCAGAGACAAGCTGCTTACTTATTTGCTTTCTCCCCAGACAAGCCCTGGACTGTGGAAGGGTCATTAGATTACAGTACAAGACCCGCTGAGATACAGAAACAGTTGTTTGGTGTACTCTTGAAATAATATGCAATTGATAATACTGGTTGTAACTAGGACTAGAAGTGGGAGAAAAGGAATTGCAGTTATTACTGAGCAGAAGCAATTTTGCTATAAATCCGTAGTAACCATACAACACAATTCTTGTGAGAGGCTAGGAGAGGGATTTATAATCATGCATATCTGCCTAGGTTAGCAGGATTTCAATTAAAATGCTGGTTAGAAGATAATTTGAAATGTTGACATAGTTTATCACATGCATAATCCCGAGGAGGCTTTATTTACAGTAGGCAGACTCAGTTACAAATGTTGGCTGAAATCTGGATATGTATCCGGGCATATTAACAAAACAGTTCTTGATGACATATCACATGATGACATATCACATGATGACATATCACATGATGACATATCACATGATGACATGTGATTATACGGAGCTGACTTATAACCAACACTTTATTTCCAAAGATTTAAAGCAGACCTGAACTATGAACTTCCTCTCTGCTCTAAAAGATAATCAACAGCATAATAGTCTTTAAAGAAAAAAAACATTTCATTGTTACAGCTGATACAAATCCTGCAATAAATCTGCAGTGTGTCTACTTCCTGCTTTCCTGGAAGCAGACATAGGGTTAACATCCCGTGTTTTCAAATTAGTGGCTTTGCTGAGGCAACAGAGATTCCTGAGCTGACACAGCTGAGAGACCAAATTGCAGTTGTGATTAGTCACAGATGAGGGGGAATTAAGCAAGGTGCATTTCTCTATGTTTTCCTTTTGTCCTGTGTAAGGGTTCAGGTCAGCCATATAAGATAACAACACCACAAAGTTTGGGAATCTACAGGTGCCCATTAACGGTACAATTTTTATCATCAGATGTTATCCTTTAATGCGATTTGTATGATCGAATTGTACAGAAACTGCAATTTGTGGCAAATATAAAGGTAAAACGTGTCTATGGTCAATTGGGTCAGAAAATGTAATCGATCCGAATGTTGGATTTTACGATCAAATTGAAAGAGAGAAAACGCCCTAATCAACCTGAATATAGGAACAATCGATGATTACCTTCCGAGTCGAAAGACTGAGTCGAAAGACTTGGAAAGAATCGAAAGACTTCATCTGATTAAAAAATTTGTACAGTTAATCGCCACCTTTACTCTTTGCATAAACACCTTCCAAGGTGCTGAAACGCTCACAGCAGAGAGCTACTTAGGCCTCGTTCACATTACACGCGTTGCCGACCGTATTTCGGCAACGCGTGTGGGAGGCATAGTGGAGTAGACTGCATTGTCTGATGATCACACTGCATGTGTTGTGGACACATGCTGCACTCATTTTTGCTCAAACACATGGCTGTCTCATTCACTACAGTGAGTGGGAATCAGCCACGCAACGCATGCAAATGCATATGGCGTGCGATCGTACATGTTGCATTCCGAATCCGATCGCACAGCCATCTCCATTTGATAATGTAAACAAAGTGTTGAAAAGTTAAAGCAATGTAGAGAAGCACTCCTCTTGCTTGTATTGTGATGTGCCCAGGCAGCCTGTCAGTACTACAGGCTATCTTCTGTAACAAACTGGAAAGCCGGCACCATCGGTATTATATGCTCTTTTAGGTTTATTCAATCATAAGCTGCTCATTACAGCGACGTTTCGGAATCAACATCCTTTTTCAAGCTAAGCAGCGTACAAAATGACATATACAGAAATATCATGCATTTCTATACTGACATACATGGATAATGGGCCAATCGTGGCCATGTATACTCACAGCCAATATGAGAGGTCCATTGTCTATCGGACCTGATGGGGAACTACAATGCCCACTACTCATTGGTCGCCATAATCAAAGACATCCCCCTCCAGGCCGCCCTATAGTAGCAGGGGTGGATTCGGTATTTGCCCCTGTTGCTAAATATTTAGATAGGATTCTGAGACCGTTTGTTTTTGGACAAAAATCATATTTACGAGACACACAAATGTTTCTTAATATTATCCAAAATATGGAACCTATAGTGGGAGAATGGCTTTTGGTAACTATGGATGTGGAAAGCCTCTACACCTCCATCCCTCATGATGGAGGTGTAGAGACAGTGAGATATATGTTGGAGACAGCATCAGATTTCTCTAGTGATCAAATTGGCTTTATCTGTACATTATTGGAGCTGATCTTGAGAAACAATTATTTTCGCTTTGGAGAACAATTTTTTGTACAAAGAAAAAATATCGTTTTTGGACACTATGGTTTGTAGAGTAAATGATAGGTTGATTACTGACCTATACGTCAAACCAACAGATGTTAATTCATTATTACATTATGACAGTTTTCATCCGCAGGTGACAAAAAATGCAATTCCAATGAGCCAATTCAAGAGGGTACAAACAATAGTGTCAGATGATGTGCAGAGAGATATTAGACTTAATGAGATCCAAGATAAATTTCTGTTGAGGGGTTATCCCAAGGAGATTATAGATGAAACGAGGATTAGGATACAGGATAGCCACATGGGACGACAACGTAGGAATGTCTCGGGACGCATCCCGTTTGTGTCAAGATTTAACACAGAAAGCAACAATATAGCTAAAATAATTAAAAAACATTGGCACTTACTTTCGGATACTTTCCCTGACATTCATGAATTTAAAAATATTCCATTGTTCTCCTTTAAAAAGGCCCCTACCTTAAGGGATAAGTTGGTTCATGCGGATATAGGTAGAGCTGATTCGGTCCGGCGTGGATTGACCCGCAAGGGCACCTTTCCGTGCCTTAACTGTGTGCATTGTAGTTCAGTGATCAAGGGGGATGAAATTTGTCATCCCTATAGAGGCACAAAATTTAAGATTAGAGGGTGTCACACATGTGACTCCTCCCATGTTGTATATGCTTTGAAGTGCCCTTGTGGGTTGATTTACGTTGGACAGACTATACAAAAGATTAAAAAACGTCTCTCCTCGCATAAACATGCGATTAGAGAGAAATTACGGTAGTTGAACAATCAGTTCCATTTCATTTTGTACAGATGGGTCATAATGTGAGTCAACTTAGATACCAAATATTAGAACAAGTGTTTCCACCGAGGAGGGGAGGTAATCTTCTAAAACAACTTCTATTTAGAGAGGCTTGGTGGATTAAGAAGTTAGATACAATGGAACCTAGGGGATTAAATAGGGAGCTAGACTTGACCCCATTTATGTAGGATTTTGTATCCATGTGGCACTGAATGTCCTCATCATTGTTTATGTTTATTTTTGTGATTTTTTATTGTTTATTTTTATTTTTATCTTTATTTTTTAATTTTTATTTTTTAATTTTAATTTATTTTTATTTATTATATTAATTTTATTTTTGCTTTAATTATTCTTTATATTATATATTAATTAATATGTACTTCCTCCATCTAAAAGGCACAAACTTGGGCTTCCGATTATGTGCACACTACAATGGCCTATGCGGTTGGGCGTGGTGTATCTCCCCGGTTACATCTCGATGCGGGGAGATGGGACACTTCCGCAAACATCGCCGTCATGGTAGGCGGTGGGCATGGTGTACGTCTTCCCCGCATTGGTCGCATGGCTGGCGGAGGGTGGTGCCGCCCCCTCCAGCTCCCGCCACCACAGTTCCCCATCAAGTCCACTTGTGACGGAGATGGGTGGAGCGGTGACGGAATACCCATGCGCACATACCGGGTAGATGCACTTCGCCCTGACACGCATTCTTCCGCTAGTGGAGAGAGGGGGGATGTCTTTGATTATGGCGACCAATGAGTAGTGGGCATTGTAGTTCCCCATCAGGTCCGATAGACAATGGACCTCTCATATTGGCTGTGAGTATACATGGCCACGATTGGCCCATTATCCATGTATGTCAGTATAGAAATGCATGATATTTCTGTATATGTCATTTTGTACGCTGCTTAGCTTGAAAAAGGATGTTGATTCTGAAACGTCGCTGTAATGAGCAGCTTATGATTGAATAAACCTAAAAGAGCATATAATACCGATGGTGCCGGCTTTCCAGTTTGTTAACAAAGTGTTGAAAATGCACTTCCATCATGACGTCCATTCTGGAGGTAGTTTTGTGCAAAATATTTTAACAAAAATAATAGCATGCTTGTTCTTTATAGCTAGACAAAATATTGTCCGCTTTACCAAATAAAGAAATACTAAGAATAGGAATCTACATAATGCATCAACCAAACAGTGTTATTAACTACTATAGCTATACTATACTATAAGATGCAGTGAAAAGGATTAGGTCATTTTCTAGTGAACACAAACACACCTCCTTAATATCCTTAAAGGATACTTCAATCTATAAAATAAAACGTTCACTTACCTGGTGCTTATTCCAGTCCCTAGCAGTCTGTTAGGTCCCACGGTGCAGTTCCACTCTGAGCCAGGCCTTCACTCTCCCCTCCGTAAAAGGGCAACCCGCAGCTGGATCAAGAACGTCTATGTATCTACAGACGTGCCGCACACCTCTTGTGATCGCACTTCTGTTGCTGGGAGCGCCCTGCGCTTGTGCAGCTCAGAGAGAAATGAGCTATGCAAACGCAGAGCACAAGAGGCGCACCCACACCTGCATGTCATCAAGAGGAGGTCAGTGCAATGGATCAGGAGATTTGGGTTACGGGATCAGCAGGGCATCTACTAGACGGCAATACCCATATCAGTAATCGGCGCCCAGGTGATGAGATGGGTGTCCAATGCGGTACTCCTAGCTGATCAGGAAGGGATTAAATAGAGGAGCTAGTAGTCTTATTTTGTAGACGATCAAGTAAAAATAATTGTTATTTGGGCGCTATGGGTTAGTGTTAGGTATTGGGAAGGCGAGGTTATTGGTAGCCAGTAGGAAGCGGGGTTAGTGTTAGGCACTAATAGTGGAGGGGAGAGAATGAGTGCCAGGTAAGTGTATAGTAAAATAAAGGTAATTTAAATTACCAATATTTTTACTAGCAGCACCATTCAGGCCCCAACTCACGTAGTTGCTCTCCTACACAACTCAAGTGGAGGGGTGCTGATCTATAGGGACACATATCAATACTTCTGTGGTGGAGGAGCACAGCTTAGAAGTAAAGAAAATGTGGCATGGTAGGTATGTATTAAACAACTGCACTTTAAGCCAAGTTCGCCATGGTGTCTGAAAGGGCAAGAATATTTTTTTTTAGTGTACCATTTAAAAAAATAATAATTATAGGCTCCTGCTTTAATGTGTGTCACACTGTTTATTGGACTTAAGTTTTGCTATAATGCAGCATATAGCATAGCGTATAGCAGCCATGACCAGAGGGTAGAGCTGGGACCTCTGGTACAGGATATTTTACCAATCATGCACTGGGGTATTTAGTGCATTGGCATTTTTCCTACCAAGAACCTTGGAATTCCTTATGAGGACATCCAGTTTTAACAAGGAATGAATATCGAACAATGTACCAAGAGAAATATTTGCAGACATTTATGTCTTTAACAAAGAAAGAGATAGCAACATACCATGCAGGTGTCTTCAGTTTGAAAAGTCTCTCTGCCGCCTGGATAACTTTTGTTTGGTCATTCGCCAGCACACTCGCCCCCATATAGTAGCCAACGTCCCAGTAACTCTGCACCTTTTCCAGGTTTCCCTTTTTACCTAGTAGGCTGCTAATTTTCACTCCTGTTTAAACAGAATAAAGATCAATAATGTCTACAAGTATAAAACTCCTTGACAGGTTAAAAAATTCTATAGTCCGTAAAAAGGAGTACTAACTCATAAGTAAAACAACATGTTTCTAGGGCTATGTATGTTACAGTTTAATGTGGACCTGAACTCTTGCACAGAACAGAAGGGAAGCATAGAGAAATGCACCCTGTATATGTGTGTGTGTGTGTGTGTGTGTGTGTGTGTGTGTGTGTGTGTGTGTGTGTGTGTGTGTGTGTGTGTGTGTGTGTGTGTGTGTGTGTGGTGTGTGTGGTGTGTGGTGTGTGCGCGCGTGCGCGGTGTGTGCGGTGTGTGCGTGTGTGCGGTGTGTGTGGTGTGCGCGTGTGTGTGTGTGTGTATGTATGTATGTATGTATATATATATATATATATATATATATGTATATATATATGTATATGTGTATGTATGTATATATATATATATATATATATATATATATATATATATATATATATATATCGCGAGAGAGAGAGCGAGAGAGAGAGTTTGTTTAGTGTTTAGCCTCTGTAATTCACCCTCATCTGTGATTAATCTCAAATTGTAATTTGATCTTGCAGCTCTGTCAGCTGACTGCCACAGAACAGGTAATTGGTAAACACAGGATGTTAATCTCCTATGAAAGCAGGAATTAGACACACTGCAGATTTATTGCAGGATCTTTATCAGCAGTAACAAAGAAATGTTTTTTCTTTAAAAGGTTAGTATGTTGTTGCTTATCTTTTAGAGCAGAGAGGAAGTTCTGAGTTCGGGTCCGCTTTAATGACTGGTTCAGGTCAGTGCACCATGTAGCCTATAAATTATCTACCCAATTAAAGTTTGTTATCTGTGGGCTGCTGATAAACCACTCCATCTTAAGGTCCGTACACACACCTCTTTGATAGATGTAGCCAGTGAAAATAATGCCTGGTGTCCCATAATGGAGGAGAACGTTGCATAGCTAAACAGCCTATGTTAAGCATCACTGAGAGAGAGAGGCTACATACCAATATATAGATATAGTGTTTATAATGCTGAAACCATAAAAGTGGGTAACCTGAATAATTTACTGCATTGTACCATATGGAACTACAGTGCCTCTAATACCTTTGGGGAACTAAATAGCTGAAATATAATAATATTTTTTTTGCTTAAAACAAATGTATTAATCCGCCCCTCCGATGTTGCAGAGCAGCAGGAACCAGCCTGCCAGTCTCTGTACAGTACAAGGCTGCCACAGGTGATTTATAAGCACTCAAGAAAAGCAAGACGCTGGCAGAGGCCATCTCAGCCTCTGGGAAAGCTCAGCAGCTGTCAGCATTTCAGCTTCATGTCACCTTACCATTCAGACAGCACAGCTTCCAGTCACCAGCAACTACATCCAGTTTTTTTCCTGTGCCACATATTTAGGCACTTTGAAGGTCTTTAGCTTCTTTTTTCCTTTGTTAGGGGTAAATGGTCAAAAGCAGGTCTGCTAGCAACCTCAAATAGAAAAGTACTGCCAACCTGTATAGTATTAAGGTGGTTTTGTAATTTTCATCTGGCACAATTCCTTGTTTCCGCTTTATACCTGGATTCAAGCCAGTTGACTGTTACTGTGTTGATGTGATGTAAACACTACACAGGGGACCGTAGTAACTGGTATGGATGGGAATAACAGCCAGACTTTAAACTTATGAAAATGTAGACTGCTCAGTATACTTATATGCAAAACTTCAGTACCTACCAGTAAAAACATGTACATTATAAAACACAGGTCGGCACGCATTTAGAACTTTTTGGATTCCAGTACAGTAAGTTGTAAAAAAAAAAAAAAAAAAAAAAAAATATAGTTTTTTTATCTGTACAAATGAGGCAGTGAAAAAGAAAGTCGAATTTAGCCCCATATCTTGAAAAGAATATAGAAGGCAAAACACTTATCTGATTGAAGAAAAGATGTTGATCACTTTTAAGGGCCCATTTCCACTACACACCATCCAAACTGCATTCAATTTAAGTGAATGGGACCATGTCCACTGACTCTGAATTTTCAGTCGTGATACGATGCGTAGCGGTGCGGTTAAATTTATGGATAGCATGCTGCAGATTTTCGCAGTTGGCATGTGGGTCCCATAGGGATTATATTGACCCGCACTGGTATGCATCGCGGCACGACTGGACGTGCTTGTGGGTGAATGCAGTGCGGCAATCGCACCGTGGCAATGCGGCCAGTGAAAACGGATCCTTAGTGATGAAAATGTAAAGGGTCAGTACTTCTGTTTGTTTTGCAATTGAACAAAGCTGATTTTACATCAGACTGTTATGGCTGTTTTGCAAATGAACAAAGTTGATTTTACATCAGACTGTTATGGCTGTTGTTTAGAATTTAGTCTTAAAAATTCAGATCTTACGTTGAAAATAAAAATACACCTGCTATTTACCATTAGTACAGTACATACAATTAATTATCTCAAAAGTTTATTTTCAGTTCATATTTGCATTAAGAACCAAAGCACTTTTCTCTCAATGCTCACCCTGTGATCACTATGATTGGCTCACAGCAATCACCGGGTCAGAAGCCAATGACACTGGATCCTGATCAGTATATCCTACTCAGCTGCGATTGTGCAATGTCACAGTGGGAGTGTGTGAAGCCAGCAATGTTAAATCTTTGCCGTGTTAGGATTAAAAATCCATAAACACGGCATAGATTCAACTATGTGCAGTCTGGACGTGGTTAATAATACCATGGAGAGGATGGCAAAATCATGCATATGGTCGGGGCATCAAAAAATGTCATCTTGGGTCTGACTGCTTTACATTATATCTACATATGGTGCATCCCATATGCACAGGTGGAGGTCTTAGTAAAGGGGGCCCCTACACTTAACGATATTCCTGCCGATATACAGCAGATTTGATCACTGTGATCGAATTTGCTGTGAAATCGTTGCGCTGACGCTGACCGAACGATCGATTTCCGTCCGAAATCAATTGTTCCCGTCGACCTGTCCGTGCGGAAGATTTTGCTCGATCGCCGGCGGGTCGGGAGTGTGTCGATAGCGGCGTTCGAATGTCCGACGACTGACGCTAGCGGCAATACATTACCTGTTCCGCCGGCGTGTGTCCCCGCGGTCACTTTTCCACGCTGGGCTCCGGCTGGCTTCACTTACTTCCTATCCCGACAAGAAGTTGAAACAGTAGACCGCCCTCTACTGTTTAAACTTCCCCCGAAAGAAAGTAAAGTGAAGCTGGAGCCCTGGAGCCAAGCGTGGAGAAGAGACCGTGGCAGCTCCACAGATTGTGAATCGGTTTCATAGTGAAATCAACTCAAAATCTGTTTGCAGTGTAGGCAGCCAATAGATCCCTCTTTGATCAGATTCGATCACAGAAGGATCTATCTGCTGGTTGATCTGGTGGCAATTGACCAGTGTATGGCAGCCTTAAGAGTTGTTTGTTGATAGCTTTGTGCTCTTACTACACCCAGCTCACACTACGTTTTTACCAATCTATAGTCATGCTATATGCATGTTCTGTGTCCCTACACAATATTTATCTGTAATCATTCAGCCTCATGGAGCGGATGGCTTGTGAAACATGAAATATACTGTATCAATATACAGTAATTGTTCCAAGATCAATTATTACAATACTGAAACTCACATGGTATGAGAACAGTTGTCTTCTACTGTAGTAGTAATACTATTATTATGGACAGTGAAATAATTTGCCTATAATTTGTTAGTGCTTTATTTGCATCACACAGCACCTGCTCAATGACCCTTATTCAATTAACTTTTTCTCTTAATTTTTCACCTAGAAGATAATTTTTCCTTTGTTTAAAATACATTTCCAGCACTCTGCTATTGAAAAAGTCCCCAAAAAAAGTCGGTGAAAAAATACTGTCAAAATTATTCTGAATATTTTCTTGCTTGATGTTGGCTTAAAAGACATTTTATTGATAAGGTGTGAAAAGATCATCTCAGAGATAACTTAGGAGAAAAAGTGAATGAAACATGGGCCAACATCCTCTAAATCTGTAAGATTTGAGGTTTGATAAAACATTTAACTGGATATTGTGATTATATCCACTAGTGGTCTGTGAACATAGATTTCATGGTTTCTCCCCAGTATCAATTTGAAACCCTAAACTATAATCTATATTCCCCATTTTCATTTATACATAGTTATTAGTAAACTATATTCAATTGACAGCTATGTATATTAAAAAAAAAATATGAATAAAGATGGCCATACACTACAAAGGTGGCTGTACAGTATTATGCTGGGGATACACGGTACGTTTCTGTACCGTGTATCGAGCAGCTGATCCGGCCAGCTGATAATATTCAGCTGGTCCGATCACGCTGCTCGACCCCCACCCGCTCGATCCCCGCCGGCAGACAATGGCAGGGAATCGAGCGCTGATAAGGAGCGCCAGCGGGGACAAGCGGTAATCGATCCGCGCGGACGAGCGGGGACACGGCTGGGGTCGATCCGGCGGCTAATCGGCCGCCGGATCGACCCATGTATTCCCAGCATTAGATATGTGGTAGATCAGGAAAATGATTGTTTTCTTCCAGATATTGATCGGTTGCCTGTTCCATCCCTGCACCATAAAACAGCATACATCTTGCCTAATATTGCTCCTACCTTACTACTCATTTAGTTGAGGACTTTTTTTTTTTTTTAGACAAAGTAGGTGAGCTTTCCTTAGATACACCACTAATCACCTAATACTTGACTGAAGATACA
This sequence comes from Hyperolius riggenbachi, assembly GCF_040937935.1. Taxonomy (NCBI): domain Eukaryota; kingdom Metazoa; phylum Chordata; class Amphibia; order Anura; family Hyperoliidae; genus Hyperolius; species Hyperolius riggenbachi. The sequence continues at coordinate 308,484,596 of NC_090649.1, forward strand.
CAAACACTTGCAGTATTTTTTGAAAGGGTGAAGCCCAAATAAAGCATACCGTATTTTTCGGCATATAAGACGCACTTTTTCTTCCCCAAAACCAAATGCACAAAAAAAAATGTTGCAGAGTGCGCAGGGAAGCGCTTACCCATCTTGCCGCCATGTTCCTCTTCCCCTCGCTTCAGCCGCGATCATCTTCACCTCCTCAGGCGCAGTTCTCGGATGCCACCTTCGCCTCCAGGTCCTCCGCTCCTGTGAAGGGGGAAAAGCATTAGTGGCATTGTCCCCCTCTCCTGCCGCGATCCGCTCGGCGCTGCCACTCACGGAAAGCCGCCGCCGCCTCTGCCGCTACACGCAGAGTGTCCATCCTCTTGCCCTCTTACTTCCCGTTTACATCACGTGCAGCCGCGTCATGCGTAGCCCCAGCCGCGTTGCATGACGCGGCTGCACATCATGTAAACAGGAAGTAGGAGGACAAGAGGATGGACACTCTGTGTGTAGCGGCAGAGGGGGCGGTGGCGACTTTCCGTGAGTGGCAGCGCCGAGCAGATCGCGGCAGGAGAGGGGGACAATGCCACTAATGCTTTTCCCCCTTCACAGGAGCGGAGGACCTGGAGGCGAAGGTGGCATCCGAGAACTGCGCCTGATTCCTGGAAATTGGCCTCCAGCATCTGCTGATACTGAGTGGAATCCATGCGTCCCTCAACTTTCCCAAGCCCTGCACTGACCACACAGCATGATGTAACCACCACCATATTTTACTGTACGTAGCAGGTGTTTTTCTTGGAATGCTGTTTTTCCTCCATGCATAACGCCCCTTGTTATGCCCAGATAACTAAATTTTAGTTTAATCATTCCACAGCACCTTATTCCAAAAAGAGGTTGGCATGACCAAGTGTGCTTTAGCATTCCTCAAGCGGCTCGGTTTGTGCTGTGGGTGGAGAAAAGGCTTCCTCTGCATCACTCTCACATACAACATCTCATTGTGTAATGTGTGCCAAATAGTTGAACCATGCACAGTGACTCCATCTGCAGCAAGATGATGTTGTAATTCTTTGGTGCTGGTCTGTGGGTTGACTGACTGTTCTCACCATTCTTCGCTTCTGTCTATCCGAGATTTTTCTTGGTCTGCCACTTCGAGTCTTAACTTGAACTGAACCTGTGGTCTTCCATTTCCTCAATATGTTCCTAACTGTGGAAACAGACAGCTGAAATCTCTGAGACAGCTGAACAATCATTGTCTTCAGGTCATTTGAGAGTATTGAGACCCCCATGTTGCTACTCTTCAGAGAAAATTAAGAGGAGAGTAACTTACAATTGACCCACTTAAATACTCTTTCTCATAATTGGATTCACCTGTGTATGTAGGTCAGGGGTCACTGAGCTTACCAATCTAATTTGAGTTCCAATAATTAACTCTAAAGGTTTTGGAATCAATAAAATGACAACAGTGCCCACATTTATGCACCTGCCTAATTTTATTTAATCAATTATTGGGCATTTTCTGTAAATCCAATAAACTTTATTTCACTTCTCAAATATCACTGTGTGTGCCTCCTATATGATATACAGTATTTAACCGACATTTTTTATTGTAACAAGCAATGATTTATACAGGAAAATCATGACTATTAACAAGGTTGCCCAAACTTTCGCATCCCACTGTATATATATATATATATATATATATATATATATATATATATATATACACAGTGGGATGTATATATATACATACACACACAGTACAGACCAAAAGTTTGGACACACCTTCTCATTCAAAGAGTTTTCTTTATTTTCATGACCATGAACATTGTAGATTCACACTGAAGGCATCAAAACTATGAATTAACACATGTGGAAGTATAGTACATAACCAAAAAGTGTGAAACCACTGAAAATATGTCATATTCTAGGTTCTTCAAAGTAGCCACCTTTTGCTTTGATTACTTCTTTGCACACTCTTCGCATTCTCTTGATGAGCTTCAAGAGGTAGTCACCTGAAATGGTCTTCCAACAGTCTTGAAGGAGTTCCCACAGATGCTTAGCACTTGTTGGCCCTTTTGCCTTCGCTCTGCGGTCCAGCTCACCCCAAACCATCTCAATTGGGTTCACGTCTGGTGACTGTGGAGGCCAGGTCATCTGGTGCAGCACCCCATCACTCTCCTTCGTGGTCAAATAGCCCTTTACACAGCCTGGAGGTGTGTTTGGGGTCATTGTCCTGTCCTGTCCAACTAAACGCAAACCGGATGGAATAGCATGCCACTGCAAGATGCTGTGGTAGCCATGCTGGTTCAATATGCCTTCAATTTTGAATAAATCCCCAACCGTGTCACCAGCAAAGCACCCCCACACCATCACACCTCCTCCTCCATGCTTCACGGTGGGAACCAGGCATGTAGAATCCATCCATCCCTTGTGTTCTTTAGCCCAAACAAGACTTTTCTGCTTGTTGCCTGTCCTTAGCAGTGGTTTCCTAGCAGATATTCTACCATGAAGCCTGATTCACACAGTCTCCTCTTAATAGTTGTTCTAGAGATGTGTCTGCTGCTAGAACTCTGTGTGGCATAGACCTGGTCTCTAATCTGAGCTGCTGTTAACCTGCGATTTCTGAGGCTAGTGACTCGGATGAACTTATTCTCCGCAGCAAAGGTGACTCTTGGTCTTTCTTTCCTGGGGCGCTCCGCATGTGAGACAGTTTCTTTGTAGCGTGGATATAATAAAGATATAAAATTTTATATCTTTATTATATCCATGTGTACTCCTCCTTACCATTGAGAGGCTTCCAGCACAGTAATCCACGTTGCGCAGGGCCAGTAGCGCCGTACAGAGCTTTCTGGCGTTACCCGGCAACAGATCCATCACTTCCTGGAGCGAGTGACGTCACTTCCGTCCCGCGTCAGAGCTTAGTCCCCGGCTCGGCTAAGAGGGACAAGGCTAATCCGGGCTGCGTACGCTGTGCCAGCCACATCACAAACAGGTGAGACCTGTCCTATTGGTGCATATTACAGCTGTGCAAAGGACTCAGAGCGCCCCTTCCTTTTTTATTTTTTCTGCAGTGGTTATATCGGGAGCAGCCGAGCCCAAGACTGTGGGGGCCAGATCGCACTAAGGGGCACACACTAGCCCTACATTGCTTTTGGACGTATTAAACCCGACAGGGAACACCTGTGAAGTGAAAACCATTTCAGATGACTACCTCTTGAAGCTCATCAACAGAATGCCAAGAGTGTGCAAACCAGTAATCAAAGCAAAAGGTGGCTACTTTGAAGAACCTAGAATATGACATACTTTCAGTTGTTTCACACTTTTTGGTTATGTACTATACTTCCACATGTGTTAATTCATAGTTTGGATGCCTTCAGTGTGAATCTACAATGTTCATAGTCATGAAAATAAAGAACATTCTTTGAATGAGAAGGTGTGTCCAAACTTTTGGTCTGTACTGTACATGCACACAGTATATACTGATGTATTTTGTCCCAAAGTAAAATGCACTGTAAATTTTTCCCATGTCACTGTCACATCAGGTAATAAAACTGACAGGTTTTAGACTAGTCCATCTCCTCATAAGGGATTCTCAGGGTTTTATGGGTTTCATGTACAAAATCACTTACTAAGCGATAATATTATTATTATCAGTATTAAATTGCATTGAAGGAATAAACTGTGGTATATAATACACTGCTGTCTGTAATATCACCACTCTAGTTTTAATAAATTATATTTTATTGGGATTTTATAATAAACCGTGGTTTATTTTTGTAATGTTATTTAAAATGCACAAAAATAACAAATACCTATTTTACGAAGCTCAAATGACGAATCAAACTGTTGCCCAGCTGCCAGGAGAAGGACTGCATAATTAATTCCAGACTGAAGGGTCGGCTCAGATTCAAATGCTTTCCGATACCTAAACAAACAGATAAGGATTAATATGTAAACATAAGACTTGCACTACAATGCCCCAGAGTATCCCATGGCACATACCGTAAATGGCATACCATATTAAAAATATTCCTTTAACTCCTAAATCCCTCAAGACTCACCTTTTCATGCTCGCATACCCCCCTACACCAGCACCATAATATGTTCTGTTGGACACCCCTCAACAGATGCACCTATTGTCTCCAACTCCACCCTTTAGATTGTAAACTTCTGGCAGGGCCCTCCTCCCTTTCTGTCAATCACCCCTCTCGTGGACTAGAACAATCTCTATTTTGACCTATGACACTGTACTGTTATCAAATCATTTGCATGATCTTGTTTTGTTGTGAGTTTCCTGTATGTCATACCTTGTAACCCATTTATCTATTGTGCAGCGCTGCGTAATATGTTGGCGCTTTATACATACAATAAATAATAACTTAATGTTTATATTGTAGATGACCAAAATGTTGTTTTTCCTTCTTGCAGATTGAATTAACTTGTATCAGTAAGGCCTCTTGCACACTGCAAGCGATTCAGATTCAGATTCCGCTTTTTAGACAGTTTTTACATCCGATTCAGATTCCGATTTGCAGTTTGCTCCCTGCACACTGTAAATCGGAATCTGAATCGGATGTAAAAACTGATTAAAAAGCGGAATCTGAATCTGAATCGCTTGCAGTGTGCAAGAGGTCTAAATATGATTCCTATATCTGTTTTTAAGAACTGGGTGTGTCCCTGTACATTTTTATTGTTATTCTTTAACAATTGTCAAATTTGAACACCTGCAATTCATTTTTGTTCTTTATACAGTTTACTAGAGTGGAACAAATACTTAGCATGACTTTTCACACCTCTTTTGATAGCATATCTAATCGACAAGTGTCAGGCTAATTGTAGACCAGCTACAGTATTTGTAGCAAAGCGAACAGACCTGGCTGCAGTTCTCTGTTCAGGATAAGTATCAATTATGATGTACAAAAAGGTTGTGTAAATCAGGAGAAGTGAGTTACTCTGACAAATTTACTATGACACTGCATCTTGTTTATACATATTAATTCTGCTACTCCTTAGTAGTATTGCATTAAAGGGAACCTGAAGTGAGAGGAATACTGCGGCTGATATCTTCATTTGCTTATAAACAATACCAATTGCCTAGCTGTCATGTCAGGTGTGCAAATTCACACCTGTAACAAGCATGCAGGCAGTGGAGTCAGATCAGTTTCAAAGCATTTAGGCCAGTGACCTAAACTATTAGATGCAAAGCATAAGCACAGAGGCGAGGCAACTGGCATAGTTAGAAAATTAAGATAGCATTCTCCTTACTGTGGGCTAGAAAGCACAAAACTAGTGCCTGTAAACAGCTGACTGGAAGAGAATTCACTGTCTGCCTTCAGCCTCCCATGTGAAGGAGGCCTAAGTTGTCTAAAATTGTCAGGTTAAGAATCACAAAAGCAAAGAAAAGCTGAACTACTGCAAGTCTTTGAGTAAAGAGCAGCCAGATTTGCACTACGATCCACTCATGTGACAGGAATTAGCCAATTAGAGACTTACATTTATTCATAGTCTTTATTTTACAGGAGGCCATGACAAATACTTTATCCTCCTTGTGGAAAGTAGGCTGGGAGTTATTAGACTAGTTTATATCTTTCAGTTCAACTTTAAAGGGCCACTATCGCGAAAAAAGTAGGCAGTTAAAATCTGACAGAACAGACAGGTTTTGGGCCAGTCCATCTCTTCATGGGGGAATCTCAGGGTTTTCTTAGTTTTTAACAGCATTTCCTGAACAGCAGTTGCAAAGTCTAACTGACAAAATAGTGTGCAAGTGAGTAGGGAGGCTGGATGGTATCTTACTATTTTGGCAGTTTTACTGTTCAGAAAATGCTGTTGAAAACAAAGAAAACCCTGAGAATCCCCTGAGGAGATGGACTGGCCCAAAACCTGTCGATTCTGTCAGATTTTATCTGCCTACTTTTTTCGCGATAGTGGTCCTTTAAAGATAGTTTTAAATTGTTTATTGGATATGATTGAATCCCACTATTTACTTTTGTGCCTTCCCCTGTGTTTTGAAGTAGGAAGCAAACTGTAAGTTATGTTTAAAAACATGATTAGTCAAACCAATTAAATATGTATGAGCCACAAATGTTTGCAGGCTTTTCAAGACAGTAATTAAGAGAAGAAGCTATATTAACTCATTCATAACCAAACATAATTATTCTTTTTATATGACATCCTTACTTCTGTTGATGGCACTTCAATAATGCCAGTCCCCCAGGCTTGCTGCCTAGGTGTAATACTGGACTCAAGTCTCTCATTCAAACCACACATTGACAAACTACCCCCCTCTTGTTGCTTTCACTTAAAAAATATCTAACGCATCTGCCATTTTCTCCGGAAGGACACTATCAAACTTCTGGTGCATGCCCTGATTATTTCACAACTAGACTACTGGAACTCTGTAGTGCGGCCTCCCTGTCATCCATTTAGCCCCGCTACAGTCCTTCATGAACTCTGCTGCACAACTCATTCACCTCTCCTCCCGCTTATCCAGCCCAATCCCCCTCTGTCAGTCCCTTCACTGGCTGCCAGTTACACAAAGGCTGCCAGTTACACAAAGGATACAAAGCTCTCCACAACCTAGCTCCTTCCTATCTAAATCAACTTATCTCCAGATACCAGTCTACATGCAACCTCCGCTCTACTAACAATATCCTCCTGTCTTCTCTGGTCACCTCTTCTCACTGCTGCTTACAAGACTTCTCTCGATCCTCTCCTCTGGAATACTCTCCCTCAACACATCCGCCACTCACCCACACTTACTCTTTTTAGACACAATCTGAACTCACCTCTTCAGGCAAGCATACTCTCCTACCTTGACACTTCACCCACTGACCACCCCATCTACCACCTCATATACAGCTTCCCCTTACTTGCTGTCTTATTCCTTAAACCTTTTGACTGTAAGGCCTTTTGGCCATGGTTCTCTTCCCCTTGTCTCTCACAATGCTGTGTAATATGTATGTATACCTCCCACCCTTGTGTAAAATACGTAGTTGATTTGTTCACTGCAACAGTTGTAATCCACCCTGGTCTTGTATTGACTGTAGTATTGTTTGCTTTGTATTGTTATACCCTGTATGCTGATGTACAGTGCCTCAGAAGAAGCTGGCACTATATAAATTAATAATAATAATAATAATAATAATAATAATAATCGGTGCGTGGTATAGATTGAATATGATTCTGTACCGGGCTTGTGAGAGTGACCGTTGCCAGGTAAAATAGCAAGAAATGTAACGTAGAGAGAAAAAAGGAATCTCTGGGCACCAACCATCCTGTGCAGTCCGTTTATTGCATCATCTTGAACATCATGAATACATACATAGGGATCGAAACTCTGTCCGCAGTGAACAGGACCTAGATGGCAGCCGTGGGAGTGGAGGTGGGGTCATGGGCACCAAGATGGGACATGTGACAGCCATTTTGCGTCCTACTGGATGCTTGGTCACGCTGTATTCCACTGAAAAGAGTGAGACGCGGACATTCGGTATATATCGCGGGGAAGACCCCACCCCTTCCGGATGTCATGCCATGCTATTGGTTGAAGTTAGTATTGACAGACCCGGCTTGGAGACAGCCGGAGTGAACTGTATGGGAACCTGCTTAGACAAAACTGAAAGAAGAGGAGGTGGAGATCAGCAGACCAATACGGTACTTAGAAAAGAAAAACTGAAACACATTTGCCAATATTTTTTTACTTCCAAAGCAGATGGAACTACCAGATCGCTTTTCCACATGAGCAAAAAGCAATACATAAATAATTCCTTTATGCCCTTAACCTCCCTGGCGGTCAATTAAATCTTCCAGGGAGGCAGCGCAGCACTATTTTTTTAATTCATGTAGCTAGCCTAGCGCTAGCTACATGATAGCCGCTGAGCAGCGGCATCCCCCCATCCCCTCCGATCGCCTCTGGCGATCAGGCCCATCAGGAAATCCCGTTCTGAATGGGATTTCCTTTAGGGCTTCCCCCGTCGCCAGGCAGCGCACGGAGTCTTGGGGGGTACCCTCTAACGCGGCAGGTAGCGGTGAATCGGCGGTGATCGTAGGCAACATGCAGCTAGCAAAGTGCTAGCTGCGTGTATAAAAAAAAAAAATTATGCAAATCGGCCCAGTGGGGCCTAAGAAATCCTCCGCAGCAGCTTACCCCGTGTCCAGCACAAGGTTACTGCTAAGGAGAAGCCAGAATGGCTAGTGTGTAACATGCCTGATGATGAGCCCCTGATAATTCCATATTGATGAAGCACACCAAGGTGGCCATACACTAATAGATAGCCACCAGATTCTACCATCAGATCAATCCCTCCCAGATCAAATCTGATCTAAGAGGGATCAAATCCTTCCACACACTGTAGGTGTATGTTTCACTCTTCGTAATAATTACATGACAAGATCCAGTTTTAAAACACCTCAGAATACTTTTTTTTGGCTCGTCCTGGTTAACCTCTTGACGACCAGCTAACGCCGATTGGCGTAAATTGGTCGTCTGCGGGTTACCATGGAAACGGCCGCTCGATCGAGCGGCCTTTCCATGTCAGTTCACGGAGGGTGTCTCCGTGAACAGCCGGAGAGCCGCCGATCGCGGCTCGCCGGCAAAATGTAAACGCGGGGAAGAAATCCCCGCTGTTTACATCATACGGCGGTGCTGCGCAGCAGCGCCGTAGGGCAGATCGGATATCCCCGGCCTCTGATTGGCCGGTGATCGCCGGCATCTGATAGGCGGAAGCCTATCCTTCAATGCGCAGGACGGAACTCCGTCCTGCGCATTACGGAGAGAGGGAGGGAGGTAAGGAGGCAGAGGGCGGAAATGGCTGCGGAGGGGGGCTTTGAGGAGCCCCCCCCCCCCCGCAAAACGCAGATGGCCGGCGGCGATCAGACCCCCCCGGCAGGACATCCCCCTAGTGGGGAAAAAAGGGGGGAAGTCTGATCGCCCTGGCATAATACTGATCTGTGCTGCGGGCTGGAGAGCCCATGCAGCACAGATCAGGCAAATCACCCCTGGTCGGCAAGTGGTTAAATGATACCATATATGCGATTTTTCATTACTAGTTGGGCATGCAATGTACCATTATTGCCAGCCTGTGTGTCTGTAGCGCAGTTTGGGGACCCTAGTGCTGTACAGATGCATCACTAGCCAACAGCACAGTGATGCATCTATACAGCATTGGGTCCCCGAACTGTCACCATGGTGATCGCATCCAATCGCTACAGGCGGCAGCCATTACAAGGGTCCACTACAGGTGACAAAATGAGTTAATTGTCTAGGTAGAGGTTAAAACTTCAATAAAGAAAAAAACACCATTTTTAAAGCGACACTGTCACTTAAACAAAACAAAAAAAAATTTAACTTTTTTTTTTTTAAACGGTTAATAAACTATGGTAACTTCTAAATTGAGTGCATGAGAGTGCACAAGCATGCAGAAGATGCATTTAGTGCAGGACATGAGTCTCACATCCAGGAATCTACAGAAGCACTAAACTAGACACGAGACTCGTGTCCAAAAACCATAAGTGGTTAAAGGAAACCTGAGAGGTTTAAAACGGTAGCATTTATACGTACCTGGAGCTTCCTCCAGGCCCATGCAGGCTAAGTCAAACTTTAGCAGGAGAAGGGTGGCTTACCATGCAGGTTCATCCCACTGAGCATGCCACTTTCTCTTCCCCCGGTACAGGTGAAAAGCTCAGTGCAGCTTTTCACTTGTGCACAAGAACATATTCGGCCACAGAAGAAGCACTGACATGTAATTTATTCTGGGGTTAGTTCTATTTAACAGATGGAGGAGCCGGATTTCATGGGAGAGTCGTGGCTGAACGGGACAATGGAGGGAGGAACAAAAATGGCAGACATCTTTTGTAGGGGTTAGGGCCTCTTTTACATTATATGTTGAAAAACTGATGCCTTTTAACTTTGCATAGCAGTGCATTGGGAAAAAGCTTTCAGGTCAAACTTGTATAATGGAAAATGCTCATTACCATGCACATCAGTTGTTGTCTAGCTATAAATGACAGCAAGTGATATAGTGTAAAAGTCTACTGGTCAAATCTAAAAGGTTTTATAGTTTAATTTAAATTGCTTACAACACCTAATCATTGTAATGCCTGGGGGGTATACTTTCTGACCACCCAGAGCAACAAGGCTAAGTAGCTGGATAATGGCAGAGGCTACACAGGTTGCCCAGAGCAACTGCAGCTCTGGGCTTCCGATATCGCTACAAATAAGACACAATGGTAGCGCAGTGCGATGCTGCACTGCCTATGGTCTGAGTAACAAGACAAAGAACAAACAGACAGACAGACTGACTGACTGACTGACTGTTGCCCAAGGCGGCTGCCATCTGAGCCTCTGGCTAAGTAACAAGACAGATAACAGAGAGACAGACAGAATGCTTGCAAGACTAAACGCTGCCCTAGCGATAGCAAGCATTCATACATATACAAGACAGGACTACAGATTGGAGCGTAACTAATAGCAAGCAACTGCAGCTTATAGTTACGTCCTCAGAAGCAGTGCAAGCAGGTTAACTACTAGTCACCAGCAAGCATCCACACAGGCAAGAATAAGACTACAGGAAGGAATGTTACTAATAGCAACCGCAGCCTATAGTTACGTTCTCAGAAACTAGAGTAGCAGGAATACTACCAGTCACTAACGTGGTGATGGCAGAATCCAAGCTATCAGGATAGTGGACTTCACTGACTCACCGCGGATGCAGCAAACGTCCATCAGGCATAGAAATACCGTACAAGGCAATATACAATAATAACTTTACATATTATGGACCCGGCATCAACTAAAGGTAGCTGAACGCTATGTCGGGCCGAGTCTGAAATGGGAGGCAGACTATTATGTGGACATCAGCCAATGGATGCAGGCATGCAAATTCCCACACAGCTGAATGGTAATTACTCAATCCTGAGCTAGTCTGATCTGCTAGCTGACTGTGAACAAATACATAGGGCTTGATTCACAAAGCAGTGCTAACTGTTAGCACGCTTGTGAAAAGCCCATTATCCCGCCTAAACTCATTTTAGGCGTGATAAAATAACCCCGCGCGCAAACTCCCGTGCGCTGCGACTTTAACGGCGCACCCGAAGGGCCTATAAGGTCGCATGAGGTGCGACCTTAATGGCGCATAGCTTACAGGCGCATTGGGTGCGCCGTTAAAGGCCCACCGCAATGCGACTTTGCGTGCAAAACTTTGCGCTCGGGACTTTGCGCACGGGGTTATTTTAGAACATGGTGCTAACCCAGTTGGCACCCAGTTATCACTCCTAAAGTCTTTTAGGCGTGCTAACTGGGTTAGCACCGCTTTGTGAATCAAACCCATGCAGTATTATGCAACAACATGCATGTAGGAAATCCAGGGCTATCTTGCTGAAGTTCAGCTGCAGCAAGCAATGGGAGAAATCATGACAGCATCCTGAGCTGCTCTGAACTGAAGAGTGATTGTAAATGACAGTGAGGCTTATTGCCAATGCGCAACCGAATGCAAGCAGACAAGTCAGAACTGCCAGTCTGCAGCTCCACTGCAACCGACAAAACATGTTACAGGAGAGATCCTGACAATCATATTTTGATTTGCTTTCACAGTAAGGGTACGTTTCCACTAACGCGAATTCGCATGCGTTCCCCGCATGCAAATTCGCATAACCAATACAAGTGAATGAGGCTGTGTCCACTTGTCAGGAAAACTGAGTGTTTTCTTGTGCAGGAAAAATCTGCACAGCAGAGCCATGCGAATTCAGACACCGCACGCACAGCATGCGATTCGCATACAATGTATTTGATAGGAAATTCGCATGCTCTTTTAGTATGCGAATTCGCATACGATTTAGCATAGAAACAATGGAAAAGCACACAGGCACTGCCATGGTTAAATTTGCATACATAGTCATCCATGTGAAATCGTATGCGAATTTGCATGAAAATTCGCATACAAAAGCATGCGAAATTCGCATCCACATGCGAATTGTTCCCGCAGCGATTCCCACCGCACAAGTGGAAACGTGCCCTGAGCCTACATGACATACAAGTTATCAGAATGGTATAATCTACCCATTACCAAGGTAAAAAGGCAATGATACTATAGACTAGAGTCTAGCGTCCATATTATCTAGGGAAGGTGTGTTCTGACACACGAAACATCTTTTGATACCTGCAGCTTTTTATTCTCAAATACTATACAGCCTTTTACATGCCAGTAAACAATCAGTCTAAAGTATTGTGGTATTTACACATATATCATGATTTGTTTTTTTACATGAGAAAAAGTTCTGACATGAGAAATATTCAGGCACAAAAGACATTTTTTTTATTTATGGTAAAACGACCATAGGGAAATAGGTGGGCCTTTTGCTTGAACTGCATATTACTGCCATTCTGCCTAGAAGGGTACAAGGACAGACTAAATCTCTCTGAGAAGGTTGCATTCTAAAGCAATGATAGTCTGTGATGCAGGTCATGGACATTGACCAAGCTCCTAAACATACTTTAGAAGTGATTTTATCTGACATCACCTAATTAAACAGCTTACACACAGACATTAGCAAGATCTGCACTGAGGGAACTATCTGTGCCGGACATGGGGCTCCTATACAAACTGTGCCTTCCTGCCAAACAGCCTATACCTTGTACAGTATTAATGCCTTACCCTCTTTTTGACAATAACCTTACACTAACATCAACCTTTCAGCTAATGCGTCAAAGAATCCCTAACAGTAATCATCTGGACTAGTTTACAAACTAAGATGCTTTCAATTAAACCGAACCTGATAATATAATAACCCTAGCTTGACTCCATCACTATCCAAAAGTAACTCTACCCTGCTCTATGTAACGACCAACACCAGCAATATTTGATGTTTCTGATAATTTGGTCTCCCAGGTCTGCACTAAAAAAATAGAGGGTGCCAAGAAACATTGCTTCTTCCACAACTTGCTAGCACTGAGACATTATGTGATAATGAGCCGTAAATTGACAGTTAACAGCAGGGAAACAGGCAGGCTTAATTATATTTACTAGAACATGTTTCTTGTCAGGGAAATGTTTTGAATGTTAAGGAAAGATAAAAGCAATCTTTGGTTGCTTTGGTAATCATCTCAGGTTTTACATTCTGTAATATTTTCTAGACTAATTATACAAATGTTGATTTGCATGATGAAACTGTGCTGTTTACCAGCAGATTTGATCATTCTGAAAATCTATAGTTCATCAAGTTGCAATGATTTGCATTTGTGGAAAAATCAAAATTATTAAACGGACCAGATGGTAAATTCCCCTCGATTTGGATGATTAGCCGTGGCAGTTAACCTCGTGGCTAATGTCCCCCTGTGGGGACGAAAACGCAGACCGCAACTGAAAGCCGATGAAATCCCAAATGCAATGCCGCCACAACGCCACTGTAAGCCGGGCAGATACCAGTGTAAACCAGCCCTACTGCTCTACTGTAGTAACCACTATTTTGTGTAAACATAGCAGCATAATTTGTAAAGCCTAGATGAATCAGTGTATCGCTACATTTATTAGAGTATACAGTAAAACCTTGGATTGAGAGTAACTTGGTTACTCAGTTGCAAGACGATCAAAAATGTTTATGAAATTTTGACTTGATAAGTGTAACGATCGGTGTCAGCACACAGAGAGAATCTGATTATTGGTGATCTGCAGTATCACCAAGAATACAGATATATACCTGATTATTGATGATCTGCAGAATCACCAATAATACAAGTATAACTAACCTCTGGACACCTGATAAAGTGTAAGTGTTTGGTGCAACAGTATATGAGCCTGGACCACCTGAGGAGCAGGTGACCCTAGACCGTATAATGAGTATCTCCTAGTTAGGGTTGGAGATAACCAGAGAGCCAGTGATTGCCTGAACAGCTGGGAGTCAGACTCTACTGCAGTCAAAAGGACTCCTATGAGATAGAGTCCCTGACTGGATTGCAGAGAGGTCCCTCTGAGAGACAGGGAGTCCCTGCAGCTACTGGACACCCCACCGGGGGGGTGTCACAGGTAGAAGGGTTGGCCAGGCTAGGTCGGCAACACACGAGCAGATAAGGTACAGAGACAGAAGGCTGATTCGGTAACCAGGGACAGGCAGGGTTGGCAACAGGTAATCAGATATGCGAAGGTACCAAATCAGAGAGCAGAAGAAGAGTCAAGAGAGCAATAGGTCATAACAGATATCAAGAAGAGGCCTAGTCTAGAGTGTGAGGTCCGTGGTCTCAACACTCAAGAACTGATCTAAAGAATAACACAGCAATGACACAGTATCCCTAATCTTGGGTGTGAGGTCCGTGGTCTCAACACCCTGGAACTGGTCTAAAGAATAACACAGCAATGACACAGTATCCCTAATCTTGGGTGTGAGGTCCGTGGTCTCAACACCCTGGAACTGGTCTAAAGTATAACACAGTAATAACACGGTAATAACACAGTAATCTGGCTAAGTGTGAATTCCCAGGTCCACCTGGTTCTAACACACTGAGGGATCTGACTATGGTCTGAGTGCTAACACATAAGCATTTGCAACGGCAGACAACCAGCAACTGACAGGCAAGAAGTATATATAGCAGAGCGCTCCTCAGCGCCGCCCATTCCCATTCAACCAATCACCTACTGCGCTGGGATCAGCTGATCGTCCTGATCAGTTGATCCCTCTCCTATTGGCATAAAGGGCCTGCCTGTAAGCGCGCGCGCGTGTAGCTCTCCATCTGTGTGCACTACTAGGCTCAGACAAACCAGACGCATGCTGCTGCGGAGAAACCGCTGGTCTGAACGCGGAATCAGCCGCCTCGCTGTCAGACCGCGCGGCGGTGTCTCCGCAATCCATTACAATAAGCAAGCAATGTCTTGATATACAAGCAAAGAACGTATAAGCATGTTATGTCATCACAGGCGGTGGTTCTTCTCACTTTAACGCTGCAGGATGGTACTTCATCTAAATGAAGGGACTGTATAATGTCACATTTCCATGAAATCCTCAAAAATAGGCAAACGCAAGATGTCATAGGATAAGTCCTTGTTAAAGCCACACAAAAAACGTTGGTCGGGTCTACAGACAGCAATTATTCTTCTAGTTATTGTGACTTTTTTTTTTTTTTTTTACATTTTCTATAAATGTTTTTGGATTGTTGAATGAATCATCTGAGTTTCCATTAATCCTTATGGGGAAATGTGTTTTGATCTAAGAGTGCTTTGGATTACAATCGTGTTTTCCCAGAACAAATTATACTTGCAATCCAAGGTTCCACTGTACTAAAAATAAAACACAGTCCCAAAGTAACAAAGATACAGTTGATCCCAAAAGCTAGGAGATTTTCCACATCGCCTCTTTCTCTAGGGAGAACAAATGGTTTTAAGAAAAGCATATCTATTTCCTGAGGCCACAGAAGTCTTAATTTATTCCATCACAGTCACACTCAGATTAAACATTCATAAAAAATCATGGCTAATATCACGGATTATGTTTATTTATGTTACAACAATAGTCAGCTCCTAGAAAAAAACACGCCATCTGCAGAAGTTAGAACTCACCAGACTATGCCATTGTCCCGGCTCTTGTCATCTGTGAAATTTGAATCCAGATACATATCTTTGTAGATCCGCCCAATTAAGCAGTACATGTCTGAGGCCACCTGGTCTTCAGATTGAACCATAGGCAGCATTATCTCTAGGGCTTTTTCCCTGTCACCAGGATGCTTTCTTCTGTGATACAATGAAAATATTACACACTTAAACAGAGAGCAATATATTGGTGGGCATAAACAAAAAGGTTATTACTTGTGAATTACTCATGGTAGTTATTTGATGATGTAACCCGCTCGAAGTGTGCTAAATTTCACTTTCAAAGCATTTGATATCCTGTCTCCTCCATACATTCCCACTGTAATTTACAGATATCTTGTGAATTGTAATCTGTGCTGTATACAAACAACTCGTCTATACTTAAAGAGAATTTGTACTCTAATATTCTTACAATAAAAAGCATACTATTCTATTCCTTATGTTCTCCTGTGCCCCTCTGTGCTGTTTCTGTCACTCCCTGCTGCAATCCTGGCTTGTAATTGCCAGTTTTAGGCAGTGTATACAAACAAATGACTGGCTTCTAACCAGAGTATCATAGGCTGAGAACTAGCTTACTGTGTGACTCATGCAGAGCTTGGAGGGGGTGAGTAAAGCTTCTGCCAATGACAAGCAGTGCTGCACATTCCACACATTCCAGCCTCTTGCCGACAGACACGACAGAGGAAAGAAGATAAGATTTATTACAGAGACAGTGCAACTAGAAAAGGTTGCAGTAATGGCCCATACTCACGAGGGACTCTTGTCGCCTCAACACGCGGCGCGCGCGTGTTGCGGCGACAGGTCGCCCGTGAGTATGGGCCGTCGCACGCGCGCGCACCCCGAACTGTCGCCCGCCGCTTATGTCGCCATGCGATTGAAAGTTTCAATCGCATGGCGACAGTCGCCGCCGCACCTCCCCCGCAACTGTCGCTAGTCCGCGTGAGTACGCGGACTAGCGACAGCAACCTCCATTGTATCAAATGGAGCTTCCGGCGGGGGGAGGAGGAACGTCGGCGACAGCTTCCGCCTCGCCGCTGGTCCCTCTTCCGTGTGTGTACGCGGAGGGACCTGGCGAGAAGCTGTCGCCGGCCTGTCGCCCACACGCTCACGTGTGCTGGCGACAGGCAACATTTGCAGCCCGTGAGTACGGGCCTTAAGACAGACCACATCAGAACAGGTATAGGAACGTATAGAATAGAAAAAATAAGGCTCAAAATTTTGTTACAGAGTCTCTTTAACACCGGTCACCTGCTTTCACTCATTTCCAAGACTTCACATGAGGTTCACCACTCCTATGAAACTCCCTTTTGCACCAAGTCTGCTGTGCTCAGTCTTGAAACCTTCAAACACACTTAAAATTCATAGCTTCAAACAAAATTTGCCCCAATTTCTCATGTAAAGATTATATATTGCTACATACAATAGCTAAAGTATTTATGGCAATATGTGAAAAAGTAAAATGAAGTGTATAAATAGACCTCAGCATTCTGTTTTACTGTATATAAGTTTATCTAGACTGAAGAGATGTTTTCTGTAAGCAGAAGTTAGATCTCTTGTCTAGTGTTACTTATTTGCAAGTCACATGCCTGTGGGTGAAATTGTTCTGTACTTGTTTTTATAGTATTCACAATGCAGAAGGTCTCAGGAGAGAGAAACACAAAGGGATACCAGTAACCTTGCAGTGTCGTATTATAGTAAACACTGCGTCACCTAGTCATGACCAACTTCAGAAGGGGATGTATCCATAAAGCTTATTTTTAGTGTACAGTAAATACAATTACAATTTAGTGCAAGTAGCCTTTGTTTAATGTATTTTTCATACCTGAACCCTTTTTTAAGTTTTTGGTGCCTCCATCTTCATTGCTATTTTGACTACATCATATATTGTACCACCATGATAGATCATGATAGAGAAAATGACTAAAGATCTTCTCAGAGAGAACAATGACCAAAGTTCTCACCCCTCCCCACTCAACCAAAGTGCATTGAAGCATTTCAAATTTCCATCAAATTCTCTTTTCAGTGTCAACAGTGACCAAGACAGGAATGCCCCATGAGCTTAAGTCAAAATAAAGCTACACAATATAAATGAAGGGTTATAAAATGTCTTTCCACAATAATCTGGCTTTTTTATAATTAGAAATTGTAGCATATGACATTCACACATGGGGTACAGATGACTGCCTAAGTTTGTTGTCACAAACACACAAAATACATTGCCCCACCCTCCCATACATGTAGCATAAGGAGCTGCTGTACTCCCACAGGTTTCCACTTATCCAGGCATTATTTGCAGATTTACCCTGAATGGACTAGTTTGTAGCGCTAGTTTATTGAAAAACTAGCACTGGTCTACAATATACAACCTCCAGCTTCCAGTTTATTCTACTGCTTAAAGATGCCCCATAACATATAGTAGAATGTAATACATTGTTCAGGATAGTCAAGTTTATGTTGAATTGTCCTGGTTTCAGCATCAGAAAAGCTACCTGTACATATAAATGCAACTTTAAGACAAAAACATGGAGCGCTCCATAGTGCATTAACATAAAAACTTCTTTATTCCGCAATGTAAAAGTTATACTTACAAAATGTCTGATAAAAGTTCGCTTATCAGCGGCAAGCCCCTCCGCTTAACTCCCCGGCGGCTAAGACACTCGCACTGTGGCCAGCAGCGCGGTCCGATGGTTTCCGTAGCTCGTCTCTAGGGGGGTGGGCGTGGCTCACTCTGGACGTGCTTGTAGCGTCATTACGCGTTTCGGCGCTCTGCGCCTTCGTCAGATGACGCTACAAGCTGGATCACGCCTCTTATCTAGCTGTGTGCCTCTGTGGTCATGGCAACACCTAGACGGCGAATGGGAGGCGCGCTGTGGTGGGGAGTGGGAGGGATAATTTGTAGCTAGGCAACCCTCCGCCGGCTTGTATATTATGGTATCAGAGCCGCTCTGCTGACCTCCGTGCGCGCATTAGTATCTACATAAACAGTTTAAATTACTGGACAACATGCCTATATAACAAAAAAGAAAGTGCAACATACGTCCTACATATCTCCGCAGTATACATATACATGGTGATACCTGTATGCATATCTCCGTTATTATGTCACATCTTCGTGACCATAGCAAGCTTAGTTATCCCATACATTCAGCGAGCAGTTCATGCTCATAAAAATACCACATTTGTCAAAAACTTCAGAAATATTTACATCTCATTTTGGGAAACATATTTCAAGCTAAAATATTATCACATCAGAGAAAATGGTTTCAATGAGAGACAAACCTGAATAAATAACAATAAAATGCGGCTTCATAGATGGTGTAGCATCTCTAGCTCTTATGTGTTACTAAAACCCTAATACAGTAGAGGCATACAAAGAACAATCTTGAACGCTGTATACGTACAGGTGTAAAAATAAAAATAAAAAATAATATAATAAAATAATAAAAAGCACAATAAAATTTCATGTTCAAATGGACAACAGCCTTCGAGAATCCTACAGATTTTCATGAACCAGCCTTTGGTTCTTTCAGACCCTACTGCAGCACAATGGGCAAAGGAAAGAGGGGACAAGGGGGGGGGGGGGGGGGAATTATAGGCTGGATGGGGATGGAAAGGGAAGGAGAGGAAGGAAAGGGGGAGGGGAGGGGGAAAAGGGGAAGGGGGGTAATTGTGATGGAGTGGATTTTTTATGTATATGCACACAATGGGAACAGGATTGGAAATACCATTTTTCTTTCTCATGTGTTCTAAAAGCTTAATGAATTACGCATTTATGCTGCCATGCTTATGCCTACTTCTTATATCTATAAGGTACTCACCACCCTCAAGTGTTATGGGCGACTATTGTGCAAGACAGTTAAAAGGCTATATGGGGAAAAAAAGAGAGGAATGGAAACAGATATTGGTTAATACTTAGAGGCTCAGTACATGGATACCATACTTTAACTTATAAATATGTCGAGATCTCTAGTGCCTCGTTCAGACCTTTTGGGGTTAGAGAATCCATCTTAAATTCAAAACGCTCACCACCTCAAACTAGCAATTGGGGGAGATACTGTACAGTATAAAGACTCTGTGCGAAACCTTGGGGTGATCCTGGATGGAAATCTAAAACTCAGACAGCAGGTATCAGCTGTCGTCAAGTCTTCCTTCTTCCATCTAAGAAATATACCGAAAATAAAACACCTTATCCCAGCTGAAGACCTACCTGCCCTGGTTCACGCATTTGTATCCTCTCGCTTAGACTACTGCAATGCCCTGTTCATCGGATCTACAGATAAGGTTCTGCACTCCTTACAGCTAGTACAGAATGCTGCAGCCAGACTCCTAGCCAATGCCCCCCGCAGCTCACACATCACCCCAGTACTGCAAACTCTTCACTGGTTGCCAGTAAAATGGAGAATCAATTTTAAGATCTGCCTGTTGACATTCAAGGCTCTACACCACATGGGACCCAAATACATAGCGGATCTATTGGAACTTTATGCCCCTCCCTCCGCTCTGCCAACAAGATGAAGCTGGTTATTCCCAGGATACACTTAACATTTGGTGCTCGGGCCTTTTCCTATGCAGCCCCTACTCTATGGAACTCACTTCCACAATCAGTACGAGAGGCTCCTTCTCTGGACAGCTTTAAAAAAAGGCTAAAAACTCACCTCTTTTCCCTAGCCTTTGAGACTGCATAATGCAGGGTCACAGCGCTTTGAGTCCCCAGGGAGAAAAGCGCTATATAAATATTATTGTTATTGTTAAATATCCAAAACGTTTCTCTTTCACAAAGTTTCCTATACCTTTCTCCCTGATGTAATTTTTTGGAGGTCATTTCTAATCCCATGATAGTAAGGCTATCTGTTTCGCTGCAGTGGTGTTCCTTAAAATGTCTCGGGACACTGTGTTTTTCAATTCCCTCAAGGATATTTCGCTTATGTTCACCAAACCTTTGGCGAAGCGGTCTAGTGGTCCTACCGACATACACTTTAGGGCAGTTGCAGGAGAGAAGGTATACTACGTGATCACTCCCACAGTTAATAAATTCTTTAATCTTAGTGACTTGTTGATTACCATCCGTTATTTCTTTTGTTCTGTGTCTCATGAAGGGACAACAGCCACATCTTTTAACATTACATCTGAAATTGCCAACAATGGTGGGAAACATGTTGTTACTCTTTACCGTATTATTTCTAATGTTGCTGGGGGCGATACAATTCTTAATCGACTTGGCCTTCCTGAAAATAATTCCAGGTTGGTCCGGTAGGGAATTTCTTAACAAAGGATCCTGTCTTAAGATTGGCCAACTTTGTAATATAATATTTCTAATTTTCCTAGACTCTTCTGTGTATGGTGTGATAAACGAGATTTCTGGTTTAATATTTCTAGGGATATTATGTTCCTTATTTTCTAGTGGCCTTGTTTTGAATTCATCAAAGACAGTCTGAACGTGATCTTTTTGATATCCCTTTTCAATAAATTTTCTGGATAGTATTTCTCCTTGCTGTACATAATCCTTATCAGATGTGCAATTGCGCCTCAACCTACAGTACTGGCTCCTAGGGATGTTATGGATCCATTTGCGGTTGTGGCAGCTGGATGCATGGAGATATGAGTTGCCGGATGTGGGCTTAAAGTGTGTCCTGGAACAGATAACCCCATTAGCATCAGAAAACAATTCTAGATCTAAAAATACCAAATTTTCATTGGAGACCACATGTGTGAAGCTTAAACCAAAGCTGTTCTTATTGCAGTATTCGACCTCTAACCCTTTCTCTAGGAATCTTAATTGCTATATGAGATTTATAGATGACATTCTAATAATTTGGGAAGGGGGTCCTGAGTTATTGGCTGAATTTGTCGAATACTGCAATAAGAACAGCTTTGGTTTAAGCTTCACACATGTGGTCTCCAATGAAAATTTGGTATTTTTAGATCTAGAATTGTTTTCTGATGCTAATGGGGTTATCTGTTCCAGGACACACTTTAAGCCCACATCCGGCAACTCATATCTCCATGCATCCAGCTGCCACAACCGCAAATGGATCCATAACATCCCTAGGAGCCAGTACTGTAGGTTGAGGCGCAATTGCACATCTGATAAGGATTATGTACAGCAAGGAGAAATACTATCCAGAAAATTTATTGAAAAGGGATATCAAAAAGATCACGTTCAGACTGTCTTTGATGAATTCAAAACAAGGCCACTAGAAAATAAGGAACATAATATCCCTAGAAATATTAAACCAGAAATCTCGTTTATCACACCATACACAGAAGAGTCTAGGAAAATTAGAAATATTATATTACAAAGTTGGCCAATCCTAAGACAGGATCCTTTGTTAAGAAATTCCCTACCGGACCAACCTGGAATTATTTTCAGGAAGGCCAAGTCGATTAAGAATTGTATCGCCCCCAGCAACATTAGAAATAATACGGTAAAGAGTAACAACATGTTTCCCACCATTGTTGGCAATTTCAGATGTAATGTTAAAAGATGTGGCTGTTGTCCCTTCATGAGACACAGAACAAAAGAAATAACGGATGGTAATCAACAAGTCACTAAGATTAAAGAATTTATTAACTGTGGGAGTGATCACGTAGTATACCTTCTCTCCTGCAACTGCCCTAAAGTGTATGTCGGTAGGACCACTAGACCGCTTCGCCAAAGGTTTGGTGAACATAAGCGAAATATCCTTGAGGGAATAGAAAAACACAGTGTCCCGAGACATTTTAAGGAACACCACTGCAGCGAAACAGATAGCCTTACTATCATGGGATTAGAAATGATCTCCAAAAAATTACATCAGGGAGAAAGGTATAGGAAACTTTGTGAAAGAGAAACGTTTTGGATATTTAAGATGGATTCTCTAACCCCAAAAGGTCTGAACGAGGCACTAGAGATCTCGACATATTTATAAGTTAAAGTATGGTATCCATGTACTGAGCCTCTAAGTATTAACCAATATCTGTTTCCATTCCTCTCTTTTTTTCCCCATATAGCCTTTTAACTGTCTTGCACAATAGTCGCCCATAACACTTGAGGGTGGTGAGTACCTTATAGATATAAGAAGTAGGCATAAGCATGGCAGCATAAATGCGTAATTCATTAAGCTTTTAGAACGCATGAGAAAGAAAAATGGTATTTCCAATCCTGTTCCCATTGTGTGCATATACATAAAAAATCCACTCCATCACAATTACCCCCCTTCCCCTTTTCTCCCTCCCCTCCCCCTTTCCTTCCTCTCCTTCCCTTTCCATCCCCATCCAGCCTATAATTTCCCCCCCCCTTGTCCCCCCTTTCCTTTGCCCATTGTGCTGCAGTAGGGTCTGAAAGAACCAACGGCTGGTTCATGAAAATCTGTAGGATTCTCGAAGGCTGTTGTCCATTTGAACATGAAATTTTATTGTGCTTTTTATTATTTTATTATATTATTTTTTATTTTTATTTTTACACCTGTACGTATACAGCGTTCAAGATTGTTCTTTGTATGCCTCTACTGTATTAGGGTTTTAGTAACACATAAGAGCTAGAGATGCTACACCATCTATGAAGCCGCATTTTATTGTTATTTATTCAGGTTTGTCTCTCATTGAAACCATTTTCTCTGATGTGATAATATTTTAGCTTGAAATATGTTTCCCAAAATGAGATGTAAATATTTCTGAAGTTTTTGACAAATGTGGTATTTTTATGAGCATGAACTGCTCGCTGAATGTATGGGATAACTAAGCTTGCTATGGTCACGAAGATGTGACATAATAACGGAGATATGCATACAGGTATCACCATGTATATGTATACTGCGGAGATATGTAGGACGTATGTTGCACTTTCTTTTTTGTTATATAGGCATGTTGTCCAGTAATTTAAACTGTTTATGTAGATACTAATGCGCGCACGGAGGTCAGCAGAGCGGCTCTGATACCATAATATACAAGCCGGCGGAGGGTTGCCTAGCTACAAATCATCCCTCCCACTCCCCACCACAGCGCGCCTCCCATTCGCTGTCTAGGTGTTGCCATGACCACAGAGGCACACAGCTAGATAAGAGGCGTGATCCAGCTTGTAGCATCATCTGACGAAGGCGCAGAGCGCCGAAACGCGTAATGACGCTACAAGCACGTCCAGAGTGAGCCACGCCCACCCCTCTAGAGACGAGCTACGGAAACCATCGGACCGCGCTGCTGGCCACAGTGCGAGTGTCTTAGCCGCCGGGGAGCTAAGCGGAGGGGCTTGCCGCTGATAAGCGAACTTTTATCAGACATTTTGTAAGTATAACTTTTACATTGCGGAATAAAGAAGTTTTTATGTTAATGCACTATGGAGCGCTCCATGTTTTTGTCTTAAAGTTGCACACACCCCTGAGAGTGGAGCAGAGCCGTGCATTGGAACATAAAGACAGCCAGGATTTGTGGAACTGGTTGGAGACCAGGATTCGAGCGCAGGGGTTTTTTGTGGATTGCTCTGTACATATAAATGCTGTACACTCACCTAAAGGATTATTAGGAACACCATACTAATATAGTGTTTGACCCCCGTTTGCCTTCAGAACTGCCTTAATTCTACATGGCATTGATTCAACAAGGTGCTGAAAGCATTCTTTAGAAATGTTTGCCCATATTGAGAGGATAGCATCTTGCAGTTGATGGAGATTTGTGGGATGCACATCCAAGGGCACGAAGCTCCCGTTCCATTACATCCCAAAGATGCTCCATTGGTATGAGATCTGGTGACTGTGGGGGCCATTTTAGTACAGTGAACTCATTGTCGTGTTCAAGAAACCAATTTGAAATGATTCAAGCTTTGGGACATGGTGCATTATCCTGCTGGAAGTAGCCATCAGAGGACGGGTATGTGGTGGTCATGAAGGGATGCACATGGTCAGAAACAATGCTCAGGTAGCCCTTGGTATTTAAACAATGCCCAATTGGCACTAAGGGGCCTAAAGTATGCCAAGAAAACATCCCCCACATCATTACACCACCACCACCTGCCTGCACAGTGGTAACAAGGCATGATGGATCCATGTTCTCATTCTGTCTACGCCACATTCTGGTTCAATCGAGACTTATTTAACATTTTTCTAGTATTCAACTGTCTAATTTTTGTGAGCTTGTGCAAATTATAGCCTCTTTTTCCTATTTGTAGTGGAGATAAGTGGTACCCGGTGGGGTCTTCTGTTGTTGTAGCCCATCCACCTCAATGTTGTGCATGTTGTAGCTTCAAAAATGCTTTGCTGCATACCTCGGTTGTAACGAGTGGTTATTTCAGTCAACGTTGCTCTTGTATCAGCTTGAATCAGTCGGCCCATTCTCCTCTGACCTCTAGCATCAACAAGGCATTTTCACCCACTGGACTGCTACATATTGGATGTTTTTGCCTTAGAAATAGTTGTGTGTGAAAATCCCAGTAACTGAGCAGATTGTGAAATACTCAGACCGGCCCGTCTTGTACCAACAACCATGCCACGCTCAAAATTGCTTAAATCACCTTTCTTTGCCATTCTGACATTTCGTTTGGAGTTCAGGAGATTGTCTTGACCAGGACCACACCCCTAAATGCATTGAAGCAACTGCCATGTGATTGGTTGATTAGATAATTGCATTAATGAGAAATTAAACAGGTGTTCCTAATAATCCTTTAGGTGAGTGTATATTGATATGTAACCCCGTCCTTCCAGTGATGGTTAGCCTGGGCTATGATGTCACAGAATTCTGCGAGGCCAGGTGTTGTTTCTGCTCACTTGTTTCAGTCACCAGTGATAAACTCAAGCATATCAGAGTGAAGAAAGCTTTTACAATGGGAAAACGTTGAGGAAATAATTTATAAAATAATACTGTAAAAAATAAGTGATTTTCCTCATTACAATATATTCAGAAAGGTTCCCTTTTAACTGTACATAAAAACTGGACATACCATATTTTTTGGAATAAAAGACGCACATACAGTATATTTCCAGAGGTTCGGAAAAAGTATTGCAGAGTGCACAGGGAAGTGATTTTACCTGCTTCTGCCGGTGCTATCCTCTCCCTCTGGGTCCTGGCAGCGCGTTCCTCTTCTTGTCTTGCAGTGATATTCAAGGACACCAGCCATCTGCTGCTATATAGCACTGCCGGGTCCTCCAAGTGGCATACACGCTGTGTATGGACCCGGAGCCAGTGGGAGAGGATAGCTGCAGGTGAAGACAAGGAACGTGCTGCTAGGACCCGGAGCCAGAGGGAGAGGATTGCTGCAAGTGAAGACAAGGAAGGTGCTGCCAGGGCCCGGAGCCAGAGGGAGAGGATCGCTGCAAGTTAAGACAAGGAACGTGCTGCCAGGACCCGGAGCCAGAGGGAGAGGATAGCTGCAAGTGGAGACAAGGAACATGCTGCTAGGACCCGGAGCCAGAGGGAGAGGATTGCTGCAATTGAAGACAAGGAACGTGCTGCCAGGACCTGGAGCCAGAGGGAGAGGATTGCTGCAAGTAAAGACAAGGAACGTGCTGCCAGGACCCGGAGCCAGAGGGAGAGGATTGCTGCAATTGAAGACAAGGAACGTGCTGCCAGGACCTGGAGCCAGAGGGAGTGGATCGCTGCAAGTGAAAACAAGGAACGTGCTGCCAGGACCTGGAGCCAGAGGGAGAGGATCACTGCAAGTAAAGACAAGGAACGTGCTGCCAGGACCCGGAGCCAGAGGGAGAGGATCGCTGCAAGTAAAGACAAGGAACGTGCTGCCAGGACCCGGAGCCAGAGGGAGAGGATTGCTCCAATTTAAAACAAAGAATGTGCTGCTAGGACCCGGAGCCAGAGGGAGAGGATTGCTGCAAGTAAAGAAAAGGAACGTGCTGCCAGGACCCGGAGCAAGAGGGAGAGGATCACGGCAAGTAAAAGACAAGGAACGTGCTGCCAGGACCTGGAGCCAGAGGGAGAGGATTGCTGCAAGTAAAGACAAGGAACGTGCTGCTAGGACCCGGAGCCAGAGGGAGAGGATTGCTGCAATTGAAGACAAGGAACGTGCTGCCAGGACCCGGAGCCAGAGGGAGTGGATCGCTGCAAGTGAAGACAAGGAACATGCTGCTAGGATCCGGAGCCAGAGGGAGAGGATCACTGCAAGTGAAAACAAGGAACGTGCTGCCAGGACCCGGAGCCAGAGGGAGAGGATTGCTGCAAGTGGAGACAAGGAACATGCTGCCAGGACCCGGAGCCAGAGGGAGAGGATTGCTGCAATTGAAGACAAGGAACGTGCTGCCAGGACCTGGAACCAGAGGGAGAGGATCGCTGCAAGTGAAGACAAGGAACGTGCTGCCAGGACCCGGAGCCAGAGGGAGAGGATTGCTGCAAGTAAAGACAAGGAACGTGCTGCCAGGACCTGGAGCCAGAGGGAGTGGATCGCTGCAAGTGAAGACAAGGAACGTGCTGCCAGGACTCGGAGCTAGAGGGAGAGGATTGCTGCAAGTGAAGACAAGGAACGTGCTGCCAGGACCCGGAGCCAGAGGAGAGGATCGCTGCAAGTAAAGACAAGGAACGTGCTGCCAGGACCTGGAGCCAGAGGGAGTGGATCGCTGCAAGTGTAGACAAGGAACGTGCTGCCAGGACCCGGAGCCAGAGGGAGAGGATTGATGCAAGTGAAGACAAGGAACGTACTGCCAGGACCCGGAGCCAGAGGGAGAGGATTGCTGCAATTGAAGACAAGGAACGTGCTGCTAGGACCCGGAGCCAGAGGGAGAGGATTGCTGCAAGTGGAGACAAGGAACATGCTGCTAGGATCCGGAGCCAGAGGGAGAGGATTGCTGCAATTGAAGACAAGGAACGTGCTGCCAGGACCCAGAGCCAGTGGATCGCTGCAAGTGAAGACAAGGAACGTGCTGCCAGGACCCGGAGCCAGAGGGAGAGGATTGCTCCAAGTAAAGACAAGGAACGTGCTGCCAGGACCTGGAGCCAGAGGGAGTGGATCGCTGCAAGTGAAGACAAGGAACGTGCTGCCAGGACTCGGAGCTAGAGGGAGAGGATTGCTGCAAGTGAAGACAAGGAACGTGCTGCCAGGACCCGGAGCCAGAGGAGAGGATCGCTGCAAGTAAAGACAAGGAACGTGCTGCCAGGACCTGGAGCCAGAGGGAGTGGATCGCTGCAAGTGTAGACAAGGAACGTGCTGCCAGGACCCGGAGCCAGAGGGAGAGGATTGATGCAAGTGAAGACAAGGAACGTACTGCCAGGACCCGGAGCCAGAGGGAGAGGATTGCTGCAATTGAAGACAAGGAACGTGCTGCTAGGACCCGGAGCCAGAGGGAGAGGATTGCTGCAAGTGGAGACAAGGAACATGCTGCTAGGATCCGGAGCCAGAGGGAGAGGATTGCTGCAATTGAAGACAAGGAACGTGCTGCCAGGACCCAGAGCCAGTGGATCGCTGCAAGTGAAGACAAGGAACGTGCTGCTAGGACCCGGAGCCAGAGGGAGAGGATCGCTGCAAGTGAAGACAAGGAATGTGCTGCCAGGATCTGGAGCCAGAGGGAGAGGATTGCTGCAAGTGAAGACAAGGAATGTGCTGCCAGGACTCGGAGCCAGAGGAGAGGATCGCTGCAAGTGAAGACAAGGAACATGCTGCCAGGACCCGGAGCCAGAGGGAGAGGATTGCTGCAAGTGAAGACAAGGAACGTGATGCTAGGACCCGGAGCCAGAGGGAGAGGATAGCTGCAAGTGAAGACAAGGAACATGCTGCCAGGACCCGGAGCCAGAGGGAGAGGATTGCGGCTGCAGGAGCAGGTATAGTATTTACAGTAAGTAAAAGTGTAGTGTAGTTTAGTGCAGTGAAGTATAGTTTAGTTAATTGTAGTGTAGTGTTGTGAAATGCTCTGTTGCTTAGTCGGTAGGGCAGCAGGGATAAGTGTACTATAGTGTGTAGTGTAACTGGTAGAGGCGGCAGGGATTAGTGCAGTGTAGCTGGGCAGTATAGTGTAGACAGAGTAGCTTAACAGACAGTTTTGGCAGTAAAAAGGTCCATAAAACGACCTGCACTTAAGACAAACCTAGGTTTAGTTTTTTTGTTTTTTCCCCTGATATTTGCCCTGTAAACTTAGGTGTGTCTTATAAAGTTTGGTTTACTTTTGGACTGCTGCCCTGCTTTTTGATGGAACTGTCCATGGACAAAAACAGATAAAACAAAGCCTCAGTTATTTTTTATGGATTGGTTCACATCGGTCTGTTTCTGAGGTGTCCAATTTGTCTATTGCAGAAACAGGTTTAATTTTTTCATCAGGTGAATGGCAAGTATCCGTTCCGAGGTGGCAACAAACCCTGGAACAGACCACTGTACATACCTGGAGCAGTACAGTATATCTCTGCAGGGGAGTAAAGTTCAAATACAAAGTGGGCCAAAATGGACCACAGTGGGACCAAGTTGTGGGCTAAACTCAATGTCTAGTGGTCACCTCTCTCCGTTAAAAAGTTCCCTGGCGTCTAGTGGCTCACCTATACAGTTTCCTGGAGTCCAATGCCTCCTCCCTACCCTATACAGTTCCCTGGTGTTTAGTGGTCCTCCCTGCCCTACATAGTTCTCTGCTGTCTAGTGCCTCCTCCCTCCCCTATACAATTCCCTGGTGCCTTGTGGCCTCCACCATCCCCTGAACGGTTTCTTGGTGTCCAACGTTCCCCTCCCTCCCTTATACAGTTCCCTGGTGTCTAATGCTTTCACCCTCCCTCTCCCATATGGCTTCCCTGGTGATCTAGGGCTTCACCTCCAATATAGCTTCACTGGTGGTCTAGAGTGAGCCAAACATAATACAAATTTGATGGCTGCCGGAGTTCCACATGTATGCTCTACAGTATAGATATGGTACTTCTCCTGCTGGGTCCATTGTAGTGTAAAGTGAGCCAAACCTTAAACAGACCACTCTGTCATGTCATGATTGGCTGCTTTTATGAGAGGTTCTACCACAGAAATTCACACAATTATATTGGCATATGGAACACACTTTATCTACAGCTCAACACAGCTGATTACAGAACGATGTCGGAATTACCACAAAAATTAAACCCCATCCAAACACTTGGCCCAGCTAAGAGGAGACCACCAAAATAATCACTTGCAACTACTTTGGCTGGCTTAAGGTTAGGTGTGTGGGTGTGTGTTAAGGTTAGTCATGGGGGGGGGGGGGGGGGGGAGTTAAGGTTAGGTGTCCAGGGGTATAATGTTAGGCATGGAAGGAAGGCTAAAGAGGAACTCCAGTGAAAATAATGTAATTTTAAAAAGTGCTTAATTTTTACAATAATTTTGTATACATGATTTAGTCAGTGTTTGCCCATTGTAAAAGCTTTCCTCTCCCTGATTTACATTCTGACATTTATCACATGGTGACATTTTTACTGATGGCAGGTGATGTCACTGGAAGTAGCTGCTGCTTGCTTTTTGGGCAGTTGGAAACAGCCATTTCCCACAATGCATCGAGGGTCACAGACAGGAAACTGCCAGGACCATGGTCCTCACAGTTTCCTGTGGGAGGGGTTTCACCACAATATCAGCCATACAGAGCCCCCTGATAATCCATTTGTGAAAATGAATAGATTTCACATGTAAAAGGGGGTATCAGCTACTGATTGGGATGAAGTTAAATTCTTGGTTTCTCTTTAAGGTTAGGTGTCTGGGAGAGTTAAGGTTAGGCATTGTACAAGAGGGGTTCTGTGTGAGAATAGGGTTAGGGTTTGCTGTAGTAAAATATTGGTAGGATTTATTAATATTTTACTAATGAGAAATACCACTGTAAAATTGTAGAATATCGGCTAAATACTGATATTCTACTTTAATCTATTCCCAGGCACCCAAGTTTCCCTGCACCTCTTTTTCATGCACGCCCCCTCCCCATTTGCCCTGCATGCCCACATGACTAAAGTGGGAGTGTTTCAGCAGAACTGCTGCTTATCTGGTATCCTATGATACAATCAATATAAATCAATCAAATAAACTGCATCACTGTTCCACGAAAAATATTTTATCATCTCAGCTAAAGTGGACTGTAAGTGCAATTACATGTAAAAGAAAGAAAAACAGAACAGTAAACATAAGTGTAGTCATGGGATGTAGGTTTCCTATCACATTGACACAACTCTTCTGTTGTCATATGCTAATAATAGTTTCTGATGCAAACTTCATGATGCAGCAAATCAACAAACTACACCAGTAACTGTTAAAATCCAGATTGTAAGCGATAAGCCTGAAAGTATCTGAACATGACAGTAGGTGCAAAAAGGGTTACGAATTTTACAAGATATAAAATCCCATTGCGTATGAAGAGTATACAGTCAACAACACATCCTCAAGTGAGCTTTTAGAGCCTGATAATTCTGAAAGACCTTTCGATCGCATGATTCCATGAGACCCATATAATTTCCATCTCATAGACAGGGCCGGATTTGTACTTCTTACCGCCCAAGGCCGACTATTACCAGCCGCCCCAACTGAAACCGTATCTTACCACCTCTCTCCTCACACACCCAAACTTTTTGGGCCGATGGTGTCCACTATTGCGGCTAGTGCTGAGGTCTCCATGGCAACGTGAAGTGAATCAATCACGTCACACGGGGGAACTGGTCGAGCAAGCAATCTACAGGTGATGGGCGTGCTGGGAGCCTTCCACCACACACACATAGTCAAAAGTGGCTCACAATTGGACATTGGGTGGGGTCAGCAACACGTAAAAGTGAGTCCTGTACCCACTGCTGTCTCCAGGGTAACAGCGCTGGCCAATCAATAATTAAGAAATGGGTACTGTGAGACGCTGCCTTCTGTATTCTGTACTATTTGCTGGTGCTGCCCCTGGTCCTTTCATCCCCCACACCAAGTACGTGAGAACCGGCCTTCTGTAACTGCCTGCAGCTGCTGCTTTGTCATTGGACAAGGTCTGGCTTTTTGCTAGTCACACACTGTTCACAAACGTTTTGTTAACGGACTGCAGCTGCCTGTAACACAGCACAGGCAGATGCCAGCTGGTACTAATAGTGCAGTTATCCTGACCACTTTCATTTGTTTGGACACTTGCAAATAATGCCCACTGTCTGCAGGCCGCCCCTTGTTTATCTGGTGCCCTAGGCCATGGCCTATGTGGCCTTGCCAGAAATCCGGCCATGCTCATAGACAACAACAAACATTTGTACCATTCTTTGCATCTGTTGTGTATAAATGCCAGTGTTGGTAAACTTTAGGAAAACAAACTGTTAGGTAAACTTAATTAAAACATTCTAGTCTGCAATCTTCAGACTCATATCACCCCAATAAATCCAGCACAAGCAAGTTCAGCTAAGTAGAAACCATCTCAGCCAGAACAAAGTCATGAATTATATCAAAGTTCATATTCCTGTATACAACAGTAAAACAGACCACTGCTAAATGAGCATTTACTGCAATCTGTTACTAGAGAATGAAGGCAGATTGTTGGCAATAACTCTGAATGACTGTCATATTTGGAAGTTACAGTAAAATTATGCTCACCTGTTAAGAGCGAACGCATAATGAAATTTCACATGAAGATGGGCGGACATATCAAAGGTTGGCAGTCTCTCTAATGTTTCCACTAGCTTCACGATGGAATCATAATCCTTTGCAGATGAATTGTTCGTTTTATGAAAAGGAAAGACAATGAGGGTAATTATAGCGTTGGCTGACTGATGTAACAGAATATAACCGTAAACAACATTTATATGCACTGCATAAGGCTTCCTTTCCACTAGGAAGCACAATCGCACGCAAAATCGAGCTGCGATGCAATCATGCAACCTTCAATTACGACTCGCCACAACTGCACCATGAATGGTCAGGAACAAAGCATGATTGCACAAAAAATTATGCAGGCTGGCAATTGTGTTAGTTGAAAAATCGAGATGCACTAATGTAAAAGAAGCACCGAGATTTACATGTTAATCGCAGTGCTGTTGCGATCTACAAAGTGCGAGCGATGCGCTTTTTTGAGATGATCGCAGTAAGTGGAAAGTGACCCTAACAGACACATACCCATACGCTCATTTATCACCATACTACTATACCTGGATATCCCTATAGGACAAGAGCAAATTTATAATGATGTCAGGTGATAACACTTCAATATTATCCACACGCTGGCGAATTCTCGTCAGCTCTGCCGCCAGGTCTTTTCCAGTGTATTGGTTGCGGGCACTTCTGATATCATTGAGGATTGCTTCACGTAAATACTGGCTAGAGTAAACAAAACATACACATGATACAAATTAGCACAAAACAATAGGTCATTATAAAAATGTAAAAAGATCTCCCCACATATGTAGAGTCTGAAAAGAATACGAACAGTAAAGAAATGTGGGAGCAGCCATTTTGGGCCTGTTTGAAAGTGTTTGGGAGCGCTTAAAATATTGTCCAAAACAATAACATACCTGTATTATTTATCTAGAGTATGTTTTAAACATATTAGACTTTAGATTTATAAAAAAATATTGCATCCAATGAAAATCTATCAAACCTATGGAATTTTTGCCATCTGTGTTGGAAATGTTGGTTTAAGGCATGTTGCGGGTCGGGTGACATTGCATGGCCGAGGCTGTATAGACGCGTTCGCTAGCCGAGAAGTGGCCGGCGAGGTGAGTGGGTAGAATAATTCTCACAGCCAGCAAATGGCAGAATCTTTCCAAAAGGCTGCTCATTGCTTGGGGGAATCAGGGGCCTTTGTACAAAGGCTATATTAAATTGTAATCCAGTTCAAACACTTCCTGCTGTCCCAGGGATCTAAGGCCAGCTTTGATAGAACCCTCACTACATTTGAGCAAACCTGTCAAGGGGAGGGACATTTGAAAGGTAATATTTCTCTACTGTACTCGCTATTGAATGACTCAGATTCTCCTGCAGAGTGGTACAAGTCTAAATGGGAACAGGATCTGGGGCTCAAATTCAGTGACAAACAGTGGAATAAGATCTTAGTATTCTCACATAAGTCATCTATCTCATCGAGAAACCAGGAAGCTGGGTATAAAATCTTTACAAGATGGTACCTGACCCCCTCCAGGCTTCATGTCATGTTTCCCAGCACATCTAATTTGTGTTGGAGGTGTGGAGTGGAACAGGGAACACTATTGCACATCTTCTGGTCTTGTAATAAAATATCTCAGTTCTGGGCAGATGTAAGGGATATTATGCATGAACTCACTGATTTTTCACCCCCTGACTCCCCGGCCTTCTTCCTGTTGCACCATAACTCCTGGTCTATCAAAAAATATAAAAAAACCCTCACCAGATATCTGGTTAATGCGGCCAGGGCCCTGGTTGCCAGGAATTGGAAATCTACCACTCCCCCTCAGATCAAAGATTGGCTTCGGGAGGTTAATTGGGTATGTTTGATGGAGGATCTTACAGCGACTATTCAGGGTAGGCATGATAAGTTCTGGAAAACATGGTTCGGTTGGTTCGAGTTATGAATCTCCCACGTTATGAATCTCTCAAGTCTGGTGTCTAATACATATGCTGGAAGTAGAGGTATGGTCAAAAAGAGATACATGGTGGCCCCGGGACAAGTCCCCTGGTGAGAAGGGATCCCTTTTATCTTATCACTTCTGCGGTGGTTCCCCCGCCCCCCCCCCCCCCCCCCCCCCTCCGCCGCCCCCCCCCCCCCCCCCCCCCCCCCCCCCCCCCCCCCTGGGTGCAGTCCGACGTCTTGTCCTCACTTCATTCTTCCTCTGTCTTCTTCTCTGTTTTAGTCGTTTTCCTTTTGTATTGTCTGGTTTATTTTATATGCCTAAATTGCCAGTCCAATATTATAACAGTATTTCTACATTAGAGCTACGTAGAACTCACTTAGCTGTACACACAGTTCGGGATGATTATTAGAAGGTCATATGAGTTCTCTTATACTAATAAGCATCAGTTATGGGGCGTCCTGGTGTATGTTCCCTTTGGGCCCAGGAACGCCCAGCAATTCTTTTTTAAAAGTATCCGAGAGAACTGGCATCTATACCGGTGTGATGTTAATGTCACAGGGTTGTCATTTCTCATGCTACAACAAGTATATTTTAGAATATGCTATTTTATTTTTTTTAATAGACGTATTTTATTGATTTTTGTTAACATACAAACATAACATACATTCCCCATCCCACCCTATCCCGACTCCCTCCCCCCCACCCCCTTCCCAGGTGTGCATCGCAAGGATCATATCTTAAATATTAAGGTAGAACCCATGGGCCGGTTGGACATTCCAGCGATAAAAGTGTGCAGGTGAAGGCTGTCAGCATTAAATACACTTTAGAGGGACACAATTCTAAATTAATAGCAGCATAATAGAAAACAGAGGGAAAGTTCAGGCTAGGACTATTCTTTATAACCTTAGGCATCACTAAGAACATCATGAGAGGTGATATAATCCGACCAGGGTAGCCAAATCAAATCAAATTTCTGGGGACAATTTCTGTTTAGATATGTTAATTTATACCATGTCATTGCCCTATTGATTTTCTTAATCCATAAAGTCTTAGAGGGAGGATCGTCGGAAAACCATTTATGGAAAACTTCCTTCCTAGCATACATACACAGAATATTGAATAGAGTGATGTAGTGTGTGGATAGGGTGGCATCAGTATACAAGCCTAAGAGTAGGCTCCTGGGGTCCACCACAATCCTTTCTCCCAGAACCTCAGTCAGCAGGGCGGCCACCTGTGTCCAGTAATCATGAATCACGTCACAAGACCAGGTCATATGAAAGAAGGATCCAGGTTCCCTTTTACATTTGGGGCAGAGTTCCGATCTATCTGCATAAATGGCTCGTAACTGAAGTGGGGTGCGATAAGTTCTGTAAATTAATTTAAGATGCAAAAATTTATCTACGGCAGAGATCGAGACCCCATCCATGCAGCTAAGGAAATCCCCCCATTCTTGATCGGACAGGGGACCCACGTCAGCCTCCCACCTAATTCTGGCTCTGTCAAGTCTAGGGGTGGATAGCGGGTTCAGTCTAGCATAGACCTCAGAAAGGGGTCTGTCCAGGTGTTCCCGCAGGAGGATACTCTCTATTGGGTCAGATTCCCACGTCCAGGAGCCTGGGAACTGGGTCTGCCATGCATGTCGGACCTGAAGGTACCGAAAGAGCATTCTGTTCGGCAGGTGATATTTAGCTTTCAATTGTGGGAAAGTTAGCAGCGTTCCAGCTGGAGCCAAATGGACCACCTGTTTGATACCCTTAGAGGCCCATAATTGCGCGTCTGGAATGGAGATAAAGTTTGCCAGCTTAGGGTTGCCCCAGAGTGGTGTGAAGGGGGAGAGGGTGCACGGCTTCCGCAGGCCAGATCTGCTGTTCTCCCATGCCTTGACAGTGGTTTTCATTGGGGCTGTAATAGTGGAGAATTTGTTGATTCCCCTAAAGGGAAGGTTGGTAAGAGATTCTTGAGAACCGACAATTGCCGCTTCCAGTAATGCTGCAGTGTTACGTTCGTCCTGACTGAACCACCATCTTGTGGTCACTAGAACCGAGGCTAAGAAATACCTTTGTAGATTGGGAAGAGCAAGCCCACCACTATCAATGGGGAGTTGCAGTGTGGCAAGCGACAGCCGCGGTGCTCCCTCACCCCAGATAAAGCTGGAGAGTATCGAGTCCACCTTCCGAAAAACGGACTGTGGGATCCACACTGGTGATTGGCGGAAAACATAATTGAACCTGGGAAGAAATAACATCTTGAAGAGATTCACCCGCCCCACAACTGAGAGCGGAAGAGACTTCCATGAGGTGGCTCTACGAGAAAAGTGGTCAATAACAGGTTGAAGGTTCATAGAAGTATATTGGCTAATATCTTTATCAATCAGAATTCCCAAGTACTTGAAGCTTGAGACCCATTTCAGTTGGGTATGTGAAAGTAAGGGTGAACCTGCACTATCAATTGGGTAGAGTAGGGATTTATCCCAGTTTATGCGGATACCTGAGTAGCCACCAAACTGGTCTAGAATGCGGAGTGCTGCTGTAAGTGAGGGTCCCGCGTCACCTAGGAATAACAGCATATCGTCTGCGTAAAGCGCCACCTTCTCGACCAATCTCCCCACCGAGAGCCCAACAACCTCGGGTGCTGTGCGAAGCAAAGCAGCCGCCGGCTCGATTGCTAATGCGAAAAGGAGAGGGGAGAGTGGGCAGCCCTGCCGGGTGCCTCTCTCCAGTGGAAATGGATCTGAAATTTCGTCATTGGTTCTGATCCTGGCCAGAGGGGATAAATACATGAGCTTAACCCAGGAGATGAACTTGTCACCCAACCCAAACAGACGTAGCACCTCCCAGAGGTACGGCCATTCAACCGAATCGAACGCTTTTTCAGCGTCAAGCGTAGCAATGGCTCTTGTGCCAGCATTGTCATGAGAAACCAGCAGATTGGCGTATAGACGCCTCAGATTGATGTCCGTACCTCTGTTTGGCATGAACCCAGTCTGATCAGGATGGATAAGAACCTCAACCACCCGGGCCAGTCTTCTAGCTAATATTTTGGCGAGAATTTTAATATCTACATTCAGTAGGGAGATCGGTCGATAGGAGGCGCAGTACCTGGGGTCCCTGTCTTTCTTGGGGATCAACACAATAAGAGCAGTTCTCATGGAGTCTGGGATGAGGCGACGGGTCTGCATGTAGTTAAAGAGATCCGCCAGCTGAGAGCTAAGATCCTCTCTATATAATTTATAGTATTCTACTGGGATGCCATCCAGACCCGGCGTCTTTCCCGACTGCATACTGGCAATGGCCAATTCAACTTCATCCGCAGTTATGTCATTATCTAGGAGCTCGGCCTGTTCCGCTTCCAGTCGTGGCAAGGAGATCCCCCCAAGATACTCCTGAAGAGCATCCGACGTATAAGCTACCTTAGAAGAGTACAGGTCCTGATAGTAGTCTCTGAAGACACGGTTAATGTCAGGTGGTGAGGTGTGAAGAGTGCCTGTCGCATCAAGGATAAAGGGTACACTGGCTTTATTAGTGTGGTCCTTGGCAAGCCAGGCCAGTAGGGAACCACATTTCTCTCCCTGCTCAAATATGCGGTGTGTTTGTCTTAGGAGGAACTTTTTTGTAAGGTCGACCTCTAGGAGGTTGACTTTGATTTGGGCAGCTTTCCATTTCCGGAACGCATCAGAGGAATGAGTGGAGCAGAATTCCACTTCTTTGATTCTAGCAAGGTCTTCTGCTTGAACTAAGGACAGTTTGCGTGTATCCCTCACTTTTTTAATGGTGGATCTGAAGGCACCCCTTATGTAGGCTTTAGAAGCGTCCCACACCACGTCAGCAGAACAGGACCCCGTATTGGTACTCCAGTATTCCAGTAGGTCAGTGTGTATTTCCCCCTGAACATCTGCATCCCTTAGCCAATACGCAGAGAGCCTCCAAACAGTCAGAGACTTAACTCCTCCCATGGACAGCGTTAGTTTAAGGGGTGCGTGGTCTGATATGGCCCATGGGAGGCGGTCAATCGCTAACACCGACGAGAGGGTCTCTCGAGAGACAAAAAAATGGTCTAGTCTGGACATGGAATGGTATGTTGAGGATTGGCAGGTATAACCCTGCGTGTCCGGGTACTTCCATCTCCAGACATCGGTGAGGTCAAAGGCCTCGGCCCACGTGCGTAATTCAGGCGAATGTCTCAGGGATGGAGGAGCTCTATCAGAGGGCGCCATTGTTAAATTCAAATCTCCGGCAATTACTAAATGGGCAGATGGGAATTGGGTTTTGAGTAATACCAAGTCATATAGGAACTTAACTTCCGCAGGAGGGGGGAGATACACACTGACCACAACATATTCAATAGAGTTAAATTTTGCATGTAAAACCACATATCTGCCATGGGGGTCAAGTTTCAGTGATATGAATTCATATAGCAATTGTCTATGGACCAACACGCAGACACCTCTAGAGTAAGAGGAAAAGGTGGCGTGGTAGTGTGCTGCTACCCAGGGCTTTTTTACAGCGAGTGTACGGCCTCCCTGCAGATGAGTCTCCTGTAGGAGACAAATATGCACTTTTTGTTGCTTCAAATAATTGAGAACAAGAGAGCGCTTGATCTTATTATTGAGTCCTCTGACGTTCCACGTGATAATGGAGATAGATTTAGTATCTATGGCCATCTTTATGATATAGAGATTGGGATTGGGGAACCGACCCCCATAGCAGTTCATTCATAATCAATGCGATGCACACCAAAGCAATTTTCCCTCCCTCAAAAGTCCCCCACCCTATCCCTCCCTGTATTCCCCCCCAACAATGAGAATACTTAATCCCATAACCCCAACATTCCAGTAACATGACAGAAATAGAGCTCACATCAGCAGAAGCTGTGTTATATGCACAATAAAATAGCAAACGGCTTAAACATTGCAATACCAAGAGCTCAGGAGGCATAGGCAACAAGGGGCCCCCCGGGGCCGATCGACCAGGCAGGCAGCCCATGCTTATGTCCGATCAGAGCGTGGTGCGAGGATGAAAGGCCTCAGCATTGTACTCAGCAGGGAAGTAAACACGGCGTGTCCCGCCATTGAAAAAGGAGTACAGCAGGATACAATGGGGCGTTATGCTCCCACGGGAGTCAGGCCATTAGTCCAGCTATTGGAGGCCAGAGTCTCTATAGCAGAGAGTGGTTGATCCTAGATAGGACAAACGCTGTGGTCCCAGTTAGTATAGGATACATACTTGAAAAGGCAGAGGTCAGTCTGGTAGGGCCTCGATCCACGTGGCAGCCTCCTCTGGCGTATCAAAGAGCCGAACGGTTTCGCCATCTTCAACTCTCAGTCTAGCTGGGAATAAGGTAGCATATTTGATCCCCTTGTCTCTTAGCCGCTTTCTGACTGCATCAAAGGATTGGCGCAATTTTTGTGTCTCCGCAGTGAAATCGGGGAAGATAAGGAGTTTCCCATTCTCGTATGGCAGCTCTCCCACTCGGCGCGCCTCACGGAGTACTAGATCCCGGTCGCGGAAGTTAAGTAGCCTGAGTATGAAGGCCCTCGGTCGGTTGCCCGGCGGGGGTTTCCTGGCCTGGAGGCGGTGGGCTCGCTCGACCACAAACTGCGGTGAAAATTCAGCCTCCGGGAGCAGCTTCCGGAGCAGAGCCTCAGTAAAAGTAATGGCGTCGGTACCTTCTGCTCCCTCCGGCAGACCCACTATGCGCAGGTTATTCCGTCTGCAGCGATTCTCGGAGTCCTCCGCTCTGTTCTCAAGCCGCTTCACCCTCCGCACAAGGGACTGGATATCAGTAGTGTTAGTAGCAACCGCCCGTTCGTTCGCGGACGACCGGTCCTCCACCTCCACTAGCCTGCTACGAATCTTGACTAGATCTTGGCGGATCAGTCCGGTGTCTACGTGCACTTCATCTATTTTTGCGGACAGCTTAGCGTCCAGCTTTGTTAGCACGTCCAGCAGGGTGGCCTGGTTCTCCGTCTCTCTCTCCGCCATTGTCTGCACGGCCTTACTGCGTTTCTTGGGGATGGCTGCCTGCTGGGTCCCTGAGCCGCGTGGCAAGGCCGGAGTAGCTGCAGCGTCTGCCTCTTTTGCAAATTTGCTCCGAGTCATACGGAAGACCTCCGGGAGCTCTTGGCAATCCAGGACTGGTGTTTTTAAGGAAAATAGAAGCCGTTTAGGATGGGTTAAGGCGGATTACACAGCAGAGGCTGAGAAGGCACGTCTGTTCACTCCGCCATCTTGGTCACGCCCCCCATGCTATTTTATTTAAGTACTATTGGCACATCCTTCGTCTCCAGCTAATAGGAGGTCGCAATGTATAGCGGCCAATAATTACTGTTTTTGATATCTCCCGGGGATGAGACAATTCCTACACGCATATCGTTTATTATAGTGTTTAATATGCAATTTTTTGTAACCCACTTTGATGTTCAATTGGACTCATGTTCACTGTACCTGTAAAATGTCTGCTTTTATTACTATTTTACTATGTCAAAAAAAATTTCTAAAATAAAAGAATCTTTAAAAAAAAATAAAATTGTAAAACGGATATCTTTTTATAGGAGCTCCTTATAAGGACTGAGCACATCCTAAACAGCTCCATGTCTACCAAAAAAATAAAATAATTCAAAGTAAGCCCATAGTAAACTATGACATAGTGTTCCACTATATGAAGTTGTCATATAACTTACCATGAGCTAGCCTGTGCCATCTTCAAGATCTGAATAAAACGGTCCACAAGGGGTAGACAGATGGGGCCAAAAAGTAATTCAATGTTGGGTTGCATTAATTCTGTCAATCCCTTCATGAAGCTAGTCTCACAGCAGAACACCTTATTGTGAGGAGTGATCATGTAAGGAACAAAGGTGTAATTAGCAGTACTCAACTGTAAAGAGAGAAAAAAAAAAACACGTCTATAAGTAACTCATTTTGTGCAACACATACTATGCAGACTTAAAAAAAATATTAAGAAAGGATTATTTACTAATGCAGAAAGTTGATAATGTTCGGTATTTACTTCTGTATTTATAACTGCACACAGCATATATGACTGACACGACTAGCTGTCACTTCTGTCCGTTAAAGGGGCACTACAGTGAAAAACTGTAAAATTTAAAATATGTGCAAACATATACAAATAAGAAGTACATTTTTTCCAGAGTAAAATGAGCCATAAATTACTTTTCTCCTATGTTGCTGTCACTTACAGTAGGTAGTAGAAATCTGACAGAAGCGACAGGTTTTGGACTAGTCCATCTCTTTATAAGGGATTCTCAGGGATATATTTATTTTCAAAAGCACTTGGTGAATGGCAGTTGCTCTGTCCAACTGCCAAAAAACTGTGTAGGGAGCAGGGAAGCTGGCCAGCACCATTGTTTAAGGCTACTTACACACCAGGACGTTGCATTTAGGGGACGTTATAGGGCACATAACGTGCCCCTAACGCAACGCCTGGTGGTGTTGGAGCAGGACACTACCAAGAGCCGCGTTACAAGCAGCTCTTGGTGCGCCTGCTCATTCGGAGGCACTGCGGAGACCACGTGAGCGGAGCTCTCCGCATCACGTGGTCCCGCCAGCCAATCTGCGGCCGCTCCAGGATGTAAACACTGCAAGTGCAGTGAATAATAAGTAGCCATGTGCCTGGCTACGTAGCAGCCTCTCCCCGCCTCCACTCTGCCCATAAAATGAAAAAAACAAAAACCCTATTGAGCATGTGCAAACAGTAAAGTACTGCATGCAGTACGTTATGTAGACGTGCTGCGTTACAATGTAACGCAACGTGGGCACTGTGAACAGCCCATTGATTTTTCATTGCTGTGCGTTGGGGTGCGTTACAGGCTGCTCTAACGTGCGCCTGTAACGTCCCACTGTGAAACCAGCCTAAATCATTTTTAGGAAATGTCTTTTTAAAGAATAAAAGCCTTGCTGAGAATCCCCTATGAAGAGATGGGCTAGTCCAAAACCTGTCACTTCTATCACATTTCTACTGCCTACTGTAAGTGACAGCATTATAGGAGAAAAGTAATTTTTGGCTCATACTCTGGAGAAAATGTACTTTTAGGGCTGGTGCACACCAAAACCCGCTAGCAGATCCGCAAAACGCTAGCAGATTTTTAAACGCTTTTTTTTATTTTTATGAGGCGTTTTGCTAGCGTTTTGCGGATTGCTGCTGCGGTTTTCAGTATAGTAGATTTCATATATTGTTACAGTAAAGCTGTTACTGAACAGCTTCTGTAACAAAAACGCCTGCAAAACCGCTCTGAAGTGCCGTTTTTCAGAGCGGTTTGCGTTTTTCCTATACTTAACATTGAGGCAGAAACGCATCCGCAATCCAAAAAATGCCTCACCCAGGCATTTTTCGTTTCTGCAAAACGCCTGCCGCTCTGGTGTGCACCACCCCATTGAGATACATTGACCAAGCAGATCCGCAGCCGCAAGCGGATCTGAAAACGCCCAAAAAGCCGCTCGGTGTGCACCAGCCCTTATTTGTATGTTTGCACATATTTA
The DNA here is from genome assembly GCF_040937935.1 of Hyperolius riggenbachi. Classification (NCBI taxonomy): domain Eukaryota; kingdom Metazoa; phylum Chordata; class Amphibia; order Anura; family Hyperoliidae; genus Hyperolius; species Hyperolius riggenbachi. The sequence continues at coordinate 308,527,035 of NC_090649.1, forward strand.
AAATTTTACAGTTTTTCACTGTAGTGCCCACTAATGAGGACTCCTTATACTGTACATTATATTCAGAGATTGTGTAACGAATATCCAAAGGTCAGATTTCGCTTTTTTTTTTTTTTTTTTTTTTACAGCTACACAGTAAAAATTCTCAAAAAAACAAAGACAGAATATTTCAGGTATATTGTCATCAAAAAGGGATTTTCCTCTAAAACATAAAAAAAATCAATATGATTCACTATGAGGCTGTCTTTTGAATGCATATTTGCACCTCACTGATGCTTACTTATATCATTGCTGGCTGCAGCAAAAATTATCAGATGTATGCCTAGGGAAGTAATTCGTAGGCAAATAGTATAGGTAAAGTTCTCTGTTCTTCAATGGATACCGCACAAGCTTTTCTGCTTTGTTTACACAGTGTATACACTTCCAGATAGTTATGCCCAGCAATGGCAGGCTTATCAATTAGCATTAAAGAGAACCCGAGGTGTGTTTAAAGAATGTTATCTGCATACAGAGGCTTGATCTGCCTATACAGCCCAGCCTCTGTTGCTATCCCAAACCCCACTGAGGTCCCCCTGCACTTTGCAATCCCTCATAAATCACAGTCGTGCTGTGAGGCTGTGTTTACATCTGTAGTGTTAGTCTCAGCTGCTCCCCCGCCTCCTGCATAGCTCCGGTCCCTACTCCCGTCCCTTCCCTCCAATCAGCAGGGAGGGAAGGGATGCAGGCGGGGACTGGAGTTCTGCAGGAGGCGGGGAGAGCAGCAGACTGACACTATAGAGATAAACACAGCCAGCTCTGACAAGCTGTTTGTCAGCAGCGTGGCTGTGATTTATGAGGGATTGCAGAGTGCAGGGGGACCTTAGGGGGGTTTGGGATAGCAACAGAGGCTGGGCTGTATAGGCAGATCCAGCCTCTGTATGCAGATAATATTCTTCAAACCCACCTCGGGTTCTCTTTAAATGAAATGTAAAGGCTTATTTCGACTGGAAGCCACGGTTCTTTCCGGTTTGGCCACTGCTCCCGTTCAGCTGTGTAACCGCAGCCGGCATCGTTAATCCGTGCCATGCACGGCTATAGTGATTCAGCTGCATGCATCTGGATTCACACCAAAGTGCGATCTGGATGGCAGGACACTGAAGAGACAGGCAGTGTTTCGCTGTCCCACTTGCATGCAGGAAAACACTGCAAATCTGTATATAGTGAAAACGGGACCTAAAGCTTGAGTTTTAACCCTTGAAAACAGGTCAGATTGTAATTTTATGCTGTTTTTAAAGTTTTAAACTATAACTTTAAAACAGTGTGTTTATTCAGAGTTATGCAGCATTTTCTGCATCTGGAGATATCTCTCACGTACAGTCAGTGGGAGAACACCACATAGTTTGCAGCAGAGACAAATCCAAGGTTCTCAGGCCCACTTTAATCATTGAGGCAAGGAAGAATGATGGAAATACCCATTACTCATAACAGAGTCCTAGAAGAAGCCTGATAACTGTCCAGAAGTGCCTAATAGGACCGGCAGATGTGTCTGAGAATGACAGTGAGACATCTGCTAGACCTCAAGCACCACAGGACCTGCAACAATCCATTGATGCTGCATAACACATCACTCTCCCATGAGAAAAACACTATATTCTGTTGCATGCCAGGTTTACACACATCTGTATGCAGAAACAAGAAACAATTATCACCCTTCAAAGAGTTCCTGTATGGTCAGGCAATGTCTACCAGTAACGATGGACTCACCTTGGACTGTCAGAAGGGGGCCGTTCTGAGGCAGTTACTGAGTAAAATGATCTGCACCAGGGGCATAACTAAAAACCACTGAGCCCCCCTGTGAAAATGTATATGTGGGCCTCCTTCAAACCCCCCCTTTCTGCACAGGTAAACTGAGAACAAACGTTATTCAATTGGCTAGCGCACTTGAATGCGTTTCCCCATGCAGATAAAAACTGACAGCAGTGAAGCACTGCACACATTTTCAATTGCATTAGCTTCCGTCATAAAACATGCATGTTTTCACACATACAGACAAACACAGTGTACAGAAGAAGCATACAGAAAACTGACAGATGAGTGTGCTCCCAGCCTCAGCTTATTACACTTACTCTATCCATCTCTGATGGAGCAGAACTGGCTCTGCAGACTTCTCCAGCATCACTACAGTACAAAGCACTTGAGGAGGGGTTGAGGGCTGGGAGTTGTACGCAAGAACCCTGCTGCACACTGAATAGTGACTGTCTACAAATCTTTGTATGCTTCCTTATCAGTGGCTGAGCAGATACAGTCATTAGAACAATTGTGCAGAGAGCAGAAATATTTTTCTCTCTGTGCTCGGACTCCTCAAGCATCACTACAGCACACAGCACTTGGGGAGGGGGTGGGGGTAGAGCAGCAATGTACACAAGACCATGCTGAACACTTAATAAGGACTGTTTACAAATATTTGTCTGCAGATCTTTGTATGATTCCTTATCAGGGGCTGAGCAGGTACAGTTATTAGGACAACTGTGCAGAGAGCAGACAGTTTTTTCTCTCTATGCCCTAGTTGTGAGTCTCTCAGGAAAGGGAAAATAAACTGCTCCCCCAATGGGGCCCCCTGCAGCTTCTGCCTCCCGCGGCTGCCTCCCTTCCAGGGCCTATTGTTGCGCCCCCAATGCACAGCTATTGTATCCCTGCCCACAAGAAAAAAACCACAGGAAATATAAAACAGCTTATGAGAATATCAGTAAATTTCCTGCACAGTCATAGTGATTAGTGAGACAAATAAACCGAGAGACAGGAAGGAGCACAGCTGTCAAAAACAGTTGAATGTCAAGTAATAATTTGTTTCTCACAAATAGCAGTTTGAGTTTTCTATGAAATTAGGCTAGTTTGAGCTTAATATTTATAGAATGTTTAAGCAACAGATAAAATATGATGTAGTTAAGTTAAAATAAAGATGAATTCACTTGCATTGCTCTGTACTTGCCCCATATATTCGTGTATATCTGTTTAAAGAAACGTTTCCGGCTTTAATTCGCAATGACATCCTATCTGGTGACAGTTTGTTGCGAATGTTTTGGTTTTCAACCACATTGTAAAACTCTAGGGCTGATGTAACCAATTACAGTACAACTAACTTGCACTTCACAGACTACAGCAAACATGAGGGTGACCGGTAATAAACCAAAATGAAAAATCAGTAATGGTGGGATCCCAATGCAGAGGATTAATCCTAGTGATGGTATAGAGGGAAAAAAAAGAAGTAAGAAAGGAAAACTCTTTTATAAAAATGATTTTAATCTTTAACCCTTAGACTGCCATGGACATTGATAGGTGTTCTGGGTTTTTAGAACAAAACTATTTCCGGTTAACGCGGACATCTATAGGCATTTTTGTGTCCCCATACATCTGTGCCACGGACGTCTGAAAGGCATTTAGTACAACATTTTGGCTCACTACCAACTTTCAACTTTACTTGAAATATGCAAATAAGTACAGTATATGTTGATGCAAATGTTTCTACAAATATTTGCTGCTTGAAAGTGGACCAATCAAACGATTTTCCTGCAAGATTTGATTAATCCACTTTACAATAGTTTTTTTAAATACCATAATAATTAGCAGAATTCTGTATCATTATACTTAACATTATTATTTTCACCTCAATGACATTCCTACTGACTAAGGGGGACTTTGGTACATGTAGATTTAGGTAAGACATTTATTAAACACAATTCAAACACAGCTGGCACTGACATGTAGCATTTTTAAAAATAGCTGTCTAAGGGTTGTGTTTATTTAAAATACAGTTGGCCCTTTTACCATTTTACAAATAAGTAGGATATATTTACCTGGGATGGGTGGGTCTTATTATAAGAAGGGGGCACAGAAATTCCACAAAAAGCCCCTCATCAGGGTCTACCCTCACCTCCTTTACCACAGGTGGGAGTTAGTGCCTCATCCTCAATATTACACAAGGGTGATTTGCAAATGGGGCAGGGAGCGGCACTTTGCCACCAAACCTTTTGTAATTTCTTCCCCAATGCTATGGACCTTGCTGCCAATAATGCCTTAGTAGTATTGCCTTGAGAGCAAAAGCCTGCACTGGTCACCTCCATGATTCTCTGGGTTATACTATCCTGCATGGAGAAAGTGGGGTTAATAGTGTTTAGGAGGATGGCACAGGCTTTTTTTTCGTTTATTTAATTCTACAGGTTCCTTAGAGTGACTTAATCAGCCATTGGATTGCTCACACACTTGTTTATAGACAAATTTGGAAACAGCATAACCTCAAGCCTCTTCACATGTCGTAAAGTCAAGACAGAATGAATGTAATCCTAGGTTTAAAAAAAAGGGCATAGATAATCTGCATACCTTTTGATGAATGGAGTAATGGAACAATGCAGTGGCTGAATGGTTAAGGGCTCTGCCTCTGACACAGGGGACCTGGGTTCGAATCTCGGCTCTGCCTGTTCAGTAAGCCAGCACCTATTCAGCAGGAGTCCTTAGGCAAGTCTCCCTAACACTGCTATTGCCTATAGAGCGTGTCCTAGTGGCTGCAGCTCTGTCGCTTAGAGTCCGCCAGGAGAAAAGCGCGTTATAAGTGTTCTGTGTTTGTTTGTTTGTTTGTTTGTGAGTATGATATGGATGCAGAGCTGAAGTTACATTTGGTTGCTTTCATACTTCTCTAAAAACAGAGAATCTGGACTATGTTCTTGGGTTTGGTATGCCAGCTGTAGTATTGTATTGTGAAAGTACTTTAATAAATGTGCCCATATGGCCACTCATGCAGCACACCTCACACAAAGCAAGCTACCTTTTGTTACTTTGTCATACAATTGTTTATTATTAATTTTCTCAGAACCTGTTGCACTGGACAACTAGAGTCAGCAGAAGCAATGGGTAACCAGGAGGTGTATTGAACGGATATGCTATACCACATTGAACTTTCCTACCACTCCAGAGTGGATGTGTGCTATTCGGCAGATTAATTAAACTGTCCTTTGTCCCAAAATATAACATTTAGGACTGTCTATTGTGGAAAAAGACAGTACAAACGGACATGTGTGAAGGTGGCTATAGGAAATAAGGGCCCTTTCTCCATGTATGCTGGTTCGCTGCCATCCGCTGTGGTCCATTCTGGCAAATGGACAAGTATAACCCTAAAGTTATGTCTGCACACAAGATTTTCATTAATTATCTAGAATGATTGTACAGGTAAAGATCGTTTGGACGTCTAGTGTACGTAAAGGTGTCCCCACACTCCCTGACAATACATTTAATAATCCATCTTATTGGATCAGTAATGTGTGACCTTTGCTGTTCTTCTGTAATGCCTGCAGAGGGCCACCTCTAATTTCTTCTTCTGCTCCCCTTTCCATTGAACAGAAAGGCTTCTATATTCCCAGAACAATTTTTCCAGGTTACAAATATTGAATATGTGTACGTAGCTTATGTGTAATCAGCCATTCTACACAACTGCCAATAGTAGATAATGAGAGACAGTCAAGTCAGGCATCATTGGTGCCAGCGGGAGGTAGAGGAGAGTCTGAAGCTACACAGGATACAGAGAACAACTGTCAAAGCCAAGATACATAACACATTGACAAGATCAGATGTCAAAGCAAGATCAGGCTGGTGGAGTTCAAGTGAGGCCAGGATAAGCAGAGTCAGATACTGAATCAATGTAGAACAGCTATTAGAACCACAGCCACACATTAACTAAATGTTACAATGCAACCATAGTGTGAACCCTAGTGCCCTTATAAAGTGGACAGCAACAACGTTGCTTGCCAAGAACTACCGAAATGAGTACGTTTTCAGCCCTGCTTCACAGTAGTCCTGGGTCAGCTGGGGGACATGGAATGATTGCACACACCAAAGAAAATGAAGAAAGTGACAGAACCTACAAAAATATGCAAAAGAGGACTCAAAACAGCCGATTTGCAACAGGACTCAGAAGACAATGAACAGACAGCAGCAAAGAAAGTATTAGGATGACCTGTACAGGATCCATGCTGAGTCATAGCCCTAACCACATGTGGCCAGTCACACCAATGATGATCTTCAATCTGGAAGCACCCCTGAAAGATTTTGTCCAAGCCATGATGGTCTGAGGGCAGCTTCTAAAAATTAAATATTAATCAGTTCACAGCAAGCTGGTTCAATGCAGTCTAACTAATGTATGTTCCCTCAGTACATGCAGAAAGATCTTTAACACCTCAGCCACCTCTTTCTTTGGTGTGTCCCCTGTGTGCAACCAAACAATGATGTTGTATGAGGAATTGTGCTGATACTGCCAGGTGCAAGGCACTGCCAACCCTCCCTTTGCACCAATGCAGAAAGTGGGCGTCTATATCATGTGGGTGCATCATCAACCTGGAGCGCGCTCAACACAGCACTTCAGCTTGGCAAATTCCATGATACTGTAACGATTGTGGAATCGTCTCCGTGGTCAGCGCACCAGACGTGCGCTGACACAGTGGATTTCCTCCACAAGCGTATAAATTTGCAGGAACCCAGCAAAAGGTGCTACGCACCCGTAGAGGGAAAATTCCTGTCGGCAGATGGCGCTGGGGAGTGCAGAGGAACCAATCCTCTGTACCTCCACAAATGCCAGACAGGAATTGTACGAAGCGCAGAACGCAATCGCAAGAGAGGCGATTGCGAATGAGACGAGCAAAGGGACAGGTTGTATGTGTGTGCGCCAATCCAGTCGCCACCCCGCGACCGCGCACACACAACAGCAGATATGAAATAGGAACGCGATCGCGAGAGGTGCGATTGCCAGACGTGACACAAGGCAGATCAGGACAGAATACGAGGTTAGCAAAGGCACAGCAAATAATACAATGAGGAGATACGGAAAATAACAAACGCTAGCTAGCCGCGAACACCGCACTCATTCGCAACAGTGCACGCGGTTATGCGCGGTCTCCACGTGATAAGCACAATAGAGACAAGCACGCCTAACTAACCATTAACAGACAAACATGAAACAGAGGACGCGAGCGCTTGCTTAACGGTTACCTCACCGAGCCTCCAGCAAGCGAAGCAGACCAGACAGACACACGAAAACAGGGACAAGCGAGAGATAGGATCCACAGCACTAGCGAAAAGTGGCTAGCGCGATCCAAGTACAGAGTAGCAGAACAGAAGGATCCCCAGCGCTAGCGAAAAGTGGCCAGCGCGATCCCAGAAGACAGAACAGAAGGATCCCCAGCGCTAGCGAAAAGTAGCTAGCGCGATCCCAGGAGACAGAACAGAAGGATCCCCAGCGCTAGCGAAAAGTAGCTAGCGCGATCCCAGGAGACAGAACAGAAGAGATAGCTGGTAGCAACCGCTGCACCGGCTATACTCCAAGAACAGAGATCAGAACCATTTCCTGTCAACCACCATAGGGAGAGGACAATGGCAACAGGCAAGACAAGACAGAACAGGCAATACAGATAATACAATCCTAACTGCACTAGGGAAATCTGCCTAGCGCAGATTCAGGAATTACTCTAAGCTGATGTTCAAACAGAGAGAAAGGCTGACACCCCACCAGGAGTGTTACATAGGACGAAATCCTTCTGAACAGCGAAGCATTGTGGGAAAGACATAGTACTTATAGTACACGCCTCCAATGAATGTGGCCAGGCAATTTGCATGACAACGTATGCAAATTCCTCTGCAAGCTGCAAAACTGACAGAAGCTCTTCTTTCCAGAGTCCTGCAGCATGCAAATCAAAACAATGGTCAAAAAGCTGCCTGCCTGCACAGGCAGCTGAGCAAATCATCACAGATACCAGCACTCCTGAACCAAGGGGAGCTATTTATTATTTAAGTATGCATTTTCCCCTAGGTTTGACATTTTTTTTTTTACCAATAAACAGCCTGCTTTAATGTCATAGACGTAAGCTAGGTCAGTATAGGTACTCTTTTATATGGACAAAAAGTCAGTAGTACAATTCAGCATCAATAAAAGAAAAAAAAAACAGCAACATTCATACTTACATTATTCTTTTGGCAAATTATTTCCTAGAGGAAAAAAAGAAGTATGAAAATTAGTAATTTGTTTCTTTAACACTTAAGAGAATATTGATTAACTAACCAAAATGGTGTGAGTAACCTCCTGTCATGACAGGCAGCCTCTTGGGCCATTCAAAGTACAGGGATCACGTTCTTTAAAGTTACGGGACCCAAAGGTGCTAAGAGCAGGACGAGTGGAGCGCCCATTATTGGCAAATTTCGGGCGAAAATGACTAGTGCTTGCTATGATGCACTACCCGCAACATAGTGTGCGCTCCTGTGACTGAGGGTAACTACGTGCGCTATGCTGGCACTAGGGAATATAGCGTGCAGACACTTACATTTAAAGGAATCCTAAACTGAAAAAAAAATGAATTTCACTTACCTGGGGCTTCTACCAGCCCCATGCAGCCATCCTGTGCCCTGTTGCAGACATTAACAAATACATTTTACACGTTACGGGTACAATTGCACCATTGCACCCGTAATGCGTAAAAATGTACGTGTTAATAACTCCCAGTCGGCAAAAACGAAACTAGCTGGCAGCAGGGGACCGGAAGAGCCATGAGTGACTGCGAGGACACAGGATGGCTGCGTGGGGCTGGTAGAAGCCCAGGTAAGTGAAACTTTTTTTTTGGGTTTAGGTTTCCTTTAAGGCACGCTGATGAAATAGCGCAAGTAGCAGGAGGTTACTCACACTATTTTGGTTAGCGAATCAACCTCCAGATCTTTGTCGTCCTAAACAATAATTATTTTGGTCAGCAGTCTGTGCATGTCTGTACAGTAGTAAAATGATACTACCATACAAACTTGTGACTGCTGAAGCGATCATACTCTCTACTTAGGACAGTACAGGCATGCTGTGCTGTGGAGTCGTTACAAAAATCCTATAACTGTGACTGCTCTGCTTATGAAACCACCAACTCAGACTCCAGAGGCAGATGAGGGCAGGAAAGGCTAGAGGTGACTGCACCAGTAGATAGGGAAACCAGGCAGCACCCCTCACTTTCACCACCTGTCACACCAAATGTATCTTGTGCTGAATGGAGTGCACTGCTCCATACTCCTCCAGTGAACCAAAAAAAAATCCAAATTGCTAAGGGTGGTTAGGGCCTGGAGCTGCCAGGACTTCTTTATGTACTGACAGTGGCCTCGATTCATCAAGTCTTATCGAATTGGTTAACGACAGTTCGGTAAAATACCGAATTTGTTAAGTTGATTTCAGGATTCATCAAATTTATCTACAGCTATTAGCGAGCATTCGGTAATAATTCGGTAATCATTCGTTAGTGATGCGTTAAAACGAAAGAAAGTGCAATTCATGAAAATGAAAGTGGGCGTGGTTTAGCGTTACATTTAGGATTAGTTATCTCCTTCACTGCTCTGTCGTTATTCCTGTCAGATCATTGCTGACAGAGAAGATGGAGCCATTTGAAGTGGTTATGTATCAGCTGAATGTGATTCAAAGGCTCAGAAGGGCAAGAATAAGGTCTAGAACCATAGCAATCTGCAAGAGAATGGATTTATTTGCTATACCAGGACATCTGTATTTCTCTTGAATCATCTTGTAAGAGAACACAGGCAGTGCCAGGGTTAACTAATTTGCTAGCTGCACTATATTTTTTAGAAAAGGCTCCTATCAAGCCGTAGCTGGCGAAATTGTGGGATTGTCCCAAACCACTTCCAGAATCCTGGTCCAGGTGGTAAGCTCTATTCAGAATGTTGCTATGTGGTGTTCAAAGGACTGCCTTTTTACCCACAATTCCATGGGAATCTTATGGCCTTGTGTTAAATTACCGCTGTAAAATGGAAATATCGACACGTTACCGATTGGTTACCGAATTGTTATCGATATTTTATCGAATTCACACCGAATGCGGAAAAACCTTGATGAATACAACTAGAAATCGATAAACTTCGAATTTGGTAATTTAACAAACTGGAAAAAGTTATCTCAAAGACAATGATGAATCGAGGCCAGTGTCTGTAGAAGACCTCCCCCCCCCCTCCCCACACACACAGTCCTTGGAAAAACTTCCTGATGGGGAAGCAGCCATTGGGTCAAAAAGGTTGGGGACCATTGATTTAAAGGATAAATCAGCTAACATGGGTTTTCTCCCAAATGCAAAAGCTGCAATTTTTCAGGTATTGTGTTTGGGTTAACGGCAATGATAATGCAAGAATAACCTTATCGTAGCAAACATGCAAGCACACTGTGTAAAAAACTAAAAATGGCAGTGGGTTCCATTTTTACCAGTAGCAGATATCACGTTCACATAGTTTTGAAAGATAGACTACATGGTAGGGCTTCCAACCATTCTCCCATGTCGAAACATCAAAAGTCTTAAATAACCTTAGGGGCAATCAGGTAAACAGGGGATGAGGTCAGTCATTGTTTATAAGTATCCATTAACTAAAATCTAATAAAGAAAACAGGCAAGTCTACATGAATGTCATAATAGTAAAACCAACTGGTCACATTCCATGGATGACTGAGACACTCTGGTCTCTTGCTAACCACAGATTTGCATTGCTGCACGGAGGTGAGGTAAGCAGCTGATCCAGTTAGTGAAGGAAGCATGGAAGGCTAAAAGTGTAGGGAAGGGTAAAGGAGAGTGGGGTGGGGAATGAGTGTGGGGTGGGGAATAAGTGTGGGGAGGAGGAGAGGGGAAAAGTGAGTGTGGGGAGGAGGGAAGGTTTAAATATGCAGAAATCAGTGGCCATTTCTAGCAGTTTTTGCCTGCCCCTACCTTTGGAGAGCTGCACATTGTGTCAGTCACCTAGCCTAGTTGCCTTCTGCAACATTTCCTGGGAAGAGGTATAGCTCAAGCTACCTCTGACTCTCTTTTTTTATTTTCTGTATATGATGGGGCCAAGCACTGGCCACTAATCAACCTCCATTCTGCAGTACCATTCTCAGTGGAGGTGAACCATTCACATTTTCTTTACTAAACAGTTATGAAGGGGGCAGTAAGTGTTAAGGGGTGCATCCAGACTGACAGGCTGAAGCCAAGTACACACCGGCAGATCACAGCCGACAGATGGACATTCCCCCATCCATCTGGCTGAATCTGCAAGCGTCGCTGGCGGTAGTGGAAACGATCATGTAAACGATCGTTTACACAATTGTGGCAAACCCCGCAAAAGTCAGTGGTTATCAGAACGTTCTCCACAATTTAAAAAGCGGTATAAAACCCTAACATAATATTCAATAAAAACATGTTTTCCTACTTTTTATATGCCATATGGTTATCACATATGCTTTTGTGCATAAGTATTATTATTCATTTAGGAATTACAAGTTTCCAAAGTACACTTTTTTGCTCTGAGAGCTGACTCTGCATTTTATTCATAACTGTTTTTTTTTCCATCTTGAAATATAAGCAGAAATGCTTTCTGGCTGTCTGTCTGTGTACGGGAGGGTCTGCAGTGTCAGAGAAGTGTTTGTTTACATTCCTCACTTGATACAATTAAACACAAGATAACATCTCCAATCCAGATGCATCTAGCTTTCCTGGCATTGAGCTTTTCTGTCCTGTGTTTAACCCTTTGAATGCTGTTCTAGTAAAAAAAATGCTGGTAGTATATAATATGCTGTAAATAATGTTTTAAAACAAAGAAGAATTGCTGGGTTTCATTCCGCTTTAACTGGACACAGGTGGCGTGCATCTTTAAACATAGTTTAATGAATTTTCATTAAACAATGTTGTGCAATATTGTGATTTTGTTGAGAAAAAAATGTTTGAAAAAAAATCACTTAGTGTGTATGAGACTTGAGAGAGATCAAGGAGAGGGGTCTGCTTAGTGTGGGGGATGGAGAGTCACATAACCAGAGTAACTGGTTCCTGCACAAGAAAATAGACCTATAAATTGTAAAAGAGAGAGATTTCATGGATTAGCTGACTTACCTTGAGTGACTGAAGGCATTCAGAATTTGTATCACAGTAGAGGATTATGTTATTAGCCATACTGAAGCTTTCTCGAACACCCAGGTGGTAGAAGAGCGAAGGCTGCCGAAAAGCATCAGTCATTTCTACAACCGCAATATCTGCATGACACAGGAAAAGCAAAGTCAGCAGGCTCCATACTAGGCATAGGAACATACTTAGTACTAAATATTTACAAAGACGTGGGTATTTCTCTTTATATACATCATTTCCTGGAATTTGGTTTGTGGAGACAGCTGATGTTAAACAACATTTCTCTCAGCTCCCTCTGAAATGTGTATATAATATACAGTATATACATTTTATATACACACACACAAATTCCAACCAGGGCACTATCTGCACGGAGTTTGCATGTTCTCCCGATGTCTGTGTGGGTTTCCTCTGGGTACTCTGGTTTCCTCCCACATCCAAAAACATACAGATTAGTTAATTGGCTTCCCCCTAAATTGGCCCTAGACTACGATACATACACTACATGACACATACATAGACATATGACTGTGGTAGGGATTAGATTGTGAGTCCCTCTGAGGGACAGTTAAGTGACAAGACAATATACAGTACTACGTACACAGTGCTGCAGAATATGCAATACTAAATATTAATGCATCTCCATTCCAATCATTAGCTACTAGGATTTCACTATAGCTGCCACACATTCAACATTCTTCAGTACACTAAAACATGAAGACTGCACAGAAAACCTTTTAGTAATTGTAAACGTATGCGAGGTATTATATATGCTGTATTGACAAGATAAATTACCTAATTGCTGCAGTTTTCCTAAGATTCAGCCATTTGGAGATTCTCCTCCCCACTACTTATGAATAACATTTGTAAATACATGTTTACATGCTATTTTTAAAATGTTTCATGTTTTCAATATTTCCTAAGCTTTTTTGTCTATTCTTCTGCAGCAGCTGCATGGTGCACAGCAGATGGATCTCTTCCCAGCTCTGACCCATGCAGCTCTTTACTGTAGGAGCGGCCTCTGCAGCTGAAAGTCACTATGGAAGTCACTACCTTCCCCAATCCCCCCCCTGGATGCACTGTCCACCATACGGCAGGAGAGAGCCATTGTGTTTGCCAGCAGAGCTCCTGGGATTTAAGTGGCCATGCTGCTGGAGCTTCAACTGAAACAAAAAGTGCACCCTTAGGATTAATAAAGCTCCAGGCACAGGCCCGGTTGTTCTGTGTCTTTAAATGGTCTGGGGTCCTGGGCCCTTTCTCCACAATCACGTGTCTGTAGGCACCTACCTCAATGCCTTTATGGAAAATCTGGCCATGCACCAGTGTATAAACTGCCATATATCTACCAAGACATTAGTGTAAATGTGATTCTCATATATCACATTTTTCTATGTTCTGGTAGCTGGTGGTCTAATCTAAACACAGAAATCATAAAATGTTACAACATGCAGATCTAGGGATAAAAAAAAAAAAAAGTCTTCAACACATTTCTGTAAAGTATTTACTAAACACAAAACATAGAAGTGTGGAAATAGCGCATCAATCTCACCCACTGTCATTTCAAAGGCTGTAAAGCTCTGAAACAAAGCAGTATTCAAGAAGAGATGTGACATTCATAACAGCTCAGAAAGCCCCACTCTTATGAAACACAATTTCCTGCCAAGTCTGAAAAATGACACAAAAAAGTTACTATGCTGACAAAATTATATGGCTCGTAAACATATCAGTTTTCAATTGTTTTGGATAGAAAAAGTCAGCATCTCCGCCTAGTTCTTATTGCAGCTTGTGAGAATCCTTTCACATACTAAGTGAGAGGACTCATTAGGGCAAGAATTTAACAGAAATCTATAGAAATCATAACACAGACAGCAATAAAAAAAACAGTTTTACACATAAACAAAAGGGCTACAACTTGTCAGGATTTTTTGGGGGGTGGGGGGGGGGGGAGTCTCTTTAAATTGGAACTTACTCTTTGCTCTGAAAGATAAGCAACAGCATAATAACCTTTAAAGAAAACACTTCTTTGTTACAGCTGATATCAATTCTGCAGTGTGTCTACTTCCTTATTTCTTGCAGGCAGACATAGGGTTAACACCCTGTGTTTACTAATTAGCTGCTCTGCCATGGCAGCCAGTTTACACAGCTGAGAGATCAAATTACACTGGTGATTAGTCACAGATGAGGGAGAATTAGACAGGCTAAACTCTCTAAATACATACAGGGTACATTTCTCTCTGTTTTCCTTCTGTCCTGTGCAAGAGTTCAGGTCCACTATAAGAGACTTTCAGTCCCTTGACATTAGTCATGTAATTGATAGACAATTTTTATTAAAATCTGCCATTTCATTCACTAACCTAAACCAACATCTGTATTGTATATGGTAAAGGAGTCAATAGATTACTTGGTTTTCCATTGAGCGTTTAAGCAATCAACCTTATTGGGCATCAACAACAGTGTGGTTGATTGAAAGTCAATCATCTAGTGGCCCACAACACTGCAAGCGAGATCCTATGCGATTCCTCTTCACTAATCAAGCTGAACAATGTTTTGCCTCCATCCCCTGAAACCGAAAAACAATTCTGTGTCGGCTAAAATCTTGTGAACAATAGCCAATTCCTTTACAATCGACCGATTACTTTCTATCCAGCTCAATCAAGTAAATTTGTAGATTTGACCAGATATCAGCTAGAATTGATTGTGCAGCATGGAACTCAATCATCGAATAATTAGATTCATGCTAAGCTGGCCAGTTACCGCCAGTTGGCGCATGCGTGGTCCCGAGCACCCCGATCATGGTCCCACGGTCAGGAGCGATCTGCACAGTAGCATTTTCTGCATACTGCGTATGCACAGAACACTTCCAGCTGCGGGAGCGTGATGAGGAGGCACGTGGCTAGCCAGAATAGCAGGAGTTGCCGCTGCTGGCTGAAGGGACTGGCACTGTGGGCACAGGAAGACTCTAAGGGGCTGCAAAAAGCTCCAGGTAAGTTAAAATCATTTTTTTTTCTATTTGACTTCAGATTTCTTTTAAAGGAAGCTGAAAGAATTACCGTGATCGTGTAAACGATCATTTGTTTACAACGATGCCAACAACGCTTGCAGATTCAGCCAGATGGATTGGTGGAGATGCCCGATCCATCTGGCCGTGAACTGGCGGTGGGTACTTGGCTTCACCCACATAGAGGGAAGCCTCTGGATGGCCAGACTTTTCACGATTCACCCTGTAATCCACCACTGCTGTGCAGGGTCCCAAAACATATTCCACAAGAGCTTGCAAGTTCCCGTGGCCACGCCCCATCCGTGCACAAGTGTGGCTCTTCTGCCCAAACATATACAGCTACACCTGTTCAATAAGCCAAGACTGCTTGTTCACAAATGAGAAGAGGGTCCCAGCCAGTGTTGGTGGGGCCGAGGAGAACACGAGAAGAACACCTTCTGCATTCATGATTGAATGTTTAGGATAAACACAGGAAACAAGTGCACTTTATCTTTACTAAATCACCCAAAGGTAATGTGTGATGGTCCTTTAAACTACAAAAAAGAAACACACAAGGTTAAAAAAAAATGACTCACTCCAGGTAAATGAACATTTCAAAGGTCAACCTCTCTGACAAATTAATGAACATTATATCTAAAGGACCGTGTAAAAATGCCCTTTAATTTGCTCTGCTTGACGCAATAAGTCACCTAAACAAAAGAAAGCACATAATGACCTGCAAGCCAGCGAGTCTATCTGAGAAAGACTTCACAGCCTGCTGTTATATGATGTGACAACAAAGATGACAGATAATTAGCAATGTATAAAAATGCTTCAGAAAAATGCCAGCAAGCTTACTCAGAACCAAATTAAACAATGCAAAACAAATAGTCGACTTGTAAAATGTATAAGATTGCTTAGTATAAAGTAAGAACACTCTGGGCGTTAATGGCTCACAGGTTTCATAAGGGGATTTTTTGAGTTTCCTATGATGATATCTAATTTCCGTATAGTCTTGAAAATGATATGAAAAGTGCCAATTTAATATTTTCATCAGCTAAGCTTCCACGACTACCTTATTTATTTCTTTAAAACTATCAGTCTAGGAACACCTGGGGCCATTTTCATTGTGCTGCCTAGGGTTATAAATTATTATTATTAATTTATATAGTCCCAACATCTTTCATGGCGCTGTACAAAGTACAAAACAGACAATATTGGTGATCATAGATAAATATTGTAGTTCAATGCATGATACAATCAGAACATCGAGCAATACAAGTGCAAAATATATACAGAGATCATCTTTGGTATAAAAACGTCCAGCAATAGTGATATTTATTCAAGTACAAGTACAGCAGAATGAAAGTGTACCTGAGACGAGAAGCATCTCGGGTCCATACTTACCTGGGGCTTCCTTAAAGAGAATCTGTACTCTAAAATTCTTACAATAAAAAGCATACCATTCTATTCATTATGTTCTCCTGGGCCCCTCTGTGCTGTTTCTGCCACTCCCTGCTGCAATCCTGGCTTGTAATTGCCAGTTTTAGGCAGTGTTTACAAACAAAAGACATGGCTGCTAACCAGCTTGTGATAGGCTCAGAGAAGCTCAGTCTGTGACTCATACAGAGCCTGCCGGGGGCGTGGAGAGGGTGTGTATAGCTTCTCCCGATCACAAGCAGAGCAGCACAATCTTGCCTGAGCCGACAAAGGAAAGAAGATTAGATTAGATAACAGAGATATTACAGCGACTGTGCAACTAGGAAAGGCTGCAGTAAGACAGACCACATTAGAACAGGTATAGGAACTTATAGGATAGAAGAAACAAGGCTGAACCTTTTGTTACAGAGTCTCCATAAGCCCGCTTGAGGCTACTCAGTCCCTCGCTGTCTCTGTGGGTGAATTCTGTCACCCGCAATGCTGCCTGAAAACTTGGCCTCATCGCGCATGCGCAGGCTGGCCAGACACATTCCCCATTGCTCTCCTGTCCCTAGGAGCGTTCTGAGCCTGCACTGTAGTACTGCACAGGCACAGAATGCTCCCAGACACGGGAGCATGATGGGGATCACGCCTGGCCGGGCATGAGCGATGAAGTACAACTCAGCCAGGCTTTTGGGCAGCATTGTGGGTGACAGAGATTGACCTGCAGAGACAGAGTAGCTTCAAGGGGGCTTAAGAGTGCCCCAGGTAAGTATGGACCCTGAGAGGCTTCTCGTCTCAGGTACAGTTTAAGAGACTTTAGCAGCTCTTGCAAACTTACAATCTAGAGGGTTGTTGGTTGGAGATGCTAAGTGATGAGATGAAGGGACTAGCAGATGAACAAGCACGTTAATAAGATGAATTTCTGGACTCACTCCCCCACAAGTGTATGTGTAGCCCTGGGCCCATGGCGAGTGTTGCATTTTCACCTGTCACACCAGCGCAACTATTGGCCTCCTCTTGTGTCCGGCATCTTTCTGAACAGCCACCACGAGCACCTGTACCACATAACAGTGCTGCATGTACTGATGTCACTATATGTGGTGGTGTAATGTGGTACAGGCACTTGCAGCGGGGATTCAATAAAATGGCAGACACAAGAGGAGGTGCCAGGTGAGCATGCAACATGTACCATGAGCCTGGGTGGTCACATTACATGGGGGGCTGCCTGTTAGTCAGCAGCGCTAGATTTCCAAAAGATATCATGCTAACATCTAATGGAAATCTGTCTGTAGTGTGTGGGCAGGCAATAAATACCACTCTAATCAGATTCGATCAGAGAAGGATCCATCTGATGGTCAATCAGAATCAACTTTATTCGCCAAGTGCGACAGATGCTGCATCTGGTATTATTTGTGGTACACATGGCAATTAACATAGTGCAAATACAACGTGACATAACAACATATGATATAATGCGATAGACATTCACTTTTTCAACAGATGGGCTGTTTGAATTAAGGCATCTTAATGACATGTATTTATGCTTGAAAAAAAATATCTGTTTTTCCTTTTGATGTTGCATGTATAAAGCTGTCTGTACCACCAGCCTGCAAACTAACAGGATATAAGCCCGACGAAGGCTGCAAGGCCGAAAGCTTGCTTATTTTTATTCATTTTTAGTTAGCCAATAAATGGTATCATCCTGATTTAAAACTTCTTGATAATGCGATAGGTGAGAGTCAAACATACGGACATGCTTACATACACTAGGACTCCAAAGGAGCTGGAGGAGACTCGGAGGTATCATTGGGGAAAGGACTTGATTTTAGGAGGACTGCTTGGGGAAGAAAGTGTTCCTGTGCCTGGAGGTTTTGATGTAGATGGTTCAGTAGCAGCAGCCTGAGGAGAGGAGGTTGAACAAGCGACTGCCACAATCTAGTGGCAGATCGAGAGGTGTATGGGTACCTTCACTCTAGCAAAGAAGTAGCCTGTGAGAGGTACAGAGATTTCATGACTGACATAAAATTTACTACTTAAAATGTTAAGCAAAATTTAAATTTCAAATGTTCACAGCATCTAATTTGCTGCTGTGATAAGAACAACAACAAACAACAACAAATAACATTTGTAAAGCGCTTTTCTCCCGTGGGACTCAAAGCGCATAAGCATGGCTCCGACCATCGTGGTACAGGGGAAGAATTTTATAAATCTGGAAATGCCAGGCTAAACAGGTGGCTTTTCAGTCTGGATTTGAATAGCTCCAGGGATGGTGCTGTCTTTACTGGGTGTGGTAGGGAGTTCCAAAGAGTAGGGGCAGCATGACAGAAGGCTCTGTCTCCAGATTTTTTGAGGTGCACTCTGGGAGTGACCAAGTTTATAGAACTTGCTGATCTGAGGTTGTGAGAGGTGTGGTGCAGCTTCAGCAAGTCCTTCATGTATCCAGGGCCCAGATTGTGCAGGGATTTGAGGTACCTTCCATACGTGTTATTCTTCAGATTGCACTTGATCTGAGCTAAAATAATTTTTTCTGCAATTATCTGTCCACAAATATAATATAGCAGAAGGCCTTCTGCCTGGAAAGTCTGACCAATGGAGAGAAGACTAGCATATGGTATATATTATATACTGTATGTGCATACACACATACGGGGCAAGCATATTAAAAATGGCAGCCACACCCTCCTCTTCGAACAGTAACCTCAAACATTGTTATGAGAAGAGGCCCTCCTCACTTTACACAGTAAACCTTGGGGTTAAATGATTATAATGGGCTTGCTTGTTTTTTAGATCTGAGATCCTGAGCTAGGAGGCCTGGGTACTGATTATATGCCAGAAATTTGCTTATGTGTTTGCATTTGTTGAGTTTGGAATGCAATAACATTTCATATGATTTGTCCAGTCCCAGGCTTGGCTTTGGCCCTCTCACTTCTTCCTGCTTGTGGCCATATGCAAGTCACTTTTTCTCCTAGGTGATATTTTCACATCTTATCAATAAAATGCCCTTCAAGCCACCAGCAAGCAAGAATATACCTTTTCACCCACTTTAATACTTTTTCAATAGCAGAGTGCTGAAAAGGTATTTTAAACAGAATGAAAAATAGAGTAAAACATAGGAGAAAAAGTGAATGGAACAGGGAACCTGGCTTCTTAAATAAAGAGTGGCTTTAAATCCACTAGAAAAAAGAAACAAACTTTTAATATAAATACTTAAATCAAACATGACTAAGCTAACTACATAAGATGTGCATATGATGAAACCATGACTCAGCATGTGTATAATTAGTTACACGGTCCCATGTTAGGAGTTGCTTCATCCCAGCAAACCTGGCACCCGTACTGTCAATACCGAGCAAAGAAAATCAACACAGCAGGAGTAAGTCACTCAGCGTGTAGTTAAGCTATGGCCAAGACTTAACTACCTCTAGCTTTGCCAAGAGACCCACATTTTACTGACACTGTTAAATAATTTAAAATTTACGTTTAGATATGACAAATTACCTTTTAAATCCTTATGCTAGATAAAGCTTGTAAAAGTGTGTTTATTGAAGTGTTGCACTTTTACTACTTGCGGAAACTCCAATACAGCAAAATGTTAACAGTATCTAAAAACACCTGCTGGGCTGGACTATGAATACACCTTCTTCCCTAATACTCCAAACATTTAATTGCAAATAATGCTCCTAAGGGGAGAAGCATTCAATGATTTACAAAATGAATTTTATGGTATTAAAGTGGTCATTGTGAAACAGTTCTCTAGGCAAAGCTTTTATTATAGCATGGTGACATTTCTGTGCCAAGGGTGGGTGCTGTGCCTGACATGAAGAAATCAGGTTTTGTTACCACATTGTTTCAATTGTTTTGGTATCAGTTTATTTTGGCCCTGCATATGCAACTATTAGGCTGTGATCCAACTTGAGAGTAAAAACTGACATTTATATTATCCATATGAAGGCCACAATAATCCTGGACAGGCAGATGCGTTCCCCATATAACCTATGGTGGTAACGCATCTGCCCCGGTCTACAGCCTAACTACAGCGGGCCACCGGAGCATACACCACACGGTCCGATCCTACTGGCCGCACGTGGTCAGGCTGCTGCATGTGCAGATGAGAACCGACCCTTACATAGCCAAAATACCCAGCACAGAAGATGCCAGAAAGAATTAAGCCCTTTAAACTCACTAGATGAAACTCAGCAGATTCAAGCGTGTGTACAATAGCCTGTGACCCCCTCTAAGCCCTTTGTCTGACAGCCCAAATCATTATCTCCACTTACCCCACCCGCCTTATGACATCACCCCATTTCACTCCGCCCCCTGCATAGGAATAGAAATAATGTTAGCCTGCAGGTTAACGCGTCTGTCAGCCTCTGCCCAGCCATGTCGCCCAAGGGATTTAGAGTATTGGTTAGGCACAGATTTGGAGAGTCTAAAGATATGGTTAAAGGAAGCTTGCTTTGAATGGGGTTAGAAAGTTAAGGTTAAATGTTAAAACAGTTGTTAAAAATTGGAGTTAGGTTTGCATTAGGAACCAGGAAAAGTCCACACTTAAAGGGTTAAGCATAAGGAAGGTGTTAACGTTAAAGAGACTCCGTAACAAAAATTGCATCCTGTTTTTTATCATCCTACAACTTCCAAAAGCTATTCTAATGTGTTCTGACTTACTGCAGCACGTTCTACTATCACCATCTCTGTAATAAATCAACTTATCTCTCTCTTGTCAGACTTGTCAGCCTGTGTCTGGAAGGCTGCCAAGTTCTTCAGTGTTGTGGTTCTGTGATGCATCTCCCCCCTCCAGGCCCCTCTCTGCACACTGCCTGTGTGTTATTTAGATTAGGGCAGCTTCTCTCTGCTCTATTATCTTTTACAAGCTGGATAAATCCTCCTCTGAGCTGGCTGGGCTTTCACATACTGAGGAATTACATACAGGCAGAGCTGTCTGCACTCTGCAGTAAGAAACAGCCTGACACTTCAGTGGAAGATAGCTGCAGGGGGAAAGAAACACACAAATGATCTCTTGAGATTCAAAAGGAAGGCTGTATACAGCCTACTTGTGTATGAATGTATTTTCTATGTGTGGACATACTGTACATCAACCTACTTCCTGTTTTGGTGGCGATTTTGTTTGTTTATAAACAAACTTTTAAAAACTGTTTTTAACCACTTTTAATGCGGCGGGGAGCGGTGAAATTGTGACAGAGGGTAATAGGAGATGTCCCCTAACGCACTGGTATGTTTACTTTTGTGCGATTTTAACAATTCAGATTCTCTTTAAGAAGGAACATTCAGGCTAGGCATCAGGAAGGGATTAAAACTAGGTGGAGAGATTGGGGTTAGATGTCAGGAAGAGGTTAGCATTAGGGACAAGGTTAGGCATCAGGAAATGGTTAACATAAAGGGAAAAGGAAAGAAATAGGCATCAGGAAGGCATTTCTGACATGTGAATCTGGTAGGCATCATGAAGTGAAGATTAAGGAAATTGATTAGGGATAAGTGATCGATGGGGGAATTAGAGTTGTGTGATCTACAGCATTGCATATGTGAACAGAGAACCCACAGCTTATACATTTTACAAAGCCACACCAATCCAACATGCATGCAGCCATTTCTGGTCCTCATCAGTGCATGGCAAGGATTGATATGGCTCTATAAGACAGGGCTTAAACCAGAACTACAGAATATACCACCTGGTAGTCATATCCACCCCTCCTTTCTGTAACACAACCAGGACTGTGGAGTCGGAGCAATTTTGGGTACTTGGAGTTGGTGGTTTTAATAAACGTCGGAGTCAGATGATTTTTGAACCAAATCCATAGCCTTTGTAAAAATTAGACCAAGGAGTCGCAGCAAATTTGGGTACCTTAAGTTGAAGGTTTCATAAACTGAGGAGTTGAAGTCAGATGATTATTGTACCGACTCCACAAAACCTGAACACAACGCCTGCAGACAAAGAGAAAGCTGTGGCCCATTTTTTTGACAGTGTTTTGGCTATATCACTATAATTTCACTGTTTTTGCACCAGGGACATGCAGTGTTGGATTCTTTGAGTTGATCTGTTTACATTATGTGATGCGTCTGTCGCAGCAAATTAAATACTGTAATAATAACAGATAACAGCTGGCAGACGCAGAGATCAGTAGTCATGTAATTACTTGTCAGTAGCCGAAGCACACGTTACTCCGTTTGAATTCAGCCACACATATCTGTCACCTGTGAAATGCACAATAATACACTCCAGGGTGATTTCTGCCTCATAGCTCTCACCATTGCTACACTAACCACATTTCCTCCTCCTGTGACTGATTGCTGGTGTAAAAGAGAAGAAGGAGATAGAAGGAGAGCCACATACCCCATAAACACATTATTTTAATGTATCAGTGTGTGCAAAGCATCATGGAAGGAGGTTTATTATGGTTTGCAGAACAGGTATTGGAAAAATTGCATTTAGTCTTTGGACCAGAAAAAAAATGTTTTAAACACTTTGCAAAGTGTGAATATCAAGACACAAATGGATTTGGAGAGAAGGTTGAAAACAACCCTTAAGAATTCTGCACTTCCCAATATGGAATTTTAAACTCTGTACAGACATATGACTGTTGCTGATAGAACAAAATTATTCAACTGATTATTATTGAGCTGTTAGGCAGTGACAGTTCATTTACACTGCGGAGTTGCACATACTATGCTACCTTGATCACTTACTACCAGGGATGATCAATAAAATGCAAATAATTTCTCCTTGCATGCAAACTTCATGTAAATTATATGCAGCTTAAAACTGGACCAAGCAGAATAACTTCCTGCCAACTTTTATTGTTCCAAGCTTAAGCTGCTTAACATTTACATGGAAATTGAATGTTAAGAGAAATAAGTTGCATCTCATTGATCGTCCTTACTTACCACCCTATCACAGTGCTCCACTGGATATTTCCACGGACTGTTTGGCTGTGTGCTCAGCAAGCAGTTACCAGGCGCAACAAGCAGTTACCAGGCAGCAGTGAGCAGTTACCAGGCAGCAACAAGTAGTTACCAGGCAGCAGCGAGCAGTTACCAGGCAGCAACAAGTAGTTACCAGGCAGCAGCGAGCAGTTACCAGGCAGCAACAAGTAGTTACCAGGCAGCAGTGAGCAGTTACCAGGCAGCAACAAGTAGTTACCAGGCAGCAGTGAGCAGTTACCAGGCAGCAACAAGTAGTTACCAGGCAGCAGTGAGCAGTTGTGAGAGTTTGAGAGGCATTTCACTGCCCATCAACAGTGCATAGAAAAGAGGCCCCTACTGCTGTTGCAAGCTGTGGACTGCACCACACTATGGAACCTCACTCTCCCACCTGCAGCGTACCCATGTGTACACCCAGGGCCGTTTTCACATACTGGCAAACCAGGCAGATGATAGCTGGGGGGGGGGGGGGGCACCATAGAGCTATTTTTAGCACCCCAAGATTTGTGTAATTTTTATACACAGCTGCTAGTTCTGCAATGAAAAGCGTGAGTGTTAATTTTAACATGTAAAAGGTCACTGCTAAAGCATAACTAAGGAAGCCTAAATAGCATAACAGTGATATGGCAGGCACTATTAATATGCTAATTACGCTGTAATTGTTTTAGGATTTGATTATTGCAACTCTTCTGGACTTCCAGAACAAGATTATGACCTATAAAGCCCATGCACATAAATATACAGTATAAGGTTTTTATGAAGTGGCTACTCACCATTCCTTAAAATTATAAGGAGTTGATTTGTGGGTTCGTTAAACTTGGGGCCAGTGAGGTGTATCCGGCTTTGCAATAGTCGGTGTATCCATATTTTAAAGGAGAAAAAAGGTTATTTCTGACCTATACATTTGTTACTGGTGCTGGCAACACAAATAACTGTAAGGCTACGATCTACCTATTTACAAGATTGGGGGAGGCAAAAGGTGGCTTGCCTGGGACACCAAAATGGCCAGAAATTACCCTGCTAACACTTGCCTTTCCCAATGTTATTAAATCCTATCTAATAAAAGCTAAGTGTCGCTGCGTCCAGCAGTTTTGTCCGTGTCCCAGGATTTTTGTTACTGCGCATGTGCGCAGTAACAGACACCTGGGACCAGGGAGCTGGCCGGCCGAGCGAGGTGGGCGGGTGCGGGCGAGCGAGGTGGACGGGTGCGGGCGCACACCTGCGTCAGGCGCGCCGGGCATGCGCGCTGGCGGCGGCCGTAGACCTAGAGCCCGTTTTTAAATGGGCTGGGTCTACTAGTCCTATATAATAAAACGCCTGTGTGTCTGCGTCCTGTCCCTGTGTGTGTGTGTCCATGCTTCCAGACTTGACAGTTTGCTGTCTGAGAACCTCATTGCATTGTGGGAAATAACAGCCTTTTCCAACTGCCAAGCAAGCAACATCGCCCTGTGTGCATAGACTTCGGACAGTGGTGGGAGACGGGTGAGCAGGACGCATCGGTATGCGCATTGCTGGGTTTAGCGGCCATGGCCTGGCACCCTTTTTTTTTGTTTTTGTTTTTTTACGGGCGTTTTTTTTTTTTTTTTTTACTAGTAATAATAATAATAATAATAATAATCCTAACATTTGTATAGCCCTTTTCTCCTGTTGGACTCAAAGCGCTCAAGAGCTGCATCCACTAGGACGTGCTCAAGGGGCTACCCTGCAGTGTTAGGAAGTCTTGCCCAAGGACTTCTTATTGAATAGGTACTGACCCTAGCCAGGATTCAAACTCTGGTCCCCCATGTCAAAGGCAGAGCCCTTAACCAGTACACTATAATTTTTAGTCAACAAAACAATCTGTTTAATCTATTAAAATATCTTACATTTTATAGCGGTTTTTTAAAAGGAAAATTACTGCAAATTACAAAGTGTGGATTTTTGTTTTTTGCAAACAACTCCATACTTACAAACATGCCAAGGGTTATTTTATGGTGGCATAGTGGTTAGCACTCTTGCCTTGCAGTGCTGGGTGCCCCGTTCAAATACCAGCTAGGACTCTATCTGCAAGGAGTTTGTATCTTCTCCATGTCTGTATGGGTTTCCTCTGGGCACTTCATCTCACATCCCAAACACATACAGACTAGACTATGATACATACATAGACATATGACTATGGTAGGGATAAGATTGTGAACTTCTCTGAGAGACACATAGTTGACAAGTCAATATACTCTGTACAGAGCTGTGGAAGATGGTGCTATATAAATACTTAATAATAATAAGTTTACAAAGTTTGGTTGAAAAAAAAAAAAAAGAGACATCCATCCATCAAGTTCAACCAGTAAAAAAAAAAAATCCCTGTCTTCCTCCGGTTCATATCTCAGTTGATCCAGAGGAAGGCGAAAAACCATTACATGGCTTAAGCCAATTAGACTAAAAGAGAACCCGAGGTGGGTTCTAACAATGCTATCAGCATACAGAGGCTGGGTGTGCTCAAACTGCCTAGCCTCTGTTGGGTTCCCCCTGCGCACTGCTATGCCCCCATAAATCATCAGCCGAGCTGTCGACATGCAGCGTGTCGCAGCCGGCTGTTTACATCTGCAGCTGTCAGTCTTGGCGCTCCCCCGCCTCCTCCATAGCTCCGGTCCCCGCCCACGTCCCTTCCCTCCTCGCTGATTGGAGGGAAGGGACGTGGGCGGGGACCAGAGCTATGGAGGAGACGGGGGAGCGCCAAGACTGACAGCTGCAGATGTAAACAGCCGGCTGCGACACAATGTGTGTCGCTAGCTCGACGTTTGATTTATGGGGGCATAGCAGAGCGCAGGGGGAACTTAGGGGGGATCGAGATACCAACAGAGGCTGGGCAGTATAAGCAGACCCAGCCTCTGTATGCTGATAGCATTGTTAGAACCCACCTCAGGTTCTCTTTAAAAGGGGAAAATTCCTTCCCAACTCCAGGTGGCAGTCAGGTAAAATCCCTAGATCAACTGGGAATTTTATACCAATTTATGTGCATGCATGTGTTCCCTAGAATTCTGACAGTGCCTCAGCGTGAATCTCAGGTTGAGGAGCATGAAATATTTGCTTGCTTGCTGACTGTTTTATATTGAGTAGGGGCCCGTTCTACAGAGGAAACCTCAATGCTGGTGAAAGGGTCTAGTACAGAATGTTGTTGCATGCAATCCACTTTTGAATCTAATATCCTCCATCTTTGCAACCGAATACAATTTTGCAACCTAGTTGTTTTTATTGCTACTACAGTCCCAGCTTGCTGTGAGTGTTTTGAGTGCAGAGAGTTCCTGATTGTATGTACATTGACCACTCCCCTCAGCCCCTGAGTTCCCCTTTAAAATCCTGGTCTGTGAGCAGCATAACTCCTCTTTTTTGTGTGTAAGTCATAGGGAACTGACCCAGTCACAGAAAGTAAGATAAAACCGGAAATGATCTTCAATCTTTAAAACAGGCAACAGAGTGAAGCACTAGGAATAACACCAAATACAAAGTTAAAATACTTATATGAAGTTTGTTTTACCCGCAAAAATATTTGTAATTACATGTAATAAGCAACACTGCTATGCTGCACCACCAGGCTACACGGAGTGACAGCATTGAATGAAGGAAAGAACACATTCACCAGGCTTTGCAGTAACTGGATACCAGTGACAACTCCCTCCTCTCTACCACTGCTTACACAAAGTTCTTGTAGCTTTTAAAACAAGAATGAAGGAAATGCATACCTGGAAAAAACCTGTGCAAACCGGCTCCTGAAATTCGTCCTTGCTTTGGGCTATTAGGCTTCACCAGTTGCATGCCTTCTCCAGTCTCTCTATTGCTGATGCAGAGACACAGAGCTTAAAGTGAACTCGAGGTGAGAGGGATTATGGAGGCTGCCATATTTATTTCCTTTTAAACAATACTAGTTGCCTAACAGCCCTGCTGATTTATTTGGCTGTAGTAGTGTCTGAATCACACCAGAAACAAGCATGTAGCTAATCTTGTCAGATCCAACAATACTATCCCAAAACTTTTGTGGTAGTGTTCTGTGGACTGATGAAACAAAATTAGAACTGTTTGGGCCCATGGATCAACGCTATGTTTGGAGGAGGAAGAACAAGGCCTTTGAAGAAAAGAACACCTTGCCTACTGTGAAGCATGGCGGGGGGTCAATCATGCTTTGGGGCTGTTTTGCTTCTGCTTTAAGAATGGTACAATAATATGAACCACTTTATAGAAAATGAAAATATGATATTGCAAGATATTCCAATGAAGAATATGATTCCAGCACTGTATAATCAATGGATAAATATTATTAAAGATAAGATAAGGTCTTCTCCTCTCCTTTTTACTCCCCTTTGCCCTAGGGCCCAATTTAATTATAATTTAATTATAATTTATGCATATATTTATTCAAAGGAAATGTCTCTATTTAACATACATGATCATTAAAAAGGACTGCTTCCTCTCCCGGGAGTGTAGGGAAGGAATAAAAGAAAGTTGGGTAATTGGTTTGTTTGAATGAGATTTGTATGAATATATCTTATTTTATACGAGGAGGTAGGAATGTGAGTATGAAGGTACGTATGGTTGGGATGTATGTACAGTATGTAAGTGTCTGGGGTGTATAGTATATGTGGACAAGGTATGTTGGTATGTATGTGTTGGTATGTATGGTCTGGAGCGTATGGAAGTATGCGTAAATAAATGTTCCTGTGTATTATCTTCTGTAGAACATGGGCCCAAACAGTTCTAATTTTGTTTCATCAGTCCACAGAACACTACCACAAAAGTGTTGGGATAGTGTTCTGTGGACTGATGAAACAAAATTAGAACTGTTTGGGCCCATGGATCAACGCTATGTTTGGAGGAGGAAGAACAAGGCCTATGAAGAAAAGAACACCTTGCCCACTGTGAAGCATGGTGGGGGGGGTCAATCATGCTTTGGGGCTGTTTTGCTTCTGCAGGTACAGGGAAGCTTCAGCATGTGCAAGGTACCATGAACTCTCTTAATTACCAGGAGATGTTGTAAGAAAATGTGATGCAGTCGTCACAAACCTGAGGCTTGGGAGATGTTGGACCTTTCATCAGGACAATGATCGCAAGCATACCTCCAAGTCCACTAGTGCATGGTTGCAGATTAAAGGCTGGAACATTTTGGAGTGGCCATCGCAATCACCAGACTTAAATCCGATTGAGACCCTCTGGTGGGACTTAAAGAAAAGCAGTTGCAGCGCGCAAGCCTAAGAATGTGACTGAACTGGAGGTTTTTGCCCATGAAGAATGGGCTATGCTTCACGTTTAACCCTCCTGGTGGTTAATTTTTTCTGCCACATAGGCAGAAATCCATCTATTTTTTGTTTTTTTTTTGTTTCATGTAAAGCTACCAGAGTGGTAGCTACATGAAACACCACTAGAAGGCGCATGTGTCCCTCTAGTGCGATCGTCGCCGGCATCAATAGCAAACAGGGGAACGCGTATATAACGTGTTCCCGTTTGGCTTCTCCTGTCGCCATGGCGACGATTGGAATGACATCATGGACGTCAGCAGACGTCCTGACGTTAGACGCCTCCGATCCAGCCCATAGCGCTGCCTGGAACTCATTGATCCGGGCAGCGCAGGTCTCCAGCGGGGGGGCCCTCTTCCGCCGCTGCGTGCGGGCGATCGCCGCAGAGTGGCGGTGATCAAGCTGTGCGCGCGGCTAGCAAAGTGCTAGCTGCGCGCACAGCACTTTAAATGGGGCAAATCGCCCCACCAGGGGCAGAGATATCCTCCTGCATGGCATAGCCCGAGTTTAGCTCGGGCTTACCGCCAGGAAGGTTAAAAGCTGTTCTAACTGGAAAAGGATGCTGTACTAAGTAATAAGAATGAATGTCACTTGGGGGTTGAATAAAACTGAGAATGATGTGAGCACAGAAAAGACATTTGTGGTTATTTCATTATAAATGTTATGTTATATTTGTCTGACTTACAAGTGCCTCTTTGATTTAATTGTAAACAAGATGACTGAAATGATCAAAATCAATGTCAAACTGGCCAAAACACTCAATTTCAGTGGGGGTTGAATAATTTTGAACACAACTGTAGATCCCATATCTGGCATAGCCTTGTGATTTTTTAAATGCAAGTACAGTAAAGTTTTAATTTGAATGCATTTGCGATTTTCTAAAAAAGCAATCGT
This sequence comes from Hyperolius riggenbachi, assembly GCF_040937935.1. Taxonomy (NCBI): domain Eukaryota; kingdom Metazoa; phylum Chordata; class Amphibia; order Anura; family Hyperoliidae; genus Hyperolius; species Hyperolius riggenbachi. The sequence goes on from NC_090649.1 coordinate 308,556,443, forward strand.
AATTCTGCTGCATTTTGCCTGCATTTCTATTGAGGCCACCTTAGTGAAAAATCACAAAACGTGAAATGCAAAACATGTTTACAATTGCATCACATGTTTTTTGGTGTGAGAGAGCCTTAGATTTTTTTGAGCTAATTCCCCTCTGAGCTATTCCTGGAGAATACTGATAAATGCACTTGTCCCTTATGTGACTGCTGCCAAATACCACTGCGCCAGAATGAACTGCACCAAGCCTGGTTATTTTTTGGGTTACCTTTCCAAATAGTATGAACTATAGACATTCCAACCATACAGCTGCTTATCTGTGCTTTATTATATACTAGCAAAAGCATTGTTTGGTCCTCAAGTTCATTCACAGTGATACTGGCCCTCTCTCCATGGCACACTTTTGATTATTGCATTATTTTCTGAAGTCCTCTGAGTGACTCAGAAACTTGTTGGACAAGTTTATTTTACAAATCTAACTTCTTCTAGTACTCTGTCTTGTTTCTTCTGAGAGGTTTCAACTTACTGAAATAGATCAGTTGTGGTAGCTAATGACGTTGTGGTGTGGTGCGCACTTCATGTAAGCTCAGCTGACTAACAAGAGGGCGTGGCTGTAATGTAAGCTGTGGGAACAATGGAATTTTCATCATGCACATCCAGTGGTTGTAAGATGACTGTTGCATCTGAATTCCAGCTATACAACATGCTAGAATTATCAGTACACTTCACTAGGATTAACAACGTCTGTTTCATAAATCAGCTTAAATACTTTAATTACACCATAAAACATACATTATTAAATAGACCTTTTGTTCATATTTATGTTCTCAGATACAGTATGTACTGCATCTATATCTAAATACACACTGACAAACTGCAGTGTGTATAGTCTGCATTGCCGGCAATATTCAAAGTCCCACAAAGCAGTCAGATGAGTGGATATGATGAAGCTGTTGGGTGCAAAAGTAACACACAGTCAACAGAATTGAGCAAGGCAAATTCTCCCAACAGTCAGGGATAAAACTGAATATAAACAAACTAGAGAACCAAAGTGATGAAAGTGTTTTATGGGCCATATTTACCATATATACTCGAGTATAAGTCTAGAAATTTAGGTCTGATTCACTTCATAAAAGTATAGGAGTCAACTTATACACAAGTCACGGGCAACACTGAGCACACTGAGTAATGTGTGTACTAATAGTGACATTCCCATTTGCAGCAATTTACCCTGTGCTAAGTGATACGTTGAGGAAAGAAAATGCCAAGAAAACCTAGGTCTTAACCAGCTTAGCAGTATAGACGAGCTCAGCGCTGGATTGCTCTGGCCCTGTTGGGCCGTTTTTTTTTTAAACACGCAGCTAGCACTGTGCTAGCTGCGTGTTTATACCGCTTGCCGCCGATGCGCCGCACCCCGCCGCGTAACAGGGCCCCCCCGAGACCCCGTGCGCAGCCTGGCCTATCAGCGCCAGGCAGCGCTAAGGGGTGGATTGGGACTCCCTCCGACGCCATGACGTGGATGACGTCATCCCGATCGTCGCCATGGCGACGGGGGAAGCCAAACAGGAAATCCCGGGATTTCCTGTTTGCTCTGATCGCAGGAGGCGATCGAATGGGGTGGGGCGATCATGTAGTTAGCGCTAGGCTGGCTACATGATTTAAAAAATAAAAAAAAATAAAAAAATATGCTGCGCCGCCGCCCTGGCCATTCTAATGGAAACACCAGGGTGGTTAAAGTCCTGGCCACAACAATTAACAGGGAAAGGGTCAGGGGGAAAATACTGGGCTGCATACAGGGGAGTGAATAATTGCAGCACTTGGGGGGCCTGGAGGAGGCTGCTTTTAAGGGCCAAGAGGGGTTAATGGCTGCAACACTCTCTGCAGGGCAGTCATTAACCCCTCCTGAGCTCCAAGTTCAGCCATTAACTTAACTGGGTAGACTTATACTTGAGTCAATGAAAAATTCCAGCTTAAAAAGACTCTGAAGTAGGCCTGAACGATTTTAGGAAAAGATTGAATTGCACGATTTTTGTCAGAAATTGCGATTTCGATTCGATTCACAGTTTTCTATACACAATGATGGATCAGCACATCGATGGTGAGTATGAGTGCCCCCTGTATAGGTAGCCAAGTATAGGTACCCCAGTATAGGTAAGCCAGCTATAAGTGTCGCAGTACAGGTTAGCCAGTATAGGTGTCAAAGTAAATGTTAGCCAGTGTAGTTGCCGCAGTACAGGTTAGCCAGTATAGTTGTCGCAGTACAGGTTAGCCAGTATAGGAGCCACAGTACAGGTTAGCCAGTATAGTTGCCGCAGTACAGGTTAGCCAGTATAGTTGCCGCAGTACAGGTTAGCCAGTATAGTTGCCGCAGTACAGGTTAGCCAGTATAGGTGTCATAGTACAGGTTAGCCAGTATAGTTGCCACAGTACAAGTTAGCCAGTATAGGTGCCACAGTACAAGTTAGCCAGTATAGGTGCCGCAGTACAAGTTAGCCAGTATGAGTGCCGCAGTACAGGTTAGCCAGTGTATAGGTGCCACATTATAGGTTAGCCAACCATATCTCCTTTAGTGTATATAGCCGATCCCCCCTTTAGTGCATATAGGCTTTAGAGTGGTAGAACAGGACTAGTATAATGGGTGCACTCGCGGTTTTAAGGTTACACAGAAGGTGGACTATTCCAGCTCTACGACTTCCCTGGAAATGGCTCACTCGGCACGCGCAGTGTACACAAGCTGCAGCACAGCAGTACCAGGCGATCTCCAGTGCAATTTTGGATTGATTTATTATCAGTCTTATCGGATGCTTGAACAATAGCAAGAGATTATTTGTAGGTGTTTCACAAGAAAAGTTGTGAGAGCCTAAAAGACCGCTGTTGAGTGTGTGTATGGGGCTTAAGAGTTTTACCTGCAAGACCCCTGAACTGTCCGTAGAATTACTTTCTTCATTCACCTGACTTAATGCCAATCTCCTATACAGTACTTAGCCTTATCTTTAATCCATTGCCATAACTATTTGCCCCACTCTATAACTTTAGCCTTAAAGAACAAGAGACACCCATGCTAACCTAGACATAAAAAACACATATATAAGTAGATAAATACTAGTTCTACTTACATAACAGATGCATTGTGCTATCCACGTACTGATTCCTGTGAATTTTATAAAGGAAAAGCAGAAAATCTTATTCTAGGCAGTGGCCATCTTGCCAAGCTAATGCTGACATCATATCCTGACTCTTGTCCCCCCCCCCCCCCTCTTGCTCATTGCGTATTCATTAGCTGCCCTCCTTCCAGAGTCTTCAGACACTCCCACTGAGGTGTATACTAGGAACTGCACTGTCTTTTTATTTACTTTTATTTACTACTCCAATTGCTGAGTCACCTCAGCCTTGCTAGTAAACACAAGTGATCAGAGGGTGTTTCTGATAAGCAGCTAGGCAGGGAAATAAATGGAAGAGGAGGAATATATTATAGATAAAAAGAACTCCCAGCATTCAACTGTTTGGCACTGACTACTAAAGGGCCAGTGCTCCTAAAGTATGTGATAACTCCAAACCATAACAGCAGAAAAAGTTTTGCAAGTTTTGAATGCAGGATTAGCATCTTTATCACTTAATACACTCAGAACAGTTGCTGTGGAAATTTGATTTTTATGTGTGTATGGGAATTTACACATCTTATCTTCAGATTCCCGGTTCCCAAAAGACCAGGTAACCAGATATAGATTTGTATTAATAAATGCACAAACAAGTTAAGTGTGTATAGGCCAGTGATGGCTAACCTTGGCACTCCAGCTGTGACAAAACTACAAATCCCATCATGCCTCTGCCTCCCCGAGTTATGCTTAGAGCTGTCAGAGTATTGCAATACTTCATGGGACTTGTAGTTCCACCACAGCTGGAGTGCCAAGGTTAGCCAGCACTGGTATAGTCCCTCAATAAAAATACAAAAGTATCTTCACACACAGGCCATAACCGAAACTGCTAATGTATACATGGCCAAGATGCAGCAAACTCCTGAAGAGATTACCAGACCACTATTCATGCTATTTATGTGCTAAATACCCAAAGCTATACAACCACACCCCTATTCATCTTATCTAGCAACTAAACACCCAAAGCTATGTAATCAGACCAAACAAGTACACTAATTCAGGTGCCATCTTGGACCATAAAACCATACTTAACCTTAATGTCAGGAGCAAACTACATCCTGACCAGTATATTTTGGCATTTTGTAGTGATTACTTTCAGCTTCTAAAGATATATTATTAGGGAGGGAGGTACATACAGAGCATTGTTTACTGTTCAATTTAATGTATGATAGTCATTTTTGGAGGCAAGGGGGAAAGGGGGGGGGGGGGGGGAGGTGAAAAGGGATCTGACAAAGGGGGAAAATAAGAAATGTTCTAAAAATTTTCCTAGAAAGCATTGTCAAATAAGCTGCATATACAGTTAGGGTCCTTTTACACTTAAATAGTTGCTCTCCGTTATAACTGAAAGAACACTGATTTTCAAAGTAAAGTCCAAGTTTTCCTATAGCTCAGTTCACACTATACGCACCGTAACTTAAAGCTTTTTCACAATGCACTGCTATGGAGAAAAAAAACAAAACGTATATCAATGCATTAAGTGCAAAAGGTCCCAGAGGTCCATAAACCATGAATATTTGGACAGAGACAACTTTTTCCTAACTTTGGTTCTGTACATTACATTTGAAATGAAACAACTGCGATGCATGTTTGAGTGCAGATTTTTAGCTTTGATTCAGTGGGGTGAACAAAACCATTGCATAAAAATGTGCAGCAACTAAAGCATTTTAACACAATTCCTTCATTTCAGGGGCTCAAAAGTAATTGGACAAATTAAACAACTGGAAATAAAATATTCATTTCTAATACTTGGTTTAAAACCCTTTGCTGGCAATGACAGTCTGAAGCCTTAAACACATGAACATAACCAGATGTTGGGTTTCCTCCTTTTTAAAGTGTAACTGTGGGCATAAAATCAAAAATCAATTCTATTTTTACCTGGTAAACAAGTAATAAGGCTGCTAACCAGACAATCAAAAAGTTAAAATCACTTTTACTTTTCTTGATGATAAATGATCATTCCCCAGTTTACCTGACTCTTATTTGGTACACACAGAATTTGGTACACACAAAGGAATTTGCAGGGCATGCTGGGTTGTCCTTTTTTGCTTCTCTACTTTCCCCTCAGACTTAACTAATGTAGCCTGATTGGCTGAAGCCTCTTTCAACCTTATTTCCCCCTCCCACACCTCTGTTCCTCTCTGATTGGCCAATATTTCTCATGCTGAGAAAATGCACTTTCTATAGTGAAGGGCGGGCAATGCATACACAATCAGGCAGAGGAGAGTAGGGGAAGAAATGACATCAGGATTGGCTTCAGAATAGCCACAGTTAAAATGGGAAATACTAAGAAGCATTTTCTCCTTTTTTACTGTAGAAAAATCACTAGAATAAAAACGTGGACAGTGCAATACAAATGATATGTAAATACAGCAAGTATTTATCTACATATACCTGGGGGGGTAGGGTTTCTGAGATAGTATAGCTGACAGCTCCTCTTCTTTAATGCTCTGCCAGGCCTTTACGGCAGCAACCTGCAGCTGCTGTTTGTTTGTTGGCCTTTCTGTCCAAAGTTTAGTTTCCAACAAGTGAAATGCATGCTCAATTGGGTTAAGATCAGATGACTGATATTCAAGAATGTTCTACTTCTTTGCTTAAAGGGAATGTCCAAGCAAAATAAAAAAATGAGTTTCACTTACCTGGGGCTTCTACCAGCCCCATGCAGCCATCCTGTGCCCTCGTAGTCACTCACTGCTGCTCCAGTCCCCCGCTGGCAGCTTGCCGACCTCGGAGGTCGGCGGGCCGCATTGCGTACATTTTTACGCATTCCCGCTAGTGCAGGAACATTAACACATAAATTTTTACGCATCACTGGGTCAATGCGTAAAAATGTACGCATTGAACCAGTAACGCGTAAAAATGTATGTGTTAATGTTCCTGCATTAGCGGGTATGCGTAAAAATTTACGCAATGCGTCCCGCCGACCTCCGAGGTCGGCTAGCTGCCAGCGGGGGACTGGAGCAGCAGTGAGTGACTACGAGGGCACAGGATGGCTGCATGGGGCTGGTAGAAGCTACAGGTAAGTGAAACTCATTTTTTTATTTTGCTTGAACCTTCCCTTTAAATAAACTCTGGGTAGCTACGCCTGTATGTTTTGGGTCATTGTCCATCTGTATCATGAAATGCCGGCCATTCAATTTGACTAGAGCGGATTGTATGTTTTTGTACACATCGGAATTCATTTGGCTGCTTCGGGCCTGTGTCACATCATCAATAAATACTCGTGTCCCAGTGCCACTGGCAGCCATGCATGCCCAAGCCATCACTCTGTCGCCACTGAGTTTTACAGATAATGCTTTGGATAATTAGCTGTTCCAGGCCTCCTCCATACTTTTTTCTTGCCATCATTCTGGTAGAGGTTGATCTTGGTTTCATCTGTCCAAAGAATGTTTTTCCAGAACTGTACTGTTTTTTTTTAGATGTTCTTCAGTCCAATCTAGCCTTTCTTCTTATGAGTGGCTTGCACCTTGCAGTGCACCCTCTGTATTTACTTTCATGCAGTCTTCTCTTTATGGTAGACTTGGATATTGATATGCAAATCAACTCAAGGCCTTTTATCTGCCTAAAGGGGAACTTCAGCCTAAACAAACATACTGTCATTAAGTTGCATTAGTTATGTTAATTAGAATAGATAGGTAATATAATATTTTACCCTGTTTTAAAAGAACAGGCAAATGTTGGTGATTCATGGGGGCTGCCATCTTTGTCATGGGGGCAGCCATCTTTTTGGTTGAAAGGAGGTGACAGGGAGCATGAGACACAGTTCCAACTGTCCTGTGTCCTGATAACCCCTCCAAGCTGCACGCACTAGGCTTCAAATGTCAAAATGTAAAAAAAAAAAAAAAATTGCACCAAAACAGCAGAACGAGAACAACAACATCAGAAATCCCATCATGCTTTGCACAGGATAAGGGGAAAACTGCCCGGGCAGTTTTCTTCTGTGCAGCTAAAAATGAGGCTTGTATAAGAGAAACAAAGTTCTGATGCTGTGAAACTGTTAAAGAAACACCAGGCCTTTTCAGTGCTGCTGAGTCGATTTTTAGTCTGGAGGTTCACTTTAATTGATAGACATAATGACGGACTTGCCCACATCTTCCCATGAAATTGCCTTTGAGTCACTTGTCAGATTACTTTTTTGCCCCTAAAATACGGGGATTATGTAAAAAAATGCTTTAGTTGCCTCACAATGTTATGCAATAATTTTGTTTACTCCACTGAATGAAAGGACAACTGATATGAGAGGGATATTGAGGATGCCATATTTATTTCCTTTTAAGCAATACCAGTTGCCTGGCAGTCCTGCTGATCCTCTGCCTCTAGTACTTGTAGCGATAGACCCTAAACAAGCATATGCAGATCAGGTGTTTCTGACATTACTGATAGAGCTGACAAAATTAGCTGCATGCTTGTTTCTGATGTTATTTAGACACCATTACAGCCAAATAAATCAGCAGGGATGCCAGGCTACTGGTATTGTTTAAAAAAGGAAATGGATATGGCAGCCTCCATATTATTTTGTCCTTTAAAACAAAGTCTGTATTTCAACTACATCTGAGTCGTTTCATTTAAAATCTTTTGGTGTAATGTACAGATCCAAAATTCGAAAAAGAAAAAAAAAAAGTTGTCTTTGGCCAAATATGGACCGAACTGTATAAATCCCTGATGGATAAGCATCCATCAGTGATTTTGTGAGAGGAAGATAACCCCGTCTAGGAAAGAAGATATTTATCAATAGGCAGAACAATACTATATGACCTTGTAAGTTTTTGAAGTGTACTTGAGATGGGACTACAGGGTATATTCTTACCTGGGGCTTCCTCCAGCCCCATGAGGAGCATGGGCTCCCTTGCTGTCCTCTCCTGTTACTCTGATGTCTTCTAATCCCCCCGGTAGTCTGGCCAGTCACGGCCAGCTGTGTGCTTCTGGGAGCGTTCTGCGCAAGGGGGTGCGCACGCCGCTGAGCCATGCATGCCCAAAAGCGCACGGCTGGCCAGATTACCAGGGAGGATTAGAAGATGACGGAGCGACCGGAGAGGACAACGAGAGAGCCTATGTACCTCATGGGGCCGGAGGAAGCCCCAGGTAAGTATAATTATACCCTGTAGTCCCATCTCAGTTTTCCTTTAAGGAATACTTTTTTTCCCTTTTACAAATACCATTTTGTGGAAAGTTTATATTTTACATGAATAAACTAATACTTGAACAAAGCATTCAACATCTGCTGAGTGCAGCAATAACAGTCCCTTCCCAGGGTACTGATGTCTGCCAGCTGGAGCAGATTAGTTAACCAAACAATGATGAAAAGGATTGGCCATAGAAGTAAGTAGAACTGCTTATTTTTCCTTCTGCTTACCTGGCTCTCTCAAAGCAGTGGCAGGGACACAGAAACAGTGACTAGCAGCAGAGATTCTGTTAGCGCTACATTATGTGAATAGTGGCCCTACCACTATGCAAAGTCAAAGCTAAGTGCAACTAATCTTCCCCTTATAGTCCCCTAATGTACTTTCACCAAATGGACAACAATATAAATCAGCTGTTTGCTGGGAAATGCCCACCCACCTGTTAAAGCAACACCAAAGTACAAGGTTGGTCCATCTAAAGCTAGCCATACATCTAGCGATGATGGGCAGATTTGACCAAAAGACATCTCTCTCTACTTGAATATGATTAGAGAGAACACTGTTAGCTGCCCATACACCACAGGCCGAGTACTGATCAATTTCATGCTGTAATTGATAATGAATCGGCCTTGTGATGCTGCATCCGGCCAGCTCCCCAAACCAATACTATCCCCGTAATGTTAAGTGTTCCACCCCGGTCCCCAGTGAAAACTATACATTACCTGTCCGTAGCCGCCGCCTGTCCTCCACTGGCTCCAGGCTTCAATTATTCTCCATACACGCACACCACGTAGTTGCCTAGTAACGTGACCCCGTGTGTGAAGTCTGACGTCACACATGCGCCCTTACTAGGTAACCACATTAGGTGCACATGAATGGAGAATGGAGGAAGCCTGGAGCCAGTGGAAGACAAGTGGCTGGGATGGACAGGTAGTGTATAGCTTGCACCGGGCACCAGGGGGAACATTTGACATTAGGGGGTACAGCACCTGGGGTTTCGCTTGTTGTTACCGATGTGCACCCGATCGAGCAAGTTGGCCCTACATCTTGCAGCATGTGCCATGATCAACTAATGCGACCAATTTCGGCCCAAAATTGGTCACATTGTCGGTCAGGCATGCACTTGGCAGCAGGGCTGTGGAGTCGGTCCAAAAACCCACCGACTCCGACTCCTCAGTTTAGGATTCCACCGACTCCGACTCCTCTAATTTGCATATTACAATTTTGTTGATTAAAAGTATGTAACGTGAAATTCGTCTCTTAACTGCCAACGCTTAGGAATTTTACAAGACAACTGAAGTGAGAAGGATATGTAGACTACTATATTTATTCCCTTTAGACTAAAACTATTCCTTGGTAAGAGTACTTGTAAAAGGTACAAACCGGAACAAAGAACATCTATCAGGCCCTAGGCAATGTAAGTGTGGGTACATGTAAGAATGATGTGCAGGTACTCTGCAGGGGAATAAGGAGATTGTAAACAGACAACACCACTGTGTTCAATGTGCACAGCATTCTCAGTGGATTCCCTGCAGTTCTGTGGGGAGTGCATATGTAGAGCATAGTACTACTGTGTAACAAAGTAAACCTGAGACAGATGAAATTAAAGTTTTATACATACCTGGGGCTTCCTCCAGCTGCCTTCAGGATAATCCGTCCCTCGTTGTCCTCCTCCACCACCTGGATCTTCTGCTATGAGTCCAGGTACTTGAGCCAGTCGGGTGTAATGCGCATGCACACACTCCACCCCCAGGAGCATACTACACCTGTGCAGCACTATTGCGCAGGTGCAGAATGTTCCTGGCTGTGGGAGCGGCATGCAGCCGGACAGCGCTGACTGGCTGAATTACCAGGACTCATAGCAGAAGATCCGGGTGGTGGAGGACAAGGAGGGACTGATTAGCCTGAAGGGGGCTGGAGGAAGCCCCACGTATGTATAAAACTTTACTTTTCATCCGTCTCAGGTACCCTTTAATTTGCAGTCACTAAACCTAATTTAACAACATATCAAATTATTTGATTTCATCAGCAAAGGGAGTGCATACATTTGCATAAATCAGCATTAATGCAGAATTATTTCCATCTCATTGACCATCTCTATTAGTGACACAGCTACACATCAGGCTTTATTCTTACAGCATAGATGTTATTTAGTATATAGGTTACGGCCAGAACCCGAAGTGTGGCCACTTCTAGTTCTGGCCGGCCACTTCGGGTTCTGGCCGGCCAATGCGCGAAGTGGCCGCAGCGCAGCGGCCAATGTTAGAAATGGAATGTTTCCTTTTAATATGAATGTAGTTTTCCTGGCCGTCTCTGGCCAAATGTAGCAAAAAAAACCAGTTCGTTCATTGAATGAGATGAAGCCGCCCGGCTTCTGCTCCGCCTCCTCTCCTCCGCCCCTGCCTCTCTCTCTCTCTTCTCCCCGACACTGGCAGCGGGGGACATGCGTGTCCCCTCCAGAGTCGTTCGTCGCGGCAGGCAATCCTGTCGTTCGTCCCTGCAGAGCGGGGGCTGGCAGAAGCAATGTCTGCAGCCTCCCCGCTCTGCTTTCCTGGCGCCACGAACGACTCTCGGGGACACGCGTGTCCCCGCCGGCTGCCCGAAGAAGATAGAGAGAGAGAGAGAGAGAGAGAGAGAGAGAGAGAGGGGGGCAGGGGCGGAGGAGAGGAGGCGGAGCAGAAGCCGGGCGGCTTCATTTCATTCAATGAACGAACTGTTTTTTTTTTTGCTACATTTGGCCAGAGACGGCCAGGAAAACTACATTCATATTAAAAGGAAACATTCCATTTCTAACATTGGCCGCTGCGCTGCGGCCACTTCGCGCATTGGCCGGCCAGAACCCGAAGTGGCCGGCCAGAACTAGAAGTGGCCACACTTCGGGTTCTGGCCGTAACATATATAAGAGATTCCTGTGTACACAGCATATATACAGTCACAATCAGATATGTATATCTGACCTTAAAAATACGGGGACTGCTTTATTGAAGCAGCACAAGTAACTAATTTTGATTGGTTTATTTCATTTTTGTGGACTAAGCACAGCTATTACTGTATATATACATTATTTTTAATGACTATTATCTGAGAAATAGAACATTATCATATTTTCTATTTTAATTACAGTTACAAATTCATTAGGAGTCGGAGTCGGTGCATTTTTTCCCGACTCCGACTCCAGGCACCCAAAATTGCCCGACTCCACGACTCCGACTCCGACTCCACAGCCCTGCTTGGCAGCACCGATTTTCATTTGCTTATAATAATTGAATGGATGGGGATTATTTCCTGTCATATTCGTTTGTAACTCTAACGTTGCAACTTACAGTTCGCTGCATTTATCTCGTGTTATGTTTTCTTGTAAGGAAATATGGTACTAAAAAAAAAAATTATTTTAAAAAGAAAAAAAAAAGTGTGACGCCTACTGAGAAGTCCTGAACTCTGTGGCCACTCCCACTGTGTTTCTGCTGCCCACCCCTGGAGGCGGGCTGTGGCAACACAGTGGGGGTGGCCATGAAGCTCAGAGCATCCATGAAGAGGCTTCAGGTTTGCTACGTGGATGAGGTTAACCATTTACGGTAATTTCTCAAACAGCTGATTTACAGTATATTGCTATTCAATCGCTGGATCTACATTAATATGAGGGGAAGATTATTTTTATATGCATCACAAATTACACTGAAAGCAGTAGGTACTGTTTAAGGTGAGCCAGTAGAGAACTGCGGTATATCTACATGGCAGAGAACAAGCGGTTCTGATAAGCTGACATACTATTAAGCTCTCAGCAGTTTCTCTTCTTCCCCAGCCATACTCCTCTCATTCCCAATTTGCCTGAACAACCAGCCTCTCCACAAGAGGACTGGCAGTGATCGGAGGCCTTTACATATATCCCACAATAACTATGTAACACTTTTGTGATCACCTAACAAACAGCAAAATGTTAAAAATGAGCAAGAATTAACCTTCAGCTGAGCCGTGTTCTGCATCTACTGTTTGTGAGGCAGACAACACAACAAACTATAAACAGAACCAGCTCATTAGTTGTAGCAAACACCATATACAGAAAACAAATAAGAGATTAAACCCAGAGGAATCAACACATACAGTATGTACCTTTGTAAACAGAGTTGCAGCTTCTGAGATTCCCTGATATCAGCAAGACCGATCCATGTGCAGGCGCTACAACTCTGTTTACAGTATTACCATATGCACAGGTGGGTCACACTGCTGACTGCTGTACTGCTGTTGTCCTATTCAGTACAGCCATGTATCATAATTTATCATGCGTGTGGCCTTGACTTTTAAAGTGGACCTGAACTCAGAACGCCTCTCTGCTCTAAAAGATACACAACAGCATAATAACCTTTCAACAAAAAAAATTTCTTTGTTACAGCTGATACAAATCCTAAAATAAATTTGCATTTTCTACTTCCTGATTCATGGAAGCAGACATATTGTTTACAGCCTGTGCTTTCAAATAGGCAGTCATGTGACACAGGGGGAGATCAAATTACAACTAATGATTAGACACAAATGAGAGGGAATTACACAGGCTAAACTCTTGAAATACATACAGGGTGCATTTCTCTACGTTTTTCTTCTGTCCTGTGCAAGAGTTCAGGTCCACTTTAACACTGACTATTAAATGGAGGTCTTTACATTTATCATCTTTTAAATTTTCTTTGGCTCACTCAATGCGCGCACATATGCGTCCTGCTTGCTCATTCCCCACCACTGTCTGAGGTATATGCACACAGGGAGCTGCTTGCTTGGCAGTTGGAAAAAGCTGTTCTTTCCCACAATGCAATGAGAACCTCTGTGAACTGGGACACTTGCATTTTATTGTATAGGATGTCACCCCTAAATATTGTCTGTTACTTTGTCTAATTCCAGCGCTGTGTAATATGTTGACGCTTTATAAATACAATAAAAAAAAAATAGGGATGAGCAAGGACATTTTCCTGAAAAGCAACACTGTCCTACAGTGTGCGGGGCATGGGCTGTGTACGCAAGGGTTAATACACCTAAGCTGCCACCTCCCTTCCAAATTGTTCCATCTTCTTACACTTCCACCTTCAGAGAGGAAGCTCTGGTTTAGGCCCCGTTCACACTTGCGTTTTGGCATGCAAACGGACCGGATCCGGATCGTATTAGGACCTGATCCGGATTGGAAACGTAGGGTTCCGATCCGGATCCGATCCGGATCCAGTCCGTTTGCATCAGGACTGCTTCAGGCTGCCATCCGGATCTGTGGGGAAAAAAAAAAACACCTTAAAATTTGTTGGGGTCTGCAGAAGGTACACCTGGTGCACCTGTAGAATCAGGTCCTCCGCTGTAGGCCTCACCTCCACCTCCGACATACTGCCAAAACAGCTCCAGCACGTGTGTCACTGCTGCTCCACTCCAGATATGCTGGACCCATGTGTCCCCATCTGAAATGGCCGCTATAAATACGCATAGGAAGTGGGGTAGAACGTCCGGTGTTTGTCTCCAGTGTGTTCTGTGCTTCCGTTTCCCATTGGTTTTCTATATCCGGATGGTGCAGTCAGGCTCCGGTCTGGGTGCGTGGGCCGGATGATCTGGACCGAAAAATAGCGTATATTGGAAAAGTGTCCGGAGTCCGGCTCCGTACTGTACGGAACGGACACGTGTGAACGTCCGCATAGCCTTTGCATTGCTATGCGGAACGTACGTTCCGTTTGTACAGTATACGGTCTGGATCCGGCCAGGCGAATCTGGACAGGGAACGCTGATGTGAACCGGGCCTTAGAAGGCAGAAGTGTAAGAAGATGTAACATGGCATGAATTGCATCAGAAGGGAAGCGCCAGCTTAGGCAATTAAACCCTTGCGTACATGGCCTGCCCCAACCCCCCCCCTCCCCCTCCAACACACACACACACACACACACACACACAGGATGATTCCACATTTTGCAAAATAGTTTTCGCTCATCCATAATGTTAAAGAGAACTCGCGGCGGTACGGCACGGAGGGCACTGGGGGCATTTGTTGCAGGCTTTCCACAGCTGTCTCTTCCTGGCCACATCCTCTGCCACTCCCCCGCCTCCCTGCACGCTCGGAGTGAATCACTCTCTCTCCAGTGTCATTACCCCAGAGGTCATGAAAGTGAAAGTGACAGCAAAGGCAGGGATGGTGGCTACTTGATCCGCACAGCCCCCCGGTTCAGGTAGCATAGGTTTGTTGTTGTTTTTTTATTTTGTGTTCCCACCTTGGGCCCTCTGTAAGCATTGGATCCGTCTAAAAATGTACAGTGGGATGCAAAAGCTTGGGCACCCTTGTTAATCATCATGATTTTCCTGTAGAAATCGTTGGATGTTACGATAAAAAATGTCAGTTAAAGTTATCATATAGGAGACACACACAGTGATATATGAGAAGTGAAATTAAGTTCCTTTATATTTATAGAAAGCGTGCAATAATTGTTTAAACAAAATTAGGCAGGTGCATAAATGTGGGCACCACAAAAAAGAAATGAAATCAATATTTAGCAGATCCTTCTTTTGCAGAAATTACAGCCTCTAAACGCTTCCTGTAGGTTCCAATGAGAGTCTGGATTCTGGTTCAAGGTAATTTTGGACCATTCCTCTTTACAAAACATCTCTAGTTCATTCAGGTTTGATGGCTTCCTAGCATGGACAGCTTTCGAACTCACACCACAGATTTTCAACTATATTCAGGTCTGGGGACTGAGATGGCCATTCCAGAACGTTGTACTTGTTCCTCTGCATGAATGCCTTAGTGGATTTTGAGCAGTGTTTAGGGTCGTTTGTCTTGTTGAAAGATCCAGCCCCGGCGCAGCTTCAGCTTTGTCACTGATTCCTGGACCTTGGTCTCCAGAATCTGCTGATACTGAGTGGAATCCATGCGTCCCTCAACTTTGACAAGATTCCCAGTCCCTGCACTGGCCACACAGCATGATGGAACCACCACCATATTTTACTGTAGGTAGCAGGTGTTTTTCTTGGAATGCTGTGTTTTTCCTCCATACATAACGCCCCTTGTTATGCCCAAATAACTCAATTTTAGTTTTATCAGTCCACAGTACCTTATTCCAAAATGAAGCTGGCTTTTCCAAATGTGCTTTAGCATACCTCAAGCGGCTCTGTTTGTGCTGTGGGCAGAGAAAAGGCTTCCTCTGCATCACATACAACATCTCCTTGTGTACAGTGGTTTGCAAAAGTATTCGGCACCCTTGAAGTTTTCCACATTTTGTCATATTACTGCCACAAACATGAATCAATTTTATTGGAATTGCACGTGAAAGACCAATACAAAGTGGTGTACACATGAGAAGTGGAAATAACATCATACAGGATTCCAAACATTAAAAAAAAAAAAAAAAAAAACTGCAAAGTGGGGTGTGCATAATTATTCAGCCCCTGAGTCAATACTTTGTAGAACCACCTTTTGCTGCAATTACAGCTGCCAGTCTTTTAGGGTATGTCTCTACCAGCTTTGCACATCTAGAGACTTAAATCCTTGCCCATTCTTCTTTTCAAAACAGCTCCAGCTCAGTTAGATTAGATGGACAGCATTTGTGAACAGCAGTTTTCAGATCTTGCCACAGATTGGATTTAGATCTGGACTTTGACTGGGCCATTCTAACACATGGATATGTTTTGTTTTAAACCATTCCATTGTTGCCCTGGCTTTATGTTTAGGGTCGTTGTCCTGCTGGAAGGTGAACATCCGCCCCAGTCTTAAGTCTTTTGCAGACTCCAAGAGGTTTTCTTCTAAGATTGCCCTGTATTTGGCTCCATCCATCTTCCCATCAACTCTGACCAGCTTCCCTGTTCCTGCTGAAGAGAAGCACCCCCAGAGCATGATGCTGCCACCACCATATTTGACAGTGGGGATGGTGTGTTCAGAGTGATGTGCAGCGTTAGTTTTCCGCCACACATAGCATTTTGCATTTTTGCCAAAAAGTTCCATTTTGGTCTCATCTGACCAGAGCACCTTCTTCCACATGTTTGCTGTGTCCCCCACATGGCTTGTGGCAAACGGAACTTCTTATGCTTTTCTGTTAACAATGGCTTTCTTCTTGCCACTCTTCCATAAAGGCCAACTTTGTGCAGTGCACGACTAATAGTTGTCCTATAGACAGATTCCTCCACCTGAGCTGTGGATCTCTGCAGCTCGTCCAGAGTCACAGTGGGCCTCTTGACTGCATTTCTGATCAGCGCTCTCCTTGTTCGGCCTGTGAGTTTAGGTGGATGGCCTTGTCTTGGTAGGTTTACAGTTGTGCCATACTCCTTCCATTTCTGAATGATCGCTTGAACGGTGCTCCGTGGGATGTTCAAGGCTTTGGAAATCTTTTTGTAGCCTAAGCCTGCTTTAAATTTCTCAATAACTTTATCCCTGACCTGTCTGGTGTGTTCTTTGGACTTCATGGTGTTGTTGCTCCCAATATTCTCTTAGACAACCTCTGAGGCCGTCGCAGAGCAGCTGTATTTGTACTGACATTAGATTACACACAGGTGCACTCTATTTAATCATTAGCACTCATCAGGCTATGTCTATGGGCAACTGACTGCACTTAGATCAAAGGGGGCTGAATAATTACGCACACCCCACTTCGCAGTTATTGATTTGTAAAAAATGTTTGGAATCATGTATGATTTTCGTTCCACTTCTCACGTGTACACCACTTTGTCATATTACTGCCACAAACATGAATCAATTGTATTGGAATTGGAATAAAATTCACATACACTGGAATCAATAAAATGGCATACATTTGGTATGCACTTACCTAATTTTATTTAAACAATTATTGCACACTTTCAGTAAATCCAATAAACTTCTTTTCACTTCTCAAATATCACTGTTTGTGTCTCCTATATGATATATTTAACTGACATGTTTTATCCTAACAACCAACGATTTATACAGGAAAATCATAACGATTAGCAAGGTTGCCCAAACTTTCACAGCCCACTGCATCGACATGTCCAAACTGATTGAATGCAAAGTCCCAACCTGCACGATTGTCGGACATGCGACAGCATGCTATTTATGACACGTCCGATGCAAATGATTCTTCTGAAATATTTACTGCAAGACTACAGTCTTCGTGCATCGGCATTGATAATTGACTCAAATTTACAGTACTGTACTATCGCTTGCATTCTAAAATAAGAGGCTGAACTTGCTTTCAAATTTGCTTTTATTTTTTTATTGTTGCATATACTAGTGCTCATGAAAAGCTTTATATACCCAATATGTGTAAGCAAAAAAGCTTGTTTGCAAAGTGGAAAACAAACTCATTTTTCAAGTCAGACAAAAAAAAAAAAAAAGTTGAAAGAAATCTGGTGGTAGAACAAAAAACATAGTTTTCCATTACTGGAATGACCAGATGCCTTGAGATTCTCGGTTAAACTCACAAACGCCCATCCTCCACCAGCCAGGAATTCCTAGAATCCAAAGATCTTGTTCTGTCCCATTACCTTGTAAAGACACAGAAAACAAGTTCTACATGCAGCAGAGCAGCTGCCACACACAGTATTCACAGAATGGAAATGCTGATTGGGAAATCTTACTAGTTTCATCCTAGCCTGCATAAAGCAGTTAAGCTTTACAAAGTTATATGCAAGGACACACATGAAAAGAGCAATATCATGGAGTTCAAGAATATCTATACAGACAGAACTTTAGAGACTCAAGTCCTTTTTACTGTCTGTCATGCCAGTCCTTTGCCTTTAACTTGAACAGGTTCATGCCATGGATGGAAACAGTAGATGAGCTGTCACGGTTTTCAGTTGTTCACATGTCCGTTGTATGCAAACTATGACAAGTACAACTTCTGTCTGGCGTATTATGCATAAAGCTAGTATGGCATGATGGTCGATCAGCCGCCAAATCGCCTGATGTATGTCCACCTTAAAGGACAACCGAGGTGACATATGACATGATGAAATAGACATGTGTATGTACAGTGCCAAGCACACAAATAACTAGGCTGTGTTCCTTTTTTTCTTTTTCTGCCACAAAAAAGGTTAAAATATCAGGTATGCAAATGACAGTTTCTACCCAGGTCGTGACCGGGTCAGACTATAGCATAAACCTCTCTGATAAGTAATTACAGCCATAAAACACTTTTCTGCCAGTAAATGGCTTCTGAGAGCAGGAAAGAGATAAAAGGGTCTGTAATTCATAGATTTGAGCTCTGGCATACTTCAATGAAGGTGTCATTGAGCAGAGACAATAAAACAGTAAAAACTTAAAAACTAGATTTAAAATAAAACTGTAGGATATCTAAAAAAAAGTCATTTTTAGTAGACTGGGGATGGATACAATTGTTTTCATCAGTTTATTTTCACCTCAGATGTCTTTTAACACTTTGTGAAAACATACAAGTAGGTCAGGCAAGAAACCAAGAATAAAGGGACTGATATCAACGATACGTCAAAATACATTGGGAAAAACACTGCAGAGTAAAACCTAAATCCTAGGACACACCATGAAATTTTCACTTCAGATCCTATTCGAGTAATTGATCAGATCGATATTCAGATATGACATGGACTGAATATAGAAAAAGCTAGCATACACACGCATGTCATTTTTTCAAACTCCAAACAGATTTCCAAACATTTTTCCGATAGACTATCGAACAAAAATTGATTAAAAAAAAAGGACATAAACATGGAACGATAGCCAGTATTTAAAATCAATATTTTTAAGCATGCTTGCGATCTAGAAACATTTTGATTTTGAGCTAGGATAGGTTACTAGCAAACATTGGGCTGTATCTCTTTCTCAATGCGAAATGGGATCTGATGAGAAAACAGTATGGTGTGTACCAGCCTTTACTTGGGAAGTAGAGTTGGAGCTGGTTATTGACTTGGAGTCTAGGGACAGGGCAAGTTGGAACATCACAAAAATCCCTATTTGCACCATGAAGAAGGAAAGAGCATTGAAACCTTTTTTTAGATGCCATTAAACTCCGCATAAATACAGTGTTCCCAAGAGTGACTAATTCTTCCTTTATTTATTGCCGTTAAGTTGTGGCGGTTTGTTTTCAAAACATTTTTATTAGTGGAAGACATGTTAAACAAAGCAGGTTTATAGCATTGGATATACAACCGCATTTTGAAAATTACAAGTACTCTCAGCGTTTAGTCAACAAGTGACCCTGCACGGGGTCTTAATAATGCTTAAAAAAAAAGCCAGTACAAAATTCCAAACAACTGAAATTGGAACTACGCAGAATAACTGTAACAATACCAATATTCATCATCTTTAAAGAAAAAAAAGAAAAAGTCTTGCTGTATTGCTGTGACACTCTTATTATGATGCTCCCATTTACTGTTTTACAACATACAGGCCGGGCTCTGACCTTTTACATGCATTTATTACCCCCTGGTCACCTCACCTCTCTCCACCCGAGCACACACCACGAAATCAGGTTTGATGCAATACTTCACTGAACCATGATGCTATGATGGCTGCATTTTCTGGATAATAAATGCATGTAAAAGGTCAGTGCCCGGTCTGGTTCTTGTAATACAGTGAATGTGTCCTTTTTTCCAGTGCAGGGCATTTTCAAAATCTCCCACAAAACACTTGTGCAATGAGAAGTTTCATATCAGCACGTTGCGTCCGCTTTGTGGTCCGCAAAACGGTGCCTGTACCATTTTTGGGGTGTTTTTGCTATAATGGAGGAAATAGGAAGAGCGCTAAATGCTAACAAGACAACTTTATGCGGTGATTGCGTTTGTGTGTTTTTTTAGAATAAATACATTGTATTTATTCTTTTCTGGGTCAAAGAGTTCACTTCCTGACTTGCGTCAGGGAGTGAATGACAAAACTGCTCTGGAAAAGCGCTTACAAAAGCCCTTTTACCAAAAAAACCAAAGCAGTTTTCTGCGGATTACTCTGCAGTGTATCAACTGCCAGCTGATAGCAGCTGTCGGCAATAGAGACTAAGTTGTTGTGCGAAAAAGCAGCAGTGCCGGTATGTTTTCTCACAGCACGAAACCATACATTTATGGAGTTCCATCCCACTTTAAGCTCCGGTACCATAACATGTGAAGTCTGTCAGTTGTTAATTCCAGTGTTGGTCTTGGTTGGTTCTTTTTTTTTGCTTCACCTATGCAACCAATGAAGCTGATGGATTTGATGGGACCATAATCACTGAGAATAACAAGTCTATGAGCCATCCAAGCACCTGCCCTCCTTGTAACTGAGGTCAGTGCTCACAGTCAATTATCTCTCTGTACCTGTATTTACATGATGTCCCTCTCTTTATTCTACTCACAGAGACAAAGTGATTGTCAACACACAGGCAAGCATTAGAGGATGCTGCCGCAGACCATGCCTTTATAAAATATATTTTTCCATAACCTCTTAGTGACAGCTGTGGTGAGCAGAACATAGATTATATTTCTTTTTATTCTTTACATTCAAGAGAAAACTTTTGTTCCTATGTAAAGACTTAGGCCCTTATTCAATTCAAGTTTCTCCTATTCTCACACCTTATCAATAAAATACCTTTTAGGGAGGGAGTCTGAAGAGATTGGGGAAAAACAAACAAACAGATACTCACCTAAGGAGAGTGAAGGCTCTGAGTGGGTCCTATAGAGCACAGCTCCCCAACCCTGCCCTCAAGGCAAACCAACAGCGCATGTTTTGCAGAAAACCCCAAACATGCACAGATGAGGTAATAAGTGTCTCAGCAGAGCTGATTAACTACCTCTGTGGTTTTCCACAAAACATGCACTGTTGGTGGGACTTGAGGATAGGGTTGGGGAACACTGTGGTGCCTTCTCATTCCTTCTACGGTGCCCGCATTCCAGTGCTGGAACCCCCATTGGCAGTGTCTGAATGGTCAGAGACTGTTCTCTGCCGGTGTGGGAGGCTTCTACAGTCTTTGTGAGCCCGAGTGCTCCGCACTGCGCGAGCACAAATTCTCTCACACTCGTGCATGCGCAGCATGGAGAACTCAGACTGCCGAAGCCTCACACGGCAGGGGATTTAAATGGGGGATCCTGTGCTGGAAGGAGCGGACTATGAAAGGAAAGGGAAGGCGATTAGGATGCGAAGCGATAGCCGCATCGCCTCGCATCCCTCCGCAGGTACTTCCGGTTGTCTTCCAGACAACTGGATGCGGCGTCATGCGGCTTCCTATCGTGGCTATGGGGATCGGATGCGTGCTGCAGATAAAAAAAATATTTCCTAAGAGAAAACGGTGAATTGATTAATTCCCCATACCCAGTCCTGTTATTACCCCAGTTCCTCTGAGCGGCCCAGAGTGATTCTGTACTGTGCTTGCACGAGTTTCAAACTGCACCTGCACAGCAAAAGAAAGCGCTAGTGGATGAGTGCTTATGTTTATCTGCACAGTTCTGAATCTTGCAGCGTGGCTTGGGGGAACTTCCAGAAAAGCATTAGACAGGAGGGATCCAGTCAAATACAATGAGAGGGACCCTGAGGACAAGGAGCAGCATCTGAACACTCAGGAGTATGTAATCTAGCCCCCAATTGGCTTTATTCAATTTTTTTTCCTGGATTCAGGGGTACTTTAAAATATCTAAACAATAGAGCAAGGAATGAAATAATATCAATGAAGCAACTTAGGGGGCTCCTCACAAAGTCCAGGACAAAGCAATAAGCCGAAAACACCTTCTATGGCCAACTGATCTGGCAGATGCAGTTGATAAAAAAACAAACACCAACTATTGCTTTGACAGTCAACAGTCAACTTTACACCAACACCAGTCATACAGAGGTGAGAAAACATGCCTCTGTTTTGCAATCATTCCTAAGAATTCTTGTAAACAAACCTTACAAAAAAATGTTACTTATATGTAAATATCAACAAATGACATAAGACAAAAACACATCCTTCCTGGACTACAGTCATTCGCACAATGCAGTGACTAGTCAACAAACAGAATTGTTCCCTTTATGACACAGATGTTTAAATACGCCTGTATGTACAAAATTCCAAGTAACAAAAACATGTTGCTGTAACCACTATGACATATATAGAAAGGAAGGCTATGAACTACATCATATTTTTTATCATGACTTATAATCTGTCAAAGCCGAGTCTATAGGTAGCCACACACAAGTCATCTTTCTCTGCATAATTAATCACCAAGACTGAATCTTCTAGTGATCTATTTCCTACATTGCCTCGCTGAACTTTTTATCAATTTTAGGAAGTCTGTCCTTCAAAAGTAAAAGCAGAATTGGCAGCACTGATCATTACTCTTCAGTCTCCAACTAATCAGTCATTTTAAAAATCAGACAGCTATGTATAGATACGGAGGTTAACATAAACTAATTAGATACCCCAAGGTTAAAATAAAATAATTGTTTCTAATCTCCCTACTCCTAAAATTGGACTTTTTGAAATATCCCACAGATTTTTTTTTTAATGTTGAAATCTACTGTACTACTGTTAAAATCTGTATTTATACTTACCTGGGGCTTCCTCCAGCCCCATGAAGACCGTGGCCTCCTTCGCCATCCTCTTCAGGCCCTCCGTACTTGCGATATGCCACCCCTCGTTGCGCTCCCGCAGCTGGGCGTGTTCTGCATCTGCGCAGTAGTACTCAGGCGTAGCAGCAGGGGCACGTGCAAGGCCGAGCTGCGCATGCACAAAAACTCACTACTGGCCGGACTGCCGGGAGTCATAGCAGCAGATTGGAGAGGCCGAACAGGACGGCGAGGGAGACCACGGCCTTCATGGGGCTGGAGGAAGCCCCCAGGTAAGTGTAAGTATAAATAAGCCACAGTGTACCATCTCAGGTACACAAAGTGTTTAATATTTCATTGTCTCTACTCAATGACACAGTCTTTGAAGTATGCCAAAGTTAAAATCTATGAAATGTTGCCCATTTTATTTTATTGTTTTCAAAGTAATTTGTGCTTCATCTTTTGATGGCACCCAAATTACTGTCTGAGCACCGTTTTAGCTGTAATTTCCATTACAGCCTATAGTGGCCCCAGCTGCCCCCAAATGTCCGGTGCTGTTTTTACTTGATTTGCCACAGGGACAACTTCTCCCTGTCAGCAAGTTGAAGGTGACCTTCTCCTAACAGAATGTTGTTTAGGTTTCCACAAGTACGCCACGCTATGACGGCTCTGTTCCGCTGTCCTATTACCCTGGAACCTGACCCACTAGAACTGCTTTTCTTGCATAAAAATGTGGAATCTCCGCTTTCTGTCATATATGGGGAACTCCTGAACACAAATCCTGACAGGGTGCAGAAGATGTACGAGAAATGAAAAGGTGATATCCCTGGACTTGAGGTAAAGGAGTGGACCGACATAGTGGAGGACAAGGGAGACTACTTGGTCTCTACAAAAGATAGGTTAATCCAACTCAAATACATCTACAGGATATACCAGGGTTGTGGAGTCGGAGCAATTTTGGGTACCTGGAGACAGAGTTGGAGTGTGTGGTTTCATAAACGGAGGAGTCGGACTTGGAGTCAGATTATTTTTGTACTGACTCCACAGCCCTGGGATATACTATACCCCAGCAAGGCTAGCTAGGATGTACCTGGGTAGAGAGGATGGATGCCCTAGATGCAGGGCGGATACTGCAGACTTAATTCATAGGATATGGTCCTGCCTGCAAACTCATGAATATTCGGTCCAAGTAAATAAACTATTGGATAAGATACTGTATTTCAGAAATCAATTCAAATTGACTCTAAAATGCTTTTTCTAGGGATGAGGTTATCTCGTTTAGAAGAGTTTCTATGCCAGGAAATTACTGTTCTTGCACTGGATATGGTCACAAGCCCCCACAACTAGGGAATGGGTTACATTGGTGAATGTTTTGATACAAAATGTACACACTTACATATATGCACAGGAATTGCCCTGCTAAGTTTGAGTGTAGAGCCCATGACTACAATTTATTAGGGATAAGGGTATTGACTTTGAATCAAGCCCAACTTGATGTGTGTTATGTTGGTGGAGTAATTCTGATTATATAATGCTTTAGATGCTGGTGGCTTGGACAGACCGTGGAATGTGTGGGTGGTGGGGGGATATGGGAGGTTCATTTTAAATACTGTATTTTTCGTGTAAAACGTGTAAACTTTAATATAAAATCCTGGAGTTGCCCTACCATACACAGCCCTATTTTCACAAGTGAGCCTTAGTTTTGTCATGTTAAATTTGAAAGTTGCCAACTCTATGAGTTCAGCTGAATCCAGGCAGATCCTGGAATCTGCAGCTTTGCTGCTTTGAATAAAGCTGTTCATGGAATTGTGAGCAGACAGAATGCCAAAGAATGCAATAAAGGTTTTGGGTGAATGGGAAAGAATTCCGAGCAGAAAAGTTGGAAAGAGGGGAGATTCCTCAGGTTTTAGCAGTAGTTATGCCAACATTTTTACAGCCCATATTGATAACTTTGATAAATATTCCAAAAATCTATTGCCCCTCCAGTATGCCTGATTGATAAATCTTCTTTCATTGTCATGCTGTTAATAATCACAAGGGTAATCAGGAAAGCTGAAGAATGTCAGTGGAGTCGGTGGGGAAGGAGTAGCTGGGAATTGACTGACACATAACATTGTACTGCCTCGAGCACTACAATCCTAGCAGCTTCATAGAATTTCTCCTGAAATGTAACTTAGATCAAGCAGACAATGTGGTAAAGAATCAATTTCTGACTGGGCAGGGATCAGTCACTACTGTTATTGACCTGCATAGGGCTAGGCTTAAATTTCAGCAGCAAACTGGGCATCAGTTGGTTCACTAACATTGCACTTATCAGTGTATTTACAAAAGTATTCAGTGGCCTGTGCACTGCCACTCTTTTCTGCCTGCTCAGGGATTTCCCAACAGGCAAAGCTGAAAGTTGATAGGCCGGTACCCCGGGGGGTCAACAGAGGGCCAATCAACTTTCACATAAAAACAGAGGCTTACACATAAAAATTGTAACTGTAGGGAAAAAAGTGCCATAAACGCGTACTTATCTCAGTAAAGGGATGCCTCTGGTTAATCTTCCTCTTGATAAACTTCTTCTGTCCCCCTCCATCTCACTGTTCCAGCGCTGGGACTCCACCAAACCTCTTTGACAAGGGCTCGTCAAAGAGGTGCAAGCATCAACGCTCAAGTCCATGAACAAGCATGGCCACACTGGACAACTTGTGCCTGCGCAGAAGCCTCTCGAACTTGGCTTTCTCCGGCAACCATGAGCGGCTCCATGCTGCGGCACAGGCATGACCCATCCGGCGCATGTGAAAAGTGTCCATGCTTGCTCGCTCGCTCAGGGTCGGGCTGTGGAGTTGGAGCAATTTTGGGTACCTGGAATCGGTGGTTTCAATAAACTGAGGAGTCGGAGTCGGATGATTTTTGAACCAAATCTATAGCCTTTGTAAAAATTAGACTAAGGAGCTGGAGTCGAGGAGTCGGAGTCAGGGCAATTCTGGGTACCTGGAGTCTGAGGTTTTATAAACTGAGGAGTTGGATGATTTTAGTATCGCCTACACAGCCCTGTCGGAAACACGGCCGTTAGCTTT
Organism: Hyperolius riggenbachi; assembly: GCF_040937935.1. Taxonomy (NCBI): domain Eukaryota; kingdom Metazoa; phylum Chordata; class Amphibia; order Anura; family Hyperoliidae; genus Hyperolius; species Hyperolius riggenbachi. The sequence goes on from NC_090649.1 coordinate 308,582,208, forward strand.
CAGAGGAGCCCGACAAGAAGAGGTGGTCTGGAGGAGGAGGTCTACCCAGGTAAGTATCTGATTTTTCTCTATTTTAAACATAGGTTTACTTTAAATTTTGTTTGCATTTGCTGATGCCTTCATAAAGAAACTCTCCATTATCTAAAGAAAATATACGGGAGCACAAATAGCGTAGTTGGCAACAGAAATCAGGTTCCAGCTATTGAATGCAATAGATTCTGACTACCATACTTGCCTTGACTGACTACAGCACATCTTCTTCATTTTTCTCTGCCTCTGTCCTCATAAAGCAATAGATGATGTAAACCATCGACATTTACCTAATCAGTCATTTATCTGCTTGCCACCTTGCACCACTCAGATTAGATCTCAGATTGCACTGTTGCCTCCACTAGCCAATGCAGTACATACAAAGCTAATGCTTCCTCCTTCACAGCAGAAGTTCTGGCCAGGAAGCAAGAAGTGTCAGGGGGATAGAGCACAGTGTGGAGCGCTACAGAAAAATGTCATGTAGGTAACGCAACCCTCTCTTCTGCGGCTCCCTCTTCGTACCCACGCGGGTACAGTTCTAAGTTCTTGTGAAATTGTACTCGTTCATCTCTACTTTCAGGTTTAATTTCTGACCAAGATTATCAGCATGGATTTTGTGAGTTTTCTGCATTTGTGAGGATATTCCTGTTTCTTCCCACAAACTGAAAACATAACGGTAGTTTTAATAGCTACCACTCCAACTTGCCCATAGATGATGGTAGACTGTATAAATATAAATTTACTGAAGTTCCATCTAGCACTGTGCAGGCCAGGGAGACAGTAAATAATTGCCATTTTAAAAATAGGCTCTGGTATCTATCTAGCGTACTTGTCTGCATGCAGAGCAACATTTAAAAGGACTCTCACGAAGACAACGAATACATATAACACCTCCGAGAACAGGGTGTGTCCCTGAGCCGTGACAAGAATAGGTCTAGCTCTGTTTTTGGATGAGTTATGTGTACCTTCTGGCTTCATGTGAGTTTGATCCAAAGTCCCATTAAATCTTGTTATACTTACTTAAGCTTGATCAATTGAATTACTCTTTCTCTGCAATAGTTGCACCTGCAGGTAAATTTCTGGTATATTATTACAAAATTGTATTGCACTCACACAACTAAAGCTACACTGCATAGTGTATTATCTTTGAGCAACGCACACTACAGTCCACAAGACCCAGGTAAAGCAAACCTTATGCTGGGCATACACGGTTAGATAGTGCGCCGGTATCGAGCCAACGGCTCGATGCCGGTGCGTCACCGCTCGTTCGCTTAAAGATCGATTAAGCCCACTAGCTTCAGTTTTTATATAATATGATCTGAATAACCTGATCCAAAATATGATCCTGCACAACACATTGTACCTTGATGGGCACCTTAGATCTCATTCACACTGAAGTGTTTAAATAGCGATTTCAGCAGCTTTTTCAACCATAAGCGTTCCTAAAGTTTTGAAAAGCGCTACTACAATGTAATGTGTATGGCAGTGTTCACATTTAGCAATTGAGCAATTTTGAAGTGACTGCGTTTCAATTGTTATAGAATCGCAACCACTCCAAAATTGCTTTCCTGCACAACAAAAAAAATCACTCTGCAAAATGCTAGTGATTTCGCTACTGTTTTGCGATCCCCAGTGTAATTACTATCAATCTCAGGAATCACAATTCAATCCCTCGGGCAACAGTGGTGTAGACATGGGCGCTAGTCTACTTTATGGGACCCAGCACCAGACATGTCAGCCTACAGGTCAATCAAGCGTCCTTGTTACCAAAGATCCAATGTGTCAGAGCTTTAGGTGAGGCTGGGTCTCCTGTACACACTCTACATTTGTGGCACAGGTGGTCCTTAACCGAGTGTCACTTAGTGTGTAACCCTCATTTTAGCCCAATATGTCCCAGCTGAGAACTGTTAAGTTTTTCCAGTTAGTTAAAGACAACATTTAATGAAATCAAGTCTGGTTTACTGATTCACCCGAGTTCTCTGGTCCTGGAGAACTTCAATAAACCATATCCAAAGTCCCAGATATCTTACCTGCATTATAGAAGCGATCAAGCACAGTAGTTTCTCCAAAGTCCAGCTTGCCAAACGGTATTGTTTCTAGGGTTGCCCCTTGACTCTCGCATGCCTCCTGCAGGCTGTGGAGTGCAGCACTCTCACACGCCTGCATCCCCGAGGTGCCTTCATTGATAACATAGACGACAGTGGTAACACGGCTGCTGTTGCCTGAGGCGCAAGTGGAGGTAATTCCCTTGGCACAGCGGCTGACTGCAGCTCCTCCTCCACCAACACCTTGGATGTAATCCTCATGCCAAAAGCTGCCAGCAGCAGGAAGCTGCCTGGTGCCTCCGCTATTCGCTGCTGCCGCTCCGTGCTGCCTGTGGCCAGCCCTGTCCTCGTACAGGCAGCAGCTGATCTCTGGCATCGGAGAGAGGGGCACTGAGAAAGTAATCCCTTCGCTGCTGTCGCTCATGTTTGCTCCCTGCATGTAAAAGTATCAGCAGGAAGGGGAAATGGAAGTTCCCCTACTTGTACCTAACAGGTCGTCCTCGCTCAGCAGCTGACACTAGACACCCAAGCTAAATGCTTCCCCTAACAGTTCAATCGCATTGTGTATCTCAGAAAGCACAGCTTGGCAAGGGGCATATTCCAGCTGCCCGACCTGTGCCCCCTTCAGTACTCCCTGGAGTAGGCAGCACCCTTCTGCGCTCTTCTTTCCTGCACTTCAGATTCTGTTGTAGACAAGTGAGAAGGTTGGAGAGTTGCAGAACATCACGTCCAGGACTCCTCGCATGCTCGCTCACCCGCTCTTCTTCTGTTTTTCCGCCAAAGTCAACAGTGTATATTCTTGAATGTCAATGCCAAGCGTCGCCAGAGTGTGAGGAGCCAAGAGGGCGCACCTCCTCTGTGCTGCTCCGTCGCCGTTTGCAGGTATGCAGCCTGTTGCTAGTTCAGGGAGTGCAGTATATTCTGCCAAGTGAGTTTCTAACCTTCTGATGGCTGCTGATAGCATTGACTGCCTACTGGGCGGGATAGTTTGTTCCTTTTTTTCTGCTAGATAAAAGCTTTGCAAGAAATTGTTACACAAGACTGAGGCTAAAGCCTGCCCTATACTCCTCCTTCCACACCTCCTCCTCAGTCTGCACCCGCCCTGCTTGCCTCACTGGACAGATTCTTGTGTCATGTCATTTACTGCACTCACCTTGTGTGCATGCACAAATCATTGAATAGATGTCACAGGAAATATCTGACAAACATTCCAAGATAACACGGCTACCTGGTCTACACAACAGCATTGAAAAGAGATCCTAACAATGTGGACAATATATACAGGCAGGCAGTGCCTTCTCTGGAGTACAAGCCTCACCTGCTGCTGTTTGGTCGCTCTTTAGTACTATTGCCATAGCTCCCAACTGTCCCTCTTTTGACGGCGAAAGTCCCTCTGACCTTCTTTCCTCCCACTTGTTCCTCTTTCTGGACTTTGTCCCTCTTTCTATGTAAATATATGCATTTCCCTACTGAAAAATGTGTTTAATTGCCTTTAAACTTTATTCCCATCTTTTAAATTGATATATTTCTTATATAAATGTTGATATGAAGGAAAATGCACAAGGATAGAAAGAACCAGTGTAGTTTGAATTATAAAAGAGCATATTTTTCTTATGAAATCTTTATGGTATGCGTGACTAGAGGTGTGATTAGGGGTGTGGCTTAAGTGTCCCTCTTTCTCATCTCAAAAAGTTGGGAGGTATGCTATTGCTGTTTTGTTTGGTTGCTTCTAATGTTCTTTCGATACTAGTCGTTTTACATTATATATGTGCTGTTTTCAGTTAGTTTTCTCCTTCTAGAGGTGGCCATTAACGATTTGATTCTTCGGATGTGCATTAGTGGCCCCGAACTAAGTATATTATCGATTGTCCACAGAATTGTATCGTTAATGGCCACCTTATGAACGGACGATTCATTTTGTTTATTCCTCTGCCCTGTAACTTCTGTTGCTCTTTCAGTTTCTCCACATGCTATTTCATGTTCTTCCTTTCTGACTTCTGTTCACAGATCACTTCATTCTCGTTATGCTGCTGTTGTAGTTACTGTTCCTTCCTGCTGACCTGTTATGTCTATTCCTTCTGTTAGTAGGGTGCTTGTAACGCCACTGTCCTAGTTCACAGACGCCCAATTCAGGTAAAACAGTCATCTGGCAATTGTTTAACTTTATACAAATGGGAAAATATTAGCTCAACCAGCAGTGCGGGGAAAAAAATAGTTTGGTTTTCAATATTTTATTGAAGTATAAAAAGCTATACAAGATTAGAAACAAATAATTTTAACAGTTTAGTTTTTATCATCCCATCGTTCTTATCCTCTTAAACTGACCCTGTAGCGAGCTGCAAAAAAAATTACCTATTTAGAGGGAAGGCTCTGAATCGCATAGAACCTTCCCGATCCTTGTACCCTTGTCCCTCTGGTGATTTATCCGACCTGTGGGTCGAATAACTTCTTCGGCCCTCCTGGGACAGACAGGTCTTCAGGAGCACTCTGGGACGCAAGTGTTTCCAGAAGCCTTTTGAGGAGTACTGAAGGGGGCAATTTTTAAAAAGGGACAGTGAAGGGAACAAGGGGATAGAGAGAGAGAGGACCGGAAAGGCTCTGTGGGACCCAGAACCCTTCCCTCTAAATATGAAGAAGGGTGGAAAAAATAAATATCTCTCAGAGTAAACGTTATAAAAACCTAAATAAATACAAGAGGTCAGGCATGGGCTTAAATTCGGCTAAGGGTGATCCGGATAGTTCTATCCGGATTTCACCCAGTAATGCTGTGCGGGGGGGGGTCATCAATCTTAACCATCTGACGTCTTCTTAGGTATGTCCTTCAGCGCCTCCCACAATGCGTTCCACGCGGCGGTCACGTGACTACAAACACTTCCTCCTTCCGGGTTGAAGGAGGAAGTGTTTGTAATCACCTTACGCGCGTGGAACGCATCGTGGGAGGCGCCGAGGGACATACCTAAGAAGACGTCAGACGGGTAAGATTGACCCCCCCCCCGCACAGCATTACTGGGTGAAATCCGGATAGAACTATCCGGATCACCCTTAGCCGAATTTAAGCCTATGCCTGCAAGAGGTATCTTACCTCTCCAGATGAACCAATGCAGAAATACAAGGGTTTAGATCAGGTAAGGTTTATTTAAGCACAGTTAAAAAATACTATTTTTATGTCTCTATAACGTATACTCTGAGAGATATTTATTTTGGGGCGGCTCCACCCTTCTACATTGCACACTAAACCTCTTTTGGAGGTGTCCTTCCCACTAGTGTGGTTCCATCCACAGCTAGTAGTTCTGGCAGGACCTGGAGTAGCGAGTGTGGACGGTGTTTTCCCCATAGGCGATATATGGTGGTTGCGGGTTCTGCAACCCACCTTTCTGAGTATCACTACTCTTGTAATATTTAGCTAATTTTATCCTACGATACTGCACCATTTGGCTCCTGGTCTCATCTTTGTCACACAGGCTACCATGGTTCGCTCACAGTGACCTTCCCTACTTATTCCATCTAAGTAGATGAATATCTAACTTTTTTTTACAGCTTGCTTCAGGTGTGCCAAAAAAATGAAGGCGCAGGGGGTTTTAGCCAGGTGATAAGATAAATTACTTATCTCGGAATGGTGCTTTTAGCACCATTAAAATAAAAATTAAAAAGAAAACATTGCCCTCCCCCTCCTAAGCTACTTCTGCCAGAACGACTGAGCCAGTGTGGGGTTCTGCTGTCTAAATAATACCATACCACATGGTCTATGACAGCGGTGGCGAACCTATGGCACGCGTGCCGGGCCCGGCACGCTTAGCCTAATCTGCTGGCACGCCACCGCTGCTTATGAACTGGCCGCAGCGTCTACTAGACGCCGCCGCGCCAGTTCATAGCCCGCAGCCCCGCAGTCTCCCGGGAAGCAGACCAGGGCTACGGCAAGATGGCTGCCGAAGCCCTGTACAGGAGACTATTTGTGTCTCCAGTACAGGGCTTCGGGCGCCATCTTCCCGTAGCCCTGCACTCTGCCTGTCAGCGGCAGCGCGGGAGACTGTCACTGCAGAAGGAACGTCCGGGGGAGATGCGCGCCAGAGCCCAGCCGAAAGAGAAGACTTCTATCAGGTGAGTACATTACTTGTTTTTGCAGGTGAAATGCGGGCCACTGTGTTATTTTCTGCTAAAATGTTTTGTCACATGTTTATGTCCTGTGAAATGCTGCCCACTGTGTTTGTTTTCTGGTGAAACTGTGTTTGTTTTCTGGTGAAATGTGGCCCGCTGCGTTTGTTTTCTGGTGAAATGTGGCCCGCTGCGTTTGTTTTCTGGTGAAATGTGGCCCGCTGCGTTTGTTTTCTGGTGAAATGTGGCCCGCTGCGTTTGTTTTCTGGTGAAATGTGGCGCACTGCGTTTGTTTTCTGGTGAAATGTGGCCCGCTGCGTTTGTTTTCTGGTGAAATGTGGCCCACTGCGTTTGTTTTCTGATGAAATGTGGCCCACTGCGTTTGTTTTCTGATGAAATGTGGCCCACTGCGTTTGTTTTCTGATGAAATGTGGCGCACTGCGTTTGTTTTCTGATGAAATGTGGCGCACTGTGTTTGTTTTCTGGTGAAATGTGGCCCACTGCGTTTGTTTTCTGATGAAATGTGGCGCACTGCGTTTGTTTTCTGGTGAAATGTGGCCCGCTGCGTTTGTTTTCTGGTGAAATGTGGCCCGCTGCGTTTGTTTTCTGATGAAATGTGGCCCACTGCGTTTGTTTTCTGATGAAATGTGGCGCACTGCGTTTGTTTTCTGGTGAAATGTGGCCCGCTGCGTTTGTTTTCTGGTGAAATGTGGCCCACTGCGTTTGTTTTCTGGTGAAATGTGGCCCGCTGCGTTTGTTTTCTGGTGAAATGTGGCCCGCTGCGTTTGTTTTCTGATGAAATGTGGCGCACTGCGTTTGTTTTCTGGTGAAATGTGGCCCGCTGCGTTTGTTTTCTGGTGAAATGTGGCCCGCTGCGTTTGTTTTCTGGTGAAATGTGGCCCGCTGCGTTTGTTTTCTGATGAAATGTGGGCCGCTGCGTTTGTTTTCTGATGAAATGTGGCCCACTGCGTTTGTTTTCTGATGAAATGTGGCGCACTGCGTTTGTTTTCTGGTGAAATGTGGCCCGATGCGTTTGTTTTCTGGTGAAATGTGGCCCACTGCGTTTGTTTTCTGGTGAAATGTGGCCCGATGCGTTTGTTTTCTGGTGAAATGTGGCGCACTGCGTTTGTTTTCTGATGAAATGTGGGCCACTGCGTTTGTTTTCTGATGAAATGTGGCCCACTGCGTTTGTTTTCTGATGAAATGTGGCGCACTGCGTTTGTTTTCTGGTGAAATGTGGCCCGCTGCGTTTGTTTTCTGGTGAAATGTGGCCCGCTGCGTTTGTTTTCTGGTGAAATGTGGCCCGCTGCGTTTGTTTTCTGGTGAAATGTGGCCCGCTGCGTTTGTTTTCTGATGAAATGTGGGCCGCTGCGTTTGTTTTCTGATGAAATGTGGCCCACTGCGTTTGTTTTCTGATGAAATGTGGCGCACTGCGTTTGTTTTCTGGTGAAATGTGGCCCGATGCGTTTGTTTTCTGGTGAAATGTGGCGCACTGCGTTTGTTTTCTGATGAAATGTGGCGCACTGCGTTTGTCTTCTGGTGAAATGTGGCCCGCTGCGTTTGTTTTCTGGTGAAATGTGGCCCGCTGCGTTTGTTTTCTGGTGAAATGTGGCCCACTGCGTTTGTTTTCTGATGAAATGTGGCCCACTGCGTTTGTTTTCTGATGAAACGTGGCCCACTGTGTTTGTTTTCTGATGAAATGTGGCCCACTGCGTTTGTTTTCTGATGAAATGTGGCCCACTGCGTTTGTTTTCTGATGAAATGTGGCCCACTGCGTTTGTTTTCTGGTGAAATGTGGCCCGCTGCGTTTGTTTTCTGGTGAAATGTGGCTCGCTGCGTTTGTTTTCTGGTGAAATGTGGCCCGCTGCGTTTGTTTTCTGGTGAAATGTGGCGCACTGCGTTTGTTTTCTGATGAAATGTGGCCCACTGCGTTTGTTTTCTGATGAAATGTGGCCCACTGCGTTTGTTTTCTGGTGAAATGTGGCCCACTGCGTTTGTTTTCTGATGAAATGTGGGCCACTGCGTTTGTTTTCTGATGAAATGTGGCCGGCTGCGTTTGTTTTCTGATGAAATGTGGCGCACTGCGTTTGTTTTCTGGTGAAATGTGGCCCGCTGCGTTTGTTTTCTGGTGAAATGTGGCCCGCTGCGTTTGTTTTCTGGTGAAATGTGGCCCGCTGCGTTTGTTTTCTGGTGAAATGTGGCCCACATTGCATGATTTTCTGCTGAAATGTTGCACACATTGCGTTTATTTTCTGGTGTCTGGGGTAACTGTTGCTGCATTTATTTCATTGCGATTTCATGCATGCGCTGCCAACGCACAGTGATCGCACTGAATGCACGTTGTGGTGCGCTAAATGTGGACGTCGGCAGCTGTACCCATCGGGGAAACGTATGCGTTGTGCGTTAAAATGTTCCCAGATGCGTTACACGCATGGGAACGCACACCTGTAGTGTGAATGGTAACATGGAAGTCTATTGACTTTCATGTTACCATATGAATCTTACATTATGTGCGTTGCGTCAAAACTGACAGCGCAGCACATAGTGTGAATGAGCCCTTAATGGTCATAGTTGGCTATATTTGCTGCTTTGGGGTTATGGCGGGTATAAATAGCATCATAGTTTCTGCACACCCATGATGCGAATCCTCGTTTCACCACATCATGGCGGAAACACTGCTTTCTTATGCCTCGCTGTTACATCATTATGTTAGCTCCGCCCATCCAATATCATGGCCACGCCCCCATTTTTTGTCGCGCTCCCCCCCATTGGCACTCGGAGATAAATAAGTCGATGTTAGGTCGCAATTTGGGCACTCGGCCTCTGAAAGGTTAGCCATCACTGGTCTATGACGTGTGGGACTTTGCAAGAAAGAGGCAGAAATCTTAACTCCTATTTTCAAAGCCCTTCCTCTCTGTGCTTGTGGTGGCAAGGAGCAGGTGGTGGTAACTACCTTCACACATTGCTGGTTGGTACTGGGGAAAAAGTGTGTGTGTGACTTAGATCAGTTCCCAGTTCTCCAAATTCCATCTGCCCAGTTCTCCAAATTCCATCGACCAGGAACGTTCATGCAGGCGCTTAAAGGAATACTTAAGGGAAAAAAAAAAAATGACATTTACTCACCCGGGGCATCCCTTTAGCCCCCTGAAGCTGGATGGTGCCCTTGCAGCCCCGCTCCGATCGTCCTGTCCCCGCCGGCGGCTACTTCCGGGTTCGGCGACAGCCGCCGACAGGCTGGGAACGCTGCTGATTTTCCGCGTTCCCACTCGCTATATGCTGCTATAGCGTAGCTATATACGCTATAGCAGCATATAGCGAGTGGGAACGCGGAAAATCAGCCGCGTTCCCAGCCTGTCGGCGGCTGTCGCCGACCCCGGAAGTAGCCGCCGGCGGGGACAGGACGATCGGAGCAGGGCTGCAAGGGCACCATCCAGCTTCAGGGGGCTGAGGGATGCCCCGGGTGAGTAAATGTCATTTTTTTTTTTCCCTTAAGTATTCCTTTAAGGAGAGCCAGCGCCTGCAGTGCTCAAGGACTTTTAACCTGAATGCCTACTTTTAAACTGGACTATTTTTCTTCATTCTTCAAATGGACTGCTCAGCTAACTAAGTAAGAACTTTCTGATTTTATTCCTTTTTATTTTTAAGCTCTGTGTTTATATGTTAATAGGTGTATATAACTGTATGTAATGCATTTTTGTTATTAAACGTTTTAAAAATCGTTTAGTGGTTATGACCTGTTGCTGAACATACACAATCGTACCTATTCTTCTGAAATCGCTACCCTGTGTTTAATAGAAGTATACACTTATAACCCGTATGCGAGAACCCGGCCCTGATATAACGATCTGACCCAGATTCTTGCATACTGCTAAGGGTTAATAGAGCGTTCTCGAAGTCCTAGTAAAACTACAGTAGCGGGCTGTGTAACTCGCTTGGTGGCAGATCTTTGAATTGTATGTGTGTGGTGAATCCGTTAGTGGCAGAACGCTCCCTTCGCGAGTCAGTTCATCAAATTGCGAACGCGGGTTACCCTTCGTGATGAACAAATGACCGTGTGAGAGGATTTCTGATGCTGATCGATTTACCCCATGCGCAGACCGGCCCCGCTGTCAGTATCTGAGAAACCCTTTAATAATGACATCTCCTGATGTCTGTTCAATTCCAGATAAATACGATAGGTACAAGGGGTAAGACCCTTAAAGGGAACCTTAAAGTGGTTCCGAGATGAAAAAATAACTATAGCAATAAACTCGCGCTGAACGCTAGCGATTGCTGAATCGCAAAAGGTAAAAAATGACCGACGATTTCCCGACGTTTGCGATCACGATTTTGCAATGCTATGCACTGCATAGCAAATTCACTGCAATAATCGCTCCACCGCGCAATCGCGATCAGGTCAAAAACGAATCGCGGTAGTGGAAATGACCTACCGCGATTCCTATGTTAAAAGCAAACTGTAGCGATTTGAAAAATCACTAGCGGTTTGCGGTTTTGCGATGCAGCCATCGCAAACGCCGTAGTGGAAAAATGAGTGCGGCCATGTTTTGCTTGTCACCATCACACACAGGCAAAGCAGCTCTGTATCTCCACCCCTCAGCCTGTGAACTCCACTCCCATCGCCACCCTCTTGCATCTGAAATCAGTGTGCAGAGTATATAGTATAGTTGGCCCGAGTATAGTTGCCCAAGTCAGTATAGCTAGTATAGTCTCCCCAGCATAGCTCGTATAGTTGCCCCCCAGTACAGATAGAATAGTTGGCCCCAGTCAGTATAGCAAGCATAGTTGCCCCCCAGTATAGTTAGTAGTTGGCCCCTGTATAGTTTCCCCAGCTAGTATAGTTGCCCCCGTCAGTATAGGTAGTATGCTGTCTCTCATCACCTGCCCCCTCCCCTTAACGGGGGGCCACCGATCGTCTTATCTTCGGCGGCCCCTTCCCCTGTAACTGTCTCCCTGTCCCTTTGCTACACAGACCGCATGTCAGAGCTATCCGCTGTGCCGCTATGATAGGACAGCGGGCTGTCTATCAGCGCACATACAGGAAAACTGCCTGTATGCGCGCTGATAGGCGACCCGCTGTCCTGTCATAGCAGCGCAGCGGGTTGCTCTGACTGTGACATGCGGTCTGAGTAGCGGAGGCAGAGGGAAATGGTTACAAGAGAATCAGCCGCCAACCTAGATGCAAGTGCATGCTGCCCATGGCCCCCTCCTCGCACAACGGCTTCCTGCCTCCGCTCCAGCCCCACTGTCCGCCTCCACCAATCAGTGCACAGTGGGGCAGGCAAATGTAAATTAGATGTTCCTCCTCACCAGGCTCAGCTCCCATGATTAATTGCAGCATGGGACTGAACGCCGAGGCGTTGGAGGCGGGGCTCCTATAGTTTATTAGTTTATAATCTGTTGGTGTATTAAAAATAAGCATTTGGGTGGAAGAATGCCCCAGAAACTATATGTAAAGGGCACAAAAATGAAGAATGTAAAAGTTTGTTTCGGATCCACTTTAACTGAGAGGGATATGGATGTTTTCTTTTAAACAATACCAGTTGCCTGGTAGTCCTGCGGATCTCTTTTGCTGCAGTAGTGGCTGAATCACACACCTGAAACAAGCATGCAGATAATCCAGTCTGACTTCAGTCAGAGCACCTTATCGCCATGCTGGTTGAGGGACTGTGGCTAAAAGTATTAGAAACACAGGATCAGCAGGAGAGTCAGGCAACTGGTATTTTTTTTAAAAGGACAAATCCATATCCTTCTCAGTTTAGGTTCCCTTTAACCTATTTATATCAAAGGGTTAAAATTAAAATGTTATGTAATACAAAAGCCAACATAAAACTGTTATATGTGTGTAAGAGACTCACCTGTCAGCGGTTCCAGCGCTGGCTCAGGCGGCTCGGATGGCGGAGCGCGGCCGCGAGCTTCCTCTTCCGATTCGTCCGGCGGCATCCCCAGCACCCCTGCGGCAGTGACTGGGAGTGCGCGTCTCCCCTGCATCCCTGGGCGGGCGGGCGCGTCTTCCCTGCATCCATGGGCGGGCGGGAGCGGCTCAGAGCCACTCTTATGCCCCCAGAGGTCGGCAATGATAGTGTCAGCTGAGAGATTGCTCAGCTGACACTCAGGCAGGATGCTGTGTGCTGATTGGTTGCTGTAGGATGGGGCCGTCTTGCTCGGGCTTTAGGGTATTTAAATCCCTATCTCTCATTCAGTCCTTGCCCATGATAGCAATCAGTACGCTGGTCTTCTGGGCATTCTGTCACTTTGTGATAAAACTTGTATTGTATTTCAATGCGACTTTACTACTTAATTATTGTATATTAATGAGACTGCCAGACTGACTTTAGTTTCGACCCCAGCTTTTACTGACCACTCTCTTGCCTAATCCTATTTTACCTCAGCCATCTGATCTCCTGTGTATGACCCTAGCCTGTTAACCGACCTAGCCTTTGTCTCAGCCCATTGTACCGCAGCCATCTGATATCTCGTGAATGACCCTAGCCTGTTAACCGACCTAGCCTTTGTCTCAGCCCATTGTACCGCAGCCATCTGATATCTCGTGAATGACCCTAGCCTGTTAAACGACCTAGCCTTTGTCTCAGGCTTCTGTACCGTAGTCATCTGATCTCTCGTGTATGACCCTAGCTTACGTTTTCGACTACAACTAATCTGAGCCTCAGTATATACGCCTTATACCAAGTGTGATGTTGTGCAAGTGAAATCCTATAACTTTATTTTTTACCAGCTTTTCTTACTACAGGAGTTTAGTGAACTACTTACTCTCTTTTATAATATTTTAATATTTTTTTCCCCATCCAAGCACCTCCATATTACCTATGTGTATTGCTACAGAGAGCTGTAGTTTTACTAATTGTTGTTCTCCTCCAACAACTACAGGCAGGGCTTCTCCCCAGTGGGCCAAGGGCAATTCCTCCACTCCTAAATGACTGTTGCTATCGGCAACCAGCTATGTGTGTATATCTGTCAGCACACCCGTCACTGATTAATTACAACACACTTAGGGGCTCCATTATCCTCATCCTGTGTGTTCTTCTTTTTACAAATTGCTGTTACAAGCATTAGTGCTCCTCTTGAAGTCTGCATCTCATTGTTTTAAGAAATGAGCAATCAGGTTCAATCTTCTTCACATGAGCTTTTTCTCTAAAACTCTGATGCATGTGAGACTGGAAGACCTAATCCCTTGGTTAGACCAGTTCCCAGAAAGGGGGATCTGGTAGATTCTCATTAGTGTTTTTTCAAGTTTTTATTTTTCTTCTGTCAAGGTATTGGATATTGGGGCAAACATGATTATTTTAAAATATGGAAAGAGGGGTGAATGCCAATTATCAAGGTCCATTCTCACCGGCAAATTTTCAAAATTTGTTACCTTTGGTTATTGTGCCATAAAAAAAGTTTAACCTCCCTGGCGTTATTGACTGTTATACATGTCAATACAAAACATGATGTGAACAGTATTAAAGTGCATACACGTCAATACTCTCCTGCACTGTATACTAGACCCTTGCTTGACACATTTTGGCAAGTTACAGGAAAAAAAAGTTATGAAAATTACACCTGACATGGGGAAAAAAACATACGGAACGAAGCACATGGTGGGCTAGATTACTTCCTCCTGAAGGTCCAGATATTTCTTGTCCTCTGGGTCCTTCCCGTTCCCCATACCTGGTCCGCTTTCCTCCCAAGCCTCTCAGAAGTACCTAAGAGCTGGGCAGAGCGACTCTGAACTGCACATGCGCAGTGAAAGAAAGCACTAGAGGACAGGCGCTTACTGTTGCTGTGCATGAGTGGTTTGGAACCTTTGCCTGTGCAGTTCTAAATTGTTTGGTGCCACTTGTGGTAACTTCTGGGAAAGTATTTGACTGAAGGATCCTGTTAAATACTTAGAGGACCAGGCACGGAAAACAGGAGGGCAATGAGTGGCTTCAGCAGACTCAGGAGAAGGTAATCTAGCCCACCATTGGCTTCATTAATTTTTTTCCCTCTGGGTCAGGGGTAATTTAATGAACTCCTCCTTGTCCACAGTCTTTCATTTCGAAAAGGAGAATCTTTGAGGACCCTTGCCACTTGGGCGCTGCATCACCCAGCTTTACTCCTCTGCACCGGTGGTGCGCACCAGAAGTATCCAAATTGCCACAATGCCTACGCAAAGGCTGTGCATTACCACATGATCCGTGCCTACCACACAGATTATGCAGCAATGCAAGTCAATGGGCAATGCAGCAAATGTGCACGACGGGAGCCCTAGTATCAGTGACATACTTCCTGCTCATCAGGAAGTATGTCACTAGCCAGGTGCCAGTGCTATGCATATGACTTTGTTGCCACACCGTGGCGCGCGTCATATGAAGGCTGATTTCTGTGGTCTGATGCAGTGCTTGCACCGCTACTATTAGGAGTGCAACTGTCCTGAATGATACAATTTCTGACAGTTTTTGCTCTGTAAATTATTTATCTTTTGGACAAGCTTTGGCTATAATTAGTCCGTGTGGTCAAGTGCCATTATTAGCCAAGGTGGACATTCAGCTTTTCCTTTACTCTTTTTATATCTGGGTTGTTTTGATTCCTTTAATGTTCAGTATAATGGCTTTTACTTTGTTGACAAAGGTTTGTTCATGGGTTGCTTCCTATCCCGCTGTTATTTTACCATCTTTGCTTCTCTTTTAGAATGGTCTGTCTGGGAAGCTTGTAGTGTCTTATGTCTAGGACATTATTTAGATGACTTCATAGTTGCAGGAGCAGCTGGTGCTTCTCATTGTTCAGAGCTGCTGGTCACTTCCCAGCAGTTTATAACACAGTTTGGAGTATTGTAGGCAGAGGAAAAACAGTTTATTCCAGTATTAACCTTTTGAGCAATGAAATAGACAGCGGCAATGGAATGTAGGTTGGCACGGGAAAAGAGTCCAGAAAATAAAGCACACCTGTGACATTTTAGAAAGGAAAAGTCACAAACTTACCTGGATAGAGGGAAGGCTCAGGATCCTCCAGAGGCTACAACTGACTCCTTCCTCCTTGCCGTTCCATCGCTGATGACCCCTGAACTTTGTGGCTGCACTATCATAAGTGAACAAGCATGGCAACACTGCGCAGGATGGCTCAGGCTTGGTGGGAAAAGCCAAGCCAGTTTGGCTAGCGTGCAGATGTGAACTGCCTGCGCCCTTGTCAGCAGGTCTCAGTGCTGGAATGGTGAGGATGAGGGGGAAGCCTCTAGATTACCCAGCACTTCCTTTTACCTAGCTAAGTCTAAAGGTGGCCACACACCATACAATTTTTTAAATATCTGTTCAATTTAAGAATTGCAATCAATTTTTCTGACTGATTGTAACATTTCAAAAATATGACCAATGTACCACACACCTATGTTCAATTTTTCCCCAATTATGATAAAAATGATTGGAAACTCTGAGAAAATTGCATGGGTGTGTATATTAATAAATTGACAATCTAACACCTAGGTTCTCAACATGCGGTACGCGTACCCCATGGGGTACTTCTAATGGTTCCAGGGGGTACTTCGGCTTGATATAATTAACCAAGTATAACAAATTTAGAGTTTTAGAAAATGATAAATCCTATATTACCAACACCAAATTAGTATTTTAGCTAATTAGAAGCAATAGTAAATGCTTGGAAATTGTTTAGAACCAATGATTATGTACTATGATTAAACATATATTTGTCAAGGGGTACTAGAGAGAATGTTTACTATGGCAGGGGGTACTTGGTAAATACAGGGATTTAAAAGGGGTACATACCAATAAAATGTTGAGAAACACTGATCTAACACACACCATACAATCTTTAGAGAAATTGAAGAAAAATATCTGGCATTCCGGATAGATAAAAATCGAAAAAAACGGGAAATCCGATCGGATTTTTCAGTCGAATGAAAAAAAAGCTTTCGATTTTTTTCGGGAGATCCGATCGTTTTTATTGAATTGCCGTAAAATCGGATCATTTTATTGTATCGTGTGTGGCCACCTTTAGGTAGCTTCCCTCTACATCAACAACAACAAAACATTTGTAAAGCGCTTTTTTCATTTGTAAAGCTCAGATCAGTAGATAGTGATGTGTACAGGGGGAAATGTTATGAGATCAATAATGCTAGACTAAACAGGTGGCTTTTTTTAGTTTTGATTTAAATCTGTCCATTCGGGGTACTTTTTTTAATACAGGTATACAAGTTTTCACTAAATACATGTTAGTCTGTGAAAGAGATTCCCTGCTGGGATCTTTTTGCATTCACAGATGGAATAATGCCTTCCTTTCTGCAAAAATCTTATTGGAAGTGCAAGGTGGTACAAATTGGTAATCAGGCTAGTTTTCCACTTGTGCGCATCCCATCCGATTCCCCACACACAAATTCAGATTTTTAAACAATACACTTCCGCATACCTGAAGCAGGAAGTGACGGCAAGCATGTGCGTCACATGCACCACTTCCTGCATGGCTGGTGGTCAGACAGGGAACACCGTCCAATAGCGCAGTGTTCCCTTAAAGCCTGTTTTTGGCCGAGTGATGCGGTGCGTTGGGCGCGATGCACCGCATCGCTAATGCTGGTTTCTAGTGTGAAACCAGCCACAGGAGCAAATAATCTAGCCCATCCTGTGCTATATTAAGTGATTTTGAAGTAAGTTCAGGGGTACTTTTAAGGCTGGATTAACACTGTAATCATTATAATGTGTGTCAACTGCTATGGAGATTGGACATAGACATTAATACAAAACTTGCATGCAGGGGGTTAGAATAACGGCCCATTACAACGCAGAGATGTGAACAGCCCCATAGAACAGTATGGGCAATCAGTTGTCATACAGAATTATTCTGCAACACAACAGATACAGCGTGAAAGGACCCTAAGGCTAGGTTCCCAGTGGTCAGTTGCAAAATGCGCATGTTGTAATGTGTGGACTGCAATGGAGACTGTCCATCGACTTTAAAACAAAGCCTGCATGCAGAAAATTAGAAACACACAGTTACAACGCTTTACTGTGAACATCCCAATAGAATTGTACGGGCCATGAGTTCACATGCAGAATTATTCTGCAACGCAACTGAGCACTGTGAACCCAGCCTAAAAGTAAGGGCTGGTGCACACCAGAGCGGTTCTGAAGCGTTTTTTAGTTTCAAAAGGATTTTATTAAGAAGATCAAATGAATACAAATTTGCTTTTCCATAAGCCCTTAACATAGGGCGTGGTGCAAGTATAACAATACAAAGTGAAAAAGTACAGTCCACTTACAGTAAGGTCAGGAATTTAACGTATACAAGCTTTAGATTAATTACAACAATCATATATGGTGATTTAGGGTCCGGGTTAATGCGTTTGGCCATCAAGAGCATTGATTATTTTTATTTCAAAAAGATAGAGCACAGGATCGAAGACCTATCGTGTGAGAACACAAAAGCCAGGGCTGCCAGGTTCTGGTGAAGGCATCAGTGGTATCATTAATAATAGCTAGCGTACGTTCCGAAATTAGAATGTCGGTGATAATGTGATCGGTTAAATCCATTGACAATGTTGGTTGTCTCCACTGTCTTGCGATATGGAGTCTGGCCGCCTTGGCGATGTGTTGGGAGAGTCTGTGTTGGGGGTAATTCCAACCAGAGGGCCTATCTCCTAGGAGTAGGAGCAAGGGGTCTGGGCAGAGGGATTTTTCCAATGCTGTGCTGAGGAAGGAGGTGACCTGGGACCAATATTTTTTGACTTTGGGGCAGAACCACCAAATGTGGTCAATGGTTCCAGGCAAGCCACATCCTCTAAAACATAGGTGAGAGTTGGTCTGAGATATTGCATGCATTTTAATAGGTGTGACATAGGTTCTATGTAGTATTTTGTAGTTAGTTTCGATATGGGAAAAGTAGCTACTACCTTTTGTAAGTGTTAAGCAACATCTGGACCAACGCTCAGGGGTCAAAGTGGTGCCCAGGTCTCTCTCCCACTGCAACATTGTGCGTGATTTTGTGAATTCTGTTGGCTGCGAAAGCAAAGAATAAATGTAAGAAATAAGACCACCTTCTAGGGGGTGTAGAGCACACCAAGCTTCATATGTGGTTCTGGGTGGGAGTGAGATATTATTGGGGCAAAGCGATTTTATAAAATGATAAATCTGGATAGCGTGGAAGTACTCAGAGGGCGGAAAGAGGGTGTTGTCTTTAAACTGCTCCCAGGTGGGAAGTTTGTCATTTAATAAGAAATTTTTAAGAGTGGTATAGCCCCTTTCCTTCCACCATTTCAGTGCTCCCATCTCCAGGCCAGGGGGAAAGTTGGGGTTGCCAAACAGAGGGGTTTGAGGGGGGATATTTGATTGCAGTCCTTTTTGGATTTTGAGTCTGTTCCAGATCGATAGGGAATGGGCTCTGAAGCGTTTTTTAAAACGTTTGCAGGGGGAAAACTGCTTGGCTAATGAAAGTGAATGGGATGGTGCACACCAGAGCGATTTGTTTTTTCCACAAAAGCAAACTCGGGGGCTGCAGCATTTTTTTAGATTTCTGAGGCGTTTCTGCCTCAATGTTTAAATATGGGATAGCTCTTTGCGGATCTGCTAGAGCAGTGTTTCTCAACCTTTTTTTGGCATGTACCCCTTTTGAAACATTGTACTCACCAAGTACTCCCTAGCATAGTACACATTATCACAAGTACCTCTTGACAAATATATATTTAATTGTAGTACATGATAATTGGTTCTAAACAATTTCCAAGCATTTACAATTGCTTTTAATTAGCCAACACACTAATTTGGTGTTGTTTAAATAAGATTTTATCATTTTCTAAGACTCTTAATTTGTTATTCTTGGTGAAGTATATCAAGTCCGAGTACCCCCTGGCACCATCAGAAGTACCCCCTGGGGTACGCGTACCACAAGTTGAGAACCTAGGTGCTAGAGGTTTTTGGTGTGCACTGAGCCTAAGTGTGTTTGGATATGTTTGCACTGATTGTCTGAGGTTTATACAAGGTTGCTGAATTTTTGCAAGTGTGTATGGGTACCTCTTCCTTTGTCATAAAGATGCATTGTTTCGTTTCTTCAGATTTCATTCACTCTTTTTGCATAGGTGCGGCTACAGAGGCAGCAATGTTGGGCTTGCTTGTGGAGGTTATTAAAAGGATTGGGAGATGGCAATAGGGTCCTTTTGAACTGTTTGTGAGACTTGAGCTCTCCCTGCATTAATTCAAGTGTACATGAATATACTGTATGTTGCTTATAAGCTGTAAGAAGATCATCTGGATTATAGGACATTTGTTTGTTTATTGGGTTGAAGTAGAGGTGAGGGTTTGGCCTTATACTAGCAAAATGCTTGATTTTTATAATTACCATATTTGCCTTGTTGCCTGGGACAGTTATTCTATTTTCCCAAATTATTTAATGTATCGTTTTTCCATTCTGAATGCAAGTTATTAAAATAAAAAATAAGAACATTAATGGCCAATTCAGTCAAAGTGAATTAGCCAGAAAAATTGAAACTCCTATGGCCATCCTTACTGTAGACACCTGGGTGCACCCACAGCCAAATTCCTAATATATATTTTTAAACGTCATGTTCTATGTGCATATATACAACTTCAGCCACAAAACTGCTTAGCGTACAGTTACTCAAAAACCCTCACGATAGCCCAGTATGACCCAGGTGAGAGTTGCCATTTTACTGGAGACAATGGCTTCAATTCAGTAAGGGCAGTCCAGTAAAAAATTTAGGTTGGTAAATTACAGCATCTGGTATTTTACCCTTTTTTTTCCAAATTCACTAATATACTGAAAAGTATTGCTTAAATTCACTAAGCCCTGCTCGGTAAGTCTCACCAGCTGTGGAGTGGTCTGGCAGAAAGTTGCAATTCTTCCCACATGAGCCATTGCATTTTCTGCCCAGTGCATCCCCGGCATCCCTCTACATGTGCATACATGCTTACTAGAGGGAGTTCTTTGCGTACCAGTATATAGATATGCACATCTAAAGGGATAGAGAAAAAACTTTTTAAATGTCTCCTTTTCATTCTCTGTCGTTCTCATGTCCCGCACGCAGTGACATACCTAGAGCATTTGGCACCCGGTGCTGGGTATTAAAAGACCCCCCCCCCTTAAAAAATGGGCGTGGCCACAACCTGCGCCGTGCTTCGTGGCAAAAATGGGCGTGGTCATGACCGGATGAGGTCGGAGCTAACTGTAATTTAAAGTATTGGCTAGTATAGTTGCCCCAGTATAGCTAGTAGTTTCCCCCAGTATAGCTGCCCCCAGTGAAGCTAGTTGCCCCCAATGAAGTTAGTATAGTTGCCCCCAGTATAGTTGCCCCAGTATAGCTGGTATAGTTGCCCCCAGTATAGCTGCCCCCCAGTATAGCTAGTTTAGTTGCCCCAGTATAGCTAGTATAGCTGCCCCCAGTATAGCTAGTTCAGTTGCCCCCAGCGTAGGTAGTTTAGTTGCCCCCAGTGTAGGTAGTTTAGTTGCCCCCAGTATAGTTGCCCCAGTATAATTGCCCCAGTATAGCTAGTTTAGTTGCCCCCAGTATAGCTAGTACAGTTGCCCCCAGTATAGATGTCCCAGGAGGGGGGAAGCAGCGCTAGAAGGAGGGGCAATGGGGGCAGCGGTGGGGAGGGGGGAAATATCCCCCCTCCCTCACCTGAGACCCCTCCTTCTGCCTCTCTCCCCCTCCATTTAGCGGTGGCAAGTGTGGGCTCGGCGGCGGGGAGACATGCGCAGAATTACTCACCACTTCCACGTTCCAAGCGATGGCAGCGTCATGTCGTCACAGATCTCCACCTTCAATGCCGCCCACTGTGCTTCCGCTTATCAGGAAGCACAGTGGGCGGCTTTGGAGGCGGAGATCTGTGACGACATGACGCTGCCAGCGCTTGGAACGCGGAAGTGGTGAGTAATTCTCCGCATGTCTCCCCGCCGCCGATTCCGCACTTGCCACCGCTAAATGGAGGGGGAGAGAGGCAGAAGGAGGGGTCCCAGGTGAGGGAGGTGGGGGGATATTTCCCCCCTCCCCACCGCTGCCCCCACTGCTCCTCCTTCTGGCACTGCTTCCCCTCCTGCTCTGCTGCTGTGGGGGGTGGTGGCGACACCCCCCTGGCTGTCTGTCACCCGGTGCGCCACGCCCCCCTGTGCACTACAGTAGGAACGCCACTGCCCGCACGCCAGTGCATTGGCTTAAATGGGGAGAAGCAGGGCTGTGTGGCTCTCCCTATCGGCTGTCTACTACGTCTGTCAACTTCACTGCATGGAGATTGTAAGTTATCGACTGGTCAGAGCTGGAGATAAATACCAAACACTTTTACTTGATATACAGTACTGAATGCTTTCATTTTTGTGAATTGCCCTTTCTTGACATGTCTTGAGGTATTTACCTCACTAGTCAGTAACTTTACTTTTCAAAGTGGTAATAAATTGGCATTTGGCAAGATGATCAGTAAAACCAGCTGTTTTCTGCATTACTGAATGCTTTGATGCTTAGTGAATTGAAGCCAATATTTAACAAAGTCAAACCTGGTTTACGGTTTCACCTAAGTTCTTCATCCCTAAAGAACCCCAGTAAACAGGGCTGGCCCGCTCATGGGGCGGGGTGAAACTTTTGCCTCAGGCGGCACATTTCTAGGGGCGGCACCCGCCCGTCCGTGGGTGCGGAGAGCCGGCCGCCGAGCTGGAGGGGTAGCGGGCAGGACGGGGTTATTGGGCCTAGCGGCGGGGAGGGGGGTCGGACCCCCCCTCCCTCGCCTGGGTCCCCCAATCTGCGCTCCCCTCCAGCCTGAAATAGTTAAGAAGCAGCCGCTACTCGTAAGAGGAACGGGCAGGGAGGACTCACCTCTTACTCGCTCCAGCGTGCGCTCCACTGACGTCACTTCCTGCAGCGTTGCAGGAAGTGACGTCAGTGGAGCGCACGCAGGAGCGAGTAAGAGGTGAGTCCTCCCCGCCCGTGCCTCTTACGAGTAGCGGCTGCTTCTTAACTATTTCAAGCTGGAGGGGAGCGCAGATCGGGGGACCCAGGTGAGGGAGGGGGGGGGGTCCGACCCCCCTCCCCGCCGCTAGGCCCAATACCCCCGTCCTGCCCGCTACCCCTCCAGCTTGGCGGCCCTCCACGGGGGGTGGGGGTATGGCAGCGGAGGCGGCAATTTTTTCAAAATTTGCCTCAGGCGGCAAAAAGTCTAGGGCCGGCCCTGCCAGTAAACCATATAAACTGTCTCGGATATCTTCCTTGCATTACATTAAAACATCAAGGACAATGGTTTTACTGAAGTCCAGCTCTCCAAACTGTATTGTCTCTTGGATTGCTCCTGGACCTTGACACTCACAGCCTTCTGCAGGTTGTGCAGTGCGGCACTCTCACGCTCCTGCATATCTTAAAGAAAACCTGTAACGACAAGCAGTTCCCCTGGAGGGTGCTCACCTCGGTAGGGGGAAGCCTCCGGATCCTATTGAGGTTTCCCCCGTCCTCCTGTGTCCCACAGCGGTCTCGCTATGGCCCTCCGAACAGCGGGGATGTAAATATTTACCTTCCCAGCTCCAGCACAGGCACAGTATGGGCTCTCCGCTCAGAGATAGGCGGAAATAGCCGATCGCTGTCGACCCGCTGTACTGCGCAGGCGCAAGTCTCCTGTGCCTGCGTAGTAGAGCGGACCCCACAGAGATCGGCAATTTTCGCCTCTCTCCGTGCTGAGAGCCACAACAGCGTCCCCGCTGGAGCCAGGGAAGGTAAATATAGCAAGCCTTGTCAGGCTTGTCGAGCGTCGATTGCAGCAGACTTCGAGGGAGCCAGCGCTGGATTGACTGCAGCTACAGTGGAGGGGGAAGCCTCATTGGGACCCTGAGGCTTCCCCCTATTGAGGTGAGTACCCCTCAGGGGAACTTTTTTTTTGTTACCAAGTTTCTTTAAGGGCCCGTTTCCACTCGCCGCGGTAAAAATTCGCATGAACATTCGCATGGATGACGCTGTATGCGAATTTAACCATGGCAGTGCCGGTGTGCTTATCCATTGCATGCGAATTCGCATGAAAATTCGCATACCAAAGCCGCAGGTGATTTCCCTATTAAATACATTAGCGGCGATTCGCATGCATTCCACACGCAGGCGAATTCTGAGGGCTCTGCCATGCAGAAAAATCCTGCACAGAAAAACTGACAAGTGGAAACAGGCCCATCCACTTGTATTGGCTGTGCGAATCTGCATTCAGGAAACGCATGCAGATTCGCGATAGTGGAAACGGGCCCTATGTGCCTTCATTTATAACACCTTCTACATGCTCTTTAAGGGGGTGGGAGCTGCACAGGCAGCCCCACTAGTGCCCTAACTACTAGGGAATGTGACTTCAAAAGCGAAAATCCTATTAGGACACAGAGGCACATTCTGCATACAATGCCCAGCCTCTGTGTCTGTACAGTGTCCCCCCAGTCTCCTCCCGTGCTCTGCTGTCCCCCATAAAAAACCCGCCAGGCTAGCGACACGCAGATTGTCGCTAGCTGGCTGTTTACCTGAAGGCTGTCTGTCACCGCCGCTCCCCCGCCTCATCTATAGCGCAGCTCCCCACCTGTGTCCCTATCCACCTCCGTAAGCTTCCTCCAATCGGCCTGGCGTTTTTTTTTATGGGGGACAGAAGAGCACGGGGGGAGACTGCGGGGACACTGTATGGACACAGAGGCTGGGCATTGTATGCAGAATGTGCTTCTGTGTCCTAATAGGATTTTTCAAACCCACCTGGGGTTCTCTTTAAGAGCTACATCACCTGTGGGGTGCTCTAAGCTTTGAAACGGGGGTGAGCAATACAGACGGGGTTCCAAGCGATGAGTTCGTATTTTTGGAGAGTAGTTGTGGGTGAATGCCCTGGTGAGGGCTCATGGGGGGCTGTCTGCGGTGCTCTTAGCCCCTTGGGGTGTAGCTTGCAGGTGGTGGTCCCAAGCAGTGTGACCATCCTATTGGTTTGTAACCAATTCAAGATAACAGACTTCTGACTTAGGCTACCTTGCAACGTAATCAAGCTATAGGCAGGCAGCACCATCTCTAGACTATAAGCTTCTAGGTACAGGATCTGTTTTTCTACAAAATAGGGACCTTTTTAATTTAGTTTTGGATTGTATAGTGAAGGATGTGTTTAGCACTGTCCTGCATTTCTTTTTTAAGATGGCGCCAACGCCCCCCAAAATAGCTTTCGCTCCATTTACAGTATGTAGATGGGATCACTCCTGCCATGCTGCCTGAACCTCATCGCGATGTTGCACTACCTCTGTACTCTGGCACCCTGCCAAGCCACTGCACTGCTTAGCCAATCGTACTCCCACCTGCATGATATCTACCGCCTGTGTGTTTGCCCATTTGCCAGTGTAGATTAACAATAGGTAGATTAACAATGTTAATCAATAGGATCTGTTCACATTGCTCCATTAGAATGGATCCATTTGGCACGTTCTACTGGACGGACCACAAGTTTGGGGTGGCTGCAATAATTCCGGAGAAATGGTCGCGTCACATTGACCACACACTAATGGAATAGATCAAAAACTGATGCTAAATAAAAACGGATCCATGAATGGATCAGTTTTTGATCCATGCAGTGCAAACTGGGCCATCATTTTTAAATCTGCCATACTGATATGGCTCTATACTAGAGGCATCCTTCAAATTCATGCTGTCTTTATACTACAGAAATCTTCATTCCATTATGGTTCCTTCCAACGTATGCCATCTGTGTAATATACTGGACCACTAATGGCATCATCCATGGGAGACCACACTCGTAGGATGCTGTTGAAGACTCGTGGACTGTATCGGAGTGGTGAGCTCTCACTGTTTTCTGACGAGACTCTGTGCTTGGCTTTTTGCAATCTTGGTTACACCTGCTGGCAGCTTGTACTACTGTACTGCACTGTGCACTTGATGAGGATCCGGTCTACACTATATGCCTATGTCTGGGCTGTGACACCTTCAATATGTCATATCGAATATGTCATATCAAATGCATCATTTGAGTCACAAGCTCACATTTCATTGCAATACAAAAATTACATATTTAATCAACTTTGTTTCTCCTTCACCAAATGGCTGGAGGAACCTTTTCATGCTGAAGTAAATTAGAAATCCCTTAGCAGAAGTTCCGCTAAGGCTAAGCACCCAGCTAAGCGGCTAAGCACCCAAATGTGAAAAGTTTTCACCAGACCCCTGGAAGGTATATAGCCCCATCCATCTGATCGGCTCAGATATGAGTTGGCAAAGCCTTATAAACCCCATCTTCAAGCAGGCATGCTGGAACCAACCCAGCAGGAGGTTTGACACATACCAGTAACTCCTTCTGTCCTGACTTGAAAGGGACAATGGACTGATCCTTATCAGTCCAGCTGGAGGCTCACAAGAATTCATAAAACTATATTTAATAATAGGCAATAATAGGTTTTACAATATTTCATGGTTTAGGAAGATACCAACTATACCACCTTTCCAGTCCTCATTGTATATCTTCTGACACGTGCTCAGGGAAATTCCGGCGCAGATCCGAGATTCCCAATAGGAGGAATAAATGTTCCTGGGTACTCTGTTATATTTCAGATCAAATGATTCATAAAATTATGCTGATTGAGAATATGCAGTCTAGGTTTTCATTGACCCTACGGGCACCGAAAGATGGGCAGAACAAGAATCCTGCCAGTTGTTTAGGCTCTTTGAGTACAGGACAGCCCCTGTTCCAATTTCACAAGGCTGGACTTGTACGTGTCATAAACCCTTCCAACTAGAGTGATGGTTAAAACACAATGACACACTGAGCCCAGTGTCTTATACCTTTAATCTTACGTCGAAATACCATCAATCGATGCACTGGCGTAACAATAGGGGATGCGACCCCTGCCGCCACGGGGGGCCCCCCTAGGGCCCGCTCAGGGACTTTTGTGGGGCAGGAAGTTACATGAAGCACTTAGTGATCGGAAGACCTCCGGCACTAAGGAAGTATGTGTTCAGCCTGCCGCCGCCCGCTGCCACCAATGATTGCAGGAGGGAAAGCGCTGAGAGGAGAGCCCAAGGTGAGGGGGGGGAATGTCCACCCCTCCCCACCGATCTGCAGCCACGTTCTCCTCTTATGCTGCGATCCCTCCTGCCCATCAAAAGTCCCTGAGCGGGGGGGAGGGGGGGGGGTGTGCAGGGGGGCCCGGGGATTTCTAGGTACGCCCCTGAATCAATGGGCAGCTGGACACTGGCAAATTGCTTGGATTACTTCTCACAAAGGCCTCTGGCCACATGGCAATCGGCTATCTTGGACTTTTCCTCCAAAGACTTTTGATTGCCACATGGATGACCAATAATGGTATTTTAAACTATATTATGAGACATCCTGTTTCCTTTTCATATCCAGGGCTGTGGAATCAGAGTCGTGGAATCGGAGCAATTTTTGGGTACCTGGAGTCGGAGTCAGGAAAAAATGCACCGACTCCGACTCCTAATGAATTTAAACTGTAATTAAAATAGAACATATAATAAAATGTTCTTTCTCAGATAATAGTCATCATAAATAATTTATATATACAGTAATAGCTGTGCTTAGTCCACAAAAATGAAAGAAACCAATCAAAAATTAGTTACTTGTGCTGCTTCAATAAAGTAGTCCCCATATTTTTAAAGTCAGATATACATATCTGATTGTGACTGTATATATGATGTGTACACAGGAATCTCTTATATATACTAAATTAAATCTATGCTGTAAGAATAAAGCCTGATGTGTAGCCGTGTCACTAAAGGTCCGTACACACGCCGGACTTTAGGCAACGACGGGTCCGTCGTTGCCTCCCGCTGGGTGGGCGTGCCAGCGACAGTCCGGCGTGTGTACGCTCTGTCGTCAGACTGATACGGCTGTTCCTGAGCGATCCGCCCAGCGGATCGCTCAGAAACAGCCGTATCAGTCTGACGACAGAGCGTACACATGCCGGACTGTCGCTGGCACGCCCACCCAGCGGGAGGCAACGACGGACCCGTCGTTGCCTAAAGTCCGGCGTGTGTACGGACCTTAATAGAGATGGCTAATGAGATGGAAATAATTCTGCACTGATGCTGGTTTATGCAAATTTGTGTACTCCCTTTGCTCATGAAATCAAATAATTTGATATGTTAAAATTTGGTTTGATGACTACGAATTAAATTGTACTTGAGACAGATGAAAAGAAAAGTTTTATACACACCTGGGGCTTCCTCCAGGCTAATCAGTCCCTTGCTGTCCTCTTCCACCACCTGTATCTTATGTTATGAGTCCCGGTAATTCAGCCAGTCAGCGCAGTCCAGCTGCATGCCACTCCCACAGCCAGGAGCATTCTGCACCGGCGCAATAGTGCTGCGCAGGTGTAGTACGCTCCCGGCAGTGGAGTGTGTGCATGCACACTACGCCAGACTGGCTCAAGTACCTGGACCCATAGCAGAAGATCCAGGTGGTGGAGGAGGACAGCGAGGGACTGATTAGCCTGAAGGGGCTGGAGGAAGCCCCAGGTATGTATAAACTTTAATTTCATCTGTCTCAGGTTTACTTTGTTACGCAGTAGTACTATACTCTACATATGCACTCCCCGCAGAGCTGCAGGGAATCCACTGAGAATGTTGTGCACATTGAACACAGAGGTGTTGTCTATCACCCATAAACCTGGTTCAGATTGTACATGAAGAATGTGTAATAGAGGAAGAATCTCCTCATTCCCCTGCAGAGTACCTACCTGCACATCACTCTTACATGTACCCACAGTTATATTGCCTAGGGCCTGATAGAAGTTCTTTGTTCCTGTCTGTACCTTCTACATCTACTCTTATCAAGGACTAGTTTTAGTCTATAATTAAAAGTTCTAGAGGCAGAAGATCAGCCGGTTAGCCAGGTAACTGGTATTGTTTAAAAGGGAATAAATATGGCAGCCTCCATATCCCTCTCACTTCAGTTGTCTTTTAAAATTCCTAAGCGTTGGCAATTAAGAGATGCATTTCATGTTACATACTTTCAACCAACAAGATTGTAATATGCAAATTAGAGGAGTCGGAGTCAAGGAGTCAGAGGAATCCTAACCTGAAGAGTTGGAGTCGGTGGATTTTTGTACCGACCCCACAGCCCTGTTCATATCTACCCTTTTTCTGTCAACCCAATCTGTTCTGACTGACAGGTATATTTACCCGTTGGTTGTAAAGTATATTTGTCTGAATCGTTCAGTCTTGTGCCTGTTCTGGTAATCTGATTGCTACAAAGAATCTGCCCTCCAAAAGTCATATTCCCGCATTGTTTATCTTTTCTAATAAATTGTTGTTTTACTAGCTAGGTTGTAAAATAACCCTTTTCTTCCCTCTAGGAATAGCTAGTGGGCGTCTCTTTGCCCCTTCAAATTCAGAGACTGGTGGCAGTGAAAATACCTGATTTCCAGCGTGAAATCGATACTTTTATTTTACTGATTGTACATACAGCCGAGATTGTACATGTATGGGAACCATGAACCGAATTTAACTGTTTACTGTGCACACTGGATTTGGCTCCAAAAGTCTCTAGTGCATGAGACCTGCATGGCAACTGTGGCCTGGTAATACGGGATTGGCGGGTGGTTGCCACATTACATTGTCGGCAGCAGTGCGACCAATCTTTACCGTCAGTCTGCTCACTGTATTTCAAGCCATCGAATGTGGCTATTACCCGAAAGGTAACGTTTGCAGATTATACGTAAATGGCACGCTTTGTCACATTATCCCTTAGTTGCATGTGTTAGTGGCCGGCCGTGTGTGCAAGCATGTGTTTGGTTCTGGTATCTGGCGGGATGGCCATCTCATGTAACACCTGTTTAGTCTGTTGTTTTGTTTATCTTAGGTACTAATAAATGTGCATATTCTGTTTTATCAGTAAATCTACTATTTCCCGACTGGTATGTTCCGTTAAGTTTTGTTCACTCCTGCTGTAGACTGAGGCAGGCTTCAGACTGTATATTGGTGGCAGTGTTGTGGTACGGTCCAAGGGCCGAACTGCACCACCAAAAACAGGCCCTCTGGGATTACCGTGTTAGTATGCGGCAATCCCCTTCTGGTGGCGCTCACTTACGGTCACTTCCTGTTTTAGAGATACAGAAGTGCGCTGAAGCGTATTGTAAAAGTATGCTCCTGTGCATGCGCGCCGCAATGTTGGAATGCCAGCATTGTGGCAAACCCTGCACCACCAAAAACAGGCCCTCTGGGATTACCGTGTTAGTATGCGGCAATCCCCTTCTGGTGGCGCTCACTTACGGTCACTTCCTGTTTTAGAGATACAGAAGTGCGCTGAAGCGTATTGTAAAAGTATGCTCCTGTGCATGCGCGCCGCAATGTTGGAATGCCAGCATTGTGGCAAACCCTGCATCGTCATATACTTACATGACTTCCAGTTCGCCGCAGAGATCTCGCGGTAACGTCGGTTTGTCCTCACGGTAGATCAGTGACTTCCAGTGCACCCATGGGCTTTCATTATTATAGCGGTGCGGTAAAATGATCCACGGCACCACACCAGTGTGAAAAGGCCCTGAATCTATAACGAGTGAGACATAACAAATGACTGAACATTGCTGTTTCATAAGGCAAAAACAAAACTGGGAACAAGATAGTTAATTCTACAACCTGTATTTTGAGCTGGATCCTCATACAGCTGTGTATTTTTTTTATATTTACTTATTTTTAATAATTCAATTCTTTCTTAAACTTTATTTTCACTTCTGTTATAGAAATTATCTAGCATATTGCACTGATACCCAAACTGCTTTGTAATGTAAAATTACTAAAATTGGCAAGCAGCTTTTTAGCTTCATCTGCAGCCAGCTATGCTTTGTGAAACATACTTCCTTGCAGCCATGACGATAGTCCATTGTTTTTGGATTTATTAGCTTTTTTTCTCATTTTAGCATGCTTCAAGCCGAGCAGCTGAATTTAGATTGCTTAGGACACCAGAAGACAGGCTGTAATCAATCCCAGAATTCCTGAGCTAGTTTAGGTGCCATAGCTAATGTCCTATGTGTGCCTCTGAGGCTGAGGAATAAACAAAGCAAGAGGATCTGCTGCAATTTTAGCTGGATCAGCTGCAATGAAATCTTTGCACGCTATGCTGCCAGTAGATTCTGAGGGCCCAAGTCAGGCAGAGCAGTCCTTGTAAAGTTGTAAGGATCAAGCAGCCCCTGATTTCAATAACCCTGGGTACCTTCTGAGGTAATGCCACATTAGTCATTAACACAATTTTTGGGCTAAAAATACTTCTTGCATTTTCCAATTTAACACCACAGTGGACCATTATAAAGTTACAACCAGTAGCGTAGCAATAATGTATGCAGAGGAGTAATAGGGGATGCAGATGTTGTGACCACACCAGTGACAAGAGTGCCCTCTTTCAATCACTTTATTAGCTCTGGTGCCATGGTGGTAGTGATTAGCTTTATATGTACTCTGAATAGTGATAATCATCATCAAACTGTTCCCCTTTCGCCTGCTTACACCTCTCTGACACTGTGGCTGTCCTTTTGGTGTTCCATATCATACAGTTGTTATGTAAAGAATGCTTGGGTCTTGTATCTGATGTTATAGAATCACACTTTTTTGTGACTACTGAAGCTCCCTATACCCAACATATTGAACGATCGTGATATGACTCTTAAGTCAGATTCGAAGGACTGGTTCAAGTTTTTGTGTTTTGGTTATGGTATAGTGTACTTTTACGATGCCTACTGCTTTACTGAATGCTCAATTTATGTTCAACGTCACTTGCCAGTGTTCTTTTTTTTCTGTTTTTTGTATTCTTGTCTTTCTAAAAACAAAATGTTATATTATATAAAAAAAATATGCTTGGTGGGCTCAAAAAAATAAATTGTAAAATTTGGCTTGGGGTCTGGTGTTCCTTAGCTATTAGATATACTAGAACACAATTCCACTAAATTTCAACAATTCAATGCTTTATAAATATAGGAGTAACCAGCTGGCAAACATGTAAAATTGATGATTCTAGAAATGGAAAAATTCCTGAATAATGACCACACTTTATAAATGGGGGTGACAATGTTGTGCCAATATAAATGATAGCAGCAGCTAATTGAGAAAACAGTATCCACCAAACCATCAAATAACTATTCATTACAAAAAAATACTAAAAAAAAGTGTTAAAGAAATAGTATATGTTAACCAGACACAAATAATAGCGTCACACTACCACAAAAGTTTTGGGATAGTGTTCTGTGGACTGATGAAACAAAATTAGAACTGTTTTGGCCCATGGATCAAAGCAATG
This sequence comes from Hyperolius riggenbachi, assembly GCF_040937935.1. NCBI lineage: Eukaryota > Metazoa > Chordata > Amphibia > Anura > Hyperoliidae > Hyperolius > Hyperolius riggenbachi. Next base: position 308,613,604 of record NC_090649.1, read on the forward strand.
TTTGGAGGAGGAAGAACAAGGCCTATGAAGAAAAGAACACCTTGCCTACTGTGAAGCATGGCAGGGGGTCAATCATGCTTTGGGGCTGTTTTGCTTCTGCAGGTATAGGGAAGCTTCAGCGTGTGCAAGGTACCATGAATTATCTTCAGTACCAGGAGTTATTGGATGAAAATGTGATGCAGTCCATCACAAACCTGAGGCTTGGGAGACGTTGGACCTTTCAACAGGACAATGATCCCAAGCATACCTCCAAGTCCACTAGAGCATGGTTGCAGATTAAAGGCTGGAACATTTTGGAGTGGCCATCGCAGTCACCAGACTTAAATCCAATTGAGAACCTCTGGTGGGACTTAAAGGGAAGGTTCAGGGAGGGTGGAGAAAAAATAAAAATCAATTTCCACTTACCTGGGGCTTCCTCCAGCCCGTGGCAGGCAGGAGGTGCCCTCGCCGCCGCTCCGCAGGCTCCCGGTGGTCTCCGGTGGCCGACCCGACCTGGCCAGGCCGGCTGCCAGGTCGGGCTCTTCTCCGCTCCAAGTCCTGGCACTTCTGCGTCCCACGCCGGCGCTCTGACGTCATCGGACGTCCGCCGGGCTGTACTGCGCATGCGGAGCGGCGGCGAGGGCACCTCCTGCCTGCCACGGGCTGGAGGAAGCCCCAGGTAAGTGGAAATTGATTTTTATTTTTTCTCCACCCTCCCTGAACCTTCCCATTAAAGAAAGCAGTTGCAGCACGCAAGTGTAAGGCTTGGTGGTGTATTCTCCACAGTCAGCATGCAACGCATGAGCTGGCGTGGAGGAGGTACACACACTAGCACCAGGAAACAGGCTATCCCTAGTATAGTGGAGGGGAGGACTGACTCCAATAGGAGATTGTGGCGCACAGAGCCGGTGCAGATCTGACAGCCACAAACAATGCTTACGTTATAACGTCTCAGCGCAAAGTAGCGCTGAGCGCACAAACCAGAACTGAGGAGATCAGGACAGGTAGACAGAATGAACGCTTGCTAGCTAGCGGCTACTTAGCGACAGCAAGCGTCCAAAACCAGACTGGAATGAGGCAGCCAATGCGCTGCGGCGATGGCGTGCCTCACAAAGACAGGACAGGACAGTCAGAAAATAGCAGGATTAAGATACATGAACGTAACACAGATAAATATACAATAAGTATGTTTTCCTAGCGTATTACAATTACAGCTATCAATGAAACTATTTGTAACTTCTGACTAACATATGTATATATCGGCAATGAACCGATATATGACATAAGCAGGAACGCTGACTAGGACTGGAGTAATACAGGGGACAGGACTCAGAAGGATTCGCTATCTCTTCGCAGAGATGAACGCAATCCACAAACGGTAACAGAACAGGATTCAGAAGGATTCGTTATCTCTTCGCAGAGATGAACGCAATCCACAAACAGTAACAGAACAGGATTCAGAAGGATTCGTTATCTCTTCGCAGAGATGAACGCAATCCACAAACAGAACCAGGAGCAGGGTAACTACCTCAGCACGGGTGGTCACGGTACGCGCAACCTACCAAAACGTGCTGGAAAGCTGACTAACTGCACACAGGATATAAACAGTTCGTGTACGTATACATCAGCGACACTGATGTATTAACGTAACACAAATACAAGGAAAATAATAAACGTGCTGGTATGCATATATATTGGCAATGAACCAATATATGATGCAAAGACCAGCAAAGTATCTTTAGAACAAGAAACACGATCGGGGGCTGAAGCGACAGCAAGGCAGGCTTAAGCTGAAGCTATGAAAACCCAAGGAAACCCTGCAGGAAGCAGATCTTTATACTGAGGTCATCCAATGGGAGCAGACATGCAGATTCCCACACAGGTGAATGATAATCAGTCACAAGCTGACAGCAGGGAAAGACAGACAAAGCTATGCAACTTGCATGGAAATAGATCAGATCTGCCTGAGCTGCAGCACTACTGCTTCCAGCAACACCTGCTGCAGCAGCGATCATTACAGTACCCCCGCCTTTAAAAGCGGATTCCAGACGCTTTTCAAAACTGAAATTCCCAACAAAACAGTCTGACTGATAATTCATGATGACCGGGACAGCCCGGCAAGACCGAATTCCAGAATCAGTCCCCACAAGACTGGACCCATCAGAACCAGAACCTACAGAACCATGCCCATCAGTACTACAAGCCCCAGTGTGACACCCATCAGAACCATGATTTCCAGAAGAAAGCCCTCCGAAATTCCCTGAGCGATACCCACCGCCTTCCAGGAACCGTTCAGAAACGCCAAAGCCTTTGCAATGCCCACCGGTACTGTCTTTACCAACACCAAACCCACTGTTGAACCAGTCCAAGGCACCAGGACAAGTTTTCTCAGAGACCTCCCAGAACACCTTGAAGCTCCAAAGAGATCCCCATAGGTCAGAATGCCCCTTAGGCTCACATGGAGAACCATCAAGAACCCCTATGGAACCTAGGGCAATTCCCGAGTCAGGGCCACAAGGACAAACATCAATATCAGGGCTTTCAGGGACCAGAACCATCTCTGGGCATGCAGGCAGACTGGCAACATCAGAACGTGTTCCCACTAAGGAAGCATCAGAGCACGCTAACACCTTAGACACACTTGGGCATTCTGGCACACAAAGAACATCTGGGCACACCGGCACAAGAGAAACCTCTGGGCATGTCAAGGAACTGTGAGCCTCAGGGTCAGCCAAGACAGGACCAAAACCAGGACTGGCCAAAAAAAAATCATCATGACTAAACTTCGCAACTACTGGACTTTTACACGAGAATGCTGGATCAGACTTAGATGTCGCTGATTCCAGCAAAGTCAGTAACAAATCAGATTCAGGGGCACTAACAAGACAGGACAAATCTTCTGATGTATGCACTGAACCAGATAGGGACTCCACAACTACCTCTGGACTGGACAGAGACTCATTTAATACACTGGATTGGAGCTCATGAGGCGCTGCAGAACAAGTCAGTATTGCAGCAGCCCCCACTGGACTAGGCAAAACTGAGGAATTCCCTGGACAGGAAGGGGACCCTGGAACCTCTGCCACAGCGGCCAGAGAACCAGAATCTTTCAGGATACAGGGCTGGGTTTCAGGAACACTCATCAGACCGGACTGAAATTCTGAGATTTCTATTATTTTGACCAGAGAATCAGAATTATCCATGTTACAGGGCAAGACTTCTGAAACATTCAGAGGACAGGGCTGGAGTTCCTCGGCTGTTACAACACTGGAGAGGGACTCAACAACATTGGTTAAATCAGACTGTGTACAGGGCAAGGTATCTGACACACTTATTGACGAGGACAATATTTCAATGGCTTCTGCTTTGCTGGGCAGAAATTCATCAAGTTTTATTAGAGCAGACTGTAATTCCAAAACAGCTGCTAGACAAGTGAATATTACTGCAACACCAACTGAGGTAAGCAGTGCTTCAGCCTCCTCTGCTAGAGGGTTTAAAGTATCCAAAGTACTGGGTGAAGCATAAGACTCTGCGACCACAGCTTCACTGGACAGGATCACTGAACAGTCCATATTGCAGGGCAAAACCATGGAAGCACCTGCTGGACAGCATAATGATTCTGTGACCTGAGTTTCATTGGAGAGATCTACTGCACAATTCATGGTACAGGGCAAATTTATTGGAAAATTTTCTGAACAAGGTAATAATTCTGCGATTTCAGGTTCACATAGCAGATGCTCTGAGCTATTCACGAAACTAGAGCGAGGTGTAGAAACAGGAAGATCAAGACACAATGTTTGCGCATCTGAATCACCATTCATTTGCTGGGACTCGGAAACTGATGTAGTGCATCTATTGGCATCTGCTGGATCAGACAGGAGTTGAACTTTATTAACACAGGTAATTTCTGCAGAAGTGTTTGCAGAGACAGGCAAGATTTTTCTGGTGTCTGTTTCACTAAACAAAGAGTCATGAGTACTGGCTAGGCTGGACTCGGAAGTCAGCAGGACCTCTGGATTCTCTGCTGAGAAATTTGCGCAGGGCAAGGTTAAGAATGTATCAGTGGCTTCTGTTTTACTGGGAAGTAACACTGAGTTATCCATGGTACAGGGTGGAATTGCAGGAACTTCAATTTCACACAAAAAGAGCTCCGAATCACCTGCTGAATCAGCCAAAGGTGCTGAAGCAGGCGGGTCAGAACGCCAAATTTGCGAATTCGGAGTCACATAAAAATCATCCAAAATCAGTTCCCACACATCAATCAAAGGAGCCACACAGTCATACCTACACACACCAGCCTCTATTAGGTTATAGGCTGACTTAATGCATGTGTTCAATACCATTTCACTTTTTGCACTGTAAAATTGACAAAATGAACTTGAATCATTCTTCCATTCACAGACCAGGGCTTCCATCTCTCCCCTCTCGAATGGAGGATCCCATGCATACTTAACAGCGAAACATTTAGGCTGATCACAGTCTGCAGATATGATTGTGGCAGGCACATGTATAGGGTTAATTAGCAGGTGATTGGCAGATTCCTTATTCTTTAGAATCTCCAATACCTGTAGCAAGTGTTGAACTGTAGTGTATGCAAACTTCCCTTGGTTCACAAATAAGTTGATTTGTTCAATACTCTGTAATATCTCATCATAATCATACTCAGATAATTCTTTTAAACAAAAATCGTTATTTTCCCTAGCCAGGGAGGAAAGTTCATTAGTAGTTTCATAAGTCCATTTAACTCCCCTGAAAGACAATTGCATTTCATTATCTGTTAATGGCAGAATCTCATTATAGGTCTCAGTCGCTAAGGATAACGATTCTGCAGATTGGACACGTTTCTTAGAACGTTTGCGTTTTGCCTTTGACCTTGCTGGTGATTTATTCAAAGCTGCAGGAAAATTATCAGTAACACTTTCTGCTTGCTGCTCATTCTTGCAAGCAATTGAAGGAGCAGCTGATTGGCCTGCTGCCAGGAGTTCATTAAGAGGAAAAGGCAATGGATCTATGCGCAACCAGTTATGGATCACAAACGCTAGAAATTCCAGCGGTCTATCTTTCAAATCGGAATGATTGAGAACATCAAATGCCCACTGGAATAATTCCCCTTTAAACAAAATATAACTTAGTTGGAGTGCCCAGGTTGAAACAGGAGTCGCTTGGAGATCAGGATTGGTCAGGAACCTGGCACATTCAGAGAAAAACTCATTTTCTGTTTCAGAGCTAAGTTCTTCAAATTTCTTAAAGGAACAGGAACCATAATTAACAGTGTCATACTTTCTGGGAATCCCCCCCACAATGGGGATTGGTAATGGGGTTTTCATAATGTAAGGCTTGGTGGTGTATTCTCCACAGTCAGCATGCAACGCATGAGCTGGCGTGGAGGAGGTACACACACTAGCACCAGGAAACAGGCTATCCCTAGTATAGTGGAGGGGAGGACTGACTCCAATAGGAGATTGTGGCGCACAGAGCCGGTGCAGATCTGACAGCCACAAACAATGCTTACGTTATAACGTCTCAGCGCAAAGTAGCGCTGAGCGCACAAACCAGAACTGAGGAGATCAGGACAGGTAGACAGAATGAACGCTTGCTAGCTAGCGGCTACTTAGCGACAGCAAGCGTCCAAAACCAGACTGGAATGAGGCAGCCAATGCGCTGCGGCGATGGCGTGCCTCACAAAGACAGGACAGGACAGTCAGAAAATAGCAGGATTAAGATAGATGAACGTAACACAGATAAATATACAATAAGTATGTTTTCCTAGCGTATTACAATTACAGCTATCAATGAAACTATTTGTAACTTCTGACTAACATATGTATATATCGGCAATGAACCGATATATGACATAAGCAGGAACGCTGACTAGGACTGGAGTAATACAGGGGACAGGACTCAGAAGGATTCGCTATCTCTTCGCAGAGATGAATGCAATCCACAAACGGTAACAGAACAGGATTCAGAAGGATTCGTTATCTCTTCGCAGAGATGAACGCAATCCACAAACAGTAACAGAACAGGATTCAGAAGGATTCGTTATCTCTTCGCAGAGATGAACGCAATCCACAAACAGAACCAGGAGCAGGGTAACTACCTCAGCACGGGTGGTCACGGTACGCGCAACCTACCAAAACGTGCTGGAAAGCTGACTAACTGCACACAGGATATAAACAGTTCGTGTACGTATACATCAGCGACACTGATGTATTAACGTAACACAAATACAAGGAAAATAATAAACGTGCTGGTATGCATATATATTGGCAATGAACCAATATATGATGCAAAGACCAGCAAAGTATCTTTAGAACAAGAAACACGATCGGGGGCTGAAGCGACAGCAAGGCAGGCTTAAGCTGAAGCTATGAAAACCCAAGGAAACCCTGCAGGAAGCAGATCTTTATACTGAGGTCATCCAATGGGAGCAGACATGCAGATTCCCACACAGGTGAATGATAATCAGTCACAAGCTGACAGCAGGGAAAGACAGACAAAGCTATGCAACTTGCATGGAAATAGATCAGATCTGCCTGAGCTGCAGCACTACTGCTTCCAGCAACACCTGCTGCAGCAGCGATCATTACAGCAAGCCTAAGAGTGTGACTGAACTGGAGGCTTTTGCCCATGAAGAATGGGCTACGATACCCGTAGATTGCTGCAAGACACTTGTGTCAAGCTATGCTTCAGGTTTAAAAGCTGTTCTAACTGGAAAAGGATTTTGTACTAAGTACTAAGAATGAATGTCACTTGGGGGTTGAATAAAACGGATAATGATGTCAGAACAGAAAAGACATTTGTGGTTATTTCATTATGAATGTTATGTTATATTTGTCTGACTTACAAGTGCCTCTGATTTAATTGTAAACAAGACGACTGAAATGATCAAAATCAATGTCAAACTGGTCAAAACACTTGAACACAACTGTATGTATAAAAATACAGATATATGCATAAATATAACAGCTTGTGACTTGGATTAAGGTTGCATGGGGTATCCACAAAGGAAGCCCAATGAGTCCCTAATTCACTGTAAATATTACCGGTATTTTTTGGACCATAAGACGCTACTGACCATTAGATGCACCTAGCTTTAGAGGACAAAAACTAGGGGAAAGAAATATATACCAAACCTGGCGCATCCATGGTGATGGGGCATCTTGTGGATTATGCCCCCTTTGTACCTCATGCCCCCTTGTACCTCATGTCTCCTTGAGTCGTCCACTGCCCCCCTTGTGTCCGCCTGTGTCCCCATGTGTCCGCTTCTGTCCTCCTTGTGTCCTCCTCTATGCCCCTTTGTGTCCCCATGTGTCCTCCGTTTGACAACACATACTGTATAGTTAGAAATGAGCCTTAACCACAAGCCCACGGGTTGTTTTCACCTTATGGACGAAAGGAATTTTTACATATATTTACGTATATATAGAAACGGGGCTGGACTGGACAGAGCAGGCTGAGCAGGGGAACAGCATGGCTACATGCTGCAGCTGTCTAGAGATGAGACAGCACTGAGGGCTGAGTGGTTGGTGCATAAATACCCTGGCCTTTGCAACAGCTCTGTAGCTCCACCCCACCATGGCTACAACTGACGTGCAGAAACAGCATGGACACCATTCCCGGGAAGCCCACCAGGACGGCGTCTGAAGAGGCCCTCGCTGGACCCAGGGACCATTGAGTATAGCACTTACCTAGGTAAAGGGAAGTTTCTGGATAAACAAACTATTTTGGTAAAGAAACCCAGAGACCAAGTCTAAGAAAAGTTATGGTTCTCTGCAGCACTGCAGCAAACTACAGGGTGAACATCAAGCATGTGCAGTAGCAAGCTTAAAGGTTTTTATAGTGCACGCTATGACAGCGGATGAACTACAAGGGCCAGTGGAGTTACAATCCTTGGCAGGACACACAATGAACAACAAGCCCCAGCAGAGCTAGAAGTAAGCTTACACATCTCCACAATCGAGCAGGAGGAAGGGTAGAGAGATGAGCAGTCACATCCTGGAACCTGAAACTTTCCATTCTATAGTGGGCTAGATCCTCACTCTCCAATATGAAGTGCCTGGCCTGAGCACAGGAATCACTGCTGCTCTCTGGAGGAGGAAACACTAACCTCTTCATTGTGTGCTTTTCTGAACAGATCTGTTCTACGGAGATACATACTTTGGCTTTATACACACATGATTCTCGGCTAAGGCACTATTTACATACAGCTTGATTTAAAGTGAACCCAAGGTGAGAGTTATATGGAGGCTGCCATATTTATTACCTTTTAAGCAATGACAGTTGCCTGGCTGTCCTGCTGATCCTTTGCCTCCAATACTTTCAGCCATAGAACCCAAACAAGCATGCAGCAGATCAAGTGTTTCTAACAGTATTGTCAGAACTGACAAGATTAGCTGCATGCTTGTTTCTGGTGTACTACACTACTGCAGCCAAATAGATCAGCAGGGCTGTCAGGCGACAGACATTGTTTAAAAGGAAACAAATATGGCAATGTCCATATCCCTCTTACATCAGGTTCACTTTAATAGCAACGGTTCAGAAAAAAACAGATCTTTGTGCTGAATAAATTACCAGTCCCAGCCTTCCCAAATCCCTCCCCCCTCCTCATGGCAGTACTTTATGAAACCACTTCTTGCTTTATTACAAACTTGCATGTGTTGGAATATTTCTCTACCAACTTTGTCCATCTAGATTGTGTAACATTTGGCCACTCTTCTACACAGAACAGTTCAGCTCAGACAAATTATATGGTGTCCTACCTTCAAGGCATTCCACATTTGTTCAATAAGGTTCAAATCTGGTCTCATTCTAGACCATGCAGGGGCATTCACCTTTTTCTCCTTAGCCACTGTGTAGTACATTTCAGTTCAGACACTTCACAGCAGGGAGCATGGTGATGGAGGTAAAAGGGTTGGGGTTGGGGGGGTCAAGCATCCACTGGGCCCCTAGACTCTCTCCAGCCAGGCCCTAGGTAACTGCCTAGAATTGCCTTGTGGATTATCCGGCTCTTCTCACCATGCATATCACAAAGAATTCAGACGCAAAAGATGTAGTGTTATCATTCAAACCATGCTGGTCCTCTTTATCAGTAGTTTTTGATCATTTTAACATTTCAAAATAGGAAAGATATAAATTTAATTGATTGAAATAAGGTGTAGAGTCAGCTAAATATATTTTTCTGTAGAAAAATAGATATTGATATAGATCTGTGCATCGGTCCTGAAAAAGGAACAATGAGGAAGAAAGGGGGACAGAGGGATTTGGCTCCCAAAGAGGGACAGGTGGGAGCTATGTATATAGTCTGAGGCAGATATAGACAATGAATGCTCGCTACATGTAGTGAAACAGGCATGCACAAACTTGACTATACTAGGTACAAGTGAATTTAAATTGCCTCTAGCACTGGATTCCTCAGTTGTTTCGCAGACATCCAAATTACCATACAGTAGTTCTAAATGTTATACTAAGCCACTTATTACAATATGAAAGCAAACCCTTTAAAAACTGGAGAATTAAGTTATTACCCATTATCTCTGTCTTTAGTACAGCAAGCTATGCACAGTCAGCCAGGTTTTGATTTTAATTACATTTTAAATATGTATAATTTACTGTATATCTTTTTTATTACATGATGGTAAATAGCTATATTTTTCCAATAATTGGCACAGTCACCACTGCTGCATGTTGTCCCTCTCTTCTTGGCCAACGCCCCCAATGAGAACATTGTCAAGGCATAGCTGACCTGACGTTCAACCCCCAACTATTGAGATGTATTAAGGGAAAGACAGACTGTAGAGGGGTGTGTGATTCTGGCTGCAGGAAATTGAGGACTGTGAGGTCATCAGAGGTTCACTATTTTTTTGGAGTGGAAAGCAACGAACCAACAGACACATATAGTCCATGCTTTCCTATGTGCCTGTTTTTTGTATGAACAGTGGATATGACGCCATCCAAAATGGCATGCATTGACTCCGAACCGCAACGGATACTGCCACGGACATCTGGAGTGGTACAGCTTATCTGTAGTATATGAATACACTACGCTTTGGCTGGGTCCAGCAAAATGTGAACCAACCATGAGAAAGAATCACTAGAGAAACTAATCACCATACTTCCCTGACAGATGCTGTAAGTAAAAAAAAGGGGGGGGGGGCAATGCCACTGCATATAAATGTGGGCCCCGATACAAAAGGATATAATGAAATGGAGGCACATGGACTGGAGGCACATTGTAAGGGAAGTACATGAAATGGGGCACAATGAAGTGAGGGCACATGGAACTCGGAGCATGGTATAATGAGAAGCACATCTGTATACTTCTTTGTTTCCCCATTGGCAGCTGCTTTCCACTAAGCAACCACCGCTCCTCTGCAGACAATACAGATACTGCTTCTCCCTGCTGCAGCCCTGACACCATCACTTCTGCTGCGGCACTGCCGGGCACCATTGCCATATTGCAGTTCCCCACCAGACACTATGACGATGGGATATAGGGAGCCCCAGCAAAAGCATCTTTAAATCTTTCGCCTCCCCTCCAATGGCCCAAATGACCAATGGTGAACCCTGAAGACAGATTCAATTTTTTTTTATGCCAGGGCTTCCTACACTTTACTATTGTGGTGGTAATAGGAACCCCAAAAGAATTATCTTTGAATTTGCGGCCAGGGTTTACTATTGGTCTATACACTTAACTATGGGAATTCTGCCTAACTTCTCCCCACATCTACAACCACTAACTGATTCAGTAAAAGAACTCAGGATGAAAAAAAATTACCCAAACAACTTCCTTTGTTTGGGTAAGTGCAGTGATATTCTGGGACTGTGAGATTGAATGATTTTAACACTAGTGCTTATGCATAAAAGGAGTATATACATACCTTCTTTAAAGAGATACTGTAAACTTAAAAATGTCCACTGGGGGGTACTTACATCGGGAGGGAGAAGCCTTTGGATTCCTCCTTTTCTCCTCCATCCCACGGTGGCAGCGCTGGTGGCAGCGCTGGCCCCCTCAAGAGAAGTCGGCTGTGGCGCAGGCGCCTGCAATATTTACCTTCCACAGCTCCATCGCAGGCGCAGTGGCGGATTTCTGATGGGCTCAGGCGGAAATATCTGAGCTCGATCGGGTCCGCTCCACTGCGGTAGGTGCAAGCGACTCGTGCCTGCGCAATAGAGCAGACCCGATTAGGCTTGGCTATTTCCGCCTGAGCCCGAGCGGATAGCCGCTACTGCACCTGCTCTGGAGTCGGAGAAGGTAAATATTAACATGCCCGCTGTTCAGGGAGCCAGAGGCTTCCCCCTCCAAAAAGGTATGTAACCCCAGGGGACATTTTAAGTTTACATATTCTCTTTAAGGTATTCACACAAGGATCGCTGCCTCTGTCTACCCCGCTAGACTCTGTTTCCTTAGAGGAAGCACCCCCGGGCTTTCCAGTGCCCGCACCTACTGTCCACACTCTCTCTCTCCAGCTTAACGGTATGCACCCATTATTGTATCTACAATCTATCTGATGACTGCACAATTGCTTTATGCAATATTTACAAAACAGTAAACTAATAAAGAATTATTAACTCAGAAGTAGGACTAATAAAACGGAACTTTTAACGATTTACATTTATAAAATAGAACAATATCTGTGTAAGCTAGCTGTCATGTACTGATAGAACTCAATTATAATGAGCTAGGGGTCTATATAGTAAGAATCCCTGGAGAGTATTTCTCTGCCCCTTAGTTCATAACTGCATTATTCAATTACACAAATCCCCCACCAAACCAATAACCCAACATGTTTCCCTTCCTAGTGGAAGCTTTCTCAAGGGAACAAAGTGAAGTGCGACAGTGCATAGGTGCTAAGGTGCAATTGCATTAAAACAAAAAACAGAGAGTCATATAGCGTGTCCACTCATGACAGCAGCCTAGATGAACTGGCTCAGATGAAGCCCTTTTATACTTCCTGCGGGCCACATGGGTGGGGGTGTGTACAAGCCCTGCCCTTGTTTCTTTGCTACCCATCGTGATTGGTCCTGGATACATCCATAATAATTTTAGCCAATCATTTGAAGTCTCCATAGGGCTCCATACTTTCCTTAAATCCAATTATTAAAGGTCTGAGAGTTACCAAAATACATGAATAGTTCCCCGGAACGATCCCGGCAGGCTAAACGCATACAGACTCACTTACAGTGCTCTACGGGAGTCCTTTACAGGATGCCGAGATTTGGCGCTCCTGATTGGCCAGAACGTCTTCCGCATCACATGGCTGCCCATCCAATCAGAGTGCAGTCCCGCCTATCAGCTCTCCGTCTGAAACACGCTTACAGAGTCCAGGCGGGAGCCGTAACTGCAGTGCATTGCTGACTCGTTCTGAATATCAACAGAACGATTCTGGTCTTACAGGGAATCTTTCTTTAGGAGTTTATAATATCTTACCCTCATAATTTACACCAATTACACCAAGCTTTGCTTTTTTAGTAGGAGGGCTGTTTGGTTCCTTTTATCCCCCTATACATTCCTAGTAGTTTGGGTCACCCTAAGCTGCTTGGTTACTCTGTTGTACTGGTCTAAGCCCTATTTCATACAGCCTTATCAATCCCTGCCATGTACTGATGAGGACCAAAAGTCCGAAACAGGCTGTCTACATGTGGGTTTGATATGGCTGTGTAAAACTTAAAGCTATAGGCTTGCTATACACCAGCGGTTCTGGATGCTTGCTTAGCTTAACAAGGGTGAAAAGGGATAATTTGCATATTTAGTGGTAGTGCATTGTGGGTAACCACAAATGTTCACTTATAACTGAATTATTGCAAATTTCCTTCTGTTTTAAGAAGGCAATTACACCAAGCCTCATAATTTAATCACCCCAAACTTGTCATTACTAACCCTAGCCTATAGTTCTCAATACATGCATTTATTTTTACCAACAGATTATTTCACTATGATTGAATATGGTGATTATCAACCACCCACATCGATCATAATTTAAAATCAATCCGTGGTAAAAATATATCAAATGTACAATCAAACAGTACATTTTTCAATCGGACACATTGGTATGGTGGAAGCAGTATCGGTGGCCCGTAGTACTACACTGAAACACTGCTGATTTTCTAGTGACATTCTGCTGCATTACGTTTCTTTTCATTGGGGGGGGGGGGGGGGGGGGGGCTTTGGGCGCAACACAGGTGTTCTCTTCTGGAGTGACAAAATGGCTAGAGGAGCCACTGCAGATATCCGTTAAGTTTTCTTACTGTGTCAGGTCCTTGGTCTCAGTACTCCATAAGGACTAGTGACCCTAGTGGCCACAGGATCACTTTGCAACAGAATGTCATCAGGTCAGGGTCCTCAGGATCAGCCCATAAATGGTTTGCTGAAACCGGTGCATCTGTGATGAGAAATTATTTAGAGATATTGGAAGTGTGGAGACAGGCCAGGTAGACAGATAGGCTGAAGCTGCACGTCAAGTAGGGGTGGCAATCAAGCAGTGTTGTACATCTAAGCCAGGGCTGTCCAACTCCAGTGCTCAAGGGCTATATCCAGCATGGCTTTGAGGCAATCAGGCAAGGCTGTACTCAAACAAGACTGGCAACAGGATCAGGTAGGAAAACTAGGTCAGGCAATCGGGATCAGCAACAAAATAATTGAGCAGAGAAACTGCAACAGCACAGCTGGTATAAAGCTCTGGAGCTGATCAGAACTATCAGTGCCTGATCAAGATGGAAAACAAGTAGGTAGCCTTCACACATATCACTGCAATTTCCTTCTGCGTTTTTTTTTTCTGTAATGCTGCGCTTTTTAGGTTCTGAATCTTTTGTATGGGTTTTTTTTATGCATTTTTTCAATACATAGCAATAAAGTTAATTTACATGAAATTGTATGTAATCAACTTCACATTTTCGATATTCACAAAGTAAAAATATTACAATTCCCATTGACTTGCACTGTATACAAATTGCATGTCTGTTGAGGAATGAGGAAAAAAGCATACATGTACATGTTTTTTTGCAGAGAATTTGCCCAACAATGGAAGGCAAATGCGATGCTATTGACTTGCATTAGATGTGCAGTGGATGTGACAGGCCCGGATTTACCTCACTGGAGCCTATAGGCACAGATGTCCTGGCACACTAGACTCTGCCCTCCATGAACCTACAAACCCCCGCCGAACCACACCACAAGTGTGCTGTCTAGCCCAGCTGTCACTCGTCCCTTGCTTCTCCTGCCTGTCATAAGTACCTACAGGTGCCTCTTGTCATTAGGTAGCTAGAAATACCCTCAATATTAAGTAGCTAGAGTTGCCCCCAAGTATTAGGTAGCTAGAAGAAAATCAGTATAAGGTAGTCACTGTTGCCCCTGACTAAAGGGAGATCTTGTCAGTGGAATGCGGAGAGCAGGGTGAGTAACCTCTCATTTACACTCCCATTAGCAATCTGCATGGGGAGGAGGGAGGAAGGCGCTCGGAGAGGGAAGTAAGTACCCTTTCCATCAAGAGGCGCCTGTAGGCACATGCCTACAGTGCCTTATGGTAAATCTGGCCCTGGGATGTGAGTTTGCGAAAGCACAAATCACATGTGCATTCTTTTTTTATGAAAGCTGCCTAATATCCTGGCACTGGAGCCAAATGCTTATATGCACACAAATAGCGGTGCATGGTTGCATGCCCCTGCACACACAGCTACACACGCCGATATATGTAAGACAACTGCAGCTTGACAATGGCTGTGAACAGGCACAATAAAGGTAGCCATTCATCAGTTGACTTGGTGGCCGATCGACCATCCAATTCGATAATTAATCATTGAATCGGATGAAAATCGGTGCCGCCAAGAGCATGCCCGCTTGATGATGCAACCAATTCGGGTCGAGATTGATCACATTTGTCGTTTGGACATGTTGCAAGAAGTCGGGCTGACGTAGTTGATTTGATGCGTGGCGATAATGGCGATCGATATCTATTCTCAGAGGAGCTCAAAATCGTTTCCCTACCACAGTAATAGTAAGGCCAGGTTTGTGGAAGCCAGTCAACTTAATATATTTGGGGGATGTAGGAGGAAAATACAATTACCACAGTCCGCCATGCGCTGTAATCAAACACATGCATTCTGTGCACATGTGTAACCTTCATTTAGGTGTGTGTGCTGAAGGGGCAGCTGAAAATAGTAGGCCTTGGGTGTTGAAAAATTGGAATCCTGTCCTGCAAATTAGCTGCATATTCACGTGTCGCAGCGGCTGCACCGTCTGTGCAGTCTTTAGCTACACTGTCTGCCTCTTCTCTATGTGGCACGTTTACACATAACACGCGCCAGATAGAGAAGATGCAGACAGCGTGGTTGAGAACTGCATGGACGGTGCAGCCGCTACCCGCCGGGACAAGTAAGTATGCTGTTAATGGGCTGGGGCCCTGGGAGCAATGGGGTAGTGTATAGGTGTGTGCGTGTGTGAGCCATCAGTGGTGGGGGGCCCCCCAAATTAAGTTTGCCCCAGGGCCCCGGGGCCTCTTGAACCGGCCCAACCTGATCTTCCCCAATGGGTCCGCAAGAGATCTGTACTGCCGGATCATCTCATCCGAACACTGGCTGAAGCCACTGTTGTTCACCTTACCTCTCCCGTCTCATGCTGTCCTGATATGTGCCATGCTGTCAGCCCTTCATAGCAACAGAACATGTTGCTAGCCTGCAGGCTAGTGACGCATCTATGAAGAACCCATCCTGGAACCATCGTCCGAAGAATTGAGTTATGTTCCCTGCAGGCGATAGTAATTCAATTGAATGTACATTCCTTTTTACGGTATTGTCTTGCTCAATTTCAGAATCCTGTTCCTTTTCAGTTTGTAATGTCTGATCTAAAGTGCAAACCGATCAAACCAAACTATTAAGTTCTGTTACAGTCTTATGTAAATATTGGCGTTTTATTTATGTATTGGAAAAAAATGACTAGCAAAACAGTATGAAGTGCGGTGAAACACAAATATCATATGTAAATAACATTAGAATAGCTGATAATGAATGTTAGTCTGTTTGTATTCCAGTGCTGCCCTCTTGGGTAAGTGCTTGCAAGTGTATGGAATAAAGCTTAGTGAAGGCTTGTAAACCATTAGTGTCACAATGCTGGACCACAGAAACTGGGCGTATGATGAAAAATATTCAATGTATAAAATGGTTATCAGTATCAATTGGCATGTGAAAAGGATCTGTAGTTTCAGCTATGGAGTTAGTTTAACTCCACTCCAATATACATTGGATATCTATCTATCTATCTATCTATCTATCTATCTATCTATCTATCTATCTCTATGGCTAGGTCCACACTAGACACAGTTGCAGGACGGACACTGCAGTCCGGATCAGGGGAAGATTAGGGGAAGTACCACCGTACTGCAAACTGATTAAAGTGCATCAGTTTTGCATCAGTTTCCGTTCAGTTTTTCCCTGACAGAAAACGTCTCTATCATTAGGAAGGAGTGGGAGGATTTTTTTGGGCCAATCATAAAGCTCAGGCTATCCGTTTTCACATCAGTTTTTTGCCTGTGGAGCTGGAGATGCGTTTTCTCATTGCTTTTCACTACCCCTGCGTGTATCCGTGGTCCTGATCCGTTGCGTGAAAATGCAGCAGATCCGGACCTTTCGTTCAGGTTATGAAAACGGGTCCCCGCAAACGCAGACGGATCCGTTTTTTACTTGGGTGAGGCTGGCTGCTATTTTGAACATTAGTATCCGGGACTCCGTTTTTCATCAGGTTTGAAAAACGCAGCCCCGGATACGTTTCCGGACCTAGTGTGGACCAGGCCTATCTGACTGATCATTAGGGAAATACAGATAGAGGAAGGGATTATTATTATTATTTAGTATTTATATAGCGTCGATATCTTTCACATCGTTGTACAGAGTATATTGTCTTGTCACTTAACTGTCTCTCAGAGGGCCTGACAATCTCATCTGCTCAGCTGCCTGTGCAGGCAGGCAGCTTTTTGACCATTGTTTAGGTTTGCATGCTGCAGGACTCTGGAAAGAAGAGCTTCTGTCAGTTTTGCAGCTTGTGCTTGCTGAGGAATTTGCATACGTTGTCATGCAAATTGCCTGGCCACATTCATTGGAGGCGTGTACTATAAGTACTATGTGTTTCCCACAATGCTTGGCTGGTCATAAGGAGTCTTCCTGTGAAACACTCTGGAGAGTGTCAGCTATGCTCTTTGTTTGAAGATCAGCTTAGAGTAATTCCTGGAAAACTGCACTAGGCAGGTTTCCTTAGTGCAGTTAGGATTGCTTATCTGTTTGTTTGTTCTGTTGCTATTGTCCTGTCCCAGCGGTGGTCGACAGGAAATGGTTCTGATCTCTGTTCTTGGAGTATAGCTGGTACAGCGGTTGCTACCAGCTATCTCTTCTGATCTGTCTCACTTGAATCGCGCTGGCATCTTGCGCTAGTGCTGTGGATCCTTCTGTTCTGTCTCCTTGGATCACGCTAGCCACTTTCCGCTAGTGCTGTGGATCCTTCTGTTCTGTCTCCTTGGATCGTGCTAGCCACTTTCCGCTAGTGCTGTGGATCCTTCTGTTCTGCCTCCCTGGATCGCACTAAGCATCCTGCGCTAGTGCTGTGGATCCTTCTGTTCTGCTACTCTGTACCTGGATCGCACTCGCCTAGCGCTAGTGCTGTGGATCCTTCTGTTCTGTCTTCTCGGATCACGCTAGCCACTTTCGCTAGTGCTGTGGATCCTATCTCTCGCTTGTCCCTGTTTTCGTGTGTCTGTCTTGTCTGCTACGACCGCTTGCTGGAGGCTCGGTGAGGTAACCGTTAAGCAAGCGTTCGCGTCCTCTGTTTCATGTTTGTCTGTCGATGGTTAGTTAGGCGTGCTTGTCTCTATTGTGCTTATCACGTGGAGACCGCGCATAACCGCGTGCACTGTTGCGAATGAGTGCGGTGTTCGCGGTTAGCTAGCGTTTGTTGTTTTCCGCATCTCCTCATTGTGTGATTTGCTGTGCCTTTGCTATCCTCGTATTCTGTTCTGATCTGCCTTGTGTCACTTCTGGCAATCGCCTTTCTTGCGGTTGCGTATCTATTTCGTATCTGCTGTTGTGTGTGCGCAGTCGCGGGGTGGCGACTAGATTGGTGCACACATATACAGTCTGTCCCTTTGCTCGTTCTCATTCGCAATCGATTCTCTTGCGATTGCGTTCTGCGCTTCGTACAATTCCTGTCTGGCATTTGTGGAGGTACAGAGGATTGGTTCCTCTGCACTCCCCAGCGCCATCTGCCGACAGGAATTTCCCTCTACGGGTGCGTAGCACCTTTTGCTGGGTGCCTGCAATTATACGGTTGTGGAGGATTTCCGCCGAATCAGCGCACGCGTTGTGCGCTGCTCACGGAGAAAGTTCCACAATCGTTACAGTATGACCAGCCCAACTCAAAGCCCCAGTGTAGACGGAATTTCTGATTTGTACGATTTTGTCGAGTTTGGGTCCTGTGTCTTTAAGAGCTTTAAAAGGCTAAATTCAGAGACCAAAGCGGAATTTCTTTCTGAATGTGTGAGGTTTTGTCTGAATCCCACCTTTCAGATTACTGATCCGTCTACGTCGGCTCTTCAGTTTGCCTATGTACTCTTAAAAGACGATTTGTTCACCTGGGCATATGATGTGCTAAAAAATAATTCTTGGAATGGTAATCTGTATCAGTTTCTTGCAGTGATATTCTCTCACTGGTTTAAACTGCCTGGCTTACCACCTGCTCTGATTGAATGTGTAGCTGCTGATAAGTCAGCTGATCTTTCCCTTCCATGCAAAACTTTGCAGTATGGCAATAAGTTCAATGTGTCTGTTGCCACTTCAGGTTTTAAACAGCAGACATGCAAAGTGGCTAAAAAGAGAAAAACTAAAAAACGCAAGTATCGGAATAAAACACTCCCTATTGATGTTTATAATGATGTTGTTCCGTCTCTGGCTTTTTTGCTCCAATCCAAAGCTTATGTGGATCCTGCTATAGATAGGATCGCACACTATATTAAAGCAGTTAAAAAATCTGTTCTTGTTCCTGAACTCCACCCCTATGGAGATTATCTGGATACTGGCCTGTTTGAACCCCCATTGGCTTCCTGGGATATTGAGGCCTTGCTGGAGGAATTCGATTTTGATTGGAAAGCTTTTTGCGATTTTTACATCGCAAAAAGCCAGGATGTCTTGAATGATTGTCTCGATTCTATGTACCTTTTGATTGATTCCGATGAATGTGACGAGGGGGATGTGGATCTGGTGATTTATGTGTGGCAGACGATTTTGGATGAGTTGCACACACACCAACCAATTGATTCCAATAAAGAGACATCGTTGTCGGATGATTGTTCCTGCCTTTCTGGGGTAAAGCATGAGAGTCTTGACTTTGTGCAATCTGAAATGAATGAGTGTGCCGCTGTGGTTGATTCCTGTGCGAATCCTGAAGGATTCGCTCCTGACAGTGTGCAGTTTGAATCTGTGCAATCAGATGCCTGTTTCTCGGATGTTCCTGCAGATTGTGATCGGCATGAGTCTGCCGGTTTCCTCAAGGATGTGTGGGATCTAGTGTTGGGCGAACATCTAGATGTTCGGGTTCGGGCCGAACAGGCCGAACATGGCCGCGATGTTCGGGTGTTCGACCCGAACTCCGAACATAATGGAAGTCAATGGGGACCCGAACTTTTGTGCTTTGTAAAGCCTCCTTACATGCTACATACCCCAAATTTACAGGGTATGTGCACCTTGGGAGTGGGTACAAGAGGAAAAAAAAAATTAGCAAAAAGAGCTTATAGTTTTTGAGAAAATCGATTTTAAAGTTTCAAAGGGAAAACTGTCTTTTAAATGCGGGAAATGTCTGTTTTCTTTGCACAGCCACAGGTAACATGCTTTTTGTCGGCATGCAGTCATAAATGTAATACATATAAGAGGTTCCAGGAAAAGGGACTGGTAACGCTAACCCAGCAGCAGCACACGTGATGGAACAGGAGGAGGGTGGCGCAGGAGGAGAAGGCCACGCTTTGAGACACAACAACCCAGGCCTTGCATGAGGACAAGAAGCGTGCGGATAGCAATTTGCATTTTGTCGCCATGCAGTCATAAATGTAATACAGATGAGAGGTTCAATAAACAGGGACCGGAAACGCTAACCCATCACAGATGTTCATTGTTCATGTTACTTGGTTGGGGTCCGGGAGTGTTGCGTAGTCGTTTCCAATCCAGGATTGATTCATTTTAATTTGAGTCAGACGGTCTGCATTTTCTGTGGAGAGGCGGATACGCCGCCGATCTGTGATGATGCCTCCGGCAGCACTGAAACAGCGTTCCGACATAACGCTGGCTGCCGGGCAAGCCAGCACCTCTATTGCGTACATTGCCAGTTTGTGCCAGGTGTCTAGCTTCGATACCCAATAGTTGAAGGGTGCAGATGGATTGTTCAACACAGCTACGCCATCTGACATGTAGTCCTTGACCATCTTCTCCAGGCGATCGGTGTTGGAGGTGGATCTGCACGCTTGCTGTTCTGTGTGCTGCTGCATGGGTGTCAGAAAATTTTCCCACTCCAAGGACACTGCCGATACCATTCCCTTTTGGGCACTAGCTGCGGCTTGTGTTGTTTGCTGCCCTCCTGGTCGTCCTGGGTTGGCGGAAGTCAGTCTGTCGGCGTACAACTGGCTAGAGGAGGGGGAGGATGTCAATCTCCTCTCTAAAGTCTCCACAAGGGCCTGCTGGTATTCTTCCATTTTGACCTGTCTGGCTCTTTCTTCAAGCAGTTTTGGAACATTGTGTTTGTACCGTGGATCCAGAAGGGTATAAACCCAGTAATTGGTGTTGTCCAGAATGCGCACAATGCGTGGGTCGCGTTCAATGCAGTCCTAGGCCGAAGAGGTCATAGCCTAGGGTCACAAAACCTGTTTATTTGGGCAATTTCAATGGTGGCGAGTCTGACGTACATAAATCGCAGCAATGGCCGTTAGCAACGTCTGAATCTCACGAAATGTCTCATGCAGGTAGAAGACATATTGTTAGACTTGGGCTCCAAAGATGGGTTCCCTACATCTCTGCAAACCAGAGTTACAGGGCTCCAAATTTGGTAAAATCCCCCATAGGCTTTCATTGGGCCTCCTATTTACAGTTCCAAAATCTCACATCTTTTCAAAGGGCAATTACTCAGCAGTGGCAAATTTTCTAGCATTGTAGGGACCCTTAGGGGGAACATGACTGGTGAGTTTCGGGCCCCTAGGCCAAAGAGGTCATAGCCTAGGGTCACAAAAACCTGTTTATTTGGGCTATTTCAATGGTAGTGATGGTGACGTACATAAATCGCAGCAATGGCCGTTAGCAAAGTCTGAATCTCACGAAATGTCTCATGCAGGTAGAAGACATATTGTTAGACTTGGATTCCAAAGATGGGGTCCCTACATCTCTGCAAACCAGAGTTACAGGGGTCCAAAATTGGTAAAATCCCCTATAGGATTTCATTGCCTCCCTATTTCACTTTCCAAAATCTCACATCTTTTCAAAGGGCAATGGCTCAGCAGTACCAAATTTTCTAGCATTGTAGGGACCCTTAGGGGGAACATGACTGGTGAGTTTCGGGCCCCTAGGCCGAAGAGGTCATAGCCTAGGGTCACAAAAACCTGTTTATTTGGGCTATTTCAATGGTAGTGATGGTGGCGTACATAAATCTCAGCCATGGCCGTTAGCAACGTCTGAATCTCACGAAATGTCTCATGCAGGTAGAAGACATATTGTTAGACTTGGATTCCAAAGATGGGGTCCCTACATCTCTGCAAACCAGAGTTACAGGGGTCCAAAATTGGTAAAATCCCCCATAGGATTTCATTGCCTCCCTATTTCACTTTCCAAAATCTCACATCTTTTCAAAGGGCAATGGCTCAGCAGTACCAAATTTTCTAGCATTGTAGGGACCCTTAGGGGGAACATGACTGGTGAGTTTCGGGCCCCTAGGCCAAAGAAGTCATAGCCTAGGGTCACAAAAACCTGTTTATTTGGGCTATTTCAATGGTAGTGATGGTGGCGTACATAAATCACAGCAATGGCCGTTAGCAAAGTCTGAATCTCACGAAATGTCTCATGCAGGTAGAAGACATATTGTTAGACTTGGATTCCAAAGATGGGGTCCCTACATCTCTGCAAACCAGAGTTACAGGGGTCCAAAATTGGTAAAATCCCCCATAGGATTTCATTGCCTCCCTATTTCACTTTCCAAAATCTCACATCTTTTCAAAGGGCAATGGCTCAGCAGTACCAAATTTTCTAGCATTGTAGGGACCCTTAGGGGGAACATGACTGGTGAGTTTCGGGCCCCTAGGCCGAAGAGGTCATAGCCTAGGGTCACAAAAACCTGTTTATTTGGGCTATTTCAATGGTAGTGATGGTGGCGTACATAAATCTCAGCCATGGCCGTTAGCAACGTCTGAATCTCACGAAATGTCTCATGCAGGTAGAAGACATATTGTTAGACTTGGATTCCAAAGATGGGGTCCCTACATCTCTGCAAACCAGAGTTACAGGGGTCCATAATTGGTAAAATCCCCCATAGGCTTTCATTGGGCCTCCTATTTACCGTTCCAAAATCTCACACCATTTCAAAGGGCAATGGCTCAGCAGTGGCAAAACTCACCAGTCATGATCCCCCTAAG
This sequence comes from Hyperolius riggenbachi, assembly GCF_040937935.1. Classification (NCBI taxonomy): domain Eukaryota; kingdom Metazoa; phylum Chordata; class Amphibia; order Anura; family Hyperoliidae; genus Hyperolius; species Hyperolius riggenbachi. Next base: position 308,636,223 of record NC_090649.1, read on the forward strand.
GGTCCCTACAATGCTAGAAAATTTGGTACTGCTGAGCCATTGCCCTTTGAAAAGATGTGAGATTTTGGAAAGTGAAATAGGGAGGCAATGAAATCCTATGGGGGATTTTACCAATTTTGGACCCCTGTAACTCTGGTTTGCAGAGATGTAGGGACCCCATCTTTGGAATCCAAGTCTAACAATATGTCTTCTACCTGCATGAGACATTTCGTGAGATTCAGACTTTGCTAACGGCCATTGCTGCGATTTATGTACGTCACCATCACTACCATTGAAATAGCCCAAATAAACAGGTTTTTGTGACCCTAGGCTATGACCTCTTTGGCCTAGGGGCCCGAAACTCACCAGTCATGTTCCCCCTAAGGGTCCCTACAATGCTAGAAAATTTGCCACTGCTGAGTAATTGCCCTTTGAAAAGATGTGAGATTTTGGAACTGTAAATAGGAGGCCCAATAAAAGCCTATGGGGGATTTTACCAAATTTGGAGCCCTGTAACTCTGGTTTGCAGAGATGTAGGGAACCCATCTTTGGAGCCCAAGTCTAACAATATGTCTTCTACCTGCATGAGACATTTCGTGAGATTCAGACGTTGCTAACGGCCATTGCTGCGATTTATGTACGTCAGACTCGCCACCATTGAAATTGCCCAAATAAACAGGTTTTGTGACCCTAGGCCATGACCTCTTCGGCCTAGGACTGCATTGAACGCGACCCACGCATTGTGTGCATTCTGGACAACACCAATTACTGGGTTTATACCCTTCTGGATCCACGGTACAAACACAATGTTCCAAAACTGCTTGAAGAAAGAGCCAGACAGGTCAAAATGGAAGAATACCAGCAGGCCCTTGTGGAGACTTTAGAGAGGAGATTGACATCCTCCCCCTCCTCTAGCCAGTTGTACGCCGACAGACTGACTTCCGCAAACCCAGGACGACCAGGAGGGCAGCAAACAACACAAGCCGCAGCTAGTGCCCAAAAGGGAATGGTATCGGCAGTGTCCTTGGAGTGGGAAAATTTTCTGACACCCATGCAGCAGCACACAGAACAGCAAGCGTGCAGATCCACCTCCAACACCGATCGCCTGGAGAAGATGGTCAAGGACTACATGTCAGATGGCGTAGCTGTGTTGAACAATCCATCTGCACCCTTCAACTATTGGGTATCGAAGCTAGACACCTGGCACAAACTGGCAATGTACGCAATAGAGGTGCTGGCTTGCCCAGCAGCCAGCGTTATGTCGGAACGCTGTTTCAGTGCTGCCGGAGGCATCGTCACAGATCGGCGGCGTATCCGCCTCTCCACAGAAAATGCAGACCGTCTGACTCAAATTAAAATGAATCAATCCTGGATTGGAAACGACTACGCAACACTCCCGGACCCCAACCAAGTAACATGAACAATGAACATCTGTGATGGGTTAGCGTTTCCGGTCCCTGTTTATTGAACCTCTCATCTGTATTACATTTATGACTGCATGGCGACAAAATGCAAATTGCTATCCGCACGCTTCTTGTCCTCATGCAAGGCCTGGGTTGTTGTGTCTCATAGCGTGGCCTTCTCCTCCTGCGCCACCCTCCTCCTGTTCCATCACGTGTGCTGCTGCTGGGTTAGCGTTACCGGTCCCTTTTCCTGGAACCTCTTATATGTATTACATTTATGACTGCATGCCGACAAAAAGCATGTTACCTGTGCAAAGAAAACAGACATTTCCCGCATTTAAAAGACAGTTTTCCCTTTGAAACTTTAAAATCGATTTTCTCAAAAACTATAAGCTCTTTCTGCTAAACATTTTTTTCCTCTTGTACCCACTCCCAAGGTGCACATACCCTGTAAATTTGGGGTATGTAGCATGTAAGGAGGCTTTACAAAGCACGAAAGTTCGGGTCCCCATTGACTTCCATTATGTTCGGAGTTCGGCCATGTTCGGCCCGAACCCGAACATCTAGATGTTCGCCCAACACTACACGTGACCCGTTCGGCCAATCACAGCGCTAGCCGAACGTTCGGGTAACGTTCGACCATGCGCTCTTAGTTCGGCCATATGGCCGAACAGTTTGGCCGAACACCATCAGGTGTTCGGCCGAACCCGAACATCACCCGAACAGGGTGATGTTCTGCAGAACCCGAACAGTGGCGAACACTGTTCGCCCAACACTAGTGGGATCCTTTGTCATTTAGAAACAGATCTTTGAGATCTTCCGTCTGTGACCCTGCTATGGGGAAAATTTCTCGACTATGCAGCGTCAAAAGTAAAATTAATATGCCTAATAAAGTTTATCCTGTTGATGTCACTATTTCTTCTGCAAATGAATCTCTGTCTCACCCTGTTCACACCTGTAAGGACCCGTTGCCTGATGACAGTTGCTCCAGTGTTTCGGTCCTAGATGCCTTGCAGTCTGCTCCGCAGATCGCGGAGGTTTGCGCTATGGAAGCATCAGTTTCACAACCTAAAGTGAATTTTGATTCGCAGGTTTTGCGTTCTGATTCCTCGGATTCGACATTATTAGCCGAATCGAAGAGTGAGACAGCGCTTTGGTTTTGCGAATCTGATGTTGAACCTTCTTTGCCTTATTTAGAGACGTTTTCTCTGAACCTGCCCTGTACCATGAATGAAAACATGTTTTCCTTTCACACTGACTTTTGTGAGCCCCTTTCTTGCTCTGAGGGAAGTGCTGATTCTGCACCCTGTACTCTGGATGAGTCAATGTGGCCTTGCTTAGAATCCCCTGCAGTGTCCCTAGAGGCTCGTCTAGGTATTGCCACTATACTCACCTGTTTTTCTGCAGTTTTGGAGTTACAAGCTAGTTTGACTGCCACACAGAATTCGGGGTACAGTGAGAATGAAGTTAGGGAGTCAGTGTGTGTTCCAGTAAATATTCCTGTACATCCCGCTAATTATGATGAAGTTCAGTCTCAGGTTATGGTGGAACCATTCCTGGGACATCTGCCCTGTCCACAAAATAAAGTTTCAGTTTTGCCCTGTAACTTAGATAGTTCAGAATCCTTCTTAGAAAACCTGGAAAATGATGTTCCTGAGGTCTTGTTTGATGTTCTGGAGGTCTCCGAGTTCCTCCCAAAGGAAGCAGAACTTGTAGGAGATGTCTCTTGCCCCCCAAGTCCTTCTGAGGTGTTGCCCACTTCAGTAGGCATTGCTGTTGTGCTGACTACCTTTGCAGCCCTGGTGGAGCTTCACTCATATGTAGTCAATGATGATATTACAGTCACAGAAAATTCTGAATTTATGTCCGAGTCTTCTTTTTAAAGACCAGTACCTGTGACCTCCACTCATGATGATTCTCTGCCCGGTACTGGTTTTGGTCTTGTCGTGCCGGACTCTGAGGTTGGCAGTTCCCCGACATGTCCTGAGGTTTCTCCTGTGCTGGTGTACCTCAGTGTGCTCTGTGACCCAGAAAGCCCAAGTGTGCCTCGGTTACCAGCGTACTCAGATGCTTCCTCGGTGGAGACATGTTCTGATTTAGCCTGCCTGCTTGCATGCCCAGAAGTGGTCCCTGAAAGTCTTGATCTTGATGGGTGTCCTCGTAATTCTGAGTCTGGAATTGTCATTGGTTCCATAGGGGTTCTTGATAGTTCTCCATGTGAGCCTGGTGATTGTTCTGCCCTCTTGGGATCTCTGTGGAGCTTCAAAAGGTTCTGGGAGATTCCGGGAGAAATTTTGCTTGGTACCCTGGATAAGATCAACGGTGGCTTTTGTGTTGTAAGGGACACTTCGAACAGGTTTTGTGGCAGATTCGGTATTTTCGCTCCTTGGAAGGTGGTGGGTATTGTCTGGAGGGTGTCGATGGCTTCTTCTCTGGTATCCACAGTCCTGATGGGTGTTACGCTGAGACTTGTAGTGCTGATGGGCATGTTTCGGTGGCTTCTGTTTCCGATGAGGTCGGTTTCGGGTGGGCATGTTTCGGTGGCTTCTGTTTCCGATGAGGTCGGTTTCGGGTGGACTGACTCTGGAATTGGACCTTGTCGGGCTGTCCCGACCTTCATGAGTCTTCGGTTGGAGTCTTTTGCTAATAGTAGTTTTGAGGGTCGTCTAGAATTTGACCCTGGGGTGGGGGGGGGGGGGGGGGGGGTACTGTAATGATCTGCTCAGCTGCCTGTGCAGGCAGGCAGCTTTTTGACCATTGTTTAGGTTTGCATGCTGCAGGACTCTGGAAAGAAGAGCTTCTGTCAGTTTTGCAGCTTGTGCTTGCTGAGGAATTTGCATACGTTGTCATGCAAATTGCCTGGCCACATTCATTGGAGGCGTGTACTATAAGTACTATGTGTTTCCCACAATGCTTGGCTGGTCATAAGGAGTCTTCCTGTGAAACACTCTGGAGAGTGTCAGCCATGCTCTTTGTTTGAAGATCAGCTTTGAGTAATTCCTGGAAAACTGCACTAGGCAGGTTTCCTTAGTGCAGTTAGGATTGCTTATCTCTTTGTTTGTTCTGTTGCTATTGTCCTGTCCCAGCGGTGGTCGACAGGAAATGGTTCTGATCTCTGTTCTTGGAGTATAGCTGGTACAGCGGTTGCTACCAGCTATCTCTTCTGATCTGTCTCACTTGGATCGCGCTGGCATCTTGCGCTAGCGCTGTGGATCCTTCTGTTCTGTCTCCTTGGATCGCGCTAGCCACTTTCCGCTAGTGCTGTGGATCCTTCTGTTCTGTCTCCTTGGATCGCGCTAGCCACTTTCCGCTAGTGCTGTGGATCCTTCTGTTCTGCCTCCCTGGATCGCACTAAGCATCCTGCGCTAGTGCTGTGGATCCTTCTGTTCTTCTACTCTGTACTTGGATCGCGCTGGCATCTTGCGCTAGCGCTGTGGATCCTTCTGTTCTGTCTCCTTGGATCGCGCTAGCCACTTTCCGCTAGTGCTGTGGATCCTTCTGTTCTGCTACTCTGTACCTGGATCGCACTCGCCTAGCGCTAGTGCTGTGGATCCTTCTGTTCTGTCTTCCCGGATCGCGCTAGCCACTTTCACTAGTGCTGTGGATCCTATCTCTCGCTTGTCCCTGTTTTCGTGTGTCTGTCTTGTCTGCTACGACCGCTTGCTGAAGGCTCGGTGAGGTAACCGTTAAGCAAGCGTTCGCGTCCTCTGTTTCATGTTTGTCTGTCGATGGTTAGTTAGGCGTGCTTGTCTCTATTGTGCTTATCACGTGGAAACCACGCATAACTGCGTGCACTGTTGCGAATGAGTGCGGTGTTCGCGGTTAGCTAGCGTTTGTTGTTTTCCACATCTCCTCATTGTGTGATTTGCTGTGCCTTTGCTATCCTCGTATTCTGTTCTGATCTGCCTTGTGTCACTTCTGGCAATCGCCTTTCTTGCGGTTGCGTATCTATTTCGTATCTGCTGTTGTGTGTGCGCGGTCGCGGGGTGGCGACTAGATTGGCGCACACACATACAGTCTGTCCCTTTGCTCGTTCTCATTCGCAATCGCTTCTCTTGCGATTGCGTTCTGCACTTTGTACAATTCCTGTCTGGCATTTGTGGAGATACAGAGAATTGGTTCCTCTGCACTCCCCAGTGCCATCTGCCGACAGGAATTTCCCTCTACGGGTGCGTAGCACCTTTTGCTGGGTGCCTGCAATTATACGGTTGTGGAGGATTTCCGCCGTATCAGCGCACGCGTTGTGCGCTGCTCACGGAGAAAGTTCCACAATCGTTACACTAATCAGTACCATAGTCATATGTCTATGTATGTGTCGTGTAGTGTATGTATTAAAGTCTAAGGCCAATTTAGGAAGGGGGGGGGGGGGGGAGTGCCAGAAGGTCCATCTCCTAGGAGTCAAATAACAAAAGCAGTCACCATTACTCTACCCACCAACAACAAGAGCGGCATGAACAACACCTCCACTGGATGTAATAAGTTGGGGTCCCATTTGGCTGCAGGCTTTCCTGTTGCTGAAAGTGCTGCTCCCTCTATAGTTATGCCTATGTATAGAACACTATGTAGATAATAGAACACTAAATGTATTTATCATACCTAAAGTAGGAACAAGTGGGCAAGAAAGAGGAACAAGTGCTTTTGGTACAAAAAGAAGGACTGTCCTTGAAAAAGCTGGACTGTTGGACTGCTGGACTGTTGGGGCTAGGCCTTACATTTGCTACACATTTGTGCAGCGATTGACATCATACAAAACAATCAGGCCTGGAATGAATAATAATCTTTAAAGGTTCCTTTTAGACACAAATGTTTTCCTAGACCTACAGTGTTTCCCATAATTATTCATACCCCTGGCAAATTTTGACTTAAAGTTACTTTTATTCAACTAGCAAGTATTTTTTTGATGGGAAATGACATAGGTGTCTCCAAAAAGATAATAAGACGATGTACAAAAAGGCATTAGTGTGGAAAAAAACATTTCTCAGCTTTTATTTACATTTGAGCAGAAAGTGTCCAGTCCAAAATTATTCATACTGTTCACAAACTATCACAGTCTGTGGGAAAATCCAAATTTCTGTACCATTCCAAATAGGAACAAACACAATTGCTAACTTCCAGCTAGAGCAATATCCTGCCTCTATCTGGACAGCAGACGCCAGTCAGCCAATCAGGTGTACTTCATACACCCTTTGCCTGCTGTACCAAATCTAGCAGGAATTACACAAATTAGCATTCAGGTGGGAGGCTTTGGACGCAATCGTAAATTGCATAGTTTACAGGGACGCCCCGTTATGGCACATCCCCCACATGGTCCCCTCCCTAACCACTCAGCTGTCAACCGCATCCTAGAAGCTGCAAAAAATAAATTTTAAATCACAAACACTGGTCCACATGACAGCCCAGGGGCCCCAGGTCTCTCTCACTCGCTGGGGCCCCCAAACCACCATGCGACACTTAGAGGGAAGTGTGGGCAAGCCCTGGACCTCTCACCTCCAGGGAACTCACCCCACCACCTCTAAACTGAATGCCAACTGCAACAAACACAATTGATAACTTCCAGCTAGAGCAATATCCTCCCACCTGAATGCTAATTTATGTAATTCCTGCTAGATTTGGTACAGCAGCAAAGGGTGTATGACAGTACACCTGATTGGCTGACTGGCGTCTGCTGGCCAGATAGAGGCAGGATATTGCTCTAGCTGGAAGTTAGCAATTGTGTTTGTTGCAGTTGGCATTCAGTTTAGAGGTGGTGGGGTGAGTTCCCTGGAGGTGAGAGGTCCAGGGCTTCCCCACACTTCCCTCTAGGTGTCGCATGGTGGTTTGGGGGCCCCAGCGAGTGAGAGAGACCTGGGGCCCCTGGGCTGTCATGTGGACCAGTGTTTGTGATTTTAAATTTCTTTTTTGCAGCTTCTAGGATGCGGTTGACAGGTGAGTGGTTAGGGAGGGGACCGTGTGGGGGATGTGCCTACACGGGGCGTCCCTGTAAACGATGGAATTTACGATTGCGTCCAACCGAAGCCTCCCACCTGAATGCTAATTTATGTAATTCCTGCTAGATTTGGTACAGCAGGCAAGGGGTTTGCCTAGTGATGGGCGAACATCCAGATGTTCGGGTTCGGGGTGGTTCGGCCGAACATGCCCCCGATGTTCGGCATGTTCGGGCCGAACCCTGAACCCAACCAGAACATGTCTCTTTGGGGCCCCTATAGGGTCCCAGCATAAAGGGAGAGCATGCCCCGGGGGGGGGGGGGTCGGAAATGCCCCCCACCCCTCCCAGCGAGGCGGGCATGGAGCGGGCATGGAGGCAAACATCTCACCTTCAATCCTCCATCTACTTCCTCTCCCAGGCATCCCATGCGTTGATACCAGCGTTTCCTGTGATGACATCATCACAGGAGACGCTGGTATCAGCACAAGGGGATGCGTGGGAGAGGAAGTAGATGGAGGATAGAGGCTGTGGAAGGTGGGATGTTTGCCTCCATGCCCGCTCTCCCCGCCGCTGCAGCAGTCTCCTCTCACCATCCACCGCTGGGCGCAGTCTCCTCTCTTCTGCTTGCTTCTCCTCCACTCGCGCGGCAACTTCCGCTCCCGACGTCATGTGACATCGGGAGCCGGACCATCTCTTCTTAAGGGGGTAGACGCGCGAGTGAGGGAGAAGAGAGGAAAAGAGAGGACACTGCGCCCAGCGATGGATGGTGAGTAACCCCTCCACACACACACCACATCCATAACACACACCCTCACCCCACTCAGGCTGTAAGTCGCAAAATTTAGGACTATGCGACTATAAGTCGACCCCCCTACTTTTGTATTTTGAATCAGTCCTAAATTTTGCGACTTATACCCGAGTATATACGGTATGTCATTTCCCATCAAAACATACTTCCTGGTTGAATAAAAATAACTTTAAGTCAAAATTTGCCAGGGATATGAATAATTATGGGCATATATACAGTATATGTATATAATATATATATATATATATATATATATATATATATATATATATATATATATATATATATATATATATATATATATATATACTGCAGTTCTCGTATTAAGAAGGGTCCAGAGATTAGGTAGAATTTACTCTATACGGCAATATTTACTTGAGCATTGAGATGATTACATGATGCAAACAAGGGCAATACATATAATATGCAGTCTTATAGGGTAAGTAAGTTCTTACATTTTAAACATCAGACTACATTCCAAACATCATACTTAATACTCTGTTGATCTCTTACACAAATATTTATTCAAAATAATGAGAGAAGGAATGATTTTTAAAATGATTGCTCGCAAATTACAAAGTCATTTTGACTGCTATTTCCCATGTCTATTTGTTAGCAATCATTTATGCACCTAGAATTTTTCGAATAGTGTCATTTTTATCAATTTAATTTTTCAGTGTATGACTTACATATTATCATTTCTTAGCACTGAGTGGAAAGTCAACATCGTCTTGCAATATATTGCATTTTGCCAAGCCATGGATATTCTGTAACTGCTTTACTTATTCTTCTAGATCAGTGGTCCTCAAACTAAGGCCCGTGGGCCGAATGCGGCCCCCGAGGCTTTTTTACCGCCCCCCCCCACACAAAATGTATTACTTATAGATGCAATCAGCTACATCTTTAAATATTGGTGGTCTGCATATAGAATAGCAGAGCTGGCACCACCCATCTACATGGAAGCCAGAAAGCAGCAATTCACTGGTTTCCAATCAAATTCCACATCAGGTGACACTGCTGTCCAATTAGACTGCAGGTTGTCACCTGGGTATGCTTCACTGTCCGGCCCGCAAAGACTACTACATCATTTTATGTACACTCCGGCCTCCCAGCAGTCTGAAGTATGTTGACCCGACCCTCGACCCAAAATGTTTGGGGACCTCTGTTCTAGATATTTAGTTGTGATCTAAAATAGCAATTTATTAAAACTCCATTTCATTAAGCATTTACAAATACTACCAAGGTTCTACAAAGGAGGCAACATGCCAGTTAATATGGTATGACACTCCTTTGTTAGCAAAGGTAAGTCAAATAAGAAGGACAGGTAAATCATTTGCTGATCAGCATAAAAAACAATAATATGTGCTGAATGATTTCATGTTGACTAAGTTGATATGATAAGCGCAGAAGGGGCCTGGAATGCTTGAGGAATCCTGTGTCTCATGCGGGGAACGCTGATAAACAGCATTGCCACTCCCTTCCTCAGGATTCACAGCCTGGTAGCAGCCTGCGGGGTCAAAGTCTACATTTCACAATTTCCACAGAACACAATTCTCTAGTAAAAAGGCACACAACTTTCCCTGCAGAATTAGTGCTCACAAGTTTTTTTTACCAATGCAAGAGTTATTATTTTAAAGACATTATCTAAAGCAGTTTGAAATCCTAGCTAAATTATTTTCAGGAAAAATACATTGCAGATATAATTGAGACTTTGTCAGCAAGAAATCTCAATTCATAATGCAGTGTAATTTACACATGTAATTTATATGGCTTTACCTTTCTCCCTCCCCCCAGCAGCTCCTGTCAGCAATACGACTTCTAACTAGTGAGAGTGCTGTTTTATCTTTAGCATTATTACTTTAGCAGAATTATTCAAATTAAATGTCCCACATTTTTTTCCAATCAAATACAGTTCTCCCGGGCTCATCTAGCGTCTGCTCCGCTCCTATGGCTCCGCCCAACTAGTTTCGTCAGTATGACTCGTCTGATGATTAAGGGAAGTTGATGTGGACTTTCACAAATAAATGTGGGACTGAAGGACAATGTGTGGAGTGCTAAACTGAGATTGTGAAGCCTATGTGATCTTTGCTAATTTTTATATTGTTTTATTTTATTAGTGTTTTACAGTGGTAAACACACTTTTTAAACAGGTGCGATCCATAGTATATGCAATTATTGAGAGGAGGATCATTGACCTCGTGGTAAATAGTTTTGAGGACCGCACAGTGCAAATTAATTTTAAATTTATGATTTTTGCTGTCACTTTTTTTCAAGTGTTTTCTTTTGGGGGGAGGGATATAAGGGTTTAATAACTAAGGGGGATAGAAGAACTATGGGGGAGGGATAGAAGGGGTTAATAACTATCTTTACAAGTGCTTTATTTTGTGAAGTATGGGGAAGGTGTAGAAGGGGTTAATGAGGCATTTCTTTTTTAATGTATTTTACATGTGTTATTTTTTGTCCACTTGATGCCCCCACACTTTATCCTGTGTAATGAGAACAGTACACATGAAGTGATTTGTATGTTTTTTTACTTTTATTTTATGAATGACCACAGGCATCTTGTTGAGGCCTGTGCTCATTCATTACAGGCAATTTGACCGTCTTGCTTTGAGAATGGCCTCAATTCACTAAGGTTATCTCCTGTCTTTAATAACATTTCTAGAGTTATCACCATGGTGATAAGGCATGTAGTATTCAGGAAACATTTTACCTCAGGCAAACCTAAAGTTAACTCTTCTGTCTTTAAAGAGACTCTGTAACATCAAAAACGTCCCCTGGGGGGTACTCACCTCGGGTGGGGGAAGCCTCAGGATCCTAATGAGGCTCTCCACGCTGTCCTCTGTCCCACGGAGGTCTCGCTGCAGCCCTCTGAACAGCCGGCGACAGGCCCGACTGTTCAATTCAATATTTACCTTTGCAGGCTCCAGCGGGGGCGCTGTGGCTGCTTTCGCTCCGAAAGAGGCGGAAATACCCGATCTCAGTCGGGTCCGCTCTACTGCGCAGGCGCCGGAGACTTGCTCCTGCGCAGTAGAGCGGACCCGACGGCGATCGGGTATTTCCGCCTCCTTCAGAGCCAACAGCCGTCAGAGCGCCTGCGCAGGAGCCAGGAAGGTAAATATTACGTCACCGCTGTACAGAGGGCTACAGCGAGACCCCCGAGGGACGGCAGACGGCGTGGGAATCCTCATTAGGATCCTGAGGCTTCCCCCATCCGAGGTGAGTACCCCCCAGGGGACGTTTTGTCGTTACAGATTCTCTTTAAAGAGACTCCGTAACAAAAATTGCATCCTGTTTTTTATCATCCTACAAGTTCCAAAAGCTATTCTAATGTGTTCTGGCTTACTGCAGCACTTTGTACTATCACTGTCTCTGTAATAAATCAATGTATCTTTCCCTTGTCAGACTTGTCAGCCTGTGTCTGGAAGGCTGCCAAGTTCTTCAGTGTTGTGGTTCTGCTATGCACTCCCCCCTCAGGGGGGAAAGAAACACACAAATGATCTCTTGAGATTCAAAAGGAAGGCTGTATACAGCCTGCTTGTGTATGAATGTATTTTCTATGTGTGGACATATTACATCAACCTACTTCCTGTTTTGGTGGCCATTTTGTTTGTTTATAAACAAACTTTTTAAAGCTGTTTTTAACCACTTTTAATGCGTCGGGAAGCGGCGAAATTGTGACAGAGGGGAATAGGAGATGTCCCCTAACGCACTGGTATGTTTACTTTTGTGCGATTTTAACAATACAGATTCTCTTTAAGTTAACTCTCCGATCTTTAAAATAACTCCAGAATTCTAAAATTAAAGACAGGCTGTTAATTAACTGCATGTGAAAATAACTACAGAGGAGGTAACTTAAAGAGACCCAAAGACGAACTAATTAACAGTTTTATACATAACTGGTGCTTCCTTCAGCCCCATCAGCCTGAATTGCTCCCACGCCGCTGTCCACCGCTGCCTCTGTCCGCCGGTACCGGGTCCTGTCATTTCGGCCAGTTGACGCAAGCGCAGTGCGCTCCCTCCGTACTGTGCAGGCGCATGCGTAAAGAGCCAGAGGGAGCCCCTGCACATGCCAAAGACTGGTCACGCCCGGCAGAAGTGACGGGACCCGGTACTGGCGATAGAGGCAGCGGAGGATGGCAGCGTGGGAACGATCCAGGTTTATGGGGCTGCTGGAAGCCCCAGGTATGTATAAAATCTTTTCCTATTTTTTGTTAGCTTTGTCTCTTGTTCCCTTTAAGGACTGAAGAGATAAGATAACTCTCTCACCATGAAAACTTATCTCTACACCTTAATAAGGCAAGATCGATGTGTGGAGGTAAGATTTCTTTTGCCTTATTATCTCCAGCATGATCTTAGTGAATTGAGGCCAATGTGTTCCCATTCACTGATCATCCACTGATCATTCACCATCAGTGCATGGTAGGACAATGATGGGGGCGATGTGATGAAAAACTGGTTGATATGCTTTGCCTTAACCACTTCAGCACTCCCCCTTTATCGCCAAGAGCCATTTTATCCTTTCAGTGCTTCTCCCATTCATTCGGCCATAATGTTACCACTACTTATCAAACCTAAATGATCATTGTATTTTAAATACATAAAAACACATGAAAAAAAAGTACATTTTTTTCTCAGATTAACCTCTTCCCGACTGCCTAATAGGCATTGGGAAGGTGGCAGCCCCAGAACTGCCTAACGCCGAAAGGCGTCAAGAGCGGTGGGCGGACTAGCGGGGATCGCTCATCCCCGCTTGAGTGACGATAACAGTCTGCCAGCGGCAATCACTGCTAACAGACTAAAAAAAAAAGAAACTTTGTACAGTGCTGCGATCTAATGCAGTGCTGTACTGGGGACAGCCCTGTCACTTGGCTGTCCCCTGGAGGTGAAAAACAAAGGATCGCTGACGCCTATGAGAGACGATCCTGCTAATTGGATCTTGGGGTGAGGGGGAGGAAGAAAATAAAAGAAAAATAAATAATTTAATAAAGAAAAATTAATAAAAAAAAATAACACTGCCTGCAGCAGCGATCAGAGCCCACCAACCAAAAGCTCTGTTGGTGGGCAGAAAGGGGGGGGGGTCCATTTGTGTGCTCAGTAGTACGGTTCTGCAGTGAGCTATTAAAGCTGGAGAGCGCTGAATTGCAAAAAATAGCCCGGTTACTGGGGGGGGGGGGGGGGGGGGGACTTTTGGGTGGAGCCTGTGGTCCTGAACTGGTTAAAATGTGCTATAAATTACTTTTCTTGAATGTTGCCGTCACTTACGGAAGCTAGTAGAAATCTGACAGAGCTGGCAGGTTTTGGACTAGCCCATCTCCTCCTCATGGGGGTTTCTCAGGGTTCTCCTTATTTTCAAAAGCACTTAGTGAACTGCAGTTCAGCCCAACTGCCAGAATAGTGTGCAAACAGAGGGTGTGCGTGTGCGTGTGTGTGTGTGTGTGTAATGCACTAGCCAGAAACCTGTCAGTTCTGTCAGATTTCCAATAATTACTGTGTCAGCAACAAAGGAGAAAAGTAATTTATAGCTCATTTTGCTCTGGAAGAAACATACTTCTCATTTGTATGTGTAAGGAAACGCGGAAATGCCGCCGTCTCTCAAGGTGAGGCGGCTGTTTCCGCGTCCAGCATGGTGTCACAACGCGGAAAAAACGCTGCATGCCGCATAGGCAGTGCGGCGGAATCCGCATCAGAGGCGGCCCCCGCACTAGATACATTGCATGACAGTACTGGTGTGGCTGGGACTGATAGTCCACCAAGATTCAGACTTACACGCGCGCGAGCAGAAAGGCAGAGTTTAAATAACAGTTAGAAGGGTGTCGGCTGACCAGCTGGGTCAGCTGACAAATTCCACTGCTCTCATTGGACCAGCAATTAGGGAGGTCCTGGAAAGGTCCTAGAGTATATATACTGCTGGTTGTTCACTTGCTCTTTGTCTGGCGTGCGATCACATACGTGGGAGCACCCAGATCCGTAGTCAGATCCTGAAGTGTGCCGGGACCAGCTGGAGCTGTAATCCTACACTTAGCTAGATATTTGATAGCTAAAGTACTAGTTTGATTGTGATTATATGTTATGACTTTTGCCTGCCTCGACTATCCTCCTGAACTCTGACCTTGTACCTCGATATTTCTGATACTCTGTTGCCGAACCTCGGCTCGTTCCAAGACTCTGTTTCTGCCTCCTGATTTTGTACCCCGATATATCTGATACCCCGTTGCCGAACCCTGCCTGTACTTTGACTCCGCCTTTGCCTACTGTATTTGTACTTTATCTGTCCGTGTGTGTACGACCTGGCTTGTCTGACCTCGAGAACCGACCTCACGATTGGAGGCGGTTCCCAGTCCTGTTAGTGACACTTCTTCCTGAGTGTCACTCTCGGACTTTCCTTCCTACTGTCAGTCTGACTCCTCCCGTCTTGGAGAGCTCAGGTCTGCAGAAGGAATACGTGCAGTTCTCCTTGCTGCACTGAGGCCTAGGCCTCCTAGTGTTACTGTTACACCAAAACACTACACTCTACTCAGGCGAACAGAGATTAGTTTGTATATCGGATTATCGGTGAGACTGCAGATCACTTATAATCTGGTATATATCTGTATTTCCGGCGATACTGCAGATCACCGGTAAATCAGATACTCTCTGCGCCCACCGATCGTTACAGAACGCCAGACCCAAATACAAAATGGACGCAAACACTGATTGTCTGGGTGTACTTGCCGCTTCGGTGGACAACATCAATCAAGTACTGGGCACCCACATAACTCTTATTGATGCCCTATCAGGGTCTGTACAAACCCTCCAGACATCAGTGAATCATGTGCGATCCTCTCCTAGCTCTGACATACGTATGCCTGTCCCTGAAAGCTTTTCCGGCCACAGATCTGACTTCCGGAATTTTAGGAGTAGAGTATTTTCCTATTTTGAGTTGAGACCCCAATCTTCGGGTACTGAGACCCAGAGGGTCACGTTTATTAAAACTTTGTTGTCCGGCGACTCCCAGTCATGGGCATATAGCCTGCCCACCGGAGACAAAGCGCTTACCTCTGTAGAGGAATTCTTTAAGGCTATGGCGGTAATTTACGACGATCCAGACCTTGCCTCGACTTCTGAGCGGAAGCTCAAGCTATTGCGTCAAGGCGAAGGTCCGGTCGAAGATTACGCGGCCGAGTTTAGGAGGTGGTCAGTTACGGCCAGGTGGGACACTCATGCCCTGTTAGATTGTTTCTTGTCAGGGCTGTCCGATGAGGTCTCTGACATGATGTTAAGTCAGCCCGAACCCAGAACAGTCGATGAGGCCATCTCAGCGGCCATCCGGATCGACCGCAGGCTGGGCTACCAAAGGCAGACCAGGGGTAGTTCCCGTGTCAGAGGGGTGTCTTACGCCACAGCCCCAGTGATTCCACCTCCTACTGTTTCGTCTTCTCCGGTCTTGCTTCCATCCGAGCCAATACAGATTGGTCGGTCAAAATTGACCCAGGTGGAGCGAAGACGGAGAATGACCGAACAGCTGTGTCTGTATTGCGCTGAAGGGGGGCATATAGTACGAAACTGCCCTAATAAGCCGGGAAAACGCTACCGCCTGGGAGTGGTAGGGGGTAACACCCTGGGCGTCCGACTTTTACCCTTAGAAGAAAAACGGTTGCTTCTTCCCTGCACCATTACGTGGGAAGATAAAACCGAGGTCACGGAAGCCTTTATCGATTCAGGCTCCGCGGCAAATTTTATGGATTTTGAGTTTGCTAAGAAATTGGGTATCCCACTCACACCTGTACAACCACCCATCCAGGTTACGGCAGTGGATGACTCTCCTCTGCAAGGGAGTCACCCACTGTCTCAGACACCAGAGGTGGGAGTCACCATAGGGGTTCTGCACTGGGAAAAATTACAATTCTTTGTGTTGCATATGTCTACTTCCACCATTATACTCGGCATGCCATGGTTGCACCTTCATTCTCCGCACATCGATTGGGCCACCGGCCAACTGGTTTCTTGGTCAGCACGCTGCTTTCAGCAATGTTTAGGGAAGGTGACACTGGGCCAAACCAGGGTTCATGTACAAGGGGTACCTGAGCAATATTTAGAATATTCTGATGTGTTCTGTCCCAAGGCAGCAGACAAATTACCCCCACATCGCTCTTTTGATTGCCCCATAGATATCCGTTCTGGTTGTATGCCTCCTCGGGGTCATCTGTACAATTTATCTGGGCCAGAAAAGTTGGCCATGCAAGAATATATCCGTGAGAATTTAGCCAAGGGTTTCATTCGTCCGTCCCGATCGCCTGCTGGAGCAGGTTTCTTTTTCGTTAAAAAGAAAGACGGGGGCCTGCGGCCCTGTATCGATTACCGGGGACTGAATAAAATCACGGTAAAGAACCGATATCCGTTACCCCTGATAGACGATTTATTTACGCAGGTCACAGACGCCAAGATCTTCTCAAAACTGGATTTACGGGGCGCGTACAACCTGGTACGCATAAGAAAGGGTGATGAGTGGAAAACGGCCTTTAACACGCCAGACGGGCATTACGAGTACCTAGTGATGCCCTTTGGGTTATGTAATGCCCCGGCCGTTTTCCAGGAACTCATCAACGAGGTCTTCAGAGAGGTGTTGGGGAGATTCGTGCTGGTCTATCTAGACGATATACTTGTTTTCTCCAACAACCTCTCTGAGCACAGAACGCATGTGAAATTTGTACTCAGCAAACTAAGACAAAACTCGTTATACGCTAAACTTGAGAAATGTATTTTCGAAGTAACATCTGTCGCCTTTCTGGGTTACATTATTTCCACCACGGGCCTGTGTATGGATCCCGCCAAAGTCTCTGCTGTGTTAGAGTGGCCCCAACCCGTGGGGTTAAAATCTTTACAGCGGTTCTTAGGCTTTGCGAACTATTACAGAAGGTTCATAAAGGGGTATTCCACGGTCATTTCACCCCTCACCAGTCTTACAAAAAAAGGGGCAGATACTAACCACTGGACTCCAGAAGCTCTACGAGCATTCTCCACTCTGAAAGACTTGTTTTGCTCAGCACCCATTCTGAGGCACGTTGACACTTCTTACCCCTTTATTGTTGAGGTGGACGCCTCAGAGGTCGGGGTAGGGGCTGTGCTGTCTCAGCGATCAGGGTTGCAGGGAAGATTACATCCCTGTGCCTATTTCTCTCGTAGGTTCTCTCCGGCAGAGAGAAACTACGATATAGGCAACAGAGAGCTCCTTGCCATTAAACTTGCCTTTGAGGAGTGGCGTCATTGGCTGGAAGGAGCAGAGCATATGATTACGGTATACACCGATCACAAAAACCTGGAATACATCGAGGGGGCTAAGAGGTTAAGTCCCCGTCAGGCTCGATGGTCGTTATTTTTTTCGAGGTTCAGGTTCCTGATTACATACACCCCGGGCAGCAAGAACGTTAAGGCAGATGCTCTGTCCAGATGCTTTGAGCCAGAGACAGCCGAGCCTCCTGCCCCAGAGTCCATTATCCCACAGAGGCTAGTGTTAGCGGCAGCTGAGACTTGGGAGGACTGGACAGAGACCCTGAGGCCTTTTCAGCAGGATGTCCCCGAAGGGAAACCTGAAGGGGTGATGTTTGTACCCCTACCCTTTCGTCTCCGCACTTTGCAGATGTTTCATTCTCACAAGAATGCGGGACACCCTGGGGCATCTAGAACTCAGGATCTAGTATCCAGGTGTGCCTGGTGGCCTTCTTTAGCAGCAGACTGCAAGGAGTTCGTTAGGGAGTGTGCAGTTTGCGCTAAGAGTAAACCCTCCCGGCTGGCACCTGTGGGTACCTTGCAGCCTTTACCCACCCCGAGTGAGCCATGGACTCATTTGTCCATGGATTTTGTGGGCGAACTTCCCAAGTCAGAAGGTATGTCGGTCATTTGGGTGGTAGTCGACCGCTTCAGTAAAATGGCCCATTCCGTGCCCTTGAAAGGACTCCCCTCAGCCCAGGAATTGGCCGACTTGTTTATTACACATGTCTTCCGGCTGCACGGCATTCCGGAGAACATAGTGTCGGATCGGGGAGTCCAGTTCGTTTCTAGATTCTGGAGGGCATTCTGCCAACAGATGGGCATGAAGCTGTCATTTTCATCGGGCTACCACCCACAGACCAATGGGCAAACGGAGAGAATCAACCAGTCATTGGAGCAATTTTTGAGGTGCTACGTTGCGGAGACGCAGAGCGACTGGGTTAAATTTCTGCCCTTCGCGGAGTTCGCACAAAATAATTTGAAAAGCTCTTCCACCGGATTCTCTCCGTTCCAGGTTGTGTCTGGAAAATTGCCCAAGTTCTCACCATTTCCAGTGGCCTCCACCCCGTTTCCAGCTCTGGAGGCCTGGCAGAGGTCTTTTAAAGACATTTGGCGCACGGTGAGAGATAGTTTACAAAAGGCGTTTTTGAGTCAGAAGGGTCAAGCTGACAAAAAACGCTCAGTGGAGTGGAGGTTCAGACCAGGGGACTTGGTCTGGGTATCTACACGTCACTTGACCCTGAGACAACCTTCTGACAAACTTGGTCCCAGGTTCGTGGGTCCATTCCCGGTTGCTAGGAAGATCAACGAGGTCACATATACCGTTGATCTTCCCACCAGCATGCGGGGAGTGAGGTCCTTCCACGTATCACTTCTTAAACCCGCAGTCCAGGTGGGTCCCACTCCTCCTCCTCCTGTGTTAGTAGATGCCCAACCTGAATATGAAGTGGAAAAGATTTTAGATTCCCGCACGGTTCAAAACTCGGTTCAGTACCTCGTACATTGGAAAGGGTACGGCATTGAGGAGAGACAATGGGTACCGGGTTCACGCATGCATGCAGACGAGTTAAGAAGGGAGTTTCATGCCTTACATCCCGAGAAACCTGGTAGGAGTTGTCCGGAGTCCACTCCTCGGGGGGGGGTACTGTAAGGAAACGCGGAAATGCCGCCGTCTCTCAAGGTGAGGCGGCTGTTTCCGCGTCCAGCATGGCGTCACAACGCGGAAAAAACGCTGCATGCCGCATAGGCAGTGCGGCGGAATCCGCATCAGAGGCGGCCCCCGCACTAGATACATTGCATGACAGTACTGGTGTGGCTGGGACTGATAGTCCACCAAGATTCAGACTTACACGCGCGCGAGCAGAAAGGCAGAGTTTAAATAACAGTTAGAAGGGTGTCGGCTGACCAGCTGGGTCAGCTGACAAATTCCACTGCTCTCATTGGACCAGCAATTAGGGAGGTCCTGGAAAGGTCCTAGAGTATATATACTGCTGGTTGTTCACTTGCTCTTTGTCTGGCGTGCGATCACATACGTGGGAGCACCCAGATCCGTAGTCAGATCCTGAAGTGTGCCGGGACCAGCTGGAGCTGTAATCCTACACTTAGCTAGATATTTGATAGCTAAAGTACTAGTTTGATTGTGATTATATGTTATGACTTTTGCCTGCCTCGACTATCCTCCTGAACTCTGACCTTGTACCTCGATATTTCTGATACTCTGTTGCCGAACCTCGGCTCGTTCCAAGACTCTGTTTCTGCCTCCTGATTTTGTACCCCGATATATCTGATACCCCGTTGCCGAACCCTGCCTGTACTTTGACTCCGCCTTTGCCTACTGTATTTGTACTTTATCTGTCCGTGTGTGTACGACCTGGCTTGTCTGACCTCGAGAACCGACCTCACGATTGGAGGCGGTTCCCAGTCCTGTTAGTGACACTTCTTCCTGAGTGTCACTCTCGGACTTTCCTTCCTACTGTCAGTCTGACTCCTCCCGTCTTGGAGAGCTCAGGTCTGCAGAAGGAATACGTGCAGTTCTCCTTGCTGCACTGAGGCCTAGGCCTCCTAGTGTTACTGTTACACCAAAACACTACACTCTACTCAGGCGAACAGAGGTTAGTTTGTATATCGGATTATCGGTGAGACTGCAGATCACTTATAATCTGGTATATATCTGTATTTCCGGCGATACTGCAGATCACCGGTAAATCAGATACTCTCTGCGCCCACCGATCGTTACAGTATGTGTTTACATGTATTTTCCAATTTTTAGCAATAGTAGTCTTTTAATTTGCTTTTAACAATAATTTTATTTTCTATGCAAATATAAGGGAAAAACAAGAAAAATACACTATTTCCATAGTTTCTATTTCTTAATAGTTTTAAAAATAAAACCCATATTTAATTTTCCCATTTGTCCTGGCTATTGTAACTATTTAACTATGTAACCAATTGTCCTGGCTATTTAAATTATGTTCCTAGTACAATATATGGGGACAAAGTATTGTTTGGAAATAAAGGTGTATTTTTCTGTGTAGTGTTTTTTTGTTTTCTCATTGTACCCTATCAATAATTACAAGCCTTTATTTGAAAAAATAACAGTAAGGGCCCCTTACCACTAGCTGCAAATCCGTAGCGTTTCCATTAACGTTTTGGAAAATTCACTTGAATAAGAATCTGGGCAAAATTGCAGCAAAATCTTCGTGCTCGATTTTAACCTCTGGGTGAGCATGGGTAGAACTTACCAAGTCCTGCCAAGTTCCTGGACCGATTGCAAATAAGGAGACTATTTTTAGGGCCGGTTCACACGGACGTCTGCCTTCTGTATTTTTGGTCGTTTAAACGTCGCGTTTTAACCTAACACAGGAAGAAGTGAAGGCAAGACTAAGATAAATTAAAAATAGACAAGGCACCTGGCCCGGATGGAATGCATCCTCGGGTCCTAAGGGAATTAAGTTCAGTTATAGATAAACCCCTTTATCTTATCTTTTGTGACTCTCTTTTAACTGGCAGAGTCCCAGTGGATTGGCGTAGAGCCCACGTTTTCCCATTATTTAAGAAGGGCAAAAAATCACATCCAGGAAATTATAGACCTGTAAGCTTAACATCAGTTGTATGCAAACTATTTGAGGGGCTACTAAGAGATACTATACACGACTTTATAGTAGAAAATAATCTTATTTCTCACCATCAACATGGGTTTACTAAAGACAGGTCCTGTTTGACTAACATTCTCAGCTTTTATGAGGTAGTGAATGCTAATATGGATATTGGGAATGCTGTAGATGTGATATACTTGGACTTTGCAAAGGCCTTTGACACTGTTCCCCACAAAAGTCTGGTGCAAAAGTTGAGGATGCAAGGACTGGGGAAGAGTCATGGATAGGGAACTGGCTAATGGACAGAAAACAAAGAGTTGTGGTCAATGGATCGTACTCAAAATGGGAGACTGTTAGCAGTGGGGTCCCACAGAGGTCTGTACTGGGTCCAGTGCTCTTTAATTTATTTATTAATGACCTAGTAGATGCAGTAGTGAGCAATGTTGTTTTTTTTGCAGATGATACAAAATTGTGCAGAATCATCAACTCTCAGGAAGATAGTGTCATATTGCAACAGGATCTGGATAGGATGGCTATATGGGCACATAAATGGCAGATGAAATTCAATGTTAAAAAATGTAAAGTCATGCATTTTGGTTGTACCAATGGTCTAGCACCATACAAAATAAATGGTACAGTGGTGTGAAAAACTATTTGCCCCCTTCCTGATTTCTTATTCCTTTGCATGTTTGTCACACTTAAATGTTTCTGTTCATCAAAAAACGTTAACCATTAGTTAAAGATAACATAATTGAACACAAAATGCAGTTTTAAATGATGGTTTTTATTATTTAGTGAGAAAAAAACTTCAAAACCTACATGGCCCTGTGTGAAAAAGAAATTGCCCCCTGAACCTAATAACTGGTTGGGCCACCCTTAGCAGCAATAACTGCAATCACGCGTAAGCGATAACTTGCAACAAGTCTTTTACAGCGCTCTGGAGGAATTATGGCCCACTCATCTTTGCAGAATTGTTGTAATTCAGCTTTATTTGAGGGTATTCTAGCATGAACTGCCTTTTTAAGGTCATGCCACAACATCTCAATAGGATTCAGGTCAGGGCTTTGACTAGGCCACTCCAAAGTCTTCATTTTGTTTTTCTTCAGCCATTCAGAGGTGGATTTGCTGGTGTCTTTTGGGTCATTGTCCTGCTGCAGCACCCAAGATCGCTTCAGCTTGAGTTGACGAACAGATGGCCGGACATTCTCCTTCAGGATTTTTTGGTAGACAGTAGAATTCATGGTTCCATCTATCACAGCAAGCCTTCCAGGTCCTGAAGCAGCAAAACAACCCCAGACCATCACACTACCACCACCATATTTTACTGTTGGTATGATGTTCTTTTGCTGAAATGCTGTGTTACTTTTACGACAGATTTAACAGGACACGCACCTTAAAAAAAATTCAACTTTTGTCTCGGCGGTCCACAAGGTATTTTCCCACAAGTCTTGGCAATCATTGAGATGTTTTTTTAGCAAAATTGAGACGAGCCTTAATGTTCTTTTTGCTTAAAAGTGGTTTGCGCCTTGGATATCTGCCATGCAGGCCGTTTTTGCCCAGTCTCTTTCTTATGGTGGAGTTGTGAACACTGACCTTAATTGAGGCAAGTGAGGCCTGCAGTTCTTTAGATGTTGTCCTGGGGTCTTTTGTGGCCTCTCAGATGAGTTTTTTCTTCGCTCTTGGGGTAATTTTGGTCGGCCAGTCACTCCTGGGAAGGTTCATCACTGTTCCATGTTTTTGCCATTTGTGGATAATGGCTCTCACTGTGGTTCGCTGGAGTCCCAAAGCTTTAGAAATGGCTTTATAACCTTTACCAGACTGATAGATCTCAATTACAGTACTTTTGTTCTAATGTTCCTGAATTTCTTTAGATCTTGGCATGATGTCTAGCTTTTGAGGTGCTTTTGGTCTACGTCTCTGTGTCAGATAGCTCCTATTTAAGTGATTTCTTGATTAAAACAGGTGTGGCAAGAATCAGGCCTGGGGGTGACTACAGAAATTGAACTCAGGTGTGATAAACCACAGTTAAGTTATTTTTTAACAAGGGGGGCAATCACTTTTTCACACAGGGCCATGTAGGTTTGAGTTTTTTTCCCTCAATAAATAATAAAAACCATCATTTAAAACTGCATTTTGTGTTCAATTATGTTATCTTTGACTAATAGTTAACGGTTTTTGATGAGCAGAAACATTTAAGTGTGACAAACATGCAAACGAATAAGAAATCAGGAAGGGGGCAAATAGTTTTTCACACCACTGGTATATAGTTGGGGACATCAAACTTGGAGAAGGACTTAGGAGTACTCATCGACAACAAGTTAAATAATCGTATTTAATGCCAAGCCGCTAAAGCTAACAAAATTTTGGTATGCATTAAAAGGGAAATAAAAACTCGAGATGCTAGCATAATATTGCCCCTGTTTAACTCTCTAGTAAGGCCACATCTGGAATATGGAATTCAGTTCTGGGCACCACATTACAAAAAAGATATTGCAGTTTTAGAGCAGGTGCAGAGACGAGCAACAAAATTGATACGTGGGATGGAAGGTCTCGCTTACCAAGAAAGGTTAGATAAATTGGGTTTATTTAGTCTAGAGAAAAGACGCCTTAGAGGAGATCTAATTAACATGTATAAATACATCAGAGGGCAATATAATAGCTTGGCGGATGAGCTTTTTGTCCCTAGGCCTTCTCAAAGGACTAGAGGACATGATCTGCGCATGGAGGAAAAACGTTTTAGCCATTTATTTAGGAAAGGGTTCTTTACAGTAAGAGTGTAACGATCGGTGAAGCACAGAGAGGATCTGATTACCGGTGATCTGCAGTATCACAGGAAATACAGATGTATACCAGATTATACGTGATCTGCAGTATCACCGATAATCCGATATACTAACTAACCTCTGCTCACCTAAGTAGAGTGTAGTGTTTGGTGTAACAGTAACACTTGGAGGCCTAGGCCTCCGTGCAGCAAGGTGAACTGCACGGATTCCTTCCGCAGACCTGAGCTCTCCAAGACGGGAGGAGTCAGACTGACAGTAGGAAGGATAGCCCGAGAGTGACACTCAGGAGAAAGTGACACTAACAGGACGGGGAACCGCCTCCAATCGTGAGGTCGGTTCTCGAGGTCGGACAAGCCAGGTCGTAACACACGGACAGATAAAGTACAGATACAGTAGGCAAAGGCGGAGTCAAAGTACAGGCAGGGTTCAGCAACGGGGTATCAGATATATCGGGGTACAAATCAGGAGGCAGAAGCAGAGTCTAGGAACGAGCCGGGGTTCGGCAACAGAGTATCAGAAATATCGAGGTACGAGATCAGAGTTCAGAAGGATGGTCAGGCAGGCAATAGGTCATAACAGATAAACACAATCAAACTAGTACTTTAGCTATCAATAATCTAGCTAAGTGTAGGATTACAGCTCCAGCTGGTCCCGGCACACTTGCGGATCTGACTACGGATCTGGGTGCTCCCACATATGTGATCGCAACGCCAGACATGGCGGTGGCTCCTCCACGCTTTCTCACAGTACCCCCCCCGAGGAGTGGACTCCGGACAGCTCCTTCCAGGTTTCCCTGGATGTAAGGCATGAAACTCCCTCACTAAGTCATCCGCATGCATACGATTCCCAGGTACCCATTGCCTCTCCTCAATGCCGTACCCTTTCCAATGTACGAGGTACTGTACCGAGTTCTGTACCAGGCGTGAATCTAATACTTTTTCTACTTCATATTCGGGTTGGGCATCTACCAACACGGGAGGAGGAGGAGCCTACTTAACAAGGGGGGCAATCACTTTTTCACACAGGGCCATGTGTCCACCTGGACTGCGGGTTTGAGAAGGGACACGTGGAAGGACCTTACCCCCCGCATGCTGGTGGGAAGGTCAATGGTATAGGTAACATTGTTAATCCTCCTGACTACCGGGAATAGACCCACAAACCTGGGACCAAGCTTGTCAGAAGGTTGTCTCAAGGTCAGGTGACGGGTTGACACCCAAACCAAATCACCTGGTTGAAATTTCCACTCTAACGAGCGTCTTTTGTCAGCCTGACCTTTCTGACTCTGAAATGCTTTTACCAAATTATTCTTAATGGTCCCCCACATGTCCCTAAATGACCTTTGCCAAGCCTCCAAGGTGGGAAATGGAGTGGACGCAATTGGCAATGGAGAGAATTTAGGTAGTTTACCGGTTACTATTTGAAATGGGCAGAAACCTGAAGAAGAACTCTTTAAGTTGTTATGGGCAAATTCTGCATACGGTAAAAATTTAACCCAATCACTCTGCGCCTCAGCAACGTAACACCTCAAAAATTGTTCTAACGATTGGTTGACCCTCTCCGTCTGGCCATTTGTCTGTGGGTGGTAACCCGAGGAGAACGACAGTTTCATGCCAATTTGGTGACAGAATGCCCTCCAAAATTTTGAAACAAACTGGACTCCCCGATCGGAAACTATGTCTTCTGGAATGCCATGCAATCGGAAGACATGGGTGATAAATAAATCGGCCAGTTCCTGGGCCGAGGGGAGTCCCTTCAGGGGCACGAAGTGGGCCATTTTACTGAAGCAGTCGACCACCACCCAGATGACTGACATGCCTTCAGACCTAGGAAGCTCACCCACAAAATC
The DNA here is from genome assembly GCF_040937935.1 of Hyperolius riggenbachi. Taxonomy (NCBI): domain Eukaryota; kingdom Metazoa; phylum Chordata; class Amphibia; order Anura; family Hyperoliidae; genus Hyperolius; species Hyperolius riggenbachi. The sequence continues at coordinate 308,661,813 of NC_090649.1, forward strand.
CATGGACAAGTGGGTCCATGGTTTACTCGGGGTGGGTAAAGGCTGCAATGTACCTACAGATGCCAGCCGGGAGGGTTTGCTTTTTGCGCACACCGCACATTCCCTGACAAACTCTTTGCAGTCAGCTGCTAATAAAGGCCACCATGCACATCTGGCCATGAGATCCTGCGTTCTAGACGCCCCAGGATGTCCCGCATTTTTATGAGAATGGACCATCTCCAAGATCTGGAGGCGGAATGGTAACGGGATAAACAGCACCCCGTCTGGCTTCCCTTCCGGGATATCCTGCTGGAAAGGACTTAACGTCTCCTTCCAGTCCTCCCAAGTCTCTGTAGCGGCCAAGACCACTCCTTGTGGGACAATGGTTTCGGGAATAGAGGGCTGTGCTGTCTCCGGCTCGAAACACCTAGAGAGTGCATCGGCCTTGGTAATCTTACTACCTGGCGTGTACGTAATCAAGAATGCAAACCTCGAGAAAAATAGAGACCATCGAGCCTGCCGAGGGCTTAACCTTTTAGCCCCCTCGATGTATTCTAGATTCTTGTGGTCGGTATAAACCGTGATAGTGTGCTCAGCTCCCTCTAGCCAATGACGCCACTCTTCGAAGGCCAATTTGATGGCTAGGAGCTCCCTGTTGCCTATATCGTAGTCTCTTTCTGCCGAAGAGAACCTCCGGGAAAAGTAGGCACACGGGTGTAATCTACCCTGGAGACCAGAACGCTGGGACAGCACAGCCCCCACCCCGACCTCCGAGGCGTCTACCTCAACAATAAACGGGAAGGAAGTGTCCACGTGTCTGAGTATGGGTGCTGAGCAGAACAACCCTTTTAACTTAGAAAATGCCTGTAAGGCCTCGGGAGGCCAATGAGTGGTGTCTGCCCCTTTTTTAGTAAGGCTAGTGAGGGGGGCGACTACTGTGGAGTACCCCTTTAGAAACCTTCTATAATAGTTCGCAAACCCCAAGAACCGTTGTAGCGACTTTAACCCCACCGGCTGCGGCCACTCCAGGACCGCGGAGACCTTGGCAGGGTCCATAGACAGACCTGAGGTGGAGACTATATACCCCAGAAAGGCAACCGACGTGACCTCGAAAATACATTTCTCGAGTTTGGCGTATAACAAATTCTGCCTCAGCTTGTCTAATACAATCCTGACATGGGTTCTGTGTTCCGAGAGGTTGTTAGAAAAGATGAGAATGTCGTCTAAATAGACTAAAACGAACTTCCCTAACACCTCCCGAAAAACCTCATTGATGAGTTCCTGGAAGACGGCCGGGGCATTACATAACCCGAAGGGCATCACCCTGTACTCGTAATGCCCATCAGGGGTATTGAAGGCCATCTTCCATTCGTCGCCCTTTCTTATACGGACCAGATTGTATGCCCCCCGTAAGTCCAGTTTTGAAAATATCCTAGCCTCCGTGACTTGTGTGAACAAATCGTCTATAAGTGGCAACGGGTAGCGATTCTTCACTGTGATCTTGTTGAGGCCACGATAATCAATGCAAGGCCGTAAACCCCCGTCTTTTTTCTTAACAAAAAAGAAGCCTGCCCCAGCGGGTGACCGGGACGGCCGAATGAAGCCCTTGGCCAAGTTCTCACGGATATACTCCTGCATGGCTAGTTTTTCGGGGCCAGATAAATTATATAAATGGCCTCGAGGAGGCATACAACCAGAACGAAGGTCAATGGGACAGTCAAACGGGCGATGCGGGGGCAATTTATCCGCAGCCTTGGGACAAAACACATCGGCATAATCTGAGTATTGTTCCGGTACCCCTTCCACCTGCACCTTGGTTTGACCTAATGTCAGCCTCCCCAAACACTGCTGGAAACAATGAGGTGACCATGCTGTCAACTGCCCTGTGGCCCAGTCTATCTGTGGAGAATGAACCTGCAACCATGGCATGCCTAGGATGATAGTGGAGGTTGACATGTGTAAAACAAAAAATGGTAATAGTTCCCCGTGCAATACCCCTATGGTGAGCTCCACAAGCGGAGTTTGTGACAGGGCACGATTCCGCTGCAAAGGGGAATCGTCCACTGCCGTGACCTGAATGGGGGGTCTCACGGGAGTGAGTGGTAGACCCAACTCCTGAGCAAACTCAAAATTCATAAAGTTAGCCGCTGAGCCGGAGTCGATAAAAGCTTCAGTGGCTACAGACTTATCATCCCATGTGACAGTACACGGGAGAAGTAATTTTCTTTCTTTAAGGGGTGAGGATTGTGTGCCTAGGGTGTCACCCCCCACTACTCCTAGGCAGACCCGTTTCCCGACCTGTTAGGGCAGTTTCGCACCCTATGCCCTGCCTCTGCACAGTATAGGCACAGTTGTTCCGTCATTCTCCGCCTTCGCTCCACCTGGGTCAGTTTTGATCGACCAATTTGCATTGGCTCTGGTGGAGGCAAGGCCGGAGAGGGTGAGACAGGCGGAGATGCTGTTACTGAGGATGCAGCAGCCGGTGCCGCGTACGAAGTCACCCTGACACGGTGACTGCCCCTAGCCTGCCTCTGATGGCGTAGCCTGCGATCTACTCGAATGGCCGATGATATGGCCTCATCAACTGTTTTGGGCTCGGGTACGGTTAACATTAGGTCGGAGACCTCCTCCGACAACCCAGACAAGAAGTAATCCATCAGGGCAAAGTTGTCAAATCTAGAGGTGACTGACCACCTACGGAACTCTGCCGCATAATCCTCGACCGAACCTCTGGCTTGCCGCAAAAGTTTGAGCTTCCGCTCTGAGGACGCAGCAAGGTCAGGGTCGTCGTAAATTATGGCCATGGCCTTAAAGAATTCCTCTACCGAGGTCAGAGCAGTATCGGTAGAAGGCAGGTTGTATGCCCAGGACTGGGAGTCCCCAGTCAGCAAAGTTTTAATAAAGATGACCCGTTGGGTCTCAGTCCCCGAGGATCGGGGTCTCAACTCGAAATACGACAACACTCTACTCCTGAAATTCCGGAAGTCAGACTTGTGGCCGGAAAACTTATCAGGTACAGGCATACGTATGTCATCACTAGGAGGGGATCGCACTGAATCAACCGACGTCTGGAGGGTTTTCACAGAGCCTGATAAAGCATCAATTAAGGCTTTGTGCTGGCCCAGTGCTTGATGAATGTTATCCACCGAAGTGGCAAGCACAGTCAGAGGATCAGCGTGTGATTCCATCTGTTTTGTGGTCTGGCGTTCTGTAACGATCGGTGAAGCACAGAGAGGATCTGATTACCGGTGATCTGCAGTATCACAGGAAATACAGATGTATACCAGATTATACGTGATCTGCAGTATCACCGATAATCCGATATACTAACTAACCTCTGCTCACCTAAGTAGAGTGTAGTGTTTGGTGTAACAGTAACACTTGGAGGCCTAGGCCTCCGTGCAGCAAGGTGAAATGCACGGATTCCTTCCGCAGACCTGAGCTCTCCAAGATGGGAGGAGTCAGACTGACAGTAGGAAGGATAGCCCGAGAGTGACACTCAGGAGGAAGTGACACTAACAGGACGGGGAACCGCCTCCAATCGTGAGGTCGGTTCTCGAGGTCGGACAAGCCAGGTCGTAACACACGGACAGATAAAGTACAGATACAGTAGGCAAAGGCGGAGTCAAAGTACAGGCAGGGTTCAGCAACGGGGTATCAGATATATCGGGGTACAAATCAGGAGGCAGAAGCAGAGTCTAGGAACGAGCCGGGGTTCGGCAACAGAGTATCAGAAATATCGAGGTACGAGATCAGAGTTCAGAAGGATGATCAGGCAGGCAATAGGTCATAACAGATAAACACAATCAAACTAGTACTTTAGCTATCAATAATCTAGCTAAGTGTAGGATTACAGCTCCAGCTGGTCCCGGCACACTTGCGGATCTGACTACGGATCTGGGTGCTCCCACATATGTGATCGCAACGCCAGACAAGGAACAAGTGAACAGCCAGCAGTATATATACCTGATCCTCTCTCCAGCACCTCCCTAAGTGCTGGACCAATGAGGTGTGGAGCCAGAATCAGCTGACCAGCCTGGTCAGCTGATTCCTTCCTTGCTGCCAAGTATCCCCTGCCTGAGTGCGCGCGCGCGCGTCACTCTAAAACTAGAGGGACTACGAGTCCCAGCCAGCGCAGCCCCGCTCAGCAGTGTGTCTGCAGCGGGGGTATGCGCGCGTTCCGCCGAGCCATGCACGGGGACAGCCGCCCCATACCGAGAGGAGGCGGCTGCCTCTTTGCGTGCAGGCTCGCCATGCGCGGAAGGAGCCGCCCGCCGCTGGCTCATGGCGGCGGCTCCTCCACGCTTTCTCACAAAGAGTGATTAAGATGTGGAATGCATTGCCACAGGAAGTGCAAACTCTATACCTGCATTTAAAGGGGGCTTAGATGCTTTCCTTGCATTGAAAGACATCCATGGCTACAATTACTAGGTAATGCCTAATGATGTTGATCCAGGGATTTTATCTGATTGCCATCTGGAGTCGGGAAGGAATTTTTCCCTTTTGGGGTAATTGGACCATGCCTTGTAAGGGTTTTTTCGCCTTCCTCTGGATCAACAGGGATATGTGAGGGAGCAGGCTGGAGTTGTACTTTGTACTGGTTGAACTCGATGGACGTATGTCTTTTTTCAACCAAAATAACTATGTAACTATGTAACCGCTCATAATAGGTTTCTATGAGAGCGTTTATGTTAGTATCGTCTGTTATCAGTTGTGCGAGTTTTTTTCAGCGTCGAGGTAGATAGCGTTCTTTCGGACGCCTCATGCGACTTCTATTGATGGCTGCGTTTGACAAACGTCAGCGGTAAACGCGTACTATCGCCGTTGTAAGCACGCGAACAACGTTCTGGAGGTATGCGGTTGACAGGAAATAGACCAGAATTCATAGGAAATCTATCAAACGCTTTTGAACGCGAACGCCCTCTCGAACGCTGACAACCACAGGCAAACAGTTTTGTCAGCCGCTGTTCAAACGACATGACGATTTATGTCATTCGGCGTTCAACGGTTGAACGCTTATAAACGCGGACACAGCACAGATGTCCTTGTGAACTGGCCCTAAGAATAGAGAGAGCTGCTGCAATGATAAGCCTGTATAGTATAAGCTCAACCTCGCTTCCAAACCAGGCAGTCCAGATTCAAGGACATAGCTGGAGCTTAGGAGATCTTTTTTATTACAAATAAACAGAGTTGCCAAATAAGTAAAGCTACAAAGAATACACACTTAAAGGACAACTACAATTATTGATAAAAACACATTTTTTAGTGCTCTATATTAGGATTACATTACCACTAGTGCTAAGGGCTCCTAATTTCTCAACTCTCTCTCTCTGTGTTTAAAATCAAATCAATCCTGACTCCAGACAAGCTCACAAATCTCCTTTACTGTGTTCCTTTCATAGCATACAGGAGAGTCTGAGGAGGAAAACAAGCTGATCAGAAGAGGTAATAGGTAGCCTGTTGCTGTAATATAACTAGTAGTCTGTGGTATGAATACACCACTCCTGACTAGCTGCTTGTAAATTCCCCATCCGATTTACAGCAATCAGACAATTACTTCCGACATGTCTGATCTGCTCCCATTTGATAAGGGTATCAATCATGTGAAGTTCTCATGGGAAAATTGATTCTGTTATTGCTTCCTGTCAGAATACCCATCGAACGGATGGGAAATTGAATTGTGTGTACCCAGAATACACTTCTGGCTAAAAACATGTCCTGTAATGCTGGGAATACACCAATTATTGGCAGATAGATGGCACGATAGATAATTTCTGACAGGTCTAATCTGATTTAAATAATTTTTCTGAACGATTTTCTCATAGAAGTTAATAGAAATCGATCAGAAAAATGATCGGAAAATCAATCGGAATTTCGATCGCCCAGTAAATCTGCCAAAAAAACTCACGCCCATGCCAGGCAGATGAGTTCCCCCATATAGCCTATGGGGAATCGCATTTGCCCCAGGCTCCAGCCGCATCACTGTGCACCATCAGAGCAGACATTATACTGTCAGCTCCTGCTGGCCACACGTGATGCAGAAGACAAGCAGGAACGGAGCCTCAGGCTAGGTTTCCACTGCTGCGATTACAGGGCGATCCCCCACCCATGAATTTGGATGTGATTTGGCAGCCTATTGAAGTCAACTCAGAGCATCTAAATTTGTAGGCGGGGAAAAATCTGGCAGCATGCAACATAATCTCGCATCACTTCTACAAATCCCATAGCCATGAGTAGCGGCTAGAGGGATTCAGCTGCGAGATGCTTCACAGCTGTGCCGACATCGCGTCTTGCAAGACGCCTGCTGAGCACAGTGGAAACGTAGCCTTACTGTTGTCTGTTTCCTCAATGACTGTAGAGCAGAGGTGCCCAACATTTCCAGCTTATGAGCTACTTTAAAAAATTAGCAAGTCAAAATGATCTACCTATGTACAATTTTAGGAGCACAATTGTATGTACAGAATAAAAAATGTAGTGTGGGCACCCCTGCTGTAGAGTCTGTCCCTTTTTTGTTGTCCTATGGGCTTTCCAAGGTTTAATATCCACCCAGGTGGTTACAAGGACATAAAGGGAAGTATACAGTTAAAACTGGATAGAGGTTCTAAAAGGATTCTGTGTCTAGCTGCCCTGGCAGGACCTTTATAAACAGACGGTTAAGGTTAGGCATAAGTAAGGGGGGTTTTAGGGTTATAAAAGTAACCATCAGGAATGGGGGTTTTAAGGTTAAGAGTCGGGTGGTATAAAGGATACACAAGGCAAATCTATGACAGAAATGTTTTACTTCCAGCCCCTAGAAGTCTATGAAGTCTGTCAGGTCCCACGGTGAAGTTCTGCTCTGTTCCAGGCTGCAGATGTCCCGTCTGTTGTCATAACTCTCTTGTGGCCAGAAGCAGTCTGCACTTGGGCAGTTCACAAAGACTTGAACTGTGGCTACGGGAGAACGATCACAAGATGGCATGGCATGCCCGTGCTGAAGACCCACAACCCAGCCCCAGGTCCCGATCTTACAGAGGGGGCAGCGGCAGCCTGAAGCAGAGCAGAACTTTGCTGTTGGACCTGATAGACTTCTAGGGTCTGGAAGATTTGCCTTGTGTATCCTTTATGATTAGGCATCAAGGGAGTAATAAGGGTTAGGCAATGGATGGGGAGAGTTCAGTGTAAGAGTAGGGTTAAGTTTAGCTATAGTAAAATATCGATAATATTTACTGATGTTTTACGAACAAATATTACCACTGGAAAAAGAAGAATAACGTGTAAATATTACCAATATTCTACTATTGTCTATTCTACTATCGGTTACTGCCCGGCGCCCAAATTTCCAGGCGCCTTTTTTCTGTGTACACAGCATATAGCACTACACGGTTAACACCTTAATGCTCAAAACATTACTTTTTTTCATAATTACAGATGTGTAGTAACTGTTTATATGTTTCTGGCATTAAATGATAATCCTCTGTTTCAGCTTCTATAAGGCCCCGTTCACACTGCACGCGTTTCCAGCCGCGTTTTGGAAACGCGTGCAGGTGGCCGACACGCACGACATCAGACATTGCATAGAGTGCAATGTCTGATGTTCACACTGCATGCGTTCCGGACCTGTGCGGTCCGGGCGGGAACGCATGCTGCATGCATTTTTTGTAAAAACGCATGACTGTCCCATTCACTTTTCAGTGATGGGATCAGCCACGCAACGCACACAAACGCGGATGGCGTGCGTTCGTACGCGTTGCGGTCCGCATGCGTTCCGCACGCATGGCCATCCGCGTTTGTGATGTGAACGGGGCCTAAAACATGACGCAATCCTCCAAAGGAGAGTAGCAACAGTTGCAGAGGTACGGAAGCAATGAGTGTGTTAAAGCAGGCAGGGTCTGTGCAGGTAGAGCAGTTACTCTAAACCACTTTGTGCACGTCTTATATTTCAGCCCCAGTCACTCAGACGAAATCAATCCAGAAGAATGGGGTGAAGAATGAGCCATTTGTAGTGATAAAGGTGTCATTCTCATAAAAGATTGCCTTCAACTGAAGATAAAAGACATTGCAGTGCTTCAAGTACATGCTATTTTGCCAAAATCTTTGGCTAGAATGAGGCTTTAACAATCAACTTGATCCACTGTTTTGTGTTTTGTTTTTGTTTACTTTTTTGTTTGTTTTTTTTAATCTTAGTTTATTTGTCATGTTTGCACTGTCTTTACAAACAAACATCTATGCTTGATGTAAGGCAACTATCTTATGTTTTATGTTGAAACACTGACCTCTACTGGATTATTACATAAAAAGGCATGGAAAGACTTGCTGGATTCAACACAATATTCAAAATAATTAACCACACACCCATCTAAATAAAATCACAGTTTATAAAGCACAATCTTTGCTGTCAAACTAATAGTGGCCACTAATGATCCAATCTCTTTCATCTAATCTTACCATTTCTATGTAATATAAGGGAAATTAACCATTCAATATATTCACTCAATATACCCTTAGGGCCTGTTTCCACTACATGCAGAGTGGGTGCAGAAAAACTGACTCCAATGAATGCCTATGGGAAAATCTGCATCAGAAAAATCGCGTTTAGTGGAAACAGGCCCATAGGCATTAATTGGAGTCAGTTTTTCTGCATCCAATCTGCGTGTAGTGGAAATAGGCCCTAATACTATGTAGATTTGGTAATATTGAATGAAAAATGATATATTTGTGGAATGTTGTGGTAGGAACACCAGAAGGGTTATACAACTTTCTCTATGAAATATGTCATTCCTGCAGGTAAAGATCTCGGGTGGATGGTACTTGGTCCCCTGAAGCAAGTACAATCTGTGCAACAGCATGGAGCTGCTAGTGCACAGCTTTTTCATTTGTGTTGTAAGGATCTTAAAAAGTACCTGAAGTCAGTAAAAACAAGGTGGCAATACAAAGGCTTCCTCAGTGTCCCATAAATGGCGGCTCCTCAGATTTGTGCCCCCCCCACCCCCCCCGCACACACACAGTTTGAGCTATGCCCCATTCAAAGCTCAGACTGGACCCAGTTGGAGTAAGGGTACATGCTCTGTCCAATCCATGCACGCTCTTCAATTTTGCTTCCGAGCGGCTATATACAGGCAGCATTCTTGGCATCTGCGGTCTGGAAACATTTGTAACTCTGCATCCCCAGGACGCTCTTGGCCAAAGCTCCTGCACTCTGCAGGCAACGCTGAGGGGCCACACAGCAGGGGCGTCGCTAGCCCTATTTTAGGGGGGCCTGTGCCACCAACATGTCCTGGGGTGCCCCCAATCTATTTCTAGGGCTGCCCCGGGAGCCCCGCTGTCTCCCCTGGCCACCTGCTGCCAGACAGCCAGCAGCGTCAGACCTTGATCAGCGGACGACCACTAGTGCAGGCTTTTGAATTTTGAATTTGTCTTGATAGGGGCCTCATGATTGCTAAATTTGTCTTGTTGGGGGTCACATGATTGCTAACTGCAAGACTATGGGAAAAGCTGAATCATCATCATATGAGACAATAGCATTAAACCTACTTTTTTAGCTTTTTTAAACAAAAAATAAAAGTGGGAGGTTCTAAAAAAAATGAATACATTTTTTCAGGAGTAGGATGGATGAAATTGTTTTTCCATAATGTTCATGTATGAGTTAAAACGTTTGTACAGTATTTAGTTTAAATTGCTGTTGCCACTTTGCGATAGATAAGTGACTTTTGGGTTGCAGTTTGGGCACTCGGCCTCCAAAAGGTTCGCCACCACTGTCCTAATCTAATGTCCCACCATTGCTAAGTTAATGTAAATTTGTCTCCACCCGTGACCACACCCACATTCTGGGCCATGGCCACACCCAGTCTTCGGCTAAGCGCGCCGCACAACGTCGCTAGCTGCAGTGTGCTGATCTCTGCTGCCTACAGTATGTACAGTATAAGCTGTTCTCTAGTGCCTGCAATATGTGCTGATCTACCTCCAGTGTGTACTGTGCCTTTACTGATTGTAAACCAGCTGTATTGTATGCCGATCCCTGCTACTTTCAGTATGTACAGTATTAGCTGTAAAGCCTGGTACACACATACAATTTTGATTAGCCAATTTTAGCTCTGTTCATCAAATTCATTGTCTGTCGGCCCACTTACTGCATGGGGGGTGGTAAAATTGGTCAGTGATTGACCAATCAAAATTGTATTTGCGTATACATCTTTGATCTATACCTATACTGATTGTAAATTCTCTAAATAAAGGACAGGGGGCTCCATCCAATATTTCGATGGGCAGGCCCGTTATCTGTAGCTTACACCGCTGCTAAGTTCATGTAAATTTGGCCCCACCCATGGCCACATCCATTTTTTTGCTGCCGGTGCCCCCGATCTGCAAGGACCCTAGGAACGCCCCTGCCACACAGTATATGGGGACACCAAAGAATGCCGCAGGTATAGGTGTGACTCCAAAAATTAGAATATCATTCAAAAGTTTTTTTATTTCAGTAATTAAACTTAAAATATCAAACTAATACTGTATATGAAATAGGAACACATTGCAGGTGTTTTGGGTTAATTAGCTGATTAGAGTGGGACACTTTGAGCCTAGAATATTGAACATTTTCACAATGGTCTGAGATTTTAATGTTGGTGTTCTCATAAGCTGTAAGCCATAATCATCAAAATTATAACAAATCAAGGCTTGCAATACCTCACTTTGAATGTAATGAGTCTATTTCATATATTAGTTTCATCTTTTAAGTTGAATTACTAAAATAAATGAATTTTCACAAGATATTTGAATTTTTCGAGTTTCGCCTGTATAGCTGCTTGTACTTTTTATATTAGTTCAGGTGTTCTTTAAAGTACTCTGTTGATCCAGTTCCAGCGGCACATGTAAACTCTCCCTAAGCTCAAAACTAAGTGGATTTTGGTCTTGAACAGACCACCCCTCAAGGGACGATGGGCTGCCACCATTAGTGGGCAGACTACCATGCAACAAATAGCCACCAAGTTGTGGCCCCTGCAATCAGGGGCGCCTTAAGCCACTGGCACTAAAGGCAGCTGCTTGGAGCGGCATGAAGGGGGGGGGGGGGGGCGCGCTGCTGCGGGGGAGACTGATCGGTGCTATTACAATCAGCTGCGGCTGCTCTGATCGTGGTTTATTTACACCACGTGCTCTGCTGCCTGTATCCACGCCCCCTGCCCAGGCCCAGCCAATAGACTTGCAGCCAGGAATTCACTAGAGTCCCACCCACTCCACCTCCTCCTAATCACCTATCCCGCCCCTCTCCTAGCAGCAGCCGAACGATTTGTTTACTGCGTGCGGAGCCCGCCAGCCAGAAGTTCGGGTCCCTGGGCTTCACGGTGTCTGACCCATTGAAGCTTCCCCTGTGTCCCAGTGTTTCGAGCAGGCAGAGGTGAGCTGCAGGGGGGAGACTGGGATCAGCGCAGCAATGCTGATCAGTTCAGAGGAGAGGAGGACGAGGCAGCTGTGCACTGTGAGCCCAGAGCTGTGTATATCGGCAATGTAACGTGAGCAGAACGATGCTGGTATACACAGCTCTGAGCAGCTCACAGTGCACAGCTGCCCGTCTGGAGACTGACACTGACACACATCCCCTGACCCCTGCTCTTATCAGCTCTGCTGCTGCCAGGAGATCGTCACTCATGATAAGAACCCTCACTGACTTCAGGTGCTGGGGGGGGGGGGGGGAGGAGAAGCTATATACAACTGCATACATGCTGACAGTGGGGGAGAAGGGTGGGGGAGATGAACAAGGGCACACAAAGTAAGAGCAATTATCTAGGACTTTGCTCTGGGTGCCCATACATCATGATAGGCTGATTAAACAAGTGACAGATTTCTCTCTGAACGAATCTGATCAGAGAGAGATCTGTCAGCTGCCCATACACCGCAGGCTGATTCCCGATCAATTTCATGCTGAAACTGATCAGGAATTGGGCTTGTGACGCCGCATCTCACCGCCTGACACTATCCCGTAATGTAAATTGTGTCCCCAGGTTCCCAGTGCAGTATAGGTTACCTGGCAGTGTCCGTCTCTGCCTCACATACATGTGCCCTACGTGGTTGCCGGCGTATACGTGCGTGTGCATGTGACATCACACAGGCACCCATATATACGCTGGTAAGCACCCGGGGCGTGTGTATGTGAGGCAGTGCGGAGACGGAGCCATTGGTGGACACAGACAGGTAACGTATACTGCACGTTACCATTATTTTTTGGTGAAAGATTGCTGCATTAAGATTATTTTCTGCTGAAACATTGCAGCATTATGATTATTTTATGGTGAAACATTGCTGCATTAATGTACGCCTGACGCCAGTATTTATAATATGGTTTCCTCCCTGGTGCTGTGCGACTAGCAAACAGCGTCATCCTCCCACCCCTAGCACTCCCTGCGGCCCCCGTTCTGACATCACATATGGGCAGGGAGGAAGTGGCAGTTCTTCCTCCCTGTGCCCATGCTCAACTCAGCCCCTTCCACCTGCCGCTTTAGTTCCCGTTATGATCTGCTGCAGACAGCGCTCAGGGGAGCTGCGCTGTGTGCGGTCTTGTGGTGATTGAGGTTGGAAGGATATCCGACCTCAATAATCACGTCCACACACAGCGCAGCTCCGCGGCTCGCTGCATGCAGTGTTTCATGAGCGGAACTAGAGCGTCAGGTGGAGGGGCTGCATTATGGATGGGCAGAAGGGAAAAGGAACTGCCACTTTCTCCCTGTCCATATTTGACGTTCTGCTCAGTCGAAGATTACGACTGAGCAGAATGGGGTCTACAGGGAGCACAGGAGGGGGAGGATGGTGCTGTGTGCTGGTCACACAGCACCAATAACGTAAACGATATTAAAAATATCGGGACCAAGGTCTGGGTCAGGGGTACTTTAAGATTATTTTCATGGGGGGGGGGGGGGGGGGGGGGCGCCACATGTTTTCTTGCCTGGAGTGACAAAATGGCTAGGGGCGCCCCTGCCTGCAATTGCTTCACTAGTGATAGAAAACAGGAGGTAGCACAAGGTGGAGAAAAGGTTGCTTGTTCAGACTGGAGCTTAGCACCTCAGCAGGGCCGGGCCGAGGCATAGGCTGGAGAGGCTCCAGCCTCAGGGCGCAGTGTAGGAGGGGGCGCAGAATTCATTCAGCTGTCATTCCTAATTGTGTTTGAAGCAGAAAGAAATAAGAAAAGGGGATACATGGCAGTGACTGCAAGCCAGATAACTAGATATTAAGGTGTTGGGGAGGTTGTGGGCCCTGTGGCGCCTCTTAGTCTAATAGCAATCAGTGTGTGATGGCTGGGGTGGCAAGGATGGAGGGGCGCACTTTGGTGTCTCAGCCTTGGGTGCTGGAGGACCTTGTCCCGGCTCTGCACCTCAGTAATACCAATGGTGCTTGCCACCTGCATAAGGTACCCATCGACTATACAATTTTGATTGTACAATCTTGTCTAATTTTAACAAATCTATGTAACAGAAGAGTAAATCGCCTGAATATACTTTGGATTCTTTAGATAGTAATTATACAAAACTGTGCAATAATGTATGGTTAGTGGACAGCTAATGGTGTTAAGCTGCTGTAGCAGAACTAAGTCAAGGGATCCAAATGGACAAGAGACAAGACAAAAAACATGTATACCACACTTTTCCTCTGTCGGACTCAAAGTGCCAGAGCCGCAACCACTAGGACGCTCTATAGGCAGTAGCAGTGTCTATAGAATAGGAAGAACTAAGATTCAAACCCTGGTCTCCTGTGTCAGAGGCAGAGCTTTTAACCAGTACATTTTGAAGCCACTGCTTAGTAGTGTAGGGGTAAGCTCTAGCTGTAAACCCAGCAGGGTTGCTTGAATGTACCAAAATTCGATTCGAGTACATTCAAATTCGGGCCCGGGGAAAATTCGGATTCGGATGCGATCGCCGAATTCGGTTCGGGTTGCATAAAAAAATTCGGGAAAAATTCGTGTTCGCGAATTCTGATGGGTTTTTTTTTTTTAAAAGGGAAATCACATGTAAATAGGTCTAATATAAAAAAAAAAAAAAAAAAAGAAAAATGTGATGGAAAACTTTTTCTTCAGCATTTCTTGTTTATTCATCGTCACCGTCTTCTTTTTTTTCTCTCCATCTTTTTCTCACCATCTCCTTTTTCTGTTTTACCCTCTTTTTGTTTCTCGTCATCAATCATATTCATTACTATCATCTTCATCATCTTCTTCTTCACTGGCATCTGGTTCTTTAAGTTCTTCTTCTTCTTCACCTGGTTCATCTTCAATTGTTTTTTCACCTTCTTCTCCACCTGGTTCTTCTTTGTCTTCTTATTCTCCTTCTTCATCATCATCATCTGGTTCTTCTTCACCTTCTTCTTCTCTTCTTCTTCTTCTTCTTCACCTGGTTCTTCTCTTCTTCTTCTTCACCTGGTTCTTCTCTTCTTCATCTTCACCTGGTTCTTCTCTTCTTCATCTTCACCTGGTTCTTCTCTTCTTCTTCACCTGGTTCTTCTCTTCTTCTTCTTCTTCACCTGGTTCATCTCTTCTTCTTGTTCACCTTGTTCTTCTTCATCTTCTTATTCTTCGTCAACATCATATGGTTCTTCTTCACCTGGTTATTTTCTTCTTCACCTGGTTATTTTTTTCTTCACCTGGTTCTTTTTTTCTTCTTCACCTGGTTCTTCTTCTTCACCTGGTTCTTCTTTTTCTTCTTCTTCACCTGGTTCTACTTCTTCTTCATCATCTGGTTCTTCTTCTTCACCTGATTCTTCTTCCTCTTCTACTACTTATTCTATTACTTCTTCACCTGATTCTTCTTTTTCTTCTTCACATGGTTATTCTTCTTCTTCTTCACCGTCCACCACCAACATTCTTTGTTTTTTCCCTTACAGAACTGTATTGTTGTAAAATGTTATCTTCAACACCAGCATAGCTATTGTAGTGGCGTAATAGCTAGTTGTGCATGGCAGCAGCGCATAATTCTGTGGACCCTGGCGGTGGGAACACAGACAGGCAGGAGGATAACTATAGCAGCAGCAGCAGGAGGAGGAGTTGTGACGTATGGCAGCATGCAATGTCACAGGCCAATGGTACCTAGCGTTGGTACCATGGCTGAAAATAAACACCAAAGAGCAGGAGGAGGTTCCGGACAGCAGTCGTGCAGCCCACATTGTGCCCAATGCACAACTGGGACAGCACAGTTTTCAACCCAGACACCTCAGAATTTTCTTTTTTTTTCTTTTTACAACAAAATAGCTATAGTAGTGGTGTAATAGCTAGTGGCGCATGGCAGCAGGGCATAATTCTGTGCACCCTGGCGGTGGGAATACAGACAGGCAGGAGGATAACTATAGCAGCAGCAGGAGGAGTGACATGTGGCAGCAGCAGGCATGCATTGTGTGGTGAACAGCAGGAGGATGAAAATCAGCGCTTCGTAATATGTTGGCACTGTACAATAAATACACAAATAAATAAATTCATAAATAAATCAGTAAATTCATAAATATATAAATACATCAGCAACAGCAGCAGGAAGAGGAGTGACATGTGGCAGCAGCAGGCATGCATTGTGTGGTGAACAGCAGGAGGATGAAAATCAGCGCTTCGTAATATGTTGGCGCTGTACAATAAATAAATAAATACAAAAATAAATAAATTCATAAATATATAAATACATCAGCAACAGCAGCAGGAAGAGGAGTGACATGTGGCAGCAGCAGGCATGTCATGGGCCATGGCAGCTAGCGTTACTACCACAGCAAGTGAAGAAACACCAGGCCTAATTATCAGGACCCCGGGAATGAAGGTTTATGTTGTCAAAGAATGATTCCCAGGCACCTCATGTCCTCCTCTCGCCGACAGTAGGTGCCAGGAACGTGCCTTCAATCCAGGCCTGGTTGATCTTCAAAAATGTCAGTCTGTCCACTCCCACTGTGGACAGACAAGATCGCTTCTCGGTGACCACGCCACCGGCCGCACTGAAGCACCTCTCGGACAGCACGCTGGAAGGGGGGCAAGACAGGACTTCCAGGGCGTACTGCGCCAGCTCACTCCAGATGTGCAACCGCTCCACCCAGTACTCCATGGGGTCCACGCTGCCGGTGTCAAGCCCACTAAAGGACCCCATGTACTCAGCCACCATCTAGGTCATGCGCTGGCTGTGGCTGTCAGAAGAGGTGGCTGCTGCATGCACCTCCTCTCTTGGCTGCTCTACCGTCATGTAGAGCGCCTGCGTCAATGACAGCAGGTCTCCTGGGCACCTGACACTGCTGCTGCTGGCCGCAGGCACCGGCTGCTATGCTGGCTAGACAGGGACAGAGGGGGTGGAAGCCTGGGGGAAGGCTTCCTCCAGTCGCTGAACAAGGAGCTGCTGCAACTCGCTTGTGCGATGCTCACGTCCTGTAGCAGGCAGAAACTGAGCCCACTTCCCCCTCAGCCGTGGATCCAGGATCATGCTGATGCAGGCGTCCTCCCTCGCTTGCATCTGCTTCACCCTTGGGTCTGTGTGCAGGCAACGCAGTATGTGCGCTGCCATGGGGAAAAGGGTGGTCCTTGACACAGAGATATCAGGGTCAGCGTCCTCCTCTGGCTCCTGAGCCTCTTCCTCCTCTCTCCACCCTCGCACCACTGCCTCTGCGCTCCACTGTTCCCCCTCAGCAGCGACGTCCAGCACCTCCAACTCCTCCTCATCCTCCTCCAGGGATTCAAATTCCTGCACAGCAGTGGACTGCGCAGGCGGCTGCTGTTCCAGCTGGTTCCGGGCCTCCTCCCCCAAATCCACCAAATCGCCAAGTGCCCTGTCCAGCAGACAAACAAAGGGCACCCACTGGCAGAGGGATGCCCGCTCCTGGCTCACCAGGTTGGTTCCCAGCAGGAAGGGAGCCAACACCAAGCAGACCTGCTGCATCTGCCCCCACTGTGCGTTGGTGAGGAGCTGGAGTTTGGTGTTGCCTTACAGAGTGGCCTCCACGATGTACCGGTTGACAGCCCTCCTCTGCTCAACCAGCCGCTCCAACATCGCCAGGGTGGAGTACCAGTGAGTCGGCACATCGATGACAAGGCGGTGTGGTGGCAGGCCCTCGCGCTGCTGGATCTCTGCCAGCTTTGATGCAGCAGCAGCTGAGCAGCGGAAAGTGCACACAATTTTCCGCCCTGCTTCCAACAGCTCCTCCATCCCCTGGTAGGTGCGCAGGAACTTCTGCACCACCAGGTTCAGGACGTAAGCCAAGCAGGGGATGTGGGATAAGTGTCCCCTGCTGATGGCAGCCAGCAGGTTGGCGGCATTGTCGGACACCACCAATCCGACTCGGAGGCCTCTGGGGGTCAGCCACGTCTTTTCCTGTTCCCTCAGGTAGCGGAGCATGTTGGCTGATGTCAGACTGTTCTTCCCCAGGCTCACCATCTCCAGCAGCGCTTGGCAGTGGCGGGCCTTCACGCTGCTGTTGCGTTGTCGCTTGGCGGCGGGAGCTGCTGGTTCTCCCCTAACCCCGCGTGGTGGCACCACATAGTGGGCGACTGGTGCCGCTGCAGCTGCGCCCGAGGGTGGACCTGCTGCTTCCTCGCTCGGGCTTTCCACCAGGCTGACCCAGTGTGCCGTAAAGGACAGATAGTGTTCTGTCCCAAAACGGCTGCTCCATGAATCCATGGTTATGGATATACAGCGTGATCGAGTGCGCGGCCCACGTTCGCCATGGCAAACCGGTGCAGTGCTAATATCGCCGTGCGGGAGAAGTAGTGGTGGCTGGGGACTTGCCACTCCGGGATCCCAAAATGCAGAAGCGCTCTCATGTCACTCCCCTCCTGCACAAGGAAATATGGCAGGAGCTGGGAGCACATGGCCCGGGCAAGCAACCCGTTCAGCACCCGGATGCGCCTGTGAGCGGGAGGCAACACCTTGGTCACACCAGGAAAGGACTCGCTGAGCAGGGTCTGGCAGCGTTTGCCTGCACGGGAGGATGAGGAGGCCACTGTGGAGGGAGCTGATGAGGCAACTGAGGACTGGCTGCCCGGGGGGGGGGGGGGGAGGAGTGAGTTGCTGTTGCTGTGCTCCTGCTGCTGGGTGGGATGCTGCTGCCGCTGCTGAAATCTGTGCAGTGGCTCTCGGGCTCTGACCACTGCCTGCGCCACTTTGCATCAGCTTCTCATACTCACAAAAATCCTCAAAATGCCTGGTCTCTAAGTGGGTCGACAGGCACAAGGTACTCAGCTTGAGGAGATTGCGACCTCTGCTGAGACTGACCTTGCAACTGTTGCAAATTGCATGGGTCGGGTCCTCTGTGCACTTAGTGAAGAACCGCCAGACTGGGGACTTCAACCTGCCCTTTGAGCTTGAGGGCTGGGGTTTTTTGGTGGCCTTTGAGGCTTGTGCCTTTTTTGGATTGGTTGGAGGTTTGCTGCGGGTGGTGGTAGTGGCTGAAGCAGCAGGCTGTGGCTCCTGCCTTCCACGCCCTGTGCTTGCCGCTTTGCTGCTGCCATGCCTCTGCGCCAGAGACACCTCCTTCTCCGATGACGAGCAGCCTTCAATCAAGTGTGCTGGTGGTACTGGTGGTGGCACATAGGGAGGATCCAGCACGTCATCATTATCCCCAAACATGTCCTCTGAGCCCGCCTCAACCACATCCAGTGACCCAAAATCCCCTGAATCACGCCCCTTCTCATCAGTGCCAACAACAAACTGCTCCACCTCCAACTCCTCCTCCTTGCATGATGATGTCCCCATTATCTCCTGCTCAAACTTCTCCACAACATCCCTGTACACGGCTGCAGTCACTGGGGTGAAGACCGAGGTCATTGAGGGCAGGATGGTCAATGGGGTCACCGTGACCTCAAGTGGTGGTGGAGGCCTGCTGCGGACCGGAGTGCTGGTGGTGGTGGCACTGGTCTCGCTGCTGCTGGAGGCCTGGCTGGAAACGGCTTCCTGCTCAACCATGAGTTCCACCACAGCCTGCGCCTGAGTCTCCTTAATGGGCCGGGGGCGACGACCCGTCTCAAAGATGGGCGCAACGCGCTGCTGTTGCGCCTCTGCTCTCTCCTCCACAACTCCGGCGGCGGACCAGTCACGGACCTGCTGCTGCTGGCAGTGGCTGCTGCAATGGTGCTGCCTCTCCTGGTGATGCCTCGTCCTCTACCTGTGCCAGTTATTTTGCACTTATATATGAATAAACAAATGTGTAGAAAATGGCCGGAAAGGGTGTAAACTTTAATAAAGTCTGGGTTGGTGGTGGTGAGTGACTGACTGGTGGTAAGTATCAACAAAAAATGAAAGTAGTAGTAGTAGTAGTAGTAACAGTGAGTCTCTACAGTACTAACTCGTGTGACAGTGGGTGACAATTGCGTTCGGTCACACACGGTCAGACGCAATCAATAGGGTGCGCCGGCAAATGACAGTCACAGCAGGTGACAACAAGGGATGCTGGCCTGCGAATGTAACAATTTACTACAGAAAGGTAATGAATCACGCAGTAACAAATGAAAAAAATTAAATGAAGGAGTGGGTGGTAGTAGTAGTGGAAGAGAGACTACCACCTACCTAGTAGTAGTATGGTTGTACGCGCAGGTAGTAACTATTAAACGCCTGCTGTACTAAACAGTACACAATATAACTAACTGCCAGACAGTGGGTGACCAATTACAGTCGGTCAGTCACACATGGTCAGACCCAATCAACAGGGTGGGCCGGCAAATGTCAGTCACACAGCAGGTGACAACAAGGGATGCTGGCCTGTACACAGTCAATCAGTAACTAACTAGTATTAACTAACAGTACTGAAGCTATAAACTAACAGACTACAGCAAACAGCAGTAGTACAATTTAACTAAACTACTACAGTAGTTAGTACACAACTAACTAGAATCCCTAACCTACCTAAGCTAGTAGTAGGCTAAGGTTGCCCTAGGCTAGCAGGCCTAGCCTGCAAACAGACTATCACTAGCCTAGCACAGTATACAGTACACACTAGCTGACTACAAACAATCAAATTACTATCTATCTATATAACAGTACAATGTATGTGTTTAGGTGTTTAGGAAGCAAAACGGTTGGTTTAGCATAGAATACACTTGATCAGACACGCAGCACAGCATTGGAGATGCTCTCAGTACCAGCTCACACAAGTGCGTAGCTCCGCAAAATGGCCGCCGCCTTATATAGAGGAGGGGAGGGCCAGGCTCCCCTCCTCTGATTGGTTGCTAGCGTTGCCAGGGACTCGGCTGGAGGAATTCTGATTGGCCCGCGTCACTCCCGAATCCCGAAGCCGAACCCAACGCGTTATCCGGCGGAATTCAAATGCGCACATTCGGCCGCCTTCGGGTCCGGCGCATTCGGCTTCGGCAACGCTGAAATTTACCCGAATAATTCGGGTAAATTCGCATTCGGGAGTGCTGGAGAGCAAGCCTGAAACCCAGTACTGTTTTTTTTTACCAAAAGTGGTCAGATAAATTAGATATTTACCATAACAGTGATTTTACACATATTAATATATAAGATAAGATTTTCCTGGTTAAAGCAAACCGGTAAAGGAAATAATCTTAAAAATGAGTTACTTACCTATGGAAAGCCTTTGAATGCATCACTGGCTATCCAGTTCATCCTTGACTCCACCGGTGCTGCCTGGGACTCAATTCCATTTGTGTACAAGCACAGCCATACTGTGTATGCATAAGTACGGTCTGTGCATGCACACTGGCATAAAGCCGCTAGTGCATGGAAGTAAAATACGCGTACAAGCGGCTTACTGCCTCTGGGCAAGTCTTGTGTTCGTACATGCAAGAGTGTGCGGCCACAAAAGTATTTTTAACAAGCCCTTGTCAAATATACCGTATTTTTCGGCATATAAGACGCTCCGGCATATAAGACGCACCTTGGTTTAGAGGGCAAAAATAAGGGGAAAAAAAATAAACTAAACCTAGGTGCGTCTACACTGCAGGGGCGTCTTATGGACCTTTTACCCCCCAAAACTGCCTCTAAGCTACTCTATCTACACTACACTAATCCCTGCTGCCCTAATAACTAAGTTACACAGCAATACAATACACTACACTACCACAACGCATTAATACACTTCACTACACTATGCTACACTACACTACACTAACACAACACACCACTGCAATACCCTTCACTACACTATACTACAATGCACTGACACAAAACACAGCTTCACTACACTACACTGTACTATACTAACACTAAGCTGCACTACAATGACATGAATACTACACCTATTCCTGCCGCCATGCTCCTCTTCCCCTCGCTTCAGCCGCGATCTTCCGCTCCTGTGAACGGGGAAAAGAAAAGCATTAGTGGCATTGTCCCCCTCTCCTGCCGCGATCCGCTCGGCGCTGCCACTTACGGAAAGCCGCCGCCACTCCCTCCGCTAAACGCCGTCCTACTTCCTGTTTACATCACGTGCAGCCGCGTCATGCGTAGCTCGAGCGCAACGCGGCTGGGGCTACGCATGATGCGGCTGCACGTGATGTAAACAGGAAGTAAGAGGGCAAGAGGATGGACGCTCGGCGTGTAGCGGCGGAGGGAGTGGCGGCGGCTTTCCGTGAGTGGCAGCGCCGAGCGGATCGCGGCAGGAGAGGGGGACAATGCCACTAATGCTTCTCTTTTCCCCCTTCACAGGAGCTGAGGACCTGGAGGCGGAGGAGGTGAAGAGGATCGCGGCTGAAGCGAGGGGAAGAGGAGCATGGCGGCAAGATGGGTAAGCGCTTCCCTGCGCACTTTGCAACATTTTTTTGGTGCATTTGGCATATAAGACGCACCCAATTTTCCTCCCGTTTTGGGGAAGAAAAAGTGCGTCTTATATGCCGAAAAATACGGTAATTACAGCGATCATGTGCAGGATCCGTGGGCCCCATGACAATCAGGGAAGCCTGTGAACGAGAGGCTTTCCCTATACTACTATTTCATTTTCTTCCCACAGCTTCAGGTGTGCTTTAAAGGATTTGAATACCTCCAGATGATTATTTTTAATCAACAAACTATTAGTTACACTCCAACATACTTAGATCACATGTAAGTGTAAGGGCTTGTTCACACTAAGGGCCCTTTCGGGTTTTTTTAAGTGCCGGCCATTTTGAAAATCGCCCTAAAAGCGCCTGTGCAATGATTCCCTATGAGAATGTTCACATATTAGTGGTTCGATTACGATCCGCTCACTAAAGCGCTTCCTGTACCATTTTCATGGCGATTTGCCTTTAATGGCAAGTACATTGTATTTATTCATTTCCGGGTCAAAGAGTTCACTTGCTGACTGACGCCAGGAAGTGAAAAAAACAAATCGCTCTGCAAAAGTACTTAGAAAAGCACTGTAAAAAACTACTACGCAGGTAAGCGCCGGGAGGCGCTAAAAAAAAACGCTCACCTAATCGCAAAACGCTGGCGTCAGTGATTGCGATTTATGATGTGATCAAGGCCTAAGTGTGTGTGTGTGGTACAATTTGTTGGTTTCTGGAGAAAGCGACTAATTAACCACTTGAGGACCACAGTCTTTTCGCCCCTTAAAGAGAACCTGTACTGAGTAAAAATATTTAAAATAAACACATGAGGTAACTTCAAATGAACATTACATAGTTACCTTGTCAACAATGTGCACAGGGGTGTCTGCGGGCTTCAGGCAGTACTTTATATCATGGGGAGTTCCTATGGCAGGAAGGGTCACCAATCCTCCTAAAATCCAGTCAATCCACACAATTCCCATAAGGAACTCAACCCTCAGCGGATGCTTATCCAACGATTTCCATTTATTGAAGTGTTACAAAGAGTATACACAGCATATCACTACCAGCACAACGTTTCGGGCGAGGTGCCCTTTCTCAAGTGCTCGAAGTTTCACACAGGAATAACACATTTATAAAACTATTACACCTAACCACACCTTACATAAGGGGGTTGGACCAATACCTATTGCATTTTAACCCTATGAACAGCTAATTCTATAAAAAAACCTGAGGCTGAAGTCCTCATTTAAGCCCCCTGGCGACTGCGTCCCCAGCCTATCCATCCACCAGGCCTCCCTCCTTAAAAGTTCCTTTACATGATCCCTGCCTTCATGTCCAGGAACCACCTCCAGAACCTGCCAGCGCAATTGACTAACACTGTGGCCATATTCAGAAAAATGTCTAGCAAGTGGTGGATCCTTTCTGGAGTCCTCTTGCTCCCCACCTGTGACCTTTTTTGGTTTTTTGATGTTACTTTTATGTTCATTTAATCTGGTCTTAATGTCCCTTGTGGTCTGTCCCACATAGGCCAGACCACAGGGACACTTGATGAAATAAATCACTCCTTTTGTGTCACAGGTGGCATAATCCCTAAGCAATATACCCTCACCTGACCGAGGGTGATGGACCTTAGGCCCTTTAATTATGTTATTGCAGTGTTGGCAATGCAAGCAAGGGAAAGTACCCTTTTTAGGGGTGCCCAGGAACATTTGTTTAGCCCCCCCGGGTCTACCGATGTCGGCCCGGACGAGATGATCCCTTAAGGACTTGCCCTTCCTATAAACAAATCTGGGGGTGGCCCTGCAGACTGACAGCAACTGGGGATCCGCAGTGACCATAGGCCAAAATCTGACTATCATATCCTTTAAGATGGTGGATTCTCGACAAAAAGTAGTGATGAAATTCAACTCTCCCCTCTCACCATCATTCATCTTTTCCTTGTATGTTCTCAGTGTTTCTCTCCCCATCATCCCCACCTCACTGGCCAATTCCTCACATTTCTTGCGATTATAACCCCGTTTTACAAAGTCATCAGTGAGGAGCTGCGATTGTCTGCGATAAAGCTCATCAGATGAAGTAATTCTTCTCACCCTGATGTATTGACTCTTAGGGAGTCCATCAATAAGGGGCTTCGGGTGGCAACTCGTGGCTAATAAAAAGCCATTTTTATGTGTCTCCTTTCTATACACATCAGTTTCAAAGCTACCATTTTTCACCCGAACCTCCACATCAAGGAAATGCAAAACCTCTTTGTCATAATCCATCTTAAATTTCATAGTTTCATGTACACTATTGAGCTCCTCGAAAAACAACAGCAGCTCCTCCTCTGAACCTGTCCATCCAAAAAATAAATCGTCAATAAATCTGCAGAACCCCCTGATCTTCCCATGGTGGCCCCCATTTAAAATGAATGTGTTTTCAAAGTCTAACATAACAATGTTAGCCACTGTAGGGGCATAAGGGGCCCCCATGGGAATGCCGAGGGTCTGCAGAAAGTAATCATGGCCAAATCTAAAATAAGTGTGAAAGGCTGAACTCTAGTATGGTGAGAATGAACACGAGCAACTCATTACTGATCCCTTCATTCACCTTCAATCTGTTTTCAACAGCACTTAACTACTTCCCGACCGCCGTATAGACAAATGGCGGCCGGGAAGCAGACGCCGCAAGGACCGCCGTATTGACAAAATGCGGCGGTCCTTGTTTGGGCATGGGCGGAGCGATCGCGTCATCCGTGACGCGATCCTCCGCCTCCGCCTGTCGCCGCTCACTCGCCGCAACATCCCGCCGGCCATACGGAAGCGCCGGCGGGATGTTAACCCGACGATCGCCGCATACAAAGTGTATAATACACTTTGTAATGTTTACAAAGTGTATTATACAGGCTGCCTCCTGCCCTGGTGGTCCCAGTGTCCGAGGGACCACCAGGGCAGGCTGCAGCCACCCTAGTCTGCACCAAGCACACTGATTTTCTCCCCCCCCTGCCTCAGATCGCCCACAGCACCCATCAGACCCCCCCCTGCCCACCCCCCAGACCCCTGTTTGCACCCAATCACCCCCCTAATCACCCATCAATCACTCCCTGTCACTATCTTTCAACGCTATTTTTTTTTATACCCCTCCCCCCTGCCCCCTGCTCCCTCCTGATCACCCCCCCACCCCCCAGATTCTCCCCAGACCCCCCCCCCCATGTACTGTATGCATCTATCCCCCCTGATCACCTGTCAATCACCTGTCAATCACCCGTCAATCACCCGTCAATCACCCATCAATCACCCCCTGTCACTGCCACCCATCAATCAGCCCCTAACCTGCCCCTTGCGGGCAATCTGATCACCCCCCCACACCAATAGATCGCCCGCAGATCCAACATCAGATCACCTCCCAAATCCATTGTTTACATCTATTCTCTCCTCTAAACACACACTAATTACCCATCAATCACCCCCTATCACCACCTGTCACTTTTACCTATCAGATCAGACCCTAATCTGCCCCTTGCGGGCACCCAATCACCCGCCCACACGCTCAGATTGCCCTCAGACCCCCCCCCCCCTTATCAATTCACCAGTGCATTCATTACATCTGTTCTTCCCTGTAATAACCCACAGATCACCTGTCAATCACCTGCCAATCACCTATCACCCATCAATCACCCCCTGTCACTGCCACCCATCAATCAGCCCCTAACCTGCCCCTTGCGGGCAATCTGATCACCCACCCACACCATTAGATCGCCCGCAAACCCGCCGTCAGATTACCTCCGAAATGTATTGTTTACATCTGTTATCTTCTCTAAACACCCACTAATTACCCATCAATCACCCATCAATCACCCCCTATCACTGTTACCTATCAGATCAGACCCTAATCTGCCCCTTGCGGGCACCAAATCACCCGCCTACACGCTCAGATTACCCTCAGACCCCCCCCTTATCAATTCGCAAGGGCATTATTTACATCTATCCTTCCCTGTAATAACCCACTGATCACCTGTCAATCACCTGCCAATCACCTATCACCCATCAATCACCCCCTGTCACCCCCTGTCACTGCCACCCAACAATCAGCCCCTAACCTGCCCCTTGCGGGCAATCTGATTACCCACCCACACCAATAGATCGCACCGCAGATCCGACATCAGATCACCACCCAAGCGCAGCGTTTACTCTCCTCTAAACACCCACTAATTACCCATCAATCACCCCCTATCACCACCTGTCACTGTTACCCATCAGATCAGACCCTAATCTGCCCCTTGCGGGCACCCAATCACCCGCCTACACGCTCAGATTACCCTCAGACCCCCCCTTATCAATTCGCCAGTGCAATATTTACATCTGTTCTCCCCTGTAATAACCCACTGATTACCTGTCAATCACCTGTCAATCACCTATCAATCACCCATCAATCACCCCCTGTCACTGCCACCCATCAATCACCCCCTGTCACTGCCACCCATCAATCACCCCCTGTCACTGCCACCCATCAATCACCCGCTGTCACTGCCACCCATCAATCAGCCCCTAACCTGCCCCTTGCGGGCAATCTGATCACCCACCCACACCAATAGATCGCTCGCAGATCCGACGTCCGATCACCTCCCAAGTGCAGTGTTTACATCTGTTCTCTACCCTAAACACCCACTAATTACCCATCAATCACCCCCTGTCACTGCTACCTATCAGATTAGACCCCTATCTGCCCCTAGGGCACTCAATCACCCGCCCACACCCTCAGAATGCCCTCAGACCCCAGCCCTGATCACCTCGCCAGTGCATTGCTTGCATCTATTCCCCCCTCTAATCACACCTTGAGACACCCATCAATCACCTCCTGTCACCCCCTAGCACACCTACCCATCAGATCAGGCCCTAATTTGCCCCGTGTGGGCTCCTGATCACTCGGCCAAACCCTCAGATCCCCCTCAGACCCCCTTCCGATCACCTCCCCAGTGCATTGATTGCATCTATTTTCCCCTCTAACCACCCCCTGAGACACCCATCAATCACCTCCTGTCACCCCCCTAGCACTCCTATCCATCAGATCAGGCCCAATACAACCTGTCATCTAAAAGGCCACCCTGCTTATGACCGGTTCCACAAAATTCGCCCCCTCATAGACCACCTGTCATCAAAATTTGCAGATGCTTATACCCCTGAACAGTCATTTTGAGACATTTGGTTTCCAGACTACTCACGGTTTTGGGCCCGTAAAATGCCAGGGCGGTATAGGAACCCCACAAGTGTCCCCATTTTAGAAAAAAAGACACCCCAAGGTATTCTGTTAGGTGTATGACGAGTTCATAGAAGATGTTATTTTTTGTCAAAAGTTAGCGGAAATTGATTTTTATTGGTTTTTTTCCACAAAGTGTCACTTTCCGCTAACTTTTGACAAAAAATAAAATCTTCTATGAACTCGTCATACACCTAACAGAATACCTTGGGGTGTCTTCTTTCTAAAATGGGGTCACTTGTGGGGTTCCTATACTGCCCTGGCATTTTAGGGGCCCTAAACCGCGACGAGTAGTCTAGAAAACATAATGCCTCAAAATGACCTGTGAATAGGACGTTGGGCCCCTTAGCGCACCTAGGCTGCAAAAAAGTGTCACACATGTGGTACCGCCGTACTCAGGAAAAGTAGTATAATGTGTTTTGGGGTGTATTTTTACACATACCCATGCTGGGTGGGAGAAATTTCTATGTAAATGGACAATTGTGTGTAAAAAAATCAAACAATTGTCATTTACAGAGATATTTCTCCCACTTAGCATGGGTATGTGTAAAAATACACCCCAAAACGCATTATACTACTTCTCCTGAGTACGGCGGTACCACATGTGTGGCACTTTTTTACACCCTAAGTACGCTAAGGGGCCCAAAGTCCAATGAGTACCTTTAGGATTTCACAGGTCATTTTGCGACATTTGGTTTCAAGACTACTCCTCACGGTTTAGGGCCCCTAAAATGCCAGGGCAGTATAGGAACCCCACAAATGACCCCATTCTAGAAAGAAGACACCCAAAGGTATTCCGTACGGAGTATGGTGAGTTCATAGAAGATTTTATTTTTTGTCACAAGTTAGCGGAAAATGACACTTTGTGAAAAAAAACTATTAAAATCAATTTCCGCTAACTTGTGACAAAAAAAATAAAAACTTCTATGAACTCACCATACTCCTAACGGAATACCTTGGGGTGTCTTCTTTCTAAAATGGGGTCATTAGTGGGGTTCCTATACTGCCCTGGCATTTTAGGGGCCCTAAACCGCGAGGAGTAGTCTTGAAACAAAAATGACCTGTGAAATCCTAAAGGTGCTCATTGGACTTTGGGCCCCTTAGTGCAGTTAGGGTGCAAAAAAGTGCCACACATGTGGTATCGCCGTACTCGGGAGAAGTAGTATAATGTGTTTTGGGGTGTATTTTTACACATACCCATGCTGGGTGGGAGAAATACCTCTGTAAATGACAATCTTTTGATTTTTTTACACACAATTGTCCATTTACAGAGGTATTTCTCCCACCCAGCATGGGTATGTGTAAAAATACACCCCAAAACACATTGTACTACTTCTCCCGAGTATGGCGATACCACATGTGTGGCACTTTTTTGCACCCTAACTGCGCTAAAGGGCCCAAAGTCCAATGAGTACCTTTAGGATTTCACAGGTCATTTTGAGAAATTTCGTTTCAAGACTACTCCTCACGGTTTAGGGCCCCTAAAATGCCAGGGCAGTATAGGAACCCCACAAATGACCCCATTTTAGAAAGAAGACACCCCAAGGTATTCCGTTAGTAGTATGGCGAGTTCATAGAAGATTTTATTTTTTGTCACAAGTTAGCGGAAATTGATTTTAATTGTGTTTTTTCACAAAGTGTCATTTTCCGCTAACTTTTGACAAAAAATAAAATCTTCTATGAACTCACCATACTCCTAACGGAATACCTTGGGGTGTCTTCTTTCTAAAATAGGGTCATTTGTGGGGTTCCTATACTGCCCTGGCATTTTAGGGGCCCTAAACCGTGAGGAGTAGTCTTGAAACGAAATTTCTCAAAATGACCTGTGAAATCCTAAAGGTACTCATTGGACTTTGGACCCTTTAGCGCAGTTAGGGTGCAAAAAAGTGCCACACATGTGGTATCGCCGTACTCAGGAGAAGTAGTATAATGTGTTTTGTGGTGTATTTTTACACATACCCATGCTGAGTGGGAGAAAGATCTCTGTAAATGGACAATTGTGTGTAAAAAAAATTAACAAATTGTCATTTACAGAGATATTTCTCCCACCCAGCATGGGTATGTGTAAAAATACACCCCAAAACACATTATACTACTTCTCCTGAGTACGGCAATACCACATGTGTGGCACTTTTTTGCAGCCTAACTGCGCTAAGGGGTCCAAAGTCCAATGAGCACCTTTAGGCTTTACAGGGGTGCTTACAATTTAGCACCCCCCAAAATGTCAGGACAGTAAACACACCCCACAAATGACCCCATTTTGGAAAGTAGACCCTTCAAGGTATTCAGAGAGGGGCATGGTGAGTCCGTGGCAGATTTCATTTTTTTTTTGTCGCAAGTTAGAAGAAATGGAAACTTTTTTTTTTTTTTCTCACAAAGTGTCATTTTCCGCTTACTTGTGACAAAAAATAATATCTTCTATGAACTCATTATGCCTCTCAGTGAATACTTTGGGATGTCTTCTTTCCAAAATGGGGTCATTTGGGGGGTATTTATACTATCCTGGAATTCTAGCCCCTCATGAAACATGACAGGGGGTCAGAAAAGTCAGAGATGCTTGAAAATGGGAAAATTCACTTTTTGCACCATAGTTTATAAACGCTATAACTTTTACCCAAACCAATAAATATACACTGAATGGTTTTTTTTTAATCAAAAACATGTTTGTCCACATTTTTCGCGCTGCATGTATACAGAAATTTTACTTTATTTGAAAAATGTCAGCACAGAAAGTTAAAAAAATCATTTTTTTGCCAAAATTCATGTCTTTTTTGATGAATATAATAAAAAGTAAAAATCGCAGGAGCAATCAAATAGCATCAAAAGAAAGCTTTATTAGTGACAAGAAAAGGAGCCAAAATTCATTTACGTGGTAGGTTGTATGAGCGAGCAATAAACCGTGAAAGCTGCAGTGGTCTGAATGGAAAAAAAGTGGCCGGTCCTTAAGGGGTAGAAAGCCCTAGGTCCTCAAGTGGTTAAAGCTTCATTGTGAACAATTTATTATAAAGGTTAATGACATCCAAGCTGACCAGATAATTCAAATCATAAACAACAATCTTATCCAGCGTGTTCAAAAACTGGGTGGTGTCCCTGAGGCACCTCTCCTCAGCTTTAACAACAGGCTGGAGCCAGGTGTCTACAAAGACCCCCAACGGTTCCAAGAGGGAATCAACGGCGGAAGGGGGGGGGGGGGGGGGGGCTATTGTCGTGCAAAATAAATGTGATTACATCAAGGAGGCCAAACGACAGTTGATGGACAATTCAGTGTATAGATTGCTGCCAGATGATCCTACTCGGGACTTTAAGATTGACATCGATAGAGTGTTAGATGAGGCAGCAAGTGGTAATATTATCAGTAATGAGGTATGTGTTGCACTTAAAGAGAAACTCCGACCAAGAATTGAACTTTATCCCAATCAGTAGCTGATACCCACTTTTACATGAAAAATATAATGATTTTCACAAACAGACCATCAGGGGGCTCTGTATGACTGATTTTGTGCTGAAACCCCTCCCACAAGAGGCTCTGGTACCGTACGGTACTCTGGGCAAACTGCCACAATGTAACAATGACACACACAGGAAATGGCTGTTTATAGCTGTCTGTTAAAGCCAGAACAGCTACATAATCTGCCCACAGTAACAATGTCACCATGTAATACATGTCAGAATGTGAATCTGGGAGAGGAAAGATTTTACAATGAGCAAACTCTGACTAAATCATGTATACATAATTATTGTAAAAATTAAGCACCTTTTTATATTAAATTATTTTCACTGGAGTTCCTCTTTAAGAAAGATAAACCCAGGGTCCCGGTTTTCTACACACTGCCCAAGGTCCATAAGGATTTGCTACATCCCCCCGGGCGGCCTATCGTTTCCGCCGTTGATTCCCTCTTGGAACCGTTGGGGGTCTTTGTAGACACCTGGCTCCAGCCTGTTGTTAAAGCTGAGGAGAGGTGCCCCAGGGACACCACCCAGTTTTTGAACACGCTGGATAAGATTGTTGTTGATGATTTGAATTATCTGGTCAGCTTGTATGTCATTAACCTTTATAATAAATCGTTCACAATGAAGCTTTAAGTGCTGTTGAAAACAGATTGAAGGTGAATGAAGGGATCAGTAATGAGTTGCTCATGTTCATTCTCACCATACTAGAGTTCAGCCTTTCACATGCTTATTTTAGATTTGGCAATGATTACTTTCTGCAGACCCTCGGCATTCCCATGGGGGCCCCTTATGCCCCTACAGTGGCTAACATTGTTATGTTAGACTTTGAAAACACATTCATTTTAAATGGGGGCCACCATGGGAAGATCAGGGGGTTCTGCAGATTTATTGACGATTTATTTTTTGGATGGACAGGTTCAGAGGAGGAGCTGCTGTTGTTTTTCGAGGAGCTCAATAGTGTACATGAAACTATGAAATTTAAGATGGATTATGACAAAGAGGTTTTGCATTTCCTTGATGTGGAGGTTCGGGTGAAAAATGGTAGCTTTGAAACGGATGTGTATAGAAAGGAGACACATAAAAATGGCTTTTTATTAGCCACGAGTTGCCACCCGAAGCCCCTTATTGATGGACTCCCTAAGAGTCAATACATCAGGGTGAGAAGAATTACTTCATCTGATGAGCTTTATCGCAGACAATCGCAGCTCCTCACTGATGACTTTGTAAAACGGGGTTATAATCGCAAGAAATGTGAGGAATTGGCCAGTGAGGTGGGGATGATGGGGAGAGAAACACTGAGAACATACAAGGAAAAGATGAATGATGGTGAGAGGGGAGAGTTGAATTTCATCACTACTTTTTGTCGAGAATCCACCATCTTAAAGGATATGATAGTCAGATTTTGGCCTATGGTCACTGCGGATCCCCAGTTGCTGTCAGTCTGCAGGGCCACCCCCAGATTTGTTTATAGGAAGGGCAAGTCCTTAAGGGATCATCTCGTCCGGGCCGACATCAGTAGACCCGGGGGGGCTAAACAAATGTTCCTGGGCACCCCTAAAAAGGGTACTTTCCCTTGCTTGCATTGCCAACACTGCAATAACATAATTAAAGGGCCTAAGGTCCATCACCCTCGGTCAGGTGAGGGTATATTGCTTAGGGATTATGCCACCTGTGACACAAAAGGAGTGATTTATTTCATCAAGTGTCCCTGTGGTCTGGCCTATGTGGGACAGACCACAAGGGATATTAAGACCAGATTAAATGAACATAAAAGTAACATCAAAAAACCAAAAAAGGTCACAGGTGGGGAGCAAGAGGATTCCAGAAAGGATCCACCACTTGCTAGACATTTTTCTGAGTATGGCCACAGTGTTAGTCAATTGCGCTGGCAGGTTCTGGAGGTGGTTCCTGGACATGAAGGCAGGGATCATGTAAAGGAACTTTTGAGGAGGAAGGCCTGGTGGATGGATAGGCTGGGGACGCAGTCGCCAAGGGGCTTAAAGAGACTCTGTAACAATTTTCTCAGCCTTAGTTCTTCTATCCTATGAGTTCCTATGCCTGTTCTAATCTGCTGGGGCTTACTGCAGCTCTTCCTAATTACACTGTCTCTGTAATAAATCAATGTATCTTTCCTCTGTCCTGTTTGTCGGGCTAAAGCTTGATTGTGTGGAATGTGCAGGGCTGCTTGTGATTGGTAGAAGCGATACACACCCTCTGCAGGCCCCCTGCACACTCACACACTATGCTTAGCTGAGCCTATTAGAAGCTGGTTAGTTTGTTTGTAAACATTGCCTAAAACTGTTAATTACAAGCCAGGATTGCGGCAGAGAGTGGCAGAAACAGCACAGAGGGGCACAGGAGAAAATAAGGAATAGAATGGTATGCTTTTTATTGTAAGAATATTAGAGTACAGATTCTCTTTAAATGAGGACTTCAGCCTCAGGTGTTTTTTTTATAGAATTAGCTGTTCATAGGGTTAAAATGCAATAGGTATTGGTCCAACCCCCTTATGTAAGGTGTGGTTAGGTGTAATGGTTTTATAAATGTGTTATTCCTGTGTGAAACTTCGAGCACTTGAGAAAGGGCACCTCGCCCGAAACGTTGTGCTGGTAGTGATATGCTGTGTATACTCTTTGTAACACTTCAATAAATGGAAATTGTTGGATAAGTATCCGCTGAGGGTTGAGTTCCTTATGGGAATAGTTACCTTGTCATCAGTTCCTCTCAGAAACTCACCATTTTCTTCTGACAATAATCCCTTCCAGTTCTGACAATATTTTGTCAGATCTAAAATATATCAGTTGCTGTCAGTAAAATATCAGTTGCTGTCAGTTATAGCTGAGAGGAAAACTGATGTACCAGGTAATGTCAATGTTTCCCTATGGCTCAAGTAGGCGATGTTACAGTTTAACTGTGTGCTGACCAGAAAGCTGTTATGGGGTAATGACCATTTTCAAAATGGAGGACGGAAAATTCCCTTGATCACAGTGAACAAACAGGACGCGGGAGAGGAGAAAGAGATTGAGGAGTAGACTACATGGGAGGCAAGTATGACTTGTGTATGCTTATTTTGACTTTTATTTTCCGGTCAGGTTTTCTTTAAAGAGACTCCGTAACAAAAATTGCATCCTATTTTTTATCATCCTACAAGTTCCAAAAGCTATTCTAATGTGTTCTGGCTTACTGCAGCACTTTATACTATCACTGTCTCTGTTATAAATCAATGTATCTTTCCCCTTTCAGACTTGTCGGCCTGTGTCTGGAAGGCTGCCAAGTTCTTCAGTGTTGTGGTTCTGCTATGAACTCCCCCTTTCAGGCCCCTCTATGCACACTGCCTGTGTATTATTTAGATTAGGGCAGCTTCTCTCTTATCTTTTACAAGCTGGATAAATCGTCCTCTGAGCTGGCTGGGCTTTCACATACTGAAGAATTGCAGACAAGGGCAAAGCTGTTTGCAGGAAGAAACGAGCAGCCTGAAACTTCAGTGCATGAGAACAGGGGGAAAGAAACACACAAATGATCTCTTAAGATTCAAAAGGAAAGCTGTATACAGCCTGCTTGTGTATGGATGTATTTTCTATGTGTGGACATACTGTACATCAACCTACTTCCTGTTTTGGTGGCCATTTTGTTTGTTTATAAACAAACTTTTTAAGACTGTTTTTAACCACTTTTAATGCGGCGAAGAGTGGCGAAATTGTGTCAGAGGGTAATAGGAGATGTCCCCTAACGCACTGGTATGTTTACTTTTGTGCGATTTTAACAATACAGATTCTCTTTAAGGACCAGAGCCTTTTTTTCCACTCAGACCACTGCAGCTTTCACGGTTTATTGCTCGGTCATACAACCTACCACCTAAATGAATTTTACCTCCTTTTCTTGTCACTAATACAGCTTTCTTTTGGTGCTATTTGATTGTTGCTGCAAGTTTTAGTTTTAATTATATTCATCAAAAAAGACATGAATTTTGTCAAAAAAATGTCTTTTTTAACTTTCTGTGCTGACATTTTTCAAATAAAGTAAAATTTCCTATACATTCGAGCATGAAAGTTATTCTGCTACATGTCTTTGATAAAAAAAAAACCCCATTCAGTGTATATTTATTGGATTGGGTAAAAGTTATAGCGTTTACAAACTATGGTGCCAAAAGTGAATTTTCCCATTTG
This sequence comes from Hyperolius riggenbachi, assembly GCF_040937935.1. Lineage (NCBI taxonomy): Eukaryota > Metazoa > Chordata > Amphibia > Anura > Hyperoliidae > Hyperolius > Hyperolius riggenbachi. Next base: position 308,696,310 of record NC_090649.1, read on the forward strand.
GAAGCATCTCTGACTTTTCTGACACCCTGTCATGTTTCTTGAGGTGCTAAAATTCCAGGATAGTATAAATACCCCCCAAATGACCCCATTTTGGAAAGAAGACATCCCAAAGTATTCACTAAGATTCATGGTGAGTTCATAGAAGATTTTATTTTTTGTCACAAGTTAGCGGAAAATGACACTTTGTGACAAAAAAAAAAAAGTTTCCTTTTCTTCTAACTTGCGACAAAAAAAAAATGAAATACCTACAGACTCACTATGCTCCTCTCTGAATACCTTGAAGTGTCTACTTTCCAAAATGGGGTCATTTGTGGGGTGTGTTCACCGTCCTGGCATTTTGGGAAGTGCCTAATTGTAAGCACCCCTGTAAAGCCTAAAGATGCTCATTGGACTTTGGGCCCCTTAGCGCAGTTAGGCCTGGTGCACACCAAAAACCGCTAGCAGATCCGCAAAATGCTAGCAGATTTTGAAACGCTTTTTCTTATTTTTCTGCAGCGTTTCAGCTAGCGTTTTGCGGTTTTGTGTAGCGTTTTTGGTGTAGTAGATTTCATGCATTGTTACAGTAAAGCTGTTACTGAACAGCTACTGTAACAAAAAACGCCTGGAAAACCCCTCTGAAGTGCCGTTTTTCAGAGCGGTTTGCGGTTTTCCTATACTTAACATTGAGGCAGAAACGCATCCGCAATCCAAAATCTGCAGCAGCCCGGGAGTATGCGTTTCTGCAAAACGCCTCCCGCTCTGGTGTGCACCAGCCCATTGAAATACATTACCCTAGCGGATCCGCACCCGCAAGCGGATCGCAAACCGCAGCAGAACCGCTCTGGTGTGCACTAGGCCTAAGGCTGCAAAAAAGTGCCACACATGTGGTATTTCCGTACTCAGGAGAAGTAGTATAATGTGTTTTGGGGTGTATTTTTACACATACCCATGCTGGGTGGGAGAAATATCTCCGTAAATGACAATTTTTTTATTTATTTTTTACACACAATTGTCTATTTACAGAGATATTTCTCCCACTCAGCATGGGTATGTGTAAAAATACAACCCAAAACACATTATACTACTTCTCCTGAGTACGGCGATACCACATCTGTGGCACTTTTTTGCACCCTAACTGCGCTAAGGGGCCAAAAGTCTAATGAGTACCTTTAGGATTTCACAGGTCATTTTGCGACATTTGGTTTCAAGACTACTACACCTCACGGTTTAGGGCCCCTAAAATACCAGGGCAGTATAGGAACCCCACAAATGACCCCATTTTAGAAAGAAGACACCCCAAGGTATTCCGTTAGGAGTATGGTGAGTTCATAGAAGATTTTATTTTTTGTCACAAGTAAGCGGAAATTGATTTTAATTGTTTTTTTTACAAAGTGTCATTTTCCGCTAACTTGTGACAAAAAAATAAATCTTCTATGAACTCACCATACTCCTAACGGAATACCTTGGGGTGTCTTCTTTCTAAAATGGGGTCATTTGTGGGGTTCCTATACTGCCCTGGTATTTTAGGGGCCCTAAACCGTGAGGTGTAGTAGTCTTGAAACCAAATGTCGCAAAATGACCTGTGAAATCCTAAAGGTACTCATTGGACTTTGGGCCCCTTAGCGCACTTAGGGTGCAAAAAAGTGCCACACATGTGGTACCGCCGTTCTCAGGAGAAGTAGTATAATGTGTTTTGTGGTGTATTTTTACACATACCCATGCTGGGTGGGAGAGATATCTCTGTAAATGACAATTTTTTTATTTTTTTTTACACACAATTGTCCATTTACAGAGAGATTTCTCCCTCCCAGCATGGGTATGTGTAAAAATACACCACAAAACACATTATACTACTTCTCCTGAGTACGTCGATACCACATGTGTGGCACTTTTTTGCACCCTAACTGCGCTAAGGGGCCCAACGTCCTATTCACAGGTCATTTTGAGGCATTTGTTTTCTAGACTACTCCTCACGGTTTAGGGCCCCTAAAATGCCAGGGCGGTATAAGAACCCCACAAGTGACCCCATTTTAGAAAGAAGACACCCCAAGGAATTCTGTTAGGTGTATGGTGAGTTCATAGATGATTTTATTTTTTGTCACAAGTTAGTGAAAAATGACACTTTGTGAAAAAACAATAAAAATCAATTTCCTCTAACTTTTGACAAAAAAAAAAAAAAAATCTTCTATGAACTCGTCATACACCTAACAGAATACCTTGGGGTGTCTTTTTTTTAAAAAATGGGGTCACTTGTGTGGTTCCTATACTGACCTGGCATTTTACGGACCAAAAACCGTGAGTAGTCTGGAAACCAAATTTCTCAAAATGACTGTTCAGGGGTATAAGCATCTGCAAATTTTAGTGACAGGTGGTCTATGAGGGGACAAATTTTGTGGAACCGGTCATAAGCAGGGTGGCCTCTTAGATGACAGGTTGTATTGAGCCTGATCTGATGGATAGGAGTGCTAGGGGGGTGACAGGAGGTGATTGATGGGTGTCTCAGGGGGTGGTTAGAGGGGAAAATAGATGCAATCAATGCACTGGGGAGGTGATCAGAAGGGGGTCTGAGGGTTTGGCCGAGTGATCAGGAGCCCACACGGGGCAAATTAGGGCCTGATCTGATGGGTAGGTGTGCTAGGGGGTGACAGGAGGTGATTGATGGGTGTCTCAAGGTGTGATTAGAGGGGGGAAATAGATGCAAGCAATGCACTGGCGAGGTGATCAGGGCTGGGGTCTGAGGGCGTTCTGATGGTGTGGGCGGGTGATTGGGTGCCCTAGGGGCAGATTAGGGTCTAATCTGATGGGTAACAGTGACAGGTGGTGATAGGGGGTGATTGATAGGTGATTGATGGGTAATTAGTGGGTGTTTAGGGTAGAGAACAGATGTAAACACTGCACTTGGGAGGTGATCTGACGTCGGATCTGCGGGCAATCTATTTTTGTGTGTGGGTGATCAGATTGTCTGCAAGGGGCAGGTTAGGGTCTGATTGATGGGTGGCAGGTTAGGGTCTGATTGATGGGTGGCAGTGACAGGGGGTGCAGTCCAAAAAAAAGTTGCGATCACAATCCTGACCTCTCAGCGTGGTATAGGATTTCCCTGTAAAGAATCCGAATATAGTGCAGTATTGCTTATCATGAACCACCCAGTGATTCACTTCACACAGTTGTGTAAAAGATAGCCTCCACCCAGATACAGAGGAAACACGGGGGAATACTTTTCACCCCCTTAGTGAGACTCACTCACCAGAAGCAATCTTGTCCGCAAGGGGCAGATTAGGGGCTGATTGATGGGTGGCAGTGACAGGGGGTGATTGATGGGTGGCAGTGACAGGGGGTGATTGACAGGTGATCAGTGGGTTATTACAGGGGGATAGAGGCATACAGTACACGGGGGGGGTGGGGGTCTGGGGAGAATCTGAGGGGGGGGGGGGTGATCAGGAGGGAGCAGGGGGCAGTTTAGGGTTAAAAAAATTAGCGTTGACAGATAGTGACAGGGAGTGATTGATGGGTGATTAGGGGGGTGACAGGGTGCAAACAGTGGTCTGGGGGGTGGGCAGGGGGGGGTCTGAGGGGTGCTGTGGGCAATCAGGGGGCAGGGGGGGGGAATCAGTATGCTTGGGTGCAGACTAGGGTGGCTGCAGCCTGCCCTGGCAGGAGGCAGCCTGTATAATAGGCTTTGTATACATTACAAAGCCTATTATACGTTTGTCATGCGGCGATCCGGGTGCTAGTAACCCACCGGCGCTTCCGAAAGGGCCGGCGGGTTACAGCGCGAGGGGGGTGGAGCCAGTTGCCGCATAACCACGCCCGCCGCCGCCTCCGCCGATGGGCATATTGCGGTCGTTTAGGCCCAGTCTTTGCCGCCGCCCATCGGCTGGGGGCGGTTGGCAAGTGGTTAATGTGTTCCATTTGCTAGGTTCACAGTGGAACGTGTGTTGCATTCCCTGTAAAGCCGGAATGCAATGGAATAGAAAAGCGGCACCACACGTTATCCATGTGTTGCATTGCATACAGTAAAGCATTACAGTTGATGAAGAGCATGCTTCACTGTCACTGTTAATGCAGTGCATTGAGATGCCACACGCTGTGAACACTGCATGGGTGGTGCATTATAGTGCGGAAAGCTAAGTTACAAAGCGCCCGTTACGCTGCACTGCAATACACCATTGTGGACATGGCCCCAATGTTAACCTCTTGCCGACCGCTCCAAACCAATTGGCGTGAACGCGGCGGCAGCCCCAGGACCACTCCACGCTGATTGGCATGAATGGCTGGGAATGGGGCTTACAGGAGAGCACGCGCATGATGGAGCTCCGCTCCGCCTTCAGTCTCCCATCGGTGATCGCTGCTCTGAGACTGTTAGCTGTCTAATAACCGTGTACAGCGCTGCGATCTACAGCAGCGATGTACTGGGGACAGCCGTGTGACACAGCTGTCCTCTCTGTAGGCATAGAAGTGATCGGCTGTCATAGGCTGATTGGCTGGCGGGAGAGGGAGGGATGGTGTGTAAAGTCTAAGACCTGTAATATAAATTTAAAGTGAGGCCAAACACCTCTAATTATATGTTGGCTAATGGACTCCGAATTTTAGGCCCTTTAGAAAGAAGATCACATGGACACCAGCTACATGTTTGCAAACCAGATCCTCCTCCTTTAATAATGAAAGTATTCAGGTTTTTATAGCATTACAGTCACATAAAGCATTATGTCATTAAGTTAATAATTACAATATGGCGTGATTGGCTCATATTCCTAACTTTCTAACTAACTTGCCCCACCAGTTACTGTGAAGAAAGGAATAATTTCAGCCTTTTCTGTATTAGAAATCTAAGAGAACCTGTCTGCTTAGACTAAGAAGGATATATAACTAAGTATAGCTATAATCTAAGATATATTGATGAAACCTTCACATTTCCCCCCTTTTGGCCATATGATGGCCACATGAATTAATAAACCAATTATAGGATAGCCAATAGGCGTTCAGGTATAGGAATTGATATTTAGACCGAAGCTGTCTCGCAATTTTCATACTCTTGGGTAGATGTTTCTTCTTTGGACTAAATAGATGTGAGCTTCAGATGTGTGAGAACACCTACTAATGAAACACATAATGAATCTATAGCAAAGGCAAAACATCAAAACAGCAAGTAGGAACATCACCAGATAGGCGACAATTTGCTTAAAGAAACCTCCAATTGAACCAAATACAGTGGCTTGCAAAAGTATTCAGCCCCCTTGAAGTTTTCCAAATTTTGTCACATTACTGCCACAAACATGAATCAATTTTATTGGAATTCCACGTGAAAGACCAATACAAAGTGGTGTACACGTGAGAAGTGGAACGAAAATCATACATGATTCCAAATTTTTTTACAAATCAATAACTGCAAAGTGGGGTGTGTACGTAATTATTCAGCCCCCTTTGGTCTGAGTGCAGTTAGTTGCCCATAGACATTGCCTGATGGGTGCTAATGACTAAATAGATTGCACCTGTGTGTAATCTAATGTCAGTACAAATACAGTTGCTCTGTGATGGCCTCAGAGGTTGTCTAAAAGAATAATGGGAGCAACAACACCATGAAGTCCAAAGAACACACCAGACAGGTCAGGGATAAAGTTATTGAGAAATTTAAAGCAGGCTTGGGCTACAAAAAGATTTCCAAAGCCTTGAACATCCCACTGAGCACTGTTCAAGCGATCATTCAGAAATGGAAGGAGTATGGCACAACTGTAAACCTACCAAGACAAGGCCGTGTACCTAAATTCACAGGCCGAACAAGGAGAGCGCTGATCAGAAATGCAGACAAGAGGCCCACTGTGACTCTGGATGAGCTGCAGAGATCTACAGCTCAGGTGGGGGAATCTGTCCATGGGAATATTATTAGTCGTGCACTGCACAAAGTTGGCTCTTATGGAAGAGTGGCAAGAAGAAAGCCATTGTTAACAGAAAAGCATAAGAAGTCCCGTTTGCAGTTTGCCACAAGCCAGAGGCGCCGAGTGTCGTTTGTTTTGCTAGATGCTGTAACTCCTTTTTCTATTGCCTGAGGAAGTGGGCGCTGACCTGTGAAACGCGTTGCTTTGTTTTATCTGGAGTTCGTTAATAAATAGACTGAATTTACAATCGTGTTGTGTCTGCTTGGAGTCCACCACTGCCTCCTCTAATTACCAAGTTTTGGCTTTTAAGCTCCTTTAAAACCCCTTTTATCCTTTGGCGCCTCTGTTCTCTCTTATATAACACAAAGTAATAGGGTGACTGCAATGAGATTATACCTCGTAAAAATATTTATTTTGAAACATTAGCATGTGCTCCTGCTCCTATCATGGCAAGCTCCATTCCTAATAACACAAACACTGGTCCACATGACAGCCCGGCGGTCCCAGGTCTCTCTCACTCGCTGGGGCCCCCAAACCACCATGCGACACCTAGAGGGAAGTGTGGGCAAGCCCTGGACCTCTCACCTCCAGGGAACTCACCCCACCACCTCTAAACTGAATGCCAACTGCAACAAACACAATTGCTAACTTCCAGTCAGAGCAATATCCTGCCTCTATCTGGCCAGCAGACGCCAGTCAGCCAATCAGGTGTACTGTCATACACCCTTTGCCTGCTGTACCAAATCTAGCAGGAATTACATAAATTAGCATTCAGGTGGGAGGCTTCGGTTGGATGCAATCGTGAATTGCATCGTTTACAGGGACGCCCCGTGTAGGCACATTTCCCACACGGTCCCCTCCCTAACCACTCACCTGTCAACCGCATTCTAAAAGCTGCAAAAAAGAAATTTAAAATCACAAACACTGGTCCACATGACAGCCCGGGGGCCCCAGGTCTCTCTCACTCGCTGAGGCCCCCAAACCACCATGCGACACCTAGAGGGAAGTGTGGGCAAGCCCTGGACCTCTATTCCTAATAAGCTCTATTCCTAATAAGTTTGCACACTCTGGAATCCAGATAGCATCTGATTCTTGAACAGTGAAATTACATGTTTTTTTAACAACTTGATCTGAGGGAAAATTCATATAACCAGTGTTACCCCCCAGAAGCATACGCAAAGCTATCCCAAGGGACTATGCGTCAGTACTTACATCGTTTACAGTTACATTTTTCCAAAGCATAGAGAAATTATAGGAGGCATTTTTACAATACGATTTGGTTAATTTACCTAGGGACACCAGTGGCTTCTCAAAAGATCTACTTATTTCTTTACATAGTGGGTTTTGAATTGGGTGTTGGTTTTAACACAGGAGTTCTCCAGACAGCTTTGGCCCTTTCTGCAGTGTGATTCGGCCTATGAGCCTTTCTTTACTTAATACAGCAGGAGTTATGGGAATGGCTATTAGTGGTAACCCCTTGGAATCTTTTGGCCTCATACCACATACCCAACACTTTATTTTATTCTCAGTTAGTGCCACTCTCCTTTGCAGCATCTTATACAGGTTTGGTTCTTCCCAGAACAAGTCTTAAGCCTGAAATATATTGACAAAATACACAAACAACACAACATGTAAGCCTATCAGTTTAACCATTTTTGTCTTTGGTCACTTTCTTATAATGACTGACGTGAGTCCAGTTAGTGAATCCCTCAAGGTTTACTGCAGTAGCTGTCACAAGAAGAAATGCTTTCATGAGTCTTAGCTAAATGGTTCTGTAGGGTAATGACATATTCTACTAGATTTTAAAGAAATTACTGCATTTTCTGTGGCAAATTTATTTTTGTTGTAGGTACCTATCAAACAAGATTTCATATGGACTTAACCTAAGTCTGTGTTTCATTGGGGTAGTTCTTACGCTATACAGTATGATAGGTGAACATTCTGTTCACGGCTTACCTGTATCGTCACACATTTTCCTAGCTTTGTTTTAATTGTACCATTTAGTCTTTCTACTTTCCCACTACTCTTGTAGATGGTAAGGCGTATGGAAAGCCTGTGTGATACCCATAGCCTTCATTATTTCCTGTACCACCTGTCCTGTGAAATGAGAACCTTGTTCACTGACAATTACCTCTGGCAGTGAATATCTGCATATTACCTCTGTTAGGGCTTTGTTTTAGTTTTTTTTTCATGTTTTAGCATTTGCTTTGATCATTGGCCAACACTCAGGCAAACCTGAAAAGACATCAACACAAACCAGTGCATATTCATGCCCTCCCACCTTTGGTAGCTATATGAGGTCAATTTGTAACCTTTGAAGCTGGTACTCTGGCCTAGGCATATGCCTTTGTCTTACCTTAACTACTTGTCCAACATTATGTCGCATGCAGATCTCACAACTTGCTGTGACTCGGGCAGCAATGGAGCTGAACCCAGGCACTATCCAGTGTTTACCTACCAAGCAACCATATTGTTTTTACCCATGTGTGTTGGACCATGTGTTAGAGCAGCCATCATTGGATATACTGATCTGGGAAGACAGCACAAAGATCCTGCCCTCCACACTCCATCTTCTTCTTGCTGTGCCCCCATACTGCTCCATGCAGCTTTGTGACTGGTTGCCTCCTGCATCTGTAAAGTTTTTAATATCTCCACATCCACTGGAACAGATGGAATCTCTCAGACATTGAACAGGGCAACTTTCTGACAGGGGAGTGAGAGCTGCTGCTTTTGCAGCAGCGTCTGTTCTGCGATTACCTTTGGCTTCTTTTGACTGCTCTTTAGTGTGTGCTTGTACTTTCAATATGGCTACTATGATTGGCAACTGAAGAGCATTAAACAATTTACTTACTAGATCAGCATTTTTATTGGTTTACTGCAGGCGTCATAAAGTTCCTGGACCTCCAAATCGGACCGTAGTCGTGTGATATGGCAAACCCATATCTGCTGTCTGTGTAGACATTGGCAGTCTTACCTGTGGCCAGAGTACAGGCCCTAATGAGAGCATGAAGCTCTGCTTCCTGTTCTGTTTTCTTCATCTGGTACAAGTGTAGCTGGATTTTAGATTTTTTTTTTTTTTGCGCATCATCATGCAATAATGTACAGCGCTGCGTAATATGTTGGCGCTTTATAAATACAATACATAAAACCTTATTTTATTAACCTTACCACTGACAAATGTTTAATCTGTACCCTGTTTAACATTTCAAGTACACTGTGTGGTGTCAGCAAGGTGAGACTATATCCTAGTACTAAATCAGTCAACTTAGTAAACATATGGGCACAGGCTGCTACATTCCCAACACATCTATAAATAAATAAATAAAATAAATCTAGGGGACCCTAGAATCACTAAATCAAGTTTGGCTAAAATATAGGCCACAAGCCTCTGCTTAGAGCCATGCAATTGAGTAAGTACTCCTGTTACGTGTCCTTTGCTCTCATGGCAGAAAAGGAAAAATCTTTCTTGTAGTCGAGCAACCCAAACACTGGTGCAGTTACTATGGCTTGTTTGTAGGGCCTCAAAAAATGCTTTACCTGCTTCAGTGATTACAAATGGTTCCTCTCTACAACCAAGTTATTAAACTTCTCAGGAACTGGACCCTCTACCTAATCAAGTCTGATGTCATAGGAATTGTCATAATCTGAGGAATATTCATCTGTTATCAGCGCAAATGTGGCATTTATCAGTTTTTAACTACAGCATTTTATACGTTTAAACCTAAATCTCTCTCAGAGGGAATGAACTGTGATTGGTTTGTAATTCAGAGGGGGCAGGCATTGCCACACCCCAAACCAGCTTCATTAAAAGCACATTGCCAGCAGGTGGACCTCAGTCCTCCACTTTGAAACATCATCCTGATTACAGCCTTGCCAGCTTGAGGACATGCTGGCATCTGGCTTGTTTGGACTTTGACACCGAGTCCTCCAAATCCCATCTTCATGAGAGCATGCTGCTAGCCAGAGGACCATGTGGTTAGCGGCCATCTTGTCTGAACTTTGCTCATGATTCTGAAACAAAGGAACTTTACGAGTTTTCCCAGAAAGGACATATTTCCACGAACGTAAGTATTTTCTCCCTTTTTATTTTCATACTGGCTATTATTTGTGTCTATAATTGTTGATTTTAACAATTTTCTGTATATATTAATTATTTATGTTGCATTTTTAATAAACAACGCTAACGTCATTTATTTGTTCAGCTACCCTGCTATTGAGCCGCACAAACTGAACCCTGGCTTCTGAAGAGTCGCTACTATTGTTGATAGCTAGATAAAATAGAGTGTGTTTAACCGTTTTCTATTTGCAGGTCTAGAGTCAGCCAGTCAGTGGGTTCCTCTGTACCATGGTAACAGAGGTGGTGGCAATTATACCCTGTGTGTAATTTGAAATTACCGTAACTCACAGGCTCCCTTCTAGTCGGTCTGCTGCCAAAATCCCAGCGGTTTCTGCACACCGATTGTGACCACAGATTGCATGGTCTGTGTGCTGAAACCGATTGGAAGGCATTGTGCGGTCCGGCCACTAGGGGCCCTGTGACAATAACTTGTTAGGTGTTTTGCTCCTTGTGAAATGCAACAACCAAGAAATGTTACACGTGAAAGACAGTATTGAAACCTTGTTACCTGTTTTTGCTAGATAAGATAACACAGCAAACTGAAATGTAAATGTAATACAACTTGTGATGTGCAGGTGACGTTTTAACACTCGTGTTTATGTATATTAACCCACAATCCTCTATGCTGTTTAGTCACTCTACTATATCCCTCTATTATATCCCCATTCGTGTCTTCCTTAAAATGCTTATGCTTATTTAACAAATATGATACTTGCTGCTGCATTGCTTCTCCATAGACAGTCTTTGCTCCTTTTCAAACCTTCCCTTTTCAAGGCTGCACTACCAGCAAATGTTGCTGCACCCCTAGACATAGCTGCTCCAGCTCCAACAACTTACACCTTGATGCTTTTATCTGGCCACCCAGCAGGCAGTCACCTCCTGGGGGCATACCTATACTGTCCAGCATAGATGCTCTCTACAACTTCCTTGTTTTTGTCTTGCGATTCAGACATCTAAAATTTTAACCTGAGTCATTAATCTCTTTTTTTTCTAACCTCTTCTAATGGTGAGATACAAAATCCTTACAAAATTCATAATCTAATCTATCTTTCCTTTTGGCATTTTTATTTTCTTACAAATCTCCTTAGAGGGGCAGTAGCTTACATACTGTGAGTGTCAGTCATCCATTCAATTGCTGTCTTACCTGCAAGAAGGTTTAAATCAAGACTATCTTGATTCGTGTTAAGATGAGTAAAAACATTATTCCCCATCTTTACTTACTTACACAACTACTACTTTAAAAGTGCACTTTTTAACAAATGGGCCGGCCAGCCACTTACTTGCACCTTTACTGCACAAAATAAACCTCCAAGCAGCGATGTTCTGACTGACAACCTTTAAATCACTAATGCCAAACCAACTCAGACCTTCCAACGTACATACATTTAGACCAAAAATATTTTAAAAGGTGCCTTAGTACTACATGTCAGTCCAGTCTATTTACAGTTAATTTCTATGCAAGCGTAAATGCTTTTCACACAGTACGGAAACAGTCAGATCCGGGCCCTTAGATCTGCTGCCGACCCACTTACAGGCTAATCAGCAGATTCTAGTGAAAAGTATGCTTTCACTAGCTGCTGAGGTTGTAATTCATTAACTAGCGTAGACTGAACTGAAACAAAGTTTCAAGGCGGACAAGACAGGTGTTTAGACACTGCTACAAAGCGTCTATGTACAATCATGTCTTACTGATACATATTATGGTCTAAAACTTGCATCAAAACCACTTCCTATTGCCTCCTTAATACAGAAAAAAAAGTCACAGATAAAACCAACAAACCCAAACAGCAGATATTAACAACCATCAACCAGTTTCTACAGAATACAGCAACCTGTGTATGATCTTTTTATAATACTCTACAACCTTTTTAAAAAGACACGTATAAACAACAAAGTTACAGATACAAATTACATCAACACTGCACTGTAAGGCAGTGTTCCCCAAACCCCACCAACAGTGCATGTTTTGTAGAAATCCAGAGAGGTAATTAATCAGCTCTGCTGAGACACTGATTACCCCACCTGTGCATGTTTGTGGTTTTCTGCAAAACATGTACTGCTGGTGGGCCTTGAGGACAGGGTTGGGGAACTCTGCTGTAAGGTATTACACATGCATTTTCAGAATGACAGTTTATAAACCCCAAATACAATGTTAGATTACATAAACACAAACACCACAGACAAGACAAATACATCCAAGTAGCCAAGGTTCAGTTTTTGCGAGACATTAATACTCACCCAGACCAAGAGAGGCTGTGAGAGAGGAGACTAGGCAGCTGTTGTCCTGCTATCTCACACCTCAGACGATCCTAGGTGAATATTATCTGCTCGGTCCCTGTTCGGGCACCAAATTGTAAAGTCTAAGACCTGTAATATAAATTTAAAGTGAGGCCAAAAACCTCTAATCATACGTTGGCTAATGGACTCCGAATTTTAGGCCCTTTAGAAAGAAGTTCACATGGACACCAGCTACATGTTTGCAAACCAGATCCTCCTCCTTTAATAATGAAAGTATTCAGGGTTTTATAGCATTACAGTCACATAAAGCATTATGTCATTAAGTTAATAATTACAATATGGCGTGATTGGCTCATATTCCTAACTTTCATACCTGTCAGCTAATAAATTTGCTAAAGATTGCAGAAATACAGTCTACAGTTATCTAACTGACATGTACTAAATTTCTCCCTATCTAGTTTTGGTCAGCTAATTTAAGCAAGATAAACTTTAGAATCATTAATTCCCATTATCTAGTTTCTATTGCCCCACCAGTTACTGTGAAGATAGGAATAATTTCAGCCTTTTTCTTACTGTATTAGAAATCTAAAGCCTAATCTACACGTAGCGATCTGGCGGCTCGATTAGCCGCCGGATCGCCTCTTCCGCATCCCCGCGCGTACCCGCCGCATCCCCGCTTGTTTGTCAGATTCGATACCCGCTCGTCTCCGCTTATCTTCCGCTCGATTCCCCGTTATTGTCCGCTCGCGGGGGTTGAGCGGGGAATCGGCCGCGACGAGATCGGACCTGTCGGGTCTTATCAATCGAGCCGCATCAGCAGCCAAATCACAGCGTGTAGACCCAGCTTAAGAGAACCTGTCTGCTTAGACTAAGAAGGATATATAACTAAGTATAGCTATAATCTAAGGTATATTGATGAAACCCTCACAGGTGAAATATAAAATAAATTAAAAAATGCTTATATTTATTTAAAAATTAATCAAATAAATATTAATTTAATAAAGAAAAAAACAACAACTGAGAGAGCTCTGTTGGTGGGGAAAAAAGGGGGCGGGAATCACTTGTGAGTGCTGAGTTGGATGGCCCTGCAGCGAGGCCTTAAAGCTGCAGTGGCCTATTTTGATAAAAATGGCCTAGTCATTAGGAGGGGTTTAACACTGCGGTCCTAAGTGGTTAAGAACCAGTATTGAAAAAGCTTGAATCCAAGGTTCTAGAGCATGATGTGTTAGCTTACACATGCTGACTGGTGTAGGTAGAAAAGTCATTCTTTCTAAGGAGAAAATAGCATAGAGGAGAACTAGTGCAAAAGATACCCCAGGCTTTTGCGGAAACTAAGATCCTCCATAAAAAAAAATACCACGGTATGACGGTATTTTACATTTATTTGTATAAATATATTCCAGGTCACCATGGATAGTGGTGAAAGATGTTATTCGGCTTCCAGCTATTGCTGGCAGCTGAATTACAGTGTTTTTATAGTAATCTGTGCTCTGTCCTTTGACGCCGCCCAAATTATTCAATGAGCACCGCTATAGCCATAATTCATATCAGGGCTGTGGATTCGGAGTTGAGGAGTCGGAGCAATTTTTGGGTACCTGGAGTCGGAGTCGCAAAAAAATGCTCCGACTCCTAATGAATTTAAAGGGATACTTAAGGCTTGTGAAAAAAATGAGTTTAACTCACCTGGGGCTTCCACCAGCCCCCTGCAGCTGGGCCTCGCAGTCTCCATCAGATCCTCCTGGCCCCACTGGCAGCCACTTCCGGTTTCAGCGACAGGCGCCGACAGGCTGGGAACATAGTTACATAGTTATTTTGGTTGAAAAAAGACATAAGTCCATCGAGTTCAACCAGTATAAAGTACAACACCAGCCTGCTCCCTCACATATCCCTGTTGATCCAGAGGAAGGCGAAAAAACCCTTACAAGGCATGGTCCAATTAGCCCCTAAAGGGAAAAATTCCTTCCCGACTCCAACGCGAGTGATTCTTCGCGTTCCTGGTCGCAATAGCAGTATAGAGGGCGCTATCTGCCTCCTTTCCTCCCCCTGCCCCTCTCCTATGCAAGTTTGGCAGCCTGGGACACGCGTGTCCTCGATCGTTCGTAGTGGCAGGGAAGCAGAGCGGAAAGCCTGCAGACATCGCTTCTGCCAGCACCTGCTCTGCAGGAAGGAACGGCAGGATTCCCTGCTGCTACGAACGAGCCCCAACTGCCAAAGTTGCATAGGAGAGGGGCAGGGGAGGAGGCAGAGCCGAAGAGGCAGCTTCATCTATCACATTGCCGCCAGAGGAATTAAGTAAATTTACCCCCTTGGATACATTTGGCCACAGAGAGACGGCCACAAAATGCAACTATGTGGCCAGGAATCTTTTCATTTCTAACATTGGCCGCAGGTGCACGGCCACTTCACGTTTTGACCGGCCAGAACCCGAAGTGGCCAGACTTCGGGTTCTGGACGTAAGTTAACATATATACTAAATAACATCTATGCTGTAAGAATGAAGCCTGATGTGTAGCTGTGTCACTAATACAGGGAGTGCAGAATTATTAGGCAAGTTGTATTTTTGAGGAATAATTTTATTATTGAACAACAACCATTTTCTGAATTAACCCAAAAAACTCATTAATATCAAAGCTGAAGATTTTTGAAAGTCGTTTTTAGTTTTAGCTATTTTAGGGGGATATCTGTGTGTGCAGGTGACTATTACTGTGCATAATTATTAGGCAACTTAACAAAAAACAAATATATACCCATTTCAATTATTTATTTTTACCAGTGAAACCAATATAACATCTCAACATTCACAAATATACATTTCTGACATTCAAAAACAAAAACAAATCAGTGACCAATATAGCCACCTTTCTTTGCAAGGACATTCAAAAGTCTGCCATCCATGGATTCTGTCAGTGTTTTGATCTGTTCACCATCGACATTGCGTGCAGCAGCAATCACAGCCTCCCAGACACTGTTCAGAGAGGTGTACTGTTTTCCCTCCTTGTAAATCTCACATTTTATGATGGACCACAGGTTCTCAATGGGGTTCAGATCTGGTGAACAAGGAGGCCATGTTATTAGTTTTTCTTCTTTTATACCCTTTCTTGCCAGCCAAGCTGTGGAGTACTTGGACGCGTGTGATGGAGCATTGTCCTGCATGAAAATCATGTTTTTCTTGAAGGATGCAGACTTCTTCCTGTACCACTGCTTGAAGAAGGTGTCTTCCAGAAACTGGCAGTAGGACTGGGAGTTGAGCTTGACTCCATCCTCAACCCGAAAAGGCCCCATAAGCTCATCTTTGATGATACCAGCCCAAACCAGTACTCCACCTCCACCTTGCTGGCGTCTGAGTCGGACTGGAGCTCTCTGCCCTTTACCAATCCAGCCACGGGCCCATCCATCTGGTCCATCAAAACTCACTCTCATTTCATCAGTCCATAAAACCTTAGAAAAATCAGTTTTGAGATATTTCTTGGCCCAGTCTTGACGTTTCAGCTTGTGTGTCTTGTTCAGTGGTGGTCGTCTTTCAGCCTTTCTTACCTTGGCCATGTCTCCGAGTATTGCACACCTTGTGCTTTTGGGCACTCCAGTGATGTTGCAGCTCTGAAATATGGCCAAACTAGTGGCAAGTGGCATCTTGGCAGTTGCACGCTTGACTTTTCTCAGTTCATGGGCAGTTATTTTGCGCCTTGGTTTTTCCACACGTTTCTTGCGAACCCTGTTGACTATTTTGAATGAAACGCTTGATTGTTCGTTGATCACGCTTCAGAAGCTTTGCAATTTTAAGAGTGCTGCATCCCTCTGCAAGATATCTCACTATTTTTTACTTTTCTGAGCCTGTCAAGTCCTTCTTTTGACCCATTTTGCCAAAGGAAAGGAAGTTGCCTGATAATTATGCACACCTGATATAGGGTGTTGATGTCATTAGACCACACCCCTTCTCATTACAGAGATGCACATCACCTAATATGCTTAATTGGTAGTAGGCTTTCGAGCCTATACAGCTTGGAGTAAGAACACATGCATAAAGAGGATGATGTGGTCAAAATACTCATTCGCCTAATAATTCTGCACTCCCTGTAGAGATGGTCAATGAGATGGAAATCATTCTGCGTTGATGCTGGCTTATGCAAATTTGTGTACTCCCTTTGCTCATGAACTCAAATAATTTGATATGTTGTTAAAATTTGGTTTGATGACTACGAATTAAAGGGTACCTGAGACGGATGAAGAGAAAAGGTTTATACATACCTGGGGCTTTCTCCATCCCCCTTCAGGCTAATCAGTCCCTTGCTGTCCTCCGCAACCTGTGCCTGTGCTTAATATTCAATTAAACTTCCTTACCTAAAGTGAATTTGTCATCTGTGAGGTAAGCCACCTCAATCTTTTTCATTTTATTGATTTTAAAGTGTTTTATATACATTGGGCGCCTCTTTACCCTCTGAAGTATTGGTAGCCAAGGATAGGTGTAGCCAGTAATAGGTGCCCGCAGTATAGATAGCTAGGGATAGATGTAGCCAGGAGTAGGTGGCCCCAGTATAGGTAGCCAGGGATGGGTGTAGCTAGTAATAGGTGGCTGCAGTATAGGTAGACAGGGATATGTGTAACCAGTAATAGGGGGCCGCAGTTAGGTAGCCAGGATAGATGTATCCAGTTAATAGGTGGCTGCAGTATATGTAGCCAGGGATAGGTGTAACAGGTAATAGGTGGCCACAGTATAGGTAGCCTGGGATAGGTGTAGCCAGTACGTATAAAGCCAGGAATAGGTGGCTGCAGTAAAGATAGCCAGGTGTGAAGGGAGGGTGGATGGAGCGGCGGGGGTAAACAAATACTCACTTGCCGGGGGTCCTTCACGCGCGTACGTACTTCTTTCTTCTTCCTGTCCTTGCGTTCCATCTCTCTGTAAAAGCACCCAGGGGGCGCTGTTACAGAGTGATGGAACACAAGAACAGGAAGTAGGAAGAAGTATATAGTACATGCGTGCAGGACCCCCGGCAAAGTGAGTATCTGTTTACCCCCGCCGCTGTTCGTGCACCCTTCATTGTGTCGCATCCCCATTGCTGCGTCGCACCGCCCCCCTCCCCCTCACGCGGAAACAGGTATAAAGAGATTGTGCTTGGTATGATTACCATGCACAATCAAATCGCGGTATACCATCATACCGGTATACCCCGGCAACCCTAGTCCAAGCTTATTGTGTGCATGTGTTTTGAATGTAGATCAATGATTGATTGTTTTACATGAGCAGGTCCATCGCACCTTTGTGGCATCACAGAAATACGTGTGAAAAGAGGCATTACCCCGATAAACACACACATGCAATAAGCCAAAAGTGTCCAAATCCCTGCAATGTGACGCGGCGTGCATGTGCAGAATGATGGAAATCCGGGGAAGGCCTATGCATATCATGCATTTTTGGGTGGTCAAAAAAGCAGGCAGGGGTGTGACAGTATCTATGCAGGGGGCCTAAAGTCGGTGTAGGGCCACCACAGTCGTCCCCCCTGCTAACACTGATCCATGGGCCCCCTGCAGAGAATTAGCGCAGGAGGAGGCAGGGGAGGACACAAGTGGGTGGAGGAAAACACGGGGGGGGGGGGGGTGGAGAATAGGGTAGAGGAAAACACAAGGGGCAGAGCAGCACACAGGGGGGGCAGAGGAAGATGCAGGGGACAGAGGAGGACACAGGGTAGCAAAGAAGGACACATGGGAGGCAGAGGAGGACACAGGGCAGCAAACACTTTACCCATATTCTCTAATTTCATATGAAGTAGTCTTCTCCATTCCTTTAAGGGCTCTTTCACATCAGAGCTTGCGTTGGAGAACGCTCAAAGCATGCGTTTTGTTGTATGCCTTTTAATGCGTTTTGATATGCGTTGCACTGCAGTGAGTGTGCGTTTTTAATCCGTTTTCAATCCGTTACTGCACATAGAAAAACGCAGGTAATTTTTTTTTCTTTTAGTTTTCAACTTTCTACATTGTTCCTCTGTTGCATTCTGGGACTGATTGCCTGCGTTAACGGATTGAAAACGCGCATAGTGTGCGTTTTACATTGACTAACATTGTAACGCATAAAGCTAGCGCTGGCTGAAAAACTGCGCCTGGGTGCAGTGTAACGCAACGCACAAAAAGGCTGCGTTATATGTGAAAGCTAAAATGAAAGTCTATGGACTTTCATTTCACCTTGGGTAACGCAAACTTTACCCTTTGCGTTGAAACGCAGAAAATCTGCCCTAATGTGAAAGAGCCCTTACACCTGCTCAATATACACCTGTGTGCAATATGTATTCTTTTACATATACTGGTAGACTTTAGCGTGTTTAAAAACAGGCTCCAGGTCTAACTCTCACCGCCACCACCGGTCAGTGCGCATGCGCGCACTGTTCGCCTGGCTCCGTCCTCCTGTCCCAACGGCTGTCTGTGCTGCGCACATGCGCAGTAGCAAAAACACGGACAGTGACAGTTGGACGAAGCGACATTAGGGTTTTATTATATAGGACTAGTAGACCCAAGCCCGTTTAAAAACAGGCTCTAGGTCTTTTTTTTACCATCGCTGACTCCGCCAGTCACTATGCATGTGCGCGCCAGCCGCATGCACGCCTGCCGCAGGAACGCAACCGCCTGCCTACCCACCTCGTTCCCTGGTCCCATCCAGCTGTTCGTTACTGCGCACATGCGCAGTAACAAAATAACAGGGACACAGGGACGCTGCATAACTGCTGGACGCAGCGACACAGGGTAATTATTATTTAGGATACACTATACACTCCCCAGCAGGGCCGGTTCTAGGCTTTTTGCCACCTGAGGGAAACATGTGAGGAAGCTCCCCCCCCCCCCCCCCCCCAGTATAGGTAGCTAGTATAGTTGTCCTTAGTGCCTGCCAGCTCCCCCTCCCCCGCTCTGTTACCTTCTGAGCTGGCGGCAACTACCTCTGTTACCTCTGGTAAACTCAGCCGCTGCTGACACGCTCAGTATCGGCAGCGCGGCTGTGAATAATGGGGTCTCACTGAGCGCAGGGGCCGCGAGTGCGGCTGCGCAGCTCTAGGGCCAACCCCCCTGATCCACGATACGTAGTGTGGATCAGGGGGGCTGGCCCTAGAGCTGCGCAGCCGCACTCGCGGCCAGGCGGACTGCGCAGCCACGGCCAAAGGAAGCGGCCATATTGCGGGAGGCAGGAGAGCCCGACCGGGCCGTGGGGTCGGCAGCCGGCCCAGGGGGCTAATGAGCGGAGGGACCCGGCGGATCGGCACGGAGGGCGCGGACGGCGTCCTCCGTGCCATAAAAGATGAGGCAGGTAATTTACTTTTTTTAGCATTTTCGCCTCGTAAGTCCTTTAAGTATAGGAAAGTGGAAAACAGCTCTGAAAAACGCTAGATCAGAGCGGTTTTCCAGGCGTTTTTGTTACAGGAGCTGTTCAGTAACAGCTTTTACTGTAATAATATTTGTAATCTGCTACACAAAAACACTCCAAAAACCGCTAGGCATGTTTTGAAAACGTCTCATGCCTAGAATGGCTCCGAAATCTGCTCAAAAACCTCTAGCGTTTTTCAGATCTGCTAGAGATTTTTGGTGTGCACTGGGCCTAATGCTGCAGCCCCCCAGTTTGCATTTGTGGAAATAACGAACCGCTCTGGTGTGCACCAGCCCTTTGAAATACATTACCCAAGCGGTTTTCAAACCACAAGCGTTTTTAAAAACGCTCATGAACCGCTCTGGTGTGCACCAGCGCTACCTGGGAGTTCTGTGCACAGAGGAAAATACTGGTTGCTTGGCAGTTCACTGCAAAAAGTTCACAGACAGCAAACTGTCAGGACCATGGTCACGACATGAATAAAGGGTTCACTACAAAATGTCAGCCATACATATTTTTAGTTGGAAAAGGGGTATCGGTTATGTTTGGGATGAAGTTCAATCCTTTGGCAGACTTCCTCTTTAAAACCAACAAGTCAAAGGAAAATACATAATACGGAGTTTAAAAGTTGCATAAACACATTCCCGAGTAATAGTACGTTATCGCTGTGTACTTTAGCAGGAAAACACATACACACGTCTGATGTTCGGAGGCTATCTCCACTCTCTGCGCTCGCTTTTTACGTCAGGCAACAAGAGTGACAATCGTGTGACATTAGTAATCAATGCGCATGCGCAAGCTACTCTTCACTGTAGCGTTCCAGGAAAGTAACACTGCGCATGCTCATACCGTGGAGCAGCGCAAGCTGATGATGGCTTCAGCTGGCGGTGCGACCCGAGCAATCCGCCTACCTGCCAGGCACGGTTATGCAGTGGAATTCTCCCCTTATCTCCCCACCCGACTGGCCTGTGCAGCCTCTCAGAACTATGGCATATCAGGTGACGGAGGCATTGCAGCACCTCGCTGTGACTGTGGGCAGGGTTTCATTTCCTGTGTTTAGAGCCTGATTTTATAACACACTTGCATGGAAATCCTGGCATGTTGCAAATCAATTCCTGGGATGTTAGAAAAATAATACGTTGTAGAATTACTTAGGAATAAACAGTGTTACAGATTTTAGAGGGTTTGTTTTATATGTTATTATTATGGCTTTACCCTTCCCTGATAGTTGAGGCTAAGCAACCTACTAAACGTACTTAGCATCAAAGAACAAGCCTGAACCACATATAAAATCTATTGTTATAACTTGTTTACAGTTTTTGTTACTTCTGAAAATAAAACAATATGTCATGTATGTTCTGTTGCTTTTGCACATGATGCTGAACTAGTGAGGTAAGGACATCAAACCAAAAATGGTACTTCCACACTTTGCGCATTGCAATACCATCACAATGCAATGGTGCTGAAAAATTGTGCCATATGTTAGACGTGTTGTGATCATGCAAGTGAAGTATACAGTACATTGCCTCACTGCCACTGTAAACATGCACTGTGGCGTAGCAATGGGGGATGCATAGGTAGCGATTGCACCAGGGCCCTTGTGTTAGCTCTTCATTGGTTCTATGCTGGTAATGATCACCTCTATATGGAGTACATTTGAAATCGGTGCCGGTAGACTTGGGCGCAGGATACAGCTGTTATATGGCTGATCCTGCTTCTGCACAAGTTCAGGCCGTGTTAATTACTATTCCCCCTCCAGGCCGCCATGGATGGTTGGGAATGAAATAATTCGGCTTCCAGCTATTGCTGGAGGCCGAATTATTGTGATTTTTTTTTTAAGCAACCTCGGCTCCGTCTTCTGATGGCTCCGACGTTACTGAGCGCCGCTATAGACTGATTCCCATTATAGTCTATGGCGGCGCTGGCTGCACCCAAATCTATCAGCGCCGGAAAGCACTGCTCAGTCTATATGTGCTTTGAATAGTGGTAATGATTAGCAGAGCAGTGCTTTTTAGCGCTGCTAGATTTGGGCGCAGTCGGCGCCTCCATAGACTACAATAGGTATCACTCCTATTGCAGCGCTCAGTGAGTAACGTCGGAGCCGTCAAAAAACGGAGCCAAGGTTGCTTAAAAAACACAATAATTCGGCCTCCAGCAATCACTGGAAGCCGAATTATTTCATTCCCCCACTATCTATGGCGGCCCGGAGGGGGAATAGTAATTAAAACGGCCCAGACTTGTGCAGAAGCAGGATCAGCCATATACCGCTGTATCCTGCGCCCAAGTCTACCAGCGCCGATTTCAAATGTAATCATCATTAGAAAACTGTTCTCCTTCTCCTGCTTACAACTCTTTGTCACTGCAGCTGTTTTTGGCAGCTGGATTTTGGTGCTATATATCAATTGTTTTAGAGGGGACCAATGTAAACTTTCACTGGGGCCCCTAGCTACGCCAGTGAACATGCATGTTGTCTGGTAAAAGCACAGCATGCTGTGCATTACGGTACTCTGTTTGTGAACGAACCTTAAAAATATAATTGCATTGTGTGTGATGCGATATTGTTCGTTCTGACTATACATAGGGTTGTTTGTTTTTTTTTGCAAACTTTCGAATCTTTTGCCTAAAGAAGAAACCTAAAGGAAACCTGAGATGGGCAACTTAAAAGATTTTATACTTACCCGGGGCTTCCTCCTCCAAACTCACACCACATGGTTGTCAACAAAAATATGCAAACATATTGACATTTCCATTTATTATAGACGGCATCAGGAAGAAAGGCTGAGAAACGCAAGTGCCATTCATTGCGATAGCAATTTAGTTTCCCGATGCACACAAGTGGGGAAGGGGCCTTAGGGCGAACACAGTGAATCCAGCGCAGGAGACTTGGGCGTACAGGGAGTAACTTCGGCGCCGTCAGAAGAGGGAGCTGAAGTTACTTTTAAAACACAATAATTCGGCCTCCAGCAATTGCTGGAAGCCTACTTATTTAATTCCCCACCATCCATGGCGGCCTGGATGGGGAATAGTATTTAACATGCCCGACTCTTGTGCAGCAGCAGGATCAGCCATATACCAACTGTATCCTGCGCCGATTCCTCTCGTACGTGCCTTAGGGTGAGGTTTGTTTTGTATATTTTACTTAGAGCTGCTCAGATCCTTTTAGGCTGGTTTTACAGTGGGACGTTAAAGTCCCACGTTACAGCAGCCAGTAACGCAGCCTAACTCACAGCACTGTAAAATCAATGTGCTGTTCACAGTGCACACGTTGCGTTAGGGTATAATGCTGCACGTTAAATGAAAGTGCAGCCTGCTGTACATTATACCCCTATAGAGCTGCGTTAGATTGTTTGCACATGCTCAGTGACTAGCCACATGGCTAATTAATATTCACTGCACTGTGGTGACTCGTGGTGGGACTCGTAGTGTTGTCCGGATCATGAACAAATCGTTCATTTGATCCGGATCTTTTTTGTGAATCAAATCATCCGGATCATCACAATGAAAGATTCGGTTCACAGTGGATGTCTGTCTGGAAGAAACAGGAACATACAGAATGTACAGTGCAGGGAAAGTGTGTCCTGCTAGTCATTTCACCCCCAGTCTGCTTCCCTAGTAAAATGATTCAAATGATTCGGTTCAAAGGTCCGGATCTTTTCAATGATCCGATTCGAATGATCCGGACTTTCCATCACTATCCTGGAGCGGCTGCTTTGAGAGCCGCATAACATGGCTCGCGTTGCGTTAGGGGCACGTTATGCAACCTTAACGTCCCCTAAAACGCAACGTCTTGGTGTGAAAGTAGCCTTAAGTGCTTGTTCACACTTCAAGAGCTTTTCTAAGCGCTTTGTGATTTTAAAAGCTCTGGTTAATGTTATCCTATGTGTGCGTTCTTACTTGAGCAATGTGATTTTGTAAAAATCCCCCATAGCATTGCATTAGCAAGAGCTTTTCAAAATCAATAGCGATTAAAAAGCTCTTGTAGTGTGAACAAGCCCTAGTGTACCTAAGACAAGTACACTTAATGATTTTATACTTACCCAGGGCTTCCTCCAGCCCCATGAGGACTGATGTGTCCCTTGCCGTTCTCCTGAGTGCCTCCGTTTGCCTGGTTTCGGTCCAAGTAAACTGGCTCAGCCGCGCCAGATGGGCTCTTCTGTACATGTGTGTTGGGGCCGTGCATGCGCAGAAGAGCCGACTGGCTCTATGGAGCCAGATTACTGGGACCGATACCAGGCAAACGGAGGAACTCGGCAGGATGGCAAGGGACACATTGGTGCTCATTGGGCTGGAGGAAGCCCCGGGTATGTAAAAATCATTAAGTGTACTTGTCTCATGTACACTTTAAGGCTACTTGCACACCAAGACGTTGCGTTAGGTGCCACGTTAAGGTCGCATAACGTGCACTTAACGCATCGTATGGTGCTGCAAGATAGGACGGTAGAGTGAGCCGCGTTAGGCGGCTCTATCCCTATAAGGTCTCCCAGAGTGGCGCTGATTGGCCGGCGGGACCACGTGATGCGGAGCGAGACACTCCGCATCACGTGGTCCCGCCGGCCAATCAGCTGCCGCCAGTGCAGTGAATATTAAGTAGCCATGTGCGCGGCTACTGTAGCTGGCTCTCGCCGCCTCCTCTCTGCCTCCCACTGCGCATGTGCAAACAGTCTAACGCGGCTATAGCCGTTGCAACGCCGTAGCATGCTGCACTTTCGGGAGAACGTGCAGCGTTACATGTAACGCAACGTGGGCTGTGTGAACAGCCCACTTGTGTTACATTGCTGTGCGTTGGGGGAGCGTTACAGGCGCACTGTAACGTCTCTGTGTGTAAGCAGCCTTAAGGGACCTGAGCAGCTCTAAGTAAAATATACAAGACAAATCTCCCCCTAAAGGTGCCCATACATGGTACAATAAAAACGTTAAATTTTCCCTTTTATTCGACCAAAACGATCAAATCGAATGAAAGTTTAACCTCCCCGGCGTTCTATTGAGATCGCCAGGGAGGCTGCGGGAGGGTTTTTTTTTAATTAAAAAAAAACTATTTCATGCAGCCAACTGAAAGTTGGCTGCATGAAAGCCCACTAGAGGGCGCTCCGGAGGCGTTCTTCCGATCGCCTCCGGCGCCCAGAATAAACAAGGAAGGCCGCAATGAGCGGCCTTCCTTGTTTTGCTTAGATCGTCGCCATAGCGACGAGCGGAGTGACGTCAGCCGACGTCCTGACGTCAGCCGCCTCCGATCCAGCCCTTAGCGCTGGCCGGAACTTTTTGTTCCGGCTGCGCAGGGCTCAGGCGGCTGGGGGGACCCTCTTTCGCCGCTGCTCGCGGCGAATCGCCGCAGAGCGGCGGCGATCAGGCAGCACACGCGGCTGGCAAAGTGCCGGCTGCGTGTGCTGCACTTTATTTGAAGAAAATCGGCCCAGCAGGGCCTGAGCGGCAGCCTCCGGCGGTGATGAACGAGCTGAGCTCGTCCATACCGCTCAGGAGGTTAAAAGAATCTTTTTCTTTTTTTCGATCAAGAAAAAAAGAATAGATTATCCCATTTTTTTTCAATAAAAATCTGATGGGACATGTTGGAAAAATCTTTATAGTCGATCTAACGGAATAATTGAACAAAATTATCTATAAAAAAAAAATGAAAAAAATGGTACCATGTATGGCCACCATAAGGCCCCTTCCCCACTTGGGTGCATCAGGAAACGAAATTGCTATCACAATGAATGGCACTTGCGTTTACTTTCTATGCCTTTCTTCCTGATGCGGCCTATAATAAATGGAAATCGCAATGTGTTTGCGTATTTTTGTTGGCAACATGTGGTGTGAGACCGTAATGAATTGCAACGCATGAATGTAGTGCAGTCTATGCACTTCTGAAGGCTAAGAATTATTTACCGTTGCTAGGCTGCTCCCTAGCCCCCTCAATCTTCTGTTACACTGCCTCAGTTCTGCAGTTCAAAGTGCCTTAGGTAAAAGCACGGGATCCCAGCTGCTGCAGGCCATGCCAGGAGGTGTAGTTCATTAATGTTACTACATCTACCAGCTTGGAGGTGACGCTACTTTGATTCACTAAATCTCCTGGCATGAATTGCGGTGGCCAGAGCCCTGTGTACAGGGCTTTGCAGGTACTTTGAACTATGGTAGTGAAACAGAAGATGGAGGACCACAAACACATGGAGGAAACCCCAGAAGGTAATTAATGCTAGCTTCCACCTCAGTGGCTGCCTTCACACTAGCACAGAGCTAAACAGTCTCAGCTGTTTTGTGGAGCCCAAGTGACAGTTCTGTGCTACTGCACAGGCGCGAGCCGTCCTGCTCTTGTACAGGAGCATGGCCATGAGCTTTGGGGGGGCATGGGTTGATACCACAAGGCGGAGTGGGATTGGGAGGGCCTCTGGAGGATCCAGAAGCTTCCATCTATTGAGGTAAGTATCTACATTTCTTTTTCTCTTTCTTATTTTTTTTACCTCACAGGCTTGCTTTAAATAAATTACTTGCATCAATATTTGTTTGTTTCATGACAGTAAATAACTCAGCTTGGTGATTTCATTAGTGTTTCATTTTTAAAAGTTGCCAGTAGTGCATTTACAGTATAAGATCCCTAGTTATTTCAAGGCCCTAGTTATTTGTCCCTCAGAGGGTCTCACAGTCTAATCCCCAGGGCTGTGGAGTCGGAGTCGTGGAGTAGGGCAATTTTGGGTGCCTGGAGTCGGAGTCGGGAAAAAATGCACCGACTCCGACTCCTAATGAATTTGTAACTGTAATTAAAATAGAAAATATGATAAAATGTTCTATTTCTCAGATAATAGTGATTAAAAATAATGTATATATACAGTATATATACAGTAATAGCGGTGCTTAGTCCACAAAAATGAAATAAACCAATCAAAATTAGTTACTTGTGCTGCTTCAATAAAGCAGTCCCCGTATTTTTAAAGTCAGATATACATATCTGATTGTGACTGTATATATGATGTGTACACAGGAATCTCTTATATATTCGAAATAACATCTATGCTGCAAGTATAAAGCCTGATGTGTAGCCGTGTCACTAATAGAGATGGTCAACGAGATGGAAATAATTCTGCATTGATGCTGATTTATGCAAATGTATGCACTCCCTTTGCTGATGAAATCAAAAAATTTGATATGTTATTACAATTTGGTTTGGTGACTACAAATTAAAGGGTAACTGAGACGGATGAAAAGTAAAGTTTTATAGATACCTGGGGCTTCCTCCAGCCCCCTTCAGGCTAATCAGTCCCTCACTGTCCTCCACCACCCGGATCTTCTGCTATGAGTCCTGGTAATTCAGCCAGTCAGCGCTGTCTGGCCGCATGCCGCTCCCACAGCCAGGAACATTCTGCACCTGCGCAATAGTGCTGCGCAGGAGTAGTATGCTCCTGGCGGCGGAGTGTGTGCATGCGCACTACGCCTGACTGGCTCAAGTACCTGGACTCATAGCAGAAGATCCAGGTGGCGGAGGAGGACAGCAAGGGACTGATTATCCTAAAGGCGGCTGGAGGAAGCCCCAGGTATGTATAAAACTTTAATTTCATCTGTCTCAGGTTTACTTTGTTACACAGTAGTACTATACTCTACATATGCACTCCCTACAGAGCTGCAGGGAATCCACTGAGAATGCTGTGCACATTGAACACAGAGGTGTTGTCTGTTTACAACCTCATTCCCCTGCAGAGAAACTGCACATCATTCTTACATGTACCCACACTTACATTGCCTAGGGCCTGATAGATGTTCTTTGTTCCGGTTTGTACCTTTTACAAGTACTCTTACCAAGGACTAGTTTTAGTCTAAAGGGAATAAATATAGTAGTCTACATATCCTTCTCACTTCAGTTGTCTTGTAAAATTCCTAAGCGTTGGCACTTAAGAGACGAATTTCATGTTACATACTTTTAATCAACAAAATTGTAATATGCAAATTAGAGGAGTCAGAGTCGTGGAGTCGGTGGAATCCTAATCTGAGGAGTCGGAGTCGGTGGATTTTTGGACCGACTCCACAGCCCTGCTAATCCCTACCATTGTCATATGTCCATGGTAATCTACGACCAATTTTATGGGGAAGCCAATTAACTTTTCTGTATGTTTTTGGGATGTGCGAGGCAACCGGAGTGCCCGGAGGAATCTGGGAGAACACACTTCATGCAGTTGTTGCACTGCAGCCTTTATATATTTATAACAGACACATGACCTTGTTCAATTCACTTTTTCTCCTAAGTTGTCTCCTAGGACGTAGGTGATATTTTCACACTTAACCCCCTTGCCGTTCCAATTATTTTGGCAAGGGGGCGGCGCAGCACTTTTTTTAAATTCATGTAGCTAGCCTAGCGCTTGCTACATGATAGCCTCTGACAGGCGGCATCCCCCTACCTATCATGATCGCCGCCGGAGCTCTCTGCAAGCAGGAAATCCCGTTCAGAACGGGATTTCCTGCTCGGCTTCCCCGTCGCCATGGCGACGGGGCGGGATGACGTCACAGACGTCGGGACGTCAGAGGGAATCCCGATCTACCCCTTAGCGCTGCCTGGCACTCATTGGCCAGGCTGCGCAAGAGGTCTGGAGGGGGCGCGGCGGGTAGCTGCGAATTAGCGGCGATGGAGATATGCACGCAGCTAGCAAAGTGCTAGCTGTGTGCAATAAAAAAAAATGTGAAAATCGGCCCAGCGGGGCCTGAGAAATCCTCCTGCGCAGGTTACCCCGAGCTGAGCTCGGGATAACCGGCAAGGAGGTTAATCAATAAATGCCTTTTAAGCCACCAGCAAGCAAAAGAAAACATGATCTCCAGTTTTTTGGGAATATGAAATGTGCCATCGTTGATTTTCTTTTACAGAGGAACTTTAAACCCAGGATTGAGCTTTATCCCAATCAGTAGCTAATACCCTCTTTCTCAAAAGAAATAGTTACCTTTACTCAAACAGATCACCAGGGATATCTGTATAGATGATATTGTCATGAAACCCCTCCCACAGTGTGATGTCAGAGCCATGGCCCAGACAGTTTTCTGTCTGGGAACCTTGCATTGTGGGAAATAAAGTCTGTTTCCATCTGGAAAGCAAGCAGCATCTCCCTCTGTGCATAGAACTCTCAGTAAGGCCTAATTCACATTATAAATCGCAAGCACTAGCACTTTTGTGAGCGCTTTTTAAAGCACTTTTCCTTGTGCTTTCAGAGCGATTTGCGCTTTAAGCGGTTTTCTGAGATTTTCGTCCTGAACACAATCAAGAAGTTAACTCTTTGACCTGGAACTGAATGTATCTAATATACATTGTGAGCAAAAGCGCTCACAAAACCGCGCTTTTTAGAGTTCTTGGTGGTTTTCCTATACCTTGCATTGAAGCGCAAACGCTCAGGAAACGGTGCAGGACCTACCTTTGCGCTCGGAAAGGAAGCTCATCGCTCATGTGAGAACACTCACATAGGGCAACATTACTCAAGTGCTTTTAAAGCGATTTTAAAAATCGCTAGCGCTTAAAAATAAACTAATACTCATTGGGCTCTATTCATAAAACATTTGCGGTAAAAAAAATCTTGGAGGGAAAACACCGCATCGGTATTTTAGACTTTTGTGTGCTAATTCATATAAATGTTTACACTTGCGATAATAGGTCGGGGAATTCCCGCACTAAACTGGCGGTGCTGCTGAGTTGTTACATTTGCTGGCTGAGTAGATACATTTCTCTGTGCAGAGACAGAGTTACTATAAGGAGGCAGCCCCAGCATCCCTTTACATGTGCATTCTTTTGAAAACGGCCTCTGTTTGCCATGAATCTTCTCTCCGAATCTGTCTATAAAGGTGGGTACACACGTCAGATAAAAGTCTTTGGAAAATGAAAGATCACAGACCAATTTTACCCCCTTTCATGTAGTATGAGAGCCATACTCTACACAGTCCATTCTATGGAGCTGAACTCCCCATCAGATAAAAATCTTTGCAAGATGCTGCACACAAAGACCGCTGTACACATGCAACAGATCAGTATCTGCAAAAGATCTGTTCCTGCAAAAGATCCATTCCTGCAAAACGCATTCATAGTCTATGATATCTGCAGACCTCATACACACCTTGTTTAACGGACAATTATCTGTAGATCAGATCCACCAGGTTGGATCTTCAGATCGGCAGATAATTGGCTGATCTGCAGATGAATGTCCATTAAACAAGGTGTGTATGGGATCTGCAGATATCATAGACTATGAATGCATTTTGCAGGAATGGATCATTTTCAGGAACAGATCTTTTGCGGATACTGATCTGTTGAATGTGTACAGCATCTTTGTGTGCAGCATCTTCCAAAGATTTTTATCTGATGGGGAGTTCAGCTCCATAGAATAGACCATAGGTTCTCAACGTGTGGTACGCGTACCCCAGCGGGTACTTCTGAGGGTTCTAGGGGGTACTCTGGCTTGATATACTTAACCAAAAATTAATACATTTACAGTTTTAGAAAATGATGAATCTTATTTAAACAGCACCAAATTAGTATTTTAGCTAATTAAAAGCAATAGTAAATGCTTGGAAATGGTTTAGAACCAATTATAATGTACTACGATTAAATATATCTTTGTCAAAGGGTACGTGTGATAATGTTTACCATGCTAGGGGGTACTTGGTGAGTACAGAGTTTTAAAAGGGGTACATACTAATAAAATGTTGAGAAACACTGGAATAGACTGTGTAGAGTATGGCTCTCATACTACATGAAAGGGGGTAAAATTGGTCTGTGATCTTTCATTTTCCAAAGACTTTTATCTGACGTGTGTACGCACCTTTAGTCTTTCTAAACAGTCTGTTTAACCACTTGAGGACCGTGGGCTTTAACCCCCTTAAGGACCAGGCACTTTTTTTCCATTCAGACCACTGCAGCTTTCACGGTTTATTGCTCGCTCATACAACCTACCACCTAAATGAATTTTGGCTCCTTCTCTTGTCACTAATAAAGCTTTCTTTTGGTGCTATTTGATTGCTGCTGCGATTTTTACTTTTTATTATATTCATCAAAAAAGACATGAATTTTGTCAAAAAAAAATATTTTTTTTAACTTTCTGTGCTGGCATTTTTCAAATAAAGTAAAATTTATGTATACATGCAGCACGAAAAATGTGGACAAACATGTTTTTGATAAAAAAAAACCCATTCAGCCTATATTTATTGGTTTGGGTAAAAGTTATAGCGTTTACAAACTATGGTGCAAAAAAGTGAATTTTCCCATTTTCCAGCATCTCTGACTTTTCTGACCACCTGACATGTTTCATGAGGGGCTAGAATTCCAGGATAGTATAAATACCCCCCAAATGACCCCATTTTGGAAAGAAGACATCCCAAAGTATATAAAAAAAAAAAGTTTCAATTTCTTCTAACTTGCGACAAAAAAAAAAATGAAATCTGCCACGGACTCACCACGCCCCTCTCTGAATACCTTGAAGTGTCTACTTTCCAAAATGGGGTCATTTGTGGGGTGTGTTTACTGTCCTGACATTTTGGGGGGTGCTAAAATGTAAGCACCCCTGTAAAGCCTAAAGGTGCTCATTGGACTTTGGGCCCCTTAGCGTACTTAGGGTGTAAAAAAGTGCCACACATGTGGTACCGCCGTACTCAGGAGAAGTAGTATAATGTGTTTTGGGGTGTATTTTTACACATACCCATGCTGGGTGGGAGAAATATCTCTGTAAATGACAATTGTTTGATTTTTTTTACACACAATTGTCCATTTACAGAGAGATTTCTCCCACCCAGCATGGGTATGTGTAAAAATACACCCCAAAACACATTATACTACTTTTCCTGAGTACGGCGGTACCACGTGTGACACTTTTTTGCAGCCTAGGTGCGCTAAGGGGCCCAACGTCCTATTCACAGGTCATTTTGAGGCATTTGTTTTCTAGACTACTCCTCACGGTTTAGGGCCCCTAAAATGCCAGGGCAGTATAGGAACCCCACAAGTGACCCCATTTTAGAAAGAAGACACCCCAAGGTATTCTGTTAGGTGTATGGCGAGTTCATAGAAGATTTTATTTTATGTTACAAGTTAGTGAAAAATGACACTTTGTGAAAAAAAAACAATAAAAATCAATTTCCGCTAACTGACTGACAAAAATAAAATCTTCTATGAACTCGCCATGCACCTAACAGAATACCTTGGGGTGTCTTTTTTTTCTAAAATGGGGTCACTTGTGTGGTTCCTATACCGCCCTGGCATTTTACGGGCCCAAAACCGTGAGTAGTCTGGAAACCAAATGTCTCAAAATGACTGTTCAGGGGTATAAGCATCTGCAAATTTTGATGACAGGTGGTCTATGAGGGGGCGAATTTTGTGGAACCGGTCATAAGCAGGGTGGCCTTTTAGATGACAGGTTGTATTGGGCCTGATCTGATGGATAGGAGTGCTAGGGGGGTGACAGGAGGTGATTGATGGGTGTCTCAGGGGTTGGTTAGAGGGGAAAATAGATGCAATCAATGCACTGGGGAGGTGATCGGAAGGGGGTCTGAGGGGGATCTGAGGGTTTGGCCGAGTGATCAGGAGCCCACACGGGGCAAATTAGGGCCTGATCTGATGGGTAGGTGTGCTAGGGGGTGACAGGAGGTGATTGATGGGTGTCTCAAGGTGTGATTAGAGGGGGGAATAGATGCAAGCAATGCACTGGCGAGGTGATCAGGGCTGGGGTCTGAGGGCGTTCTGAGGGTGTGGGCGGGTGATTGAGTGCCCTAGGGGCAGATAGGGGTCTAATCTGATGGGTAGCAGTGACAGGGGGTGATTGATGGGTAATTAGTGGGTGTTTTAGGGTAGAGAACAGATGTAAACGCTGCACTTGGGAGGTGATCGGACGTCGGATCTGCGGGCGATCTATTGGTGATAGATTGTCCGCAAGGGGCAGGTTAGGGTGGCAGTGACAGGGTGTGATTGATGGGTGGCAGTGACAGGGGGTGATTGATGGGTGATTGACAGGTGATCAGTGGGTTATTACAGGGAAGAACAGATGTAAATATTGCACTGGCGAATTGATAAGGGGGGGTCTGAGGGCAATCTGAGCGTGTAGGCGGGTGATTGGGTGCCCGCAAGGGGCAGATTAGGGTCTGATCTGATGGGTAACAGTGACAGGTGGTGATAGGGGGTGATTGATGGGTAATTAGTGGGTGTTTAGGGTACAGAACAGATGTAAACACTGCACTTGGGAGGTGATCTGACGTCGGATCTGCGGGCGATCTATTGGTGTGGGTGGGTGATCAGATTGCCCGCAAGGGGCAGGTTAGGGGCTGATTGATGGGTGGCAGTGACAGGCGGTGATTGATGGGTGTTTGACAGGTGATTGATAGGTGATTGACAGGTGATCAGGGGGATAGATGCATACAGTACACAGAGGGGGGGGGGGGTGTCTGGGGAGAATCTGAGGGGTGGGGGGGTGATCAGGAGGGAGCAGGGGGCAGTTTAGGGAATAACAAAAAATATCGTTGACAGATAGTGACAGGGAGTGATTGATGGGTGATTAGGGGGGTGATTGGGTGCAAACAGTGGTCTGGGGGGTGGGCGGGGGGGGGGGGTCTGAGGGGGTGCTGTGGGCGATCAGGGGGCAGGGGGGGGAAATCAGTGTGCTTGGGTGGCTGCAGCCTGCCCTGGTGGTCCCTCGGAAACTGGGACCACCAGGGCAGGAGGCAGCCTGTATAATACACTTTGTATACATTACAAAGTGTATTATACATTTTGTATGCGGCGATCCGGGTGCTAGTAGCCCACCGGCGCTTCCGAACGGCTGGCGGGTTACAGCGCGAGGTGGGCGGAGCCAGTCCCCGGCGGCCGATCGCGTCACGAATGACGCGATCGCGCCGCCCATGCCCCTACAAAGACCGCCGCCTCTGGGCATGAGCTGGTCCTTGCGGGATCCACTTTCCGGCCGCCCCTGTGCAGTGGGCGGTCGTTAAGTGGTTAATTGCCACAGCTTAGAAGAACTTCAAGAAATGTTACACATGCAGGCTTTCTAATGTGAAATTTATTTGAAAACAGGTACCCAAAGGGTTTAAAAAAAAAACACAGCCTTGGTATTCCGGGATGCCTTGTCTGCTCTCCTCTCACTGCAGCTGCTTGGGAGGTCTTTCTCATTCACTTGCTGTTATCTTGACTGTGTTACTGCTGTCTTATCGCCTTATCTAAACAGGGGGTTTCTCTGCACACATTCCGCCTGCTCTAATCTTTATGAATTAACCTTCAGTGACATGTGTTGTGATAATCTCCGCACAACGCGGTAATTTCCCGCACTGCAAAGGAATGTCAGATTTTCATGCGGAAACAGCCTTTATGAATGCCCACTTTGCTAAATGGTCGGAAAAGTCAGCTGTTTTGAGCGGAAAACTTGCGGTAAAGTTTTATGAATAGAGCCCATTGCGTGAACAACCCCTAAAAGAACATTCCACAGAGATCACCTGGCAGCAATAAAGATGTGTCCATTTGTGATACATTTTAGAATGTAAAACAGAGATAAAACATTTTACAATGGGCAAACACTAACTAATTTATTTGAGTATTTGGGAAAAAAAATTATTCATTACATTATTTTCACTACAGTACCTCTTTAACCGATTCCGCTCTGCCGAATCGTGTTTCTACGCCCCTCTGGACTTCATTATAAAACCAGGGGTGTAGGTACACATATCCTCTGTTTACAAGCGGCCCCTCCCATGACAGAGTACAGATTGATCAAACATGTGTCCCCATTCGCTGATCAAAGTGCCTGTAGCAAATGATCACCAGGATTAGCGAGATGCCGGTATCCAAAGTGAAAGTAAGCACAGAAACACTTTACTTCCTGTGTATTATTCAGTACACAGGCAAGTTTGGGTACATGTAGTGAACAAACATACAGACTGCATACATACAAACTATATGTAAATTACATAAATAAGTAAACCCCCCATTATTAACCCTTTATTCACCCCTCCCCATTATTATCAAAATACATAATAAAAAAAGACAGCATTTAAAAAAAAAAAAAAACTACATAAATAGTTACCTGTACCTTAGGGACTTTTTAAACCGCTTCCGGACCACGCGGATTGAAATCTACGCCCTGTTTAGCGCCTGTTATCCCTGCCAGGGTGTAGATTTCAATCATGCCTGCTTTCACCGCTACTAAAGATCACTTGTTCTCTCGTCACTGCAGCCCCCTCGCTCTGCCATCAGTATGACAGCAGAGCTCCCTGAGCTGGTCAGAAGCCAATTTAATTGGTTCCTGACCCTGTGATCACTGTGAGCCAGTCCCATTGGCTCACATTGATCACGGTCAGGAGCCAATGAAATCAGCTCCTGACCAGTTCAGGGAGCTCTGCCGTCATACCGATGGCAGAGCAAGGGGGCTACAGCAATGGTAGAGCAGCGTAATCGGTGGTAGCGGCAGGTCCATGCAGCGTGATGTCGGTAAACCCCGTTTTTTCAAAGTTTCTGGTCCTTAACCTCTTCAGCCTTCAGTCGTTTTTCACCTTATGCATCAGAGTAATTTTCACCTCCCATTCATTCGCAAATAACAATATCACTACTTATCACAATTAATTGATCTATATCTTGTTTTTTCTGCCACCAATTTGGCTTTATTTGGGTGGTACATTTTGCTAAGAATTATTTTTTGCTAAATGCCTTTTGAACAGGAATATTAAGAAAAAAATTGAAAAAAAAATCATTATTTCTCAGTTTCGGCCATTATAGCTTTAAAATAATACATGCTACCGTAATCAAAACCCACATATTTTATTTACCCATTTGTTCCGGTTGTTACACCATTTAACCACTTAACGACCAGCTAACACCGACAGGCGGCGGCTGGTCGTTTGTGGTTTTACATTGAAACGGCCGCTCGTTCGAGCGGCTGTTCCATGTCAGTTCACGGAGGGTGTCTCCGTGAATAGCCTGCGAGCCTCCGATCGCGGCTCGCAGGCTAATTGTAAACACGCGGAGAAGAAATCCCCGCTGTTTACATCAATATGGTGCAGCAGCGCCGTAAAAGAGATCGGCGATCCCCAGCCTCTGATTGGCCGGGGATCGCCGCCGTGTGATAGGCTGAAGCCTATCAGAGGCGGCGCAGCACGCATCGCCGTCCTGTGCCGCCCAGCGAAGGAGAGGTAGGGAGGGAAAGGGAGGGAGGAATCGCGCTGTGGAGGGGGCTTTGAGGAGCCCCCCCCTGCTCGGCCACACGGAGCGGCAGCGATCAGACCCCCCCAAGCAGGTCATCCACCTAGTGGGGAAAAAAGGGGGGAAGTCTGATCGCTCTGCCATGCACACGATCTGTGCTGCGGGCTGGAGAGCCCACGCAGCACAGATCAGAGAGAACAGCCCCGGTCCTTAAGTGGTTAAATTATGTCCCTATCACAGTGTATGGTGCCAATATTTCATTTGGAAATAAAGGTGCATTTTTTCAGAAGTCATTAAAAACACTTCTTTTGTCACAATAAACCCAATTTCATACAATTCTAAAAACAAATAATCAAAAACAGATAAATATTCAGATTATGTCCGACATTAAAGTTTGTTCATCAGCAAAAAATAGGTAAAATCTCATCTAGTGGCCAGTTTGGTTATTGCACTTATTATTTAAAGGATATGTCCATATGTTTCCAGTTAGAGAACAGCTGTGTTGAGGAAAGCACCATCTAGTGTCCTATTCTGATACTACGGACTATCAGTACAGAGTGGATTATTTCACCAAATGAGTTCAATCCAACTACCTTAAGGACCCATTTCTACTTCGGCGATTTCGCCGGCGATTCTGCAGAGTTTCCCCGCACATGATTCGCACGAGGAAACTCTGCCATAGGGGATGACGGGGCCGCGGCGGAATCGCTTGCGGCAGCGATTCGGCCGGCTGCGGAGGCTGCGAATCCCATAGCCGTAGTAGTGGAAACGAGCCCTTAAAGAGACTCCGTAACAAAAATTGCATCCTGTTTTTTATCATCCTACAAGTTCCAAAAGCTATTCTAATGTGTTCTGGCTTACTGCAGCACGTTCTACTATCACCATCTCTGTAATAAGTCAACTTATCTCTCTCTTGTCAGACTTGTCGGCCTGTGTCTGGAAGGCTGCCAAGTTCTTCAGTGTTGTGGTTCTGTGATGCATCTCCCCCCTCCAGGCCCCTCTCTGCACACTGCCTGTGTATTATTTAGATTAGGGCAGCTTCTCTCTTC
Organism: Hyperolius riggenbachi; assembly: GCF_040937935.1. Taxonomy (NCBI): domain Eukaryota; kingdom Metazoa; phylum Chordata; class Amphibia; order Anura; family Hyperoliidae; genus Hyperolius; species Hyperolius riggenbachi. The sequence continues at coordinate 308,733,031 of NC_090649.1, forward strand.
TCTCTTATCTTTTACAAGCTGGATAAATCCTCCTCTGAGCTGGCTGGGCTTTCACATACTGAGGAATTACATACAGGCAGAGCTGTCTGCACTCTGCAGGAAGAAACAGCCACTTCAGTGAAAGATAGCTGCAGGGGGAAAGAAACACACAAATGATCTCTTGAGATTCAAAAGGAAGGGTGTATACAGCCTGCTTGTGTATGAATGTATTTTCTATGTGTGGACATACTGTACATCAACCTACTTCCTGTTTTGGTGGCCATTTTGTTTGTTTATAAACAAACTCTTTAAAACTGTTTAACCACTTTTAATGCGGCGAGGAGCGGCGAAATTGTGACAGAGGGTAATAGGAGATGTCCCCTAACACACTGGTATGTTTACTTTTGTGCGATTTTAACAATACAGATTCTCTTTAAGGAGTTATTAGGCAAAAAAAAAAAAATGAGTTTCACTTACCTGGGGCTTCTACAAGCACCATGCAGCCATCCTGTGCCCTCGTAGTCACTCACTGCTGCTTCAGTCCCCCGCCGCCAGCTAGTTTTGTTTTCACATTGCGTACATTTTACGCATTCCTGCTGATGCAGGAACAGCAACACATACATTTTTTACGCGTTGGTGGTTAAATGCGTACAAATTTACACATTGAACCATTTATGCATTGATGTTCCTGCACCAGGGGGAATGCGTAAAAATGTACTCAATGCAGCCCGCCGACCCCGAGGTCGGCAAAAACGAAACTAGCTGGCGGCGGGGGATCGGAGCAGCAGTGAGTGACTACGAGGGCACAGGATGGCTGCATGGGGCTGGTAGAAATCTAAAATTCACCTGCGACTATAGCAAAGACTGTGTAAGCTATTTAGATTTGAAAATTAAGAACGAGAATGGTGCGATCAAAACACAAACTTTCTTTAAGCCCACTGATTGCAACAGTTATATACCAAGAGACAGTTGCCACCACGCTAACTGGTAAAGGTAGGTTCCTAAAAGTGAACTTTTGAAAATATGCAGAAATTGTACTGAACTAGAGTGTTTTAATATAGAAGCGGATATACTAACTCAAAGATTTGTGGAGAAGGGATATATGAAAGAGGAGGTTGATAAGATCCATTTAGAAGTAATAGGAAAGGATAGGAAAGAGATTGTTTATAAAAAGAATCCCAAAAAATTTAATTACCGAAGGATAGCCATGATCACAGACTACAGTGTTCAACATAGAGAAATCAAGCATATCTTACATAAACATAGGCACGTTTTGATGGCTGACCCAGAGCTAGCACACATTTTACTTGAAAAACCCAACGTTATTTACAGAAAAGCACCAAACTTAAAAGATCTGCTGACTAAAAGTGCGATAGATATTCCAAAACAACCATCAGGACGGATTGCAGATTTCACTGGGTTTTATAAGTGTGGCACTTGCCATGCATGCAGACATTGTACTAATGTGGCAAGAAGGACCACTTCATTTACTAACAATATAAGTAGAGAGAATTTTCCGATTAGAAACTTCATGAACTGCGAGTCAAAAATGGTGGTATATGTCCTTGAGTGCTCCTGAGGCCTACAGTATGTGGATCTGACCACGAGGGCACTCAGGGAGAGAACATATGAACATGTAAAAACATAAGAAATGGTTTAATGGACCACTCTGTATCGGCGCACTTTAAAGAGAAACATAATTGTAACCCTAGAGGACTTGTTTTCTCAGCTATTGATCAGGTGTCAAAGAACTGGAGGCAGTGGAGAGGTAATAATCCAGATAGGGATCTAGCCAAGCTTGAAATGAATTGGATTATAAAGCTGAACTGTATGTATCTGGATGGTCTTAACATAGATTTTAATTTGAATTGTTTTTAGCTAATTTGTGAAAAGAAGATTTTTCCCTAAGGTAGGACTAATTTATTTGTTTACTCTGCTCTTCATTTCTACAGCATTAGCACTTTAAGGTAGTTGGATTGAACTCATTTGGTGCAATAATCCACTCTGTACTGAAAGTCCATAGTATCAGAATAGGACACTAGATGGTGATAACGGCGCACGTATAGATGAATACAATAGCCGACTCCTTCCTGGTGGTGGAACACATTTGCGTTCCAGTGACGTCACCGGAAGCAGTATGGCCCCCCGAGCCGGAAGTAATTAACTCTGCAGCCGGCGATTCTGGTAGTGGCATGCAACTTGCACGGGAGAGGTAATTATATGTTTTATGTATATATATATATATATATATATATATATATATATATGTATGTATATATATATATATATATATATATATATATATGTGCTACTTGCCTGCCCGATCTCGTATCCCCTGACGACGGTGGAGGCCCCGAAACTAGTCGGGACGAGAGCGGGCTATGCACCTGAAATCGCAATTGTTGCTCTAGTACCACAAGGGTGGGAAGCGAACTATCCGGAGAGGGTCCTAATGGTCTAGGACCCTTACTATGTGAGTGACATTTGTACATGCCTGATTGATGTATTTTTACCAATAAATTTGCCTTGTACATTATCCACTGAGAGAATCCCTCTTTCTCTTTTCTTGTGGTGCACGGAGTTGCACAACAGGCACCCACGATACAAGAGGAATCTCTGTAGGTGGATTGTATTATGTGTATATCTACAACAACGTAATACCTGGCGCTGTGGTGTTGTTTGACATTTTCTGTGGATGAAAGGAGGATATATCCATGACACGGCTGCAAAGGTTGTTGTGAATAAGAGAAGAGGATATTGTTTATTTTCATTTTGGGGCGCCTCTAATTATCTATTCATCTTATTCCACTACTTCCTTGTTCTGTAGAAGAAGTTCTGACAGATGGGAATACAGGACAGCAATAAGAATCCAAGAGAATACACTATCCAAATCTATAATAAAATATTTTCTTGTCCTTTAACGAGTGTAAAATCTCTTGTCTGCTAATGGAGTATATTCATCAATTATTTACATGTTATGTTTTTGCAGGGCCTGGTACTCTGTTTTTACTAGAACAAAATGGAGCTGGTCTCATTTGCATTAAAAGGTAATTTATTTTCTGAATTTCTTTCTTTATATGTTTATGCTATTTAGGTTTGTATAAATCAATATTTGTCATAGTTAAGCAACGTTTTTGCAACTCGATGGTCCTGTGTTTTATTTTTACCAAGGATTTTATGTGTAAGTTTGTAGCTTCTCCACAGGTTTGTATGAGTAAAGATTGCATTATTGTGGCCAGGGCTGTGGAGTCGGAGTCGAGGAGTCGGGGCAATTTTGGGCACCCGGATTCGGAGTCGTGGTTTCAGAAACTGAGGAGTCGGAGTCGGGAGTCGCATGATTTTTGTACAAAAATCCACAGCCCTGTTAAGTATTAGACTAAGGAGTCGGAGTCGAGGAGTCGGAGTCTAAGCAATTTTGGGTACCCGGAGTTGGAGTCGTGGTTTCAGAAACTGAGGAGTCGGAGTTGGAGGATTTTTGTACAGACTCCACAGCCCTGATTGTGGCATACTAAAAATGTAATGTTAGACTAATGCACAGACACATCCTTTTCCCTTACTTAAAGGAGTCATCAGGGGAAAAAGGCTAAAATACGTGGTACTTACCAGGGGCTTCCTCCAGCTCCAAGCTCCCAGGACGTCCCTCACCGCAGCTCTGCCCGCAGCTGTTTGCCGCAGGTCCGTCCCAGTCCCCGGCGATGACGCCAGAGCGACCTCCAGGTCGCTCTGTACTGCGCCTGCGCGAGCGGCACTGTCAATCACCGCCACGTGGGCCGGAGCGGACTGCGCACACAAGCACTGAGGACACAACGGATGAGGCCATCTCCTTTAAAGGGGGGGCTCTGGTGACACTTACAACTATTGCAGTTTGCCCGCCTTTTATAACTTATTATTATTGATTTCTATAGCGCCAGCATCTTCCACAAAGTTGGGGGGCATGTACACCCATTACACAGCATTGTGAGACAAAAGGGGAAGAGAGCCCTGGCCAAAAGTCCTTACAGTCTAAACATTTAAGGTATAAGACAGTAAGTAAAGGAAATCAAAAGTTTGCTTTCTTAAAACAGAATTTGCGATAATTCAGGTTGGAGTGAGCTTGAGATGTCTCCCAGTGCATCACTGCTGAATATATGCAAATTAACCATTGTTGCCCTTAGAAGCTAAACACACCTCCAGATCCGAAATGTCAATAGTAAAATAGAGGCGCCTCACGTGATACCAGTCAGTATTTTTTCAAGGATACACACTGCAGCCACTGTAGGGGTGAATCCTCAGCCTCCAGAACAGTAGATATATCGCCAAAAGTCAGTAGCGCTGTGATAAGCACCCTTGGATAGTATGGTTCCACCTCCAGAGATCCCAAACAATATTTACTCTTCTCCTAAACGTGCAACTCAGTGCACAATGAAAGGAAGGAAAATGTGGAGTCTCTCAGTGGAAAATTCAACTGCAAATTTTATTCAAATGGATGAATTTTTAAAACAGATAAGATCAACTCACATCTAGAGGGTCCTACTCCAGTAGGAACCCCTCTGGCAATGAACGCTTCCCACTCCGTGTGGTACTACAAGTCTAAGCGATCAAAGTGGCGTTGCCCGCTCTCTTCCCGAGAGCAACTACCCCCTGATGACGGCGGAAGGCCGAAACTAGTCGGGAAGAGAGCGGGCAACGCCACTTTGATCGCTTAGACTTGTAGTACCACACGGAGTGGGAAGCGTTCATTGCCAGAGGGGTTCCTACTGGAGTAGGACCCTCTAGATGTGAGTTGATCTTATCTGTTTTAAAAATTCATCCATTTGAATAAAATTTGCAGTTGAATTTTCCACTGAGAGACTCCACATTTTCCTTCCTTTCATTGTGCACTGAGTTGCACGTTTAGGAGAAGAGTAAATATTGTTTGGGATCTCTGGAGGTGGAACCATACTATCCAAGGGTGCTTATCACAGCGCTACTGACTTTTGGCGATACACCTCCAGATCCGCTGGAATGTGAGGTGGGAAGACTACTATTTCAGTGTTGTCAATACTGAGTTTCAGAAAACAGGAGGACATGAAAGAGGCGATTGCATTGAGACAATCCGGGAATCAAGCTTTTAAGGTGTCCAAGTCAGGTGCTGAAATGTAGATCTGGGTATTGTCAGCATATAGGTGATATTGGAAACCAAAGGAGCTTATGAGTTGACCAAGACCATATGTGTAGATACAGAGAAGGAGAGGTCCGAGGACTGACCCTTGGGGAACTCCCAACAGTGAGGAGGCGTGGAGAGGAGGTGGTGCTGGAGTTGGCAACTCTTAAGGTCCTATCTGAGAGGTAGGAGGGAAACCAGGAGAGAGCAAGACCCTGAATGCCCATGGATGGGAGGATTTGGAGAAGTAGGGGTTGGTCCACTGTGTCAAAAGCAGAAGAGAGGTCCAGGAGGATAAGAATTGAGTAGAGGCCCTTAGACTTACCAGTCCCAAGGTTACTTTAAGTAGGGCAGTTTCGGTAGAGTGGCTGCGGCGGAATCCAGATTGGAGGTAATTAAACAAAGAATAAGCAGTGAGGTGACGGACTAAGTCAGAATAGACTTGGTGCTCAAGTCGTTTTGAAGAGAAGGGGAGGAGGGAAATAGGTCGGTAGTTGGGCAGGGAAGAGGGGTCAAGAGAAGGTTTTTTGAGTATAGGCGTAATAAGGGCTTGTTTGAAGGAGGATGGAACGATTAAGGCAGGTGAGATGGTAGAGGATAAGTGAGTAATGAGATGAGAGGGAATGGGGTCAAGTGGGCATGTAGTGGGACGTAATTTAGAGATGAGAGAGAAGACGGTGAGTTTGGTTAGTGATGAGAAGGTTGTCAAGGGAGTATGTAAGGTATGGGGTATGTATGGAAAGAGAAGGCTGCTGGTTAAAGTTTTTTCATGTGTTGGTGATTTTATCACTGAAGAAGGAGACCAGGTCCTCGACTGAGATGCAGGGAGTGGGAGTTGGGGATCAGAGGAGGGAGTTGAATGTAGCAAAGAGTAGTTTAGGGTTGTGAGAGTGTAAGGGGAGATTAGTGAGAAGTATGAATGTTTGGCTGCTGTAAGGGCCTGTCTGAGTGTGTGCAAAGCCTCTTTGTAACTGTGAAAATGCTCAGGTAAGTTAATTTTTTGCAAGCACTGTTCAGCTATCCGAGAGTGTCATTAGAGGATTGCGTTGCTTTTTACTGGTAACCAGAATTGTGTAATGATCGGTGTAACACAGAGAGGGTCTGATTATTGGTGATCTGCAGTATCACCAAAAATACAGATATATACCTGATTATTGATGATCTGCAGTATCACCGATAATCAGATATATTACTAACCTCTGGACACCTGAGAGATATGAGTGTTTGGTGCAACAGTAATACTTTGAGAACAATATCAGGAGGACAGATACAAAGGCAGTAAGGAATACTGCACTAGAGAATGAGTACCCTTCAGCAGCCTGAGAATCTCCCGCAGGGAGGAATCAGACTGGGAGAGGAAAGGACCAGAGCGTGAGTGACACCAATAGGAGGATGTCACTTACTGATCTGTGAACTATCTCTTAACTGAGGAGATAGTTCTCAAGGTCGGACAAGCCAGGTCGGCAACACACGGACATACAAATTACAAAGACAGGAGGCTGATTCGGTAATCCTAAGGCATGCAGGGTTTGGCAACAGAGTATCAGATATAGCGAAGTACCGAATCAGTGAACAGAAGAGTGGTCAGGAAAGCAGTAAGTCATAACAGATAATAAACAATGCCTAGTCTTGGGTGTGAGCTCCGTGATCATCAACACCCTGGAACTAGTCTGAAGTATAACAGAATGGTAACACAAGTCCCTAATCTTGGATGTGAGGTCCTTGATCATCAACACCCTGGAACTGGTCTGAAGTATAACAGAATGGTAACACAAGTCCCTAATCTTGGGTGTGAGGTCCTTGATCATCAACACCCTGGAACTAGTCTAAAGTATAACAGAATGATAACACAGATTCTGACAATAAGGTCTGAGTGCTTCCACGTAGAGATCGCAACGGCAGACAACCAGCGAATGACCAGCACCCAGTATATATAGCCCAGCGCTCTCCAGCGCCTCCCCTAAGTGCTGGACCAATGGGAACTGGTACAATCGTCAGCTGACCGGCTTGGTCAGCTGACTCCCTTCTGGCTGTCATAAAAGTTCTGCCTCTCAGCGCGCGCGCGCGCGTCCTTCTGAACCTGTGTGGACTATCAGTCCCAGCCACACCAGACATGTATTGCGTACCACCCGCCGCGCTGGACGTGGAACCAGCCGCACAGCTGTCAGGCCATGCGGCGGTTTCTCCGCGTTCAGCCATACTGGCAGATGTAGGACTACGCGTGCAAACCGCGTTTTCTCACAAATTGTACTTTAAATCTTTCTGCATGCATCTTGTTAGACATTATCTTGTAGGCATAATCATTTGATCAAAAGTCCAGTCAGAGATTTTTTTTTTTTTTATCATTACCATCCCACACACTGTACAAATACCCACTCACTGTACGCCCATCTGCTGCACACTTTCCTACCTGCTTTACTCCCACAAGATATACACTTCCCCATTATCTACACTCATGCACTCTATTCATACCCACCAAACTTTACTCCTAGACACTGTACACTAACATACTTGCTGCACACACCTGTTTTCCACTTTCGTTCTCCACTTCTCCACCTTCTGTGTGCTAGCGCATGTACAGTACACATCCCCACGCTAGTAAAACAATGTATGCTTAATGTAAGCATATGATGCATACAATTTGCATGCAAGACAGAATTATTTGCATCTAATTGACCATCTCTACTGGTCACAATAATAGTTAGTGTGCAAACAGCCATGTCGCAGAATAATCAAATATCCAGTTCAGTCACAAAGATTTGCAGTTATGAAAATAGAATGTTTACCCTGCACATAGAATCTTACTGCCGTAAATGAGCCTTTTATCGGGTGCAGTTAGAGATAACACAGCAATCTACAACAGCATGAAACGCTTAGGGTGCCCATACATTGCACGATTTTGCCGACCAATTGACCAATACAGGAGAATTGGTGCTGCAACATGGGAGCCTAATCGATTTTATATACCTCCTTCCACAGCTTTGAATGGAGTGATGCGCTATTTGACGTGACGTGGAGTGAGATTGGTGAGAGCTTACTTGTTACATCCAGTGGAGATGGATCTCTGCAGTTGTGGGATACATCTAAACCGCAAGGACTTGTACAGGTGTTCAAAGAGCATACCAAAGAGGTACAACATTCACTAATTAGCTTTGTATTACACAGTATAAAATTAACATGCAGTTGTGGCTATGTAGGAGTTTTTTTTTTGTTAAACTGCAGTTTGTTGAACTGCAATAACATATTGTAGAATGCGGTAAGTTATTCAGGGTACCCCCTTTTACAGCAAATATCCTGGTTTTAGCATCAGAAACACTTCCTGTAGCTATATATTGCTGTGTATTGGTAAGGCTTATTCTAAGCTGTTTATTATTCAGAATGCCCCTCCCTCCCACCGAGCATTCTGGGAGACCAGCTATATTTTTGTACTCACTTTAAAACTCTCAGTAACGGCTATTCTGCAGAGAGCAGTTGCCAGTACTAAAAATGTGGCCCCTTGTGATAAATTTCAGAATGTAAAACCTAAACCAGATAGGAAAATTTTAACAATGGGCCAACATTGGCTTCATAATTTATAAATGAATATTATAAGACGATAAGCAATTTTATTCATTATATTATTGTGGTTACACTTTCTCTTTAATACCTTACCAGACATTGCTGTTTGTAGATTACTGTTTGTATACGCTCTGCAAGTTATAATGTTTAGTATATTATATTATTGCTTATACGTGGTAGCAAGGGACAGGGCCTAACTATAATTTGCCGAGCCCTCCAGCAAAGAACTGTTTGCTGGGGAAGAGTGAGAATATCTCATACATTTTCATTGTTAAGACTGTTCCTAGAACCACAAGTTCTTTTTTTTTTTTTAATCCATTAGTGTCTATAGAGGTCCCAGGGACAGGAAGGGAAGGAAAGTCTTTCAACCATTGAGGACACTAAGCAGTAGAAAACTCCAAGAGCCACATACACCTTTCCACTTTATCCAAAAATAAACAAAAAAGTTTGGGCTGACGCTTCCTCAACAGAACGCCTGCACTAAAGAGAGTATAATTTTACAGTCTTTTATTTCTGCATAAACTATCTGATTATCATGTCCTATCTAAAATATGTAATGAAAAGTAAATGCAAGTGTTATTAACCATTTCAGGCATTTTTTTAACTACCTAAAGACCGCCTCACGCCAAATGGCGAGAATGCAGCGGTAGCCCCAGGACTGCCTAACGCCAACTGGCGTATAGTCCTGTGGGCGTGTTTTGTTCAGGCTTGCACATGCCAATGCGCATGCCTCCCCGCTTGAATGACAGAGCTCCGCTCCGTCATCAGTCTCTCAGCGGCGACTGTTAAATGGCAAAACTGCTGTCTATTTACATTGTACAGTGCTGCGATTTACGGCAGCACTGTACTGAGGACAGCCATGTCACTCAGCTGTCCCCTTGGAAGGAGCAGAGAGCGATCGGCTCTCATAGGCTGATGTCTATGAGAGCCGATCGCTGTCATTGGCTGGCAGGGGGATATAAAAATAACAAAAAAATATTTATTTAAAAAAATCCTCAAATAAATAAAGAAATTACTAAACATGCCGGCAGCGATCAGGGCCCACCAACAGAAATCTCTGTTGGTGGGCAGAAAAGGGAGGAGGATCACTTGTGTGCTGATTTGTCTGGCCCAACAGCAAGCACTTAAAGCTGCAGTGGCCTGAATTGTAAAAAATAGCCTGGTCACTAGGGGGATGTAAGCCTATTGTCCGGAAGTGGTTAAATAGGACGGGCTAGTGAGAAGTGTGAGGTGGCCATTATGGTGGCCTTAATTATATTTTCCTGCGGACAATCAGGTGGTTGTGCCCATTAACGTTACAAAAACCTGATAACCAATTTGATCAGATTAAGGGAATTGATTGGAAATTATTGTCTCTGGGATTGTATAATTAAATGTTTGGGAACCTGGAGTTGTAAAAAATCCTCCTAATAAATTTAAACTGTGATTAAAAGAAAAAAAATGTGATTTTTTTTTCTCTTCAACCTTCCTTTGCTCATTAAATTAATCAATTTGACGTGTTGTTAAATTTGGGACTGGTGACTACAAATTAAGTTACACAGTAGTAGACAAGACAAATAACATTTATATAGCGCTTTTCTCCTGGCGGACTCAAAGTGCCAGAGCAGCAGCTACTAGGGCGCGCTCTATAGGCAGTAGCAGTTTTAGGGAGACTTGCCAAAGGTCTCCTACTGAATAGCTGCTGGCTTACTGAACAGGCAGAGCCGAGATTCGAACCCTGGTCTCCTGTGTCAGAGGCAGAGCCCTTAACCATTACACCATCCAGCCACCATATGTAGTAATACTCTACATATGCGTGGCCTGCAGGGCTGTAGTGAATCCACTGAGAATGTTGTGCACATTGAACGCAGAGGTTTTGTCTATCACCCACAAACTTGTTTCAGATCGTGCATGAAGAATGTGTAGTAGAGGAACAAATCCCCTCATTTTTGTGTGAATTACCTGCACATAACTCTTAGATATACCAATAGTTAGAGTGCTTATGGCCTGATCAGTGTTCTTCGTTCCTGTCTGCGCCCCCTGCATGTATTGTTACAAGGACTAGTTTTGATTTCTATTTATCTGCCATTTCTGCAGCTTCATCCTAAAGGTGGCCATACATGAGACGACTTGGTGGTCGATCGACCATCCAATTCTGCTTAGTATAATTGGAACGGATGAAAATCTGTGCCGCCAAGTGCATGTCTGATCAACAATGAGACCAATTTTGGGCCGAAATTGGTTGCATTAGTCGATTAGACATGCTGCAAGATGTCGCACCATTGTCGTCAGTCTGGAACGTGGCAGTAACGGCGAGCGATATCAGGATGGGTGGTGAAACTCCCGGCGCTGTTTATGTGTGTATAGATGTGTGTATGTGCATTTATACACAACCTGTCCTTTGTTGTGCTACCCGTCCTCTTCTGAATCTGCCGCTACACTTCCCATACACGCTGCCGGCACATAGCTTGCTGCTGTGCGTGTGACGTGTTAAATGCGCCACACTGGCCAACGTGTAAAGGAATAGCAGTGGATTTGTGGACAGACACAGGACAGGTAATGTATAAATGCACATACATATACATTATACATAGGGAAACGGCGGCGAATGTGGCGGACCCAGCCAATTCCCAAGAGATTTCATGCTGAAATTGATTGGGAATCGGCCTGCAGTGTATGTGCAGCTGACAGATCTCTCTCTAATCAGATTTGATTAGAGAGAGATTTTTCTCTTGGTCGAATCTGCCCATCATCGCTAGATGTATGGGCACCTTTAGTGTACATCGCATCTCTGGTGTACATAAAAAACACAGAGGCTCACTAATGAACGTTACAACGCCCCATTACATTCTCGTGTAAAGCCCTGTCCCCTTGGAGAAAATGGCCGTGGCCTTTTCTACAATTGAGGCAAAAATGATTAAACCCCTCCCCCCTTATGAAGTTAGACCATGCTTTTTTAAATTTCTCTATGAAAATGCTTGTTATTTGGGAAACAAATACACTATAAAAAAAAACATTTTCCACTAATTGTAATTAGGATTTTTTTTATTGATACACTGAGTTGAAGCAAGGGCAAAAATAAGACATCCAAAATTATTATCCCCTTGACAATTAATGGTCAGTAATGTACCTTTTCTGAGCCACAACTGACAACAATCTCTTAGAGCAGTTCTTTGCTAGGTTGGTACCGGTCTCCTAAGGTATTTTGGTCCATTCTTCTTTTGCGAAATGTTCTAGCTGGTCCAAATTGCATGGTTTCCAAGCATGAACATTCACTTTGAGAACCTGCCACAGAATCTCAATAGGATTGAGGTCTGGTCTCTGTGCAGGCCACTCCAGGATCTTGGTTTTGGTGTCCTTAAGCAACTTTTAGACTAATTTGGATGTGTGCTTTGGGTCATTGTCTTTTTGGAAGACATAGCGATGACCTAAGTCTAGACTACAAGCATATTGCTGCATGTCCTCCCTCAAAATTTCAACATCATTTTATTTTTTCATGCCATGCACCCAAAAAAGGCTCCCTGTGCCTGAGGCCACAAAACAGCCCTACAGCATTACTTTCCCACCACCATGTTTAACCCCCCTGGCGGTCTATTAAAAACCGCCAGGGGGCAGCGCGGCCTTTTTTGTGATTATTTTTTTTTTAAATCATGTAGCGAGCCTAGGGCTCGCTACATGATAGCCGCTGTGCAGCGGCAACCCCCTCCCCTTTTCGATCAAATCTTCACAGAACGAGATTTCCTGGAGGGCTTCCCCCGTCGCCATGGCGACGGGGCGGGATGACATCATCGACGTCGTGACGTCATTGGGAGTCCCGATCCACCCCTCAGGGCTGCCTGGCACTGATTGGCCAGTCAGCGCACGGGGTCTGGGGGGGGGGGGGGCAGCGCGGCAGATAGCGGCAAATCGGTGGGTAGCGGTGGCGATCGTTATGCACACGCAGCTAGCAAAGTGCTAGCTGCGTGTAGCGGAAAAAAAAATTATGAAAATCGGCCCAGCAGGGCCTGAGCGGCAACCTCCGGCGGCTTACCCTGTGTCACACACGGGGTTACCGCCAAGGAGGTTAAAGGGAGCCCGAGGTGAGAATAAAATGGAGGCTGCCATATTTATTTCCTTCGCAAAACATAAGCAACATCCATGTGCCCAAACAGTTCCAGTTTACTACCATCAGACCAAAGCACCGACTTCCAAATCACATATTTTCCTTTCCAATGTTCACGGGCAAACCTAAGTCAGGCAGTGATGCTGCTCTTTAAAATAAACCAGAGACGAAGCACCCTCATGTGTTTTACCATATATATCAGTGGAACATTAGAGAAAACACCTACCCTGCTCTCTGTTTCATTCTTCACTGCTCAGCCTGCCTGTTATCAGCCCTGATAAAATCCCCGACTGAACATCCAGTCTAGCTTTACTATAATGACTCAGCTATAATGATTCCTGATCAGAGCCACAAGGGGGCAGGCTTGGGCTTGAAAAGACATCAGAGAAGACAGACTCGGCTATAATGATTCCTGAGCAAAGCCAGACTGAATGCTCAGTCAGGGATTTTATCAGGGCTGATAACAAGTAGACTGAGCAGTGAAGAATGAAACATAGAGCAGGGTAGGTGTTTTCTCTAATGTTCCCACTGATATATATGGTAAAATACATGAGGGCGCTAGTCTCTGGTTCACTTTAAGTAAAGGGGTTCTTCTGGGATGATGGCCCTGAAGCCCACAATGATGAAGAGCCCTCACAACTGTGTTCCTTGAAACATGAACTCCAGAAGAGGCCAGGTCAGCAACAATCATCTTGGCAGATATCCTGGCTCCTTGCTGACATCAATGACTATTTTCCTCTCTAGAGTTCTAGAAATCGTGTGCTTACAGCCAGGCTAGGTTTATTTCTTATATAATTTGTCTGTACTTGGCAATGATGCAATGTACAGCAGTTGTAGACACTGTGAATCACTTGGAAATTGCATTGTATCCTTCCCCTTTATTATGAGCCTCTACTATCTTCTTTCTGAGCTCCAGACTGATTTCCTTTGTCCTTGGCATGGTGAGTAAAAGTGCCCATATACTGTATCTGTCGATGTATGAGCAGATCGACTAAGAAACAAATCTCTCTATAATCAAATCCGATCGGAGAGAGATCTGTTGCCTGTCCATACACTGCAGGACGATCAATTTCAGCATGAAATCTCTTTGGAATTGGCCTTGTGATGACACATCTGCCCCCCGTGCTGTCCCCCCAGTGTAATATGTGTCCTGTGCTGTATACTTTACTTGTCGGTGTCTGCCACTGGCTCCAGGCTTCGTTCTCATACATGCCCCCCCACGTGGTTGCCGGCAACCACACACCCACGTATACGCCAACAACCATGGACACTATGCTGAAAAGTGGGAGAAGGGTAGGAGGCGCCCGTGGACTTATAACTGTTACTTCAATAATGATTAGAATAAGGTATTTAATTTTCCTACCTTATATCAGTAGATACGCACAATAGTAGTAGTAATTTCTCAAGCTTTATTTGGGCACAATTGACAACGCGTTTCGCGGCCACGCCGCTTCCTCAGGTCTATAGGTGTGCCTTAGAATACAATATGGCCACAGTCAGGACAAACATACAATTAAAACCTAGTACAATACGTTTTAGAATATTGGTATAATACAATATTAGTATTGAAAGATATATAACATGATGTGAACATAATAATGTAACCAATAGTGTATGGTTCCATACACAAGTCCTCAATAAAAACAATCATATGAATTTAAAAACATGGCATGTATCACAGGAGTACATGGAATACATAGAGGCACCGGTGGGCCCCTGGGATGTGCCCGGATGTGCACAGGGTTATGTGGTGCCGCTCGTGCAAGACAACATATGCACTTATATATACATTATGGTCAGAGCCTCTGAAATGACTTGTCGGGCCCCCCCCGTGTATATATGCAAAATAGGATAATGACTTGTGGTTATCCTGGGGAAGGGATATGAGCACGGGGGGAAACTTAAAAAGTAACCCCCCAGAAAGAGAGGATGTCATTTAGCTAGGACGGGGAGGGAGAGGGCATGTGGCCCGATATGTGGGAGGCACATTTTATCTGCATATGTTTACACCAAACCCCAAGTATAAGGAGCTTACCTACAGTGTCCACACTTATGTCCTGGGCGCCATATAGTGCTGCTCGTGCGGCGGCGCCAGAAATATAGAGGAAACCGCGCGTCCTGTGGGAGTCTCCATGAGGTCACCCGGGGGCGTGGCCAGGGGCTGGGTTCGTTGGATCGCAAAGATGCGCCCAGTCCGGGAAAACCCAGGCGACGTCATGGGAGGCGTGGCAGAGGGTGGAGGCGTCCGGGGAGGGGGCGTGGCGTACGGCCGTACGCGTCACGTCCTGGGGAAGGAATATGCCGGGTGGCGCAGTGCCAATTCCGCGTATACGTGGTGGGCGTGATGTGTACGCGCGCACAACACGCCCAGGGGAGGGGCCGTTCGGGCGCACGGCCGTGCTGTAGAGCACGATGTGTGTGCCAGCGGCCATATTGGAGAAGACCAAAGGGGGAATCCATTTTGGGAGAGGGCCAGGACGTGCAAAAGAGCACGGATAGATGTCCGGGGGCGTAATAAGGAAGGCATATGGGGGCGGCCATAATAGGGAAGGACTTAATCGTGCAGTGAAGCACGAGGGATGGTTCCGGGGCCATTTTTGTGGAGGCACGTAGTGGCAGTCCTGTGTAAACATAGAAAAAAGGCATATTATACAGGCCGATAAAACTGCCATGAGTTGTGACAAATAAAATGAAGCACTAAAAGTAACAGGGCAACTGAAATGACTATAAAATGAATATAAAAAAATGAATATAAAGGAATTAAAATTAAAGTTGCTAGAGTCAACGCTCCAGGTTATTTCAGACCCCAAAAAATGCCTTGGTGCATTTATAAAATACAGGTTAAAACATAGTGCAGTATTCAATCAAATAGTAATAGCAACCGGACTAACACAGTTTTTTATATAATTACAGAATACATGTACATGGTGAAATTGCTTTCCTTATTTTTCAAACAGCAATCGACTGTGTATCTTATCTGAGCATACTACGTATAGGTATATGTTGAACACCGGATCGACATATGTCCATTTGGGCTTGGATTAATGAATCCTAGGTGGAGTGATGACAAGGAGGGTGCAATGTGGTACTGTCCTGTTCCTACATGGGAAGATAGGTTTTCGGGTTCCTGCTATTCAAGGGGACAAGGCTGGAGGGGGGGACAGGCCAGTGGATAAAGGATCAGGACTGAGGGAAGTGGGTCCCATGGACAGGGAACGGGAGAGGGGAGGAATAGGAGCAAGGGGGGGGGGGAGGAAGGGGGGAAAGGAGGGAAGGGGGGAGGAAAGGGGGGAGGAGGAAAGGTGCAGGAAAAGTAGGGGGGGGGGGAGGGGAAAGGGAGGAGGGGGGAAGGAACAAGGGGGGGGGGGTAGGAGACAAGGGAAGTGGATGGATGCCTATGGTTAACTTTTAGGTCATGTTAGAGAACTAAGAGGGCTCTGATTAACTTTTCAGTCACACTAAGGACACTAGCCCTCCTAATTCCTTAGTGTGACTGAAAAGTTAATCAGAGCCCTCTTAGTGGAAGGGTCAATGGTTGTCATGAACATATCACTCTACCCCCCCCCCCCTCTTTTTCTGCTGATGCGACTATAACTCATTGACTGCCAGTTCAATGTGTCTATTCAGCAGAGGGAGCATAATGTATACACAGGCAGAGGGTGCCTCCTGCCCTGCAATGATTACATTTGCCGATTAGCCAGAGATAAGCAAGCCTGTACAGCTCTCTGCAGTGAAAATACATATTTTTACACACAGGGAATGCTTGAAAATGCTTTCAAATGTTTCATGTACCAAAAATGTGTTACTGAAATTTTAGTTTTAGGAGTATAATCTACTTTAAGGCAATTGTCAAACATACAAAGATTGTAGCAATCTCTCCCCATAAATCTCTAGCACAGTTGCTGCTAATGTTATCGGATGGATTTGCTAAATATGTCACATCAGCAGCAATGTAAAACTCTGTGGACTTGAATTGTACTTTGGGAAGTCAGAAACAGCAGAGGTCAGCATAAACACCAGGCATTCTGCTATCTGATTGTGCTACTCATTTAAGTGTCTTTTGCCAAGATAAATGGAGCTGAGATCACAGATTTAAACCAAGACATGCCTTTTCTGATCTGCACATCACGGATATGCAACAAAATACTTGTTAGTTATGTTTTTGTTTAGTGGTAGTACATAAGTATTGTGATATTTGTCTTCTTGATGAGAAAATATAACATTCAAGCTGTGGAAAATTACAGTCTTTGGTATTAACCATCATCATTTATTCTGAAAGCTTAATCACAGTAATTACTAGGAAAACTACATCTGGATATGGCACCTACACATAAAAATAACTTCCACAGCATACTTTAAAATAGCGCAGAATAAGGGATTGCTTAAAAACACCTGTCAAATGGACAATTCCACTAAAGTACTGCTTTAATAAAAACATTTGAAGACTGAAAAAATATTGTCTTTCGTGTACAGGTGTGAAAGTCTCAGTCCTTGTTATTATAAAAATATTTGCTATCAGATGCATTTATGGACATTGTTCATTTTCCATCCTCTCTAGTTATCTGTAATTTCTTGGAGAGTGTTAGCACATTCTCCACAGCTGTCTTTCTGAGCGGGTCTTGAGGAGAAACAACCATCTTCTACCAATATGGACACAGGATAATAGCCCTCCCCTTGCGCTGCAGTTTAATTGTGTTTCCTGTTCACTGTGGATCATAAGGCTTCTCTTTACTGGGTCTGATCTGAGAGGTTATTTAGGACTCTAGGTTTTGGTTTATAATTTTATTTTTATACCCTGCCAAGTTTATTTTTTCAGATAACCCTCCAGGACAGGTGCTACATATGAGATTTGGGCCCCGCCCCCAACAGGAAACACAAAGAACTAGCTCTCTATAAGTTCCACCTCTAATCTCTACCTGCCAGTTCTTTGTGTTTCCTGTTCCGGGGAACACCTAGCTCTCTCGGCTAGGAAAGGTGGTCAGCAGCCAGGCAGTGCTGAGGCCATCCAGAACTAGTAAGGTGACCCTGTCCCGTGGGATACTTGGGATACTTGGGGGTTACCTTTTCCACTAACAGTGGAATCCTTGGTGGTGTCCGGGCAGGCGCTACGGAAAGCTGAGGAGCGGCATCGGAGGCGGCAGAGGCGGAGGCCATACGTCTGACGGAGGAGGCAGGCACCAAGCGGAGGCGGAATGGTGGCTTCTAGGAAGCGGAGTGCAGCCAGCGTGTCCAGGCGGAGGCGGAGGACGCGAGCGCTGGAGAGGAGGCACTTCCGCCCTTACAGTGACGTCATGTCCGGCGACGTCACTTCCGGTCCGGGTCAGGCGGCTTCTTAGATGCCGCAGCGACCATCCTCACATGCGGCGGCGGCGTTGGAGGAGATGGACACAAACCAGAGGTCGGCAGATCAGGTAAGTGTGGGCAGAGTCGGAGGACAAGCGCCCGTCTGATCTGTGAGGTCTGATTGAACGCTATTATATTACATACCGCTGTCTGATGGAGGTCTGCATTTCTTTGTCGTTTTTTGGGCATATCTGCAGCAGGCATTTAGACTGATTTGAGGCTAAACATTATATATTGGCTGAAAATAGGCGGTCATTGTTGGAGTTAGTGCATCTTTTGCGGTTTTATCATTTGAATCGCTGCTTAAGATGTATATGCAATGGTTTCAATATCTGTAAGCAGAAATAGCTAGTTTGTTATAATGCTTATCTTTTTCAGACTTAAAGGGAAGGTTCAGGGAGGGTGGGTTAAAAATAAAAATCAAATTCCACTTACCTGGGGCTTCCTCCAGCCCGTGGCAGGCAGGAGGTGCCCTCGCCGCCGCTCCGCAGGCTCCCGGTGGTCTCCGGTGGCGCGCCCGACCTGGCCAGGCCGGCTGCCAGGTCGGGCTCTTCTGCGCTCCAAGGCCCGGAACTTCTGCGTCCCACGCCGGCGCTCTGACGTCATCGGACGTCCTCCGTGCTCTACTGCGCATGCCTAAGAAGGCTTTAAATAAATCTCCAAGGGTGATTTACTCATCAGATGAGGAACTGGAAAGTCAGCCTGACAGAAGGGATGCAGACTCTAGGTCCTCTGAGGAGTTGTCAGAACAGGAAGAAACAGGTGACTTAGGTAGATCTTCCAAGTTTAAGTTTGCCGCAGAAGAAACAGAGGAGTTATTAAAAGCTATCTATTCGACTCTAGACATTCCACAGAAAAGTACATCAGAAAAGACATTGCATGATAAGCTATATACGGGGATGGAACCTACAGATCAGCTTTGTTTTCCTTTTCATGGTACAATGAAAAATTTGATTACATTACAATGGAAAGACCCAGATAAGAGACTATTTACTTCAAAAGGGTTTAAAAGGAGATTTCCTTTTACAGAGGAGGACTCCAAGTTATGGGACTCATGTCCTAAACTGGATGCAGCCTTTAGTCAAGTAGATAGAGATAACGAACTAGCGTTCGAGGACTTAGGAAGGCTTAAGGATCCAGGGGATAAAAAAGTGGAGTTCGCCCTTAAGAAGGCTTGGTCAGCCTCCGCAACTAACTTTAACCCAGCCGCCGCTACAACCTGTGTGTCTCGCACTATGTCGGTTTGGTTGGAAAGATTAAAGAAATTAGTTGATGAAGATGCGCCTAAGAAAGATATCTTAGAGGCAATTGAAGTGATTGAGGGTGGCAATGATTATGTCATTGACGCTGCTTCTGAGTCATTAAGGGTAACGGCGAGATCAACAGCCCTAATTAATAACGCTCGTAGAAATTTGTGGTTAAAGACCTGGGATGGCAGTCAGGCGTCAAAAACCAGAGCTTGTAATATACCATTTTCAGGAGACTTGTTGTTTGGTCCACAGCTAGAGGAGGTGTTGGAGCGAACGGCAAGTAAAAAGGCGACTTTTCCTAAGAAAAGGAAATTTGAACCAAAGAAAAAGCCATTTTTTCAAAGGAAACAAGCGCAAGGGAAAGATCAGCAGAGGCGTAAACCCTGGTCAAGTAATACGTTTTTCACTAAAAGAAACCCCTTGTTTAAATCTGCAGAGAACAAGGACAAGCCGTGACGCCAGCAGAGTGAGGGGAAGGTTAAAGCAGTTTCTGTTAAATTGGAAGAAAATGACAAAAAACAAATTTATTCTAGATTTAATAGAAAAGGGATACAAGATCCAGTTTACAAAAACCCCTCCCAAGAGATTTACAATGACTCAATCCCCAAGGATTCCAGAGGAGAAGAAAGCCATGCTGGAGATAGTACAAGATATGTTAATTCGGGATGTGGTAGGCAAGGTTCCTCAGGCCCAACAAGGCCAAGGATTCTATTCAAGAATCTTTCTCGTGAAAAAGCCTACAGGCAAATATCGTCTGATACTAAATCTAAAGCCTTTAAATCCCTTCATAAGGTACGAGAGATTCCGAATGGAGACAGTATTTTCGATGCGGAACCTTCTTTCTCCAGGGTGTTTCATGATCAATATAGATCTAACAGATGCCTACTGGCATATCCCAATAAGGGAAGAATATCTAGACGATTTATTAGTGGCGGCCGACAGTATCCAAAAGTTGGAGGAACACAAGAATATAGTGTTACAGCTTCTGGAACAGACAGGATGGTTAGTCAATTTGCAAAAATCAGTCCTGGTTCCGGCACAAGAGATTCAGTTTCTGGGATTCAGAATAGACTCGGTGTCCTAGAAATTGTTTCTTCCACAAGACAAGGTGGAAAAAGTCCAGACAATGGTGCAGGAGTGTCAGATAGTGAATGTCACAACTATCCGACAAGTCATGAGGTTAATAGGTTTTTTAACCTCTACAGCCCCGGCAGTGTATTGGGCGCTGAAACATATAAGGCAAATACAACAGTGGCTTCTTCACAATTGGAAGGGAGGTCAGGCAGCTCTAGAGCAGACTCTATCCTTACCAGTAATAGTAAAACAGTCATTGGACTGGTGGACTCAAAAAGACAATATAACGAGAGGTCGTTTATGGAAATGTCCGGTGACAAAAATACTGACAACAGACGCCAGCCTCACGGGGTGGGGAGCCCATATAGAAGGCAGGTGTTTACAAGGGACTTGGTCAAGAGAGACAATGACACAATCATCCAATTTTCGGGAATTGTTGGCAGTAAGGGAAGCACTGATTCAGACTATAGACATAGTAAGGGGATTCCACACTCAGATCAGATCAGACATCATCACGGTGGTGATGTATATAAACAAACAAGGTGGAACAAGATCACCGCAATTGTTAAAACTAGTACTGGAGATTCTAGACTGGGCGGAAGACAATCTGCAGTCAATTTCAGCAGTACACCTCAAAGGATCATTGAACACCATGGCGGATTTATTGAGCAGAAAGAAATTATCAAACTCAAAGCTAAGATTGAACCCGAGTATATTCAAGGAATTGACTCAAACATGGGGTCATCCACAGATAGACCTGTTCGCCAACTGGGAAAACACACATTGCAATCAGTTTTTCTCACTAGACCCAAGAGGAGCTTCAGGGGTAGATGCATTGGCCCAACCATGGGAGTTCCAAATCGCCTATGCCTTTCCTCCAATTCCTCTGCTAACATTAGTATTACAGAAACTAAAGGGGACTTCGATGCATCTAATATTAATTGCACCCAATTGGCCAAAACGAGTTTGGTTCCCAATGATAAAGTCGATGCTGGTGTACAGACCGATCCCATTAAGAGACAAAGCAGATCTCCTCAGAAGAGAAGGAGACTGGATTCAGATTCCCAATCTTCAGTTGACAGCCTGGTTTCTGAAGGGCAAATCCTAAAGAAAAGGGGTCTATCGGACAGGGTAACAAAGACTATATTGGATAGTAGAAAAACAGTAACTCAATCAATTTACTTAAAATATTGGAAAACTTTCTGTGAATGGAAGAAGAGAGTAGGTCTCAGATCTAACAGACTGGCTATTGTATTAGAATTTTTGCAAGAAGGAATTGACAAGAAACTAGCGTTAAGTACATTGAAGGTTCAGATAGCGGCTCTGTCAGTTTTCCTTAATAGACGACTAGCATTGGAGCCCTTGGTGATCAGATTTTTAAAATCAGTGGAACGATCCAGGCCAGTGATAAAACGATCATATCCAAGATGGGATTTAACTTTAGTTCTAAATGTCCTCATGAGTGATCATTTTGAGCCTTTGAACGAAGTGTCGTTACGGTTTCTCACAATGAAGACAATTTTTCTGGTGGCAATCACTTCAGCAAGGAGGATAAGTGAGCTGGAGGCTCTAAGTTCTATAGAGCCTTTTTGTTTAATTTTTCAAGATAGAGTAGTCCTGAAGACGACAAGTGAATTCTTGCCAAAGGTTGCTATTCTTTCTAACAGGATGCAAGAGATTGTATTGCCATCCTTTTGTAAAAATGCCAAGGAAACTAAGGAGATTAGGTGGCATAAATTGGATGTAAGGAGGTGTTTGCTTTTTTACCTGGACAGAGTAAAGGATTTGAGGAGGTCAACAGCTTTATTTATCAATTTTGCGGGGGCAAGAAAGGGCGAAAGCATGTCAAAAGCATCAATAGCAAGATGGATTAAAGTCTGTATTAATGAAGCATATAGACTGAAAGGAGTTCAATGTCCAAAGGAGGTAACAGCACACTCAGCAAGGTCAGTGGCAACTTCCTGGGCCTACAGAGCTGGAGCAACAGCAACCGACATCTGCAAGGCGGCAACCTGGAAGACGGTGAACACTTTCATTAGACACTACAGATTGGATCTACTATCAGCGGAAGAACAGGCATTTGGAAGGAAAGTTCTTCAAGCTGTAGTCCCTCCCTAAGGTTAGTGTCGCTTATTGCATATCATCTCATATGTAGCACCTGTCCTGGAGGGTTATTTGAAAAAAACAAAATTAGCTTACCTGGTAATGCTGTTTTTAATAACCCTCCAGGACAGGTGACCCACCCTAATACTTATATTTTCATATGAAAATGTGATTGTGTAAAAAGTTGGAAATATAATCATGTGTTTAGTAATATGTAAAGTTTTATGGTATTCTATCGGAACAGTTGATTGGAACATACTGGCAGGTAGAGATTAGAGGTGGAACTTATAGAGAGCTAGTTTTTTGTGTTTCCTGTTGGGGGCGGGGCCCAAATCTCATATGTAGCACCTGTCCTGGAGGGTTATTAAAAACAGCATTACCAGGTAAGCTAATTTTGGTTTTTGGACTGCTTTGAGGGTCCTATGAGAGCCAGACTGGAATTTGCAATTTTTTAAATTACTTTGGACCACCTTTTCTCCTTTAATAATTTGTAGTAGGCTTGTTCCTTATCTCGATAATTATCGATGAAAATCGGTGCCGCCAAAAGCATGCCTAATCAACGATTTGACCAATTTTGGGCCAAAACTGGTTACTGGTTAATGTATCCATGTATCCATCTGACATGCTGGAAAATCTTGGGTCGATATGCTCGCTTAGGAAGCTATTAGATAAATTACTAGTGTATTAGTATTAGGTTCCGTCCACACTTGTCAGGTAGCAGATCAGAATGCGTTTGAAACGGATCAGTTTTTCTAAAAACTGATCCCTTTTTCAAAATGTTGTGCTTTTGCAGCTTATGCTTCCAGTCCGTTTAGACATATGTCAAAAACCTGTCCTTCCTTCCTGTTTCAATTGGAAAAAGAGGTCCGCAAAGACGACGCTGAGGGAAGGAGCAGGCGGTAGGCAATCTGCTTTGGCATCTGTGTTGTGTGCAAACGTTTTCTGTGTAGTGGGAGATCCGTTTTTATGTTGCCTTTCATTGCCTACACTGGTATCCGGGCTCCGTAAAAATCTGCAAAATCCTGACTCTCCGTTAAGTTTTCTAAAACTGAGCCCACGGATTCGGTTTTTGAAGTGTGTGAAGACGGCCTATTTTTCACATTGGTATCCATGGCTTTGTTTTTGTCCAGGGCAAAAAAACGGAGCCACCGATACTCTTTTGAAACAAGTGTGAACCGACCCTTACTAGTGAAAATAAAATGCTTGACAAGATGTATGCTCGGAAGATTGAAAGGTCGTTGTTGACACTGTATTGTCAACTAACATCATTACTCATATTTACGCATATTTAGGTTATTTGACTATACGCTATTTCCTTTTAGCCAATAAACCAAATCATTTACTTTTCCAAAAATAAGTTTGTGTGTCGGAAATTATTCAAAAGATAAGTGCATCACAGTCCATCAAAAGATGGGCCGCATGTTGTGGTTTTATAACCACCCTTAATCCTCACTTATTGTCTATGAGTGAATGGGCACAGAAATCTGCATACTGTAACGTAGCAGAATTTGTATCTGACTTGCACAGAGGGGCTTAGAAAATAGCACAATGCGGAGAAGATGTGCTCAGTTGAGTATAAAACTAGGTTAAAAACACTAAAATCAGAAAAGGGGGAGGTGGCTTGCCTCGATAACGACAGTCGCATATGTCAATAATATCTATAAGCACATGCAACGCATTTTGTGGCTCTAAGCCCACCTCCTCAGGCCAAGTACAGTGCCAAAGGATCATACAGCTGGAGTATTGAGCACCTCTGAGCTTAGAAAATGTATCAGGATTTTTGGGCTGTGGTTGTTCTTCAAAGATTTGTAGTACAGTTACACCCCATAAACAGCATGAACATTGGTCAGTTCTATACATTACATAGGCATTTTATGGCACATCTGTGTGTAGCCTAGGTGGCACTACGGTATATGTTTTTTTCACATCAGAAAATTAAGAAAGGCTTCCTAAATCTTACCTAAAGACTTGGTCTAGTTTGGAAATAAAGGTTTTTTGTTTTTTTTTATAATCTTTATTTTAGAAATTGTGTGTTACAGTTGAAAACATAGCAAGCAAAAATGTTGCATATTACAGACATTGTTGATCAAATTAAATAGCTCATTAACTTCGTACAATTCAACATTTCTTGTAAAAGTGTGTATGATCCAGTGCACAAGGTGCTTACAATATATTTAACACTTATGTACATTCATTAGTAGTACTATAGGAGCTCACATTATACTGCCCATGAAGGCTTAACCATCTATGGAATCTATAAATGTGTTGTACAGTATGAGCGTTTGTCCACTCAATCCCAATTTTGATTTTAATAATTCTATCCCTCCCTCCCCACCCTCCTCCCCCCTGTTTTCTCTCTGGGTGTTTCTCTCCTGTGTGTAAATTTTATTTGTTGGTGTCCTGCACTGTTTTGGATAAGCACCACCATCAACTTTTGCCTCAGACCCGTTTGCACTACACTTTCATTACTCCTATGCTAAGCTAAGGGCTATTCAATGCCATCTGGAATTCTGTAGTTTTAAAGTAGTTCCAGTACGCCCAAGTCTTTTTATAGGACTCTGTTTTATCTAGTGCTGTGTATGTGAGATTTTCCATCAGCTCTATGCCATCTATTTCCTTCATCAGTTCCTCCACACCTGGGGAAGCTTCACTTCTCCAGTGTCGTACTAGTAAGCATTTGGCTGCATTGAGAATATGCTTTACCACTGGTGTTTTATAGCTTCTCATAGCCCAGTCATTAAGATGAAGAAGGTAAAACTCAGGGGAATAAGGAACTGCTCTATCCGTCACCGATTTGATGAGTCGTTCAATTCAGTGGCGGCCGTGCAGACCGTGCCGCCGCACGAGGGCCCCTGAAGTTCCGTTGCTTCAGGGGCCCATTAAGTATTTTTTTATTTATTTATTTATTTTTTTTCCCTGGGGGGCCCCGACTCCTATCCTCCCTCCCTCACCTTGGGGCCCCCCCTCCCGGTATGCGCGGCGGGAGAGTGGAAAATACGGGATGTCTCCGGGGCTCCAGGCAGGCGCTAGAGGCTCAGTGGCCACTTGGTCACCAATGTCTCCAACTCTATATACGGCTCGCTACTAAACCAGGAAGTAGCGAACAGTATACAGAGTTGGAGACATATTGGAGACCAAGCGGCTGAGCCTCTAGCGTCTGCCTGGAGCCCTGAAGACTTCCTGTATTTGCCGCTCTCCCGTAGCGCATATGGGGAGGGGGGCCCTCCGAGGTGAGGAAGGGTCCCCACCCGGCTACCTAACCACCCACCCGGCTACCTAAACACCTACCCGGCTACCTAACCACCTACCCACCCGCACCCGGCTACCTACCCACCCGGCTACCTACCCACCCACCAGGCTTCCTACCTACCTACCCACCGAACTACCTAACCACCCACCCGGCTACCTACCAACCCGGCTACCTACCTACCCACCCGGCTACCTACCTAACCACCCACTATTTTCTGGGCATATCTGTTGACTTGATTGCACGTATTTTCTGGGCATATCTGCCGACTTGGTTGCACGTATTTTCTGGGCATATCTGCCGACATGATTGCACGTATTTTCTGGGCATATCTGCCGACATGATTGCACGTATTTTCTGGGCATATCTGCCGACATGATTGCTCGTATTTTCTGGTCATATCTGCCGACATGATTGCATGTATTTTCTGGGCATACAGTGGAGGAAATAATTATTTGACCCCTCACTGATTTTGTAAGTTTGTCCAATGACAAAGAAATGAAAAGTCTCAGAACAGTATCATTTCAATGGTAGGTTTATTTTAACAGTGGCAGATAGCACATCAAAAGGAAAATCGAAAAAATAACCTTAAATAAAAGATAGCAACTGATTTGTATTTTATTGAGTGAAATAAGTTTTTGCACCCCTACCAACCATTAAGAGTTCTGGCTCCCACAGAGTGGTTAGACACTTCTACTCAATTAGTCACCCTCATTAAGGACACCTGTCTTAACTAGTCACCTGTATAAAAGACACCTGTCCACAGAATCAATCAATCAAGCAGACTCCAAACTCTCCAACATGGGAAAGACCAAAGAGCTGTCCAAGGATGTCAGAGACAAAATTGTAGACCTGCACAAGGCTGGAATGGGCTACAAAACCATTAGCAAGAAGCTGGGAGAGAAGGTGACAACTGTTGGTACGATTGTTCGAAAATGGAAGGAGCACAAAATGACCATCAATCGACCTCGCTCTGGGGCTCCACGCAAGATCTCACCTCGTGGGGTGTCAATGGTTCTGAGAAAGGTGAAAAAGCATCCTAGAACTACATGGGAGGAGTTAGTGAATGACCTCAAATTAGTAGGGACCACAGTCACCAAGAAAACCATTGGAAACACATTACACCGCTATGGATTAAAATCCTGCAGGGCTCGCAAGGTCCCCCTGCTCAAGAAGGCACATGTGCAGGCCCGTCTGAAGTTTGTCAATGAACACCTGAATGATTCTGTGAGTGACTGGGAGAAGGTGCTGTGGTCTGATGAGACCAAAATAGAGCTCTTTGGCATTAACTCAACTCGCTGTGTTTGGAGGAAGAAAAATGCTGCCTATGACCCCCAAAACACCGTCCCCACCGTCAAGCATGGGGGTGGAAACATTTTGCTTTGGGGGTGTTTTTCTGCTAAGGGCACAGGACAACTTAATCGCATTAACGGGAAAATGGACGGAGCCATGTATCGTGAAATCCTGAACGACAACCTCCTTCCCTCTGCCAGGAAACTGAAAATGGGTCGTGGATGGGTGTTCCAGCACGACAATGACCCAAAACCATACAGCAAAGGCAACAAAGGAGTGGCTCAAGAAGAAGCACATTAAGGTCATGGAGTGGCCTAGTCAGTCTCCGGACCTTAATCCAATAGAAAACCTATGGAGGGAGCTCAAGCTCAGAGTTGCACAGAGACAGCCTCGAAACCTTAGGGATTTAGAGATGATCTGCAAAGAGGAGTGGACTAACATTCCTCCTAAAATGTGTGCAAACTTGGTCATCAATTACAAGAAACGTTTGACCTCTGTGCTTGCAAACAAGCGTTTTTCCACTAAGTATTAAGTCTTTTATTGTTAGAGGGTTCAAAAACTTATTTCACTCAATGAAATGCAAATCAGTTGCTATCTTTTATTTAAGGTTATTTTTTCGATTTTCCTTTTGATGTGCTATCTGCCACTGTTAAAATAAACCTACCATTGAAATGATACTGTTCTGAGACTTTTCATTTCTTTGTCATTGGACAAACTTACAAAATCAGTGAGGGGTCAAATAATTATTTCCTCCACTGTATCTGCCGACATGATTGCACGTATTTTCTGGGCATATCTGCCGACATGATTGCACGTATTTTCTGGGCATATCTCCCGACATGTTTGCACGTATTTTCTGGGCATATCTGCCAACATGATTGCACGTATTTTCTGGGCATATCTGCCGACATGATTGCACGTATTTTCTGGGCATATCTGCCGACATGATTGCACGTATTTTCTGGGCATATCTGCCGACATGATTGCACGTATTTTCTGGGCATATCTGCCGACATGATGTGTATTTTCTTGAGAAAACCTGCACAATTATGTGAATTTTCTGGGGAAAGGGTCACCAAAACTTGGGCCCACTGTCTTTGCGTTGCACTTTTCAAGGGAACCTGAGGTGAGAATAATGTTGAGGCTGCCATATTTCTCTCCTTTTAAGCAATACCAGTTGCCTGGCTGCCGTGCTGGTCCTCTGCCTCTTATTCTTTCAACCATAGACCCTGAACAAGCATGCAACAGGTCAGGGGTTTCTGACAATATTGTCAGAACTGAGAAGATTAGCTGCATGATTGTTGCTGGTGTAATTCAGTTTATTACTGCAGCCGAATAGATCAGCAGGGCCGCAAGGCAACTAGTATTGTTTAAAAGGAAATAAACCCTCACCCCGGGTTCGCTTTAAATTACAGTTAGCTCCGCCCTTATCCGGTCATTGCCACGCCTATTTTTTGCAGGTTCTATCCACACCCATTTTTTGCCGCGGCCGTAGGGGCCCACAATTGCAATTTTGCACAGGGGCCCACTGCTGGCTGTGTCCGCCACCGGTTCAATTAGTTTCCAGAAGTCGGAGAAAGCAGAACAAAACCACATAATATGTGATAGGGTACCTCTCACTGTCTTACATCTCCAGCATCTGTCTTCCTTCTCTGTGAACATATTGTGAAGCTTAACAGGGGTATAATACCAATTAGTGAGCAGTTTGTAGTTAATCTCCTGGATCCTAGTTGCTTTGGAGGATTTGTGAGTGAATATACACATTCTATCTTTTTGTGCTGTAGTGAAGGTGGTCTCTAGTTCTGATTCCCATGTGCGGAAGAATGACAAATGAGGTTCTGCCAAGTTTGACATGATGGCATAGAGCCGAGAGAGAGTTTTCCTAATAGGATCTGTACCAAGACACAACTCCTCAAAGTCAGTATTACGTCTGAGCTGAGGTTGGTTGAATTCCGTGGTTCATTAGGAAGTGCCTATATTGGAAGTATTCCCACCATAGGATGTTTTCGTTCTCTTGTCTCCCTCTGAGTTCGTTTAGGTCAATCCATCTACCCTCTTGACACATGTCTTTAAAGCAGACCTTTCTCTTTCTACGTTCACTATTACCCAATAAGCCCCCTCCAGTGCCCCCTTTCCCAGGGTTATGTGAGAGTGGCAGCAGCGGGGAAGGCCCAGGGGAGAGCCCCAAGAGGGCATTTACCTTGTGAAATACAGAAAGGGTAATGTGGCAAAAAGGTGGTAGGCGCCAGGAAGGTTGTGGTTTTTCCAATGTCCACAGCAGGCCACAGTTTGGATAGTCTGTTAGGGAATCCTCCAAGCCCACCCACTGCTTGTACTCCTTGTGTCTGCACCAATCTATTGCTCTGGTTAATATTGCAGCATCATAGTAACGCCGGACACTCGGCAATGCAAGCCCCCCTCTCTGTTTAGTGTTGTATAATATATTTCTCTGAAGGCGGGGTGGTTTTCGTTTCCAGATGTACCCATTAAATGTAGTTTGCATTTGTTGTAGAAATGATATGGGGATCGCTACTGGAAGCGTTTGGAATAAGTATAGGAGTCTGGGCATGACGTTCATTTTAATGACCGCTATTCTCCCGAACCATGACAGCTGGGGCAGTTCCCACTTCTTTAGGTCTGATTTCAGTGTATGTAACATAGGGGGGAAGTTATATGAGTATATATCTTTAAGTGAGTTGGAGATATTAGTGCCTAGGTATTTGATGGCTTTGTCATTCCATTTGAATGGGAAGTTTCTTTTGATGTTGTCTACTTCTTCTATAGGGAGCCCTACATTAAGGGCCTCGCACTTGTCAAAATTTATTTTAAAAAAGGAAAGTTTTCCAAATTGAGCGAATTCAGAAAGGAGATTGGGAAGGGTTAGTCTAGGATGTGTCATGAAGAACAGCAAGTCATCAGCGTAGGCTGCGACTTTGTGGTCTGTGTCCTTGATACGTATCCCTGTAATATCACTATTTCCCCTGATCTTACATAAGAAAGGCTCCAGGGCTAGGGCAAATATTAGAGGAGATAAAGGGCAACCCTGCCGAGTACCATTTGTGATATGCAGGGGTTCCGAGAGTGTTCCGTTCACTTTGATCTTAGCAGTGGGAATAGTGTAGAGAGCATTAATACAAGCAAGCATTCTACTTCACAAATTGATCTGCTGCAACACTGCACGCATCCACGTCCAGCCCACTCGGCCGAAGGCCTTTTTAGCATCTGTGGATAATAACATACAAGGTTTATTTTCGGACCGAGCGAGCTGGATCAGGTCTATTGCTCTTATTGTGTTGTCTCTTTTTTCCCTCTGTGGGATGAACCCCACCTGATCCCAATGCACAAGATATCCCATATGTTCTGCCAGTCTGTTCGCCAACACTTTTGAAAATATTTTCAGGTCTGAGTTTAACAGCGAGATTGGGCGGTAACTGCCGCAAGCTGCAGGATCTTTTTGTGGTTTGGCTATTACTGTGATATGCGATTCTAGTGTCTGTTTGGGTAAAGTAATTGAATCCCCACCTCCTGCTAGCTCATTAAACATCCTACATAAGTAAGGAGTTAAAGTGCTTTTGAATTTTTTGTAGTACTCGGCAGGGAATCCATCAGGCCCTGGAGCCTTTCCCGGTTTAAGTCCCTTGATGACCTCCCCAATCTCCCCCTCTGTAAATGGCTCTTCCAACTCCTTTTTAATGTCCTCTGATAGTTTTGGCATGTTAGAGTTGTTAATATAATCCTGTTCAGCAGCGAGGCTGGGCTTTTTACAGGTACCCGTAGGCTCCTGGGTCAGGTTGTAGAGTTTATGATAAAATTCCCGAAATGTTTTGGCAATAGATTCATTCCTTATGTGTTTTGTGCCTGCCTGATCTATTATGTGGGGGACATATGTTTTCTGTTGTTGCTGTTTTAGTGCACGTGCAAGGAGTTTTCCAGACTTATTTCCGTGTAAGTAAAATATATGCTGACATCTGCGCGCCCCTTGTTTAGCACTATCCTGCAACAAAGTTTGTGCCTGGTCTCGCCTAGTGTTTTCTAGTTGTTAGTGTTGGGTAGGTGTTTATGCTTGAATTCCAGGTTGCGGATTTCTTCCAGTAATTTTTTAATTACTTCTCCTCTTTCCCTTTTTAGTTTTGTCCCTAGTCTAATTAGAATTCCCCTCATTACGCATTTATGTGTTTCCCACAATATGGTTGGCGACACATCTTCCACATCATTATGCAGGAAGTAATCTCTCATCTGTTTCTCTATGTCTTCTTTCACGACCTTGTCTTGTAGCGTGGAGATATTAAGTCTCCATGTAAGCGGCAGCTCTCTTTTAGCTCTGCAGTTTATCGTCATTTGTACCGGGGCGTGATCTGAGTACATGATTACACCAATGTCAGAGGTTATATATTCCGATAAGAGATTGTGTGACACCAAAATGTGGTCTATCCTGGAGTACACTTTGTGGGTTGCTGAGAAGAACGTGTAGTCCTTCGTTGTGGGATGTGTCGCCCTCCACACATCTATTAACTGTCTATTCTGTAGAGCTTTTTTGATTTTGTTTAGCTTCGCGTAGGCAATGCTAGTTTTTCCATGTGATGTGTCCAGGTTTGGGGTGAGGGCCACATTTAGGTCGCCACCCAGGATGATGCTCCCTGCAGCAAAAGTATCCAGTATTGACAGCGTATTTTGGATGAACTGTTCTTGTTCAGAGTTGGTGCGTAAAGGGACCCCAAGGTATATTTTCTATCTTTAATGAGACATTTAACAAACACGTATCTTCCCATAGGATCGACTTTTATGTCAATTTCTGTATAGGGAAGGGAGCTACTAATAAGTATTGCGGTTCCTTTTACTTTAGACTGGGAAGAGGTGCTGTAATATGAGATTGGATAACGTCTGTCTCTTAATTTGGGATGGTCTGACCCTTTAAAGTGGGTTTCCTGCACAAAGACTATTTGGGCTCTTTGACTCCACATATCTTTTAAAAGAATACGCCTCTTCTCAGGTACATTGAGGCCTTTAGCGTTGATGGTTACAATTTTCATGCTAGCCATAAGATATTTTTGAGATTTCTAATAACCAGAAAGAAACACCCTTGCGAGAATCATGTTTACCCCTGTCAGAACGAACCATAGATATGATAATATTAACCCCCAACATTAACCTGTCCTTCAACGGAAGGAAAACCTTAGAGTATGTGGCCAACGCCATTTTCTTGCCCTGTATGATCAGGACAATCCTATGAGGGAAAATGGATGCCATGCACTGCCACATGAAATGGCAGCCCCCTCTCTCCTCCACCATCGTACTATCAGTGCTTATAAACGATATTAATTAAGTTATCTTACCTACTAAGCCAAGTTCCGCATTGCGAAACACTTAGTGTTTGCAGTGATCCCTTACCACTAGCCGAATATCCTTTGCACTAAGTACAGTAAGTCTTAGGGACTTGTTTATCTCTTTGTTGAGCGTAAGTGGGGGGGGGGGGGGGGGGGGCCCAAGCGAGGGCCGAGGAAAGAGTGCAATCTCAGTGGTTAATTGTATATACTTCTTATCTGTTTACCAGGGAGTATGTGTAAATCTATCTGACATGCGGGGGGGGGGGGGGGGGGAGTCAGAGGGGGGAAGAGCCTATCTTTATTTTTGCTTCTGTGGGTATGCAAAACTCCCTCCTGAGGGGGTTAAATGCATCTATTTAGAATGCTTTAGGGGGCAGTATGTCATTATGTGAGGCCTACGAAAGGAAGGAGTGTCGTTATTAAGCCTCAGACAAGGATGGAGACAAGAACACTAGTGCCACGTCACAAATCCCTTATAGTGGGTCAGGACGTTATTCCCTAAGTTCCAAATATGCTTGTATATGTTTCTACCCCATTAACCACCCCATGTGCGATTGTACATGAAGCATCTCAATCATGCGCTGTATTTAGAGAAGGTTTAGGTGTGTATCCATTATGCCTTGATGAGGCAGTGTTCCGGGGCTAGTAAAAGTTATCAGATCTATTTATGTTCTTTCATAGGGAGCAGCACGAGATCGTGCATGAGTTGGGGTGTGTGCTTCTACCCTCCGTGTCTGCCTCCATCCCTGTCCCGGAGCACCGCACCCATAGGGTGCAAATGTAGGAACGATTACATTGTAATTAAGGGTGTAACTGTATATATATATATATATATATATATATATATATATATATATATATATATATATATATATATATATATATATATATTTATATTTATATTTATACATATATATATATATATATATATATATATATATATATATATATTTATACATATATATATATATATATGAGAAAAAGAGAGAACACCAGCCCAATATAGTGTAGTATGTACTGGTAAGGTATAATTGATAGAGTAATAATATTAATTTAATACTCACAAACCAGGGTTACCAAGTAGGCAACCACTGTCAAAGCAGGTGGGGAGATTGTCCTGACCCTACTCAGGATTAAAAAGTCGCTCTCTGTAGTTGAAGAAGGAAGGCTACAACCCTCCACCAAGGGTGGACTTGATGTAGATAATAGGATAACAGAGGTGCCAATAGGATAAAAAACACTAAAAGAACTTAAAAACCCATCTTGGTAATAGAGGAGGCAGTGGTGGACTCACCTCAGAGGCGCTCAGTGTTGATGATACTGGCAGATGCTGTTTACTCCTATCTGTTATTGCCTGATGAAGCGAGTTTGTATCCCGTGAAACGCGTTGCACTTTATTTGGAGTATCCAATAAAATTGTTTTGACTGAAAATCCACAGTCGTGTGTTCTGCTTGGAGGAGGTGAGTCCACCACTGCCTCCTCTATTATCAAGATGGGTTTTTAACTTCTTTTAGTGTTTTTTATCCTATTATCTACATATATATATATATATATATATATATATATATATATATATATACATATATATATATATATATATATATATATATATATATATATATGGAGTAGTATGCTCCCAAGTCTATCTTATCCTAGCCATCACTTCGCGCATATGCCGTGAGAATAGACTCCAGCAGCTCAGAGCTCGTGTGATGCATGGCAGCACTACTCGTTTAGGTTTAATCTGCGTCTGCATATGATCATCTATTAAGCTTGACATATAGCTGGTGTCTTTCCTACATAAGCAACAGTTTCACACAGTATGGCTAGCTAAATAAGCAATACAGCAGTAATAACAGGTGCCTTCAGTTACAGCGACACGTATTCCCGCCTCCTCCCTAGCTACCCCCCCCCCCCCCCCCCCCGGCATATTCTCAGTTTTATTCTTGCCACCAGTACACAATTGTATATAGAGCCCCCGGATAAACATTGAGTCTGCAGAAGGGGTAGTCTTGAAGCAAACCTGTCAGGAGCATAACTCAGTATCAATTTTTGCCAATAGAATCCAAACCGGACCTGCTCCTATGATTGCTCCCATCTCTGCGGGCTCGCAGAATGCATTAAAGAGTTTAGTGATTTGTAGCTCCTTTCCCCCCAGGATTCTCCACCCAAATGCCGTTGCAGTGAAAACAGATAGATATTTCCCAGAACGTCATTGGACAGCACCCCTGGATGAGACTTGTCTCCCTCCCAATCGTGGACAGGAACTGCAAAAGAAAGATTTGCATAACAAATAGGCAGCCATATATAAGCTACTAGCTTACCCTCAGTACTTCAGTTCAGTTTCCTGTCCCGGACGGAATGCAGAGGAGAAGTCTCCAGAGTGCTATCCTTGACAGGTGTTCAGGGGCAACGTCTTTCAGGGCTCCAGTTAGGCTGATTCAGGTGACAGTGGGAGCCCTGCAGCGTGGAGGAGGCTTCTCCGTGCAAGGCAGCGGAGATATAGCGCAGGCGCGCTTGGGAGACAAGGTACTTCCGGGTCTACCCGGAAGTCGTCACGCGCAGCGTCCAGTGTGACTCAGATCAGGCGGCAGGCGGCCGCGGCGGATCAGCATCAGCTGATCCGCTAAGGTAACGGTTTACATGCGGCAGGTGCCTCAGAAGGGGGATAATTATGCTAATACGCTTAAGCAATTAAGCGGCAGGTGCCGCGACTGGCTAACCTTTGAAAGGCTTATGCAAATGAGAAACATGCTAATGAACTGAGTATTCAGGTGGCTGTTTGCATTTCTTTGTGTCATGTGATGATTATTTAAATCTGTTTCCTGACTCACTCTGGTTGTCTAAAGTGAGCATGGAGGACGCTTCTGGGTCAGCTCCTGCGCAGTCTGCCAGGCCAGCCCAAGATACCTCTCTGGCAAGTACTTATGTACAAATTGTACAGTGTGTATATATGTGTATTTTAATATATACTAGAGAGGGTCCTAATGGTTGGCTTGTTATTATGTTTTTTAGCCAGAAAAACATGAAAAGCCTGGAAAACAGGACAAATCTGACAAATCTTCCACGCAGTCTAGTGGATCTAGTAAATCTGTGAAGAAATGTGCCATTTGCTCCTCTCGCTTGTCATCCTCTACCTCAAAAAAGCTGTGCCAGGATTGTACAAACAAACTGGTTAAGGATGAATCACCAGTAATCTTTAAGGATCTGATGGGATGGATGCGGTCAGAAATGTCTTCAGCCATCAAGGAAATTAAAGATTCTGCCATTTCTTCTCAGACTGTAGTTCCCAGCCCTGCTGAAATGCCTGGTCCTAGCAATGAGGTTCCTGTTAACCTTAATGTCAGTGGTTTATCTCCAATTCCTTTATCTCGTACTCCTGTGCAGGCTAGGAGAAGCAGAGATAGTGAGGTAGAAGGTTCTCAATTTTCTGAGGGAGAAATTTCTGCATTAGATGAAATATCTGAGGGGGAGGAAATGGATAAGACTGAAAAACCACAAAAGTTTGCTTTTTCTACAGAATTAATGAAGGATTTTTTGACATCCATGCATGAAACAATGGGTATTAAATCAGAGCACAAACCCTTGTCACCCCTTGACCAAATGTATGAGGGTTTGGCGGACCCCCAATCCAGGTTCATCCCGGTCCATTCTACTCTTAAAACTTTGATCAAGAAAGAGTGGCAAAATCCTGAGAAAAGGGCCTTTTGGCCAAAATCTTTATCTAAGCGTTATCCTTTTTCTCCTGATGACCAGGCTTATTTGGGCCCTCCGCCAAAACTAGATCCGTCCTTTTCCAGGGTTTCAAGAAAATCAGACCTTATGTTTGAGGATTTCGGAAACCTTAAAGACCCAATAGACAAGAAAATGGATAATGTTTTACGTAGGGCTTGGGAGTCTGCTTCATTAACTTTTAAGCCGGCAGTAGCATCGACAGCAGTGAGTCGATCTCTGAAGACTTGGTTGGCAGAATTACAGTATAAAATAGCAAATGGGGTATCTAGGGAAGAAATCCTTAATGACTTTCCTAAAATCACTAATGCCTCAGATTTTATGGTTGATGCAGCAGACGATACGGTTAAATTAACAGCCCGTACCACCGCACTAGTGAACTCAGCTAGAAGGGGAGTATGGGTTAAGACATGGAATGGGGATAACTCATCCAGATCTAAGCTTTGTGGTATCCCCTGTGAAGGAGACCTTCTGTTTGGGTCTAAGCTGGACGATACACTAGATCGTACAGCAGATAATAAGAAAAATTTCCCAAGGAAGCGCCCCTTTCAGAATAAACGGCCATTTCGGGCCCCCGCTAAAAATGAAACGGATAGTAAATCCTCCAGGGGTAGAAGATGGGCTTCTTACAGGCAACAAGGACCCCGCAATACCGCTACTAATACTAAAAAGACAAACAAACAATGACGCCATCATTCCGGTGGGGGGGAGAATCACCAACTTTTACGAAATATGGCAACAACTATTCACCAATCAATGGTTACTAAACATAATATTAGAAGGTTACAGAATAGAGTTCGAACATCTCCCCCCTCAAAACTTTGTCTTAACTCCTTGTCCAAATGACCCAGCCTTATTAGTAGCCCTCCAGTCAGAAGTAAAGTCTCTTCTTCAGAAAGGAGTAATTCGACAGGTTCCAGCATGTCAAAGAGAACAGGGATTCTACTCCCCAATCTTCCTGGTAAAAAAGCCTCAAGGAGCCTATCGATTGATTCTAAACCTAAAGAAATTGAATCTAAAAGTCAAATACAGGAAATTCAGGATGGACAATATTCGATCTGTAGTTCATCTTTTACAGAAGGACGATTTTTTGGCATCCCTAGACCTGAAGGATGCGTATCTACATCTACCAATCCATTTATCCTGCCAACAATACCTGAGGTTTGCCGTGTGGATGGAAGGAGA
Organism: Hyperolius riggenbachi; assembly: GCF_040937935.1. NCBI lineage: Eukaryota > Metazoa > Chordata > Amphibia > Anura > Hyperoliidae > Hyperolius > Hyperolius riggenbachi. Next base: position 308,770,323 of record NC_090649.1, read on the forward strand.
GGTAAGACATTTTCAATTTAATGCCTTGCCTTTCGGACTATCGTCTGCCCCATGGCTATTTACTAAGGTTATGTCTGAAGTATTAGCTCTTCTCAGGTTAAGACACGTTAATATTGTCGGTTACCTTGATGATTTTTTATTATGGGGTTCTTCTGAACAATCCGTTAATGATCAGCTTTTTATAACTCTGGGTGTCCTCCAGGAGTTAGGTTGGTTAATTAATTGGGAAAAGTCTGCTCTGATTCCTTCCCAGTGTCTAGAATTTTTGGGTTTCAATATTTCTACCAGAGAAGAGAAACTGTTGTTACCTGATAGGAAGATCATTGCTATTTTTAATAGTATTTTCTCATTTCAGAAATTAAGAAGCATATCGCTAAGAAAAGCCATGGCTCTTCTAGGACTTCTAACCTCTGCCTTTCCGGCGATCCAGTGGGGACAATTCCATGCGAGATTTCTACAAATATGGATTTTGAAATCTTGGAACAGGTCTCTGGTGACTCTAGACAAGAAGATCATCATTCCACAAAGTGTAAAGACTTCCCTTATCTGGTGGCAACGTCTGGATCATCTATCTCCAGGTCATCTGTGGAATTATCCACAACAGAATACAATCACAACCGATGCCAGTTTGTGGGGTTGGGGAGCCCACTTCAATTCTCTGCCGGCTCAGGGATCATGGAATATGACAATAAGGTCACAGTCATCGAACAACAGAGAGTTGCAAGCAGTATGGCAAGCCTTACTACATTTCGGCCCCCTAATAGAGAATTCTCATGTCAGAATAAGAACAGACAACAGGAGCGTTGTAGCTTTCCTGAACAGGCAAGGGGGCACGAGGAGTCAATCCTTATGGGAAAAGACGGCAAAGATCCTATTCTGGTCGGAGAGAAATCTTTTATCATTAACTGCGATACATTTAAAGGGAACCTCAAACCACTTGGCGGACTACCTCAGCAGGAGGAAATTAGACTCGAACGAGTGGTCACTAGATCTGGAAGTTTTTCAGCAGGTGACGTTACAATGGGGTTGCCCAGAAGTAGACCTGTTTGCAAGGAGAGCGAATGCGAAATGTCAGCAATTTTGTGCCCTGTTTCCAGAGGACCTACCTTGGAAAGTAGACGCCTTCTCGATCAATTGGGGAGAGTTACTGATGTATGCTTTTCCTCCAATTCCATTGCTACCACGAGTAATAAAAAAGATTATTCAGGACAAGGCTCGAGTAATCCTGATAGCTCCTCTATGGCCAAAAAGACCATGGTTCACGTCACTAAGAACACTAGCGGTTACAGATCCGATAGTCTTTCCTCCCATACCTCACTTGCTGTCCCAGGGTCCAGTGTGGCATCCGAGTTTAAACAGCCTTCACCTTTCAGCCTGGAAGCTGAATGGGGCATCCTGAAGTCCAAGGGCTTTTCAGACGAACTATCAGAAACTTTGATACAGAGTAGGAAGAAGGTGACTCGAGTAATATACCAAAAGGCCTGGAGAGTGTTTAACGAATGGTGCTCGGAAAGATCTTGTGACAATACATCACTTAAATCCGTATTAGAATTTCTTCAGTGTGGATACAAGAAGAGGCTTAGTATAAGCACTCTGAAGGTACAGGTATCTGCTCTAAGCGTATTTCTAGAAAGACGGCTGGCAGAAGAAAATCTAATTTTAAGATTCTTCCAAGCTTTAAAGAGACTGAAACCAGCAATCAGGTCCAGAATACCCTCATGGGATTTAAATACTGTCTTACAGGGGTTATGTGAAGCCCCTTTTGAACCATTATCACAAATTTCGGATAAATTTCTTACTCTAAAAACCATTTTCCTGCTAGCCATTACTTCAGCTAGAAGAATAGGTGAATTGCAGGCATTGTCTATTAAAGAGCCCTACTGCATCATTTCTGAAGATAGAATTACGTTACGCACGGATGCAGCGTTTCTACCAAAGGTTGTTTCCTCATTTCACAGGAATCAAGAAATCTTCCTTCCTTCCTTTTGTGAGAATCCTAACAATGACAAGGAAAAGAGACTTCATTGCCTGGATGTAAGGAGGTGTCTTATACAATATATGGAGAGAACAGGTCCATGGAGAAAAACTGACGCAATGTTCATTCTATTTGCTGGGAAACAAAGAGGCAACAAGGCGTCCAAAACGACTCTAGCACGATGGATCAGACAGGCTATTACATTGGCATATCAAGCTCAAGGGAAGCAGTTAGGGTCTTCAATTAGAGCTCATTCTACAAGAGGAATATCGACTTCCTGGGCAGAGAGGTCAGGGGCATCAATAGAACAGATATGCAGAGCTGCTACCTGGTCAAGTCACAATACCTTTATGAGGCATTATCGCCTAAACATCTCAGCCGCAGCAGATTTATCTTTTGGAAGAAAAGTACTGCAGGCAGTGGTCCCGCCCTAGATCTCATATCTGGTACATCGTCTCATCCAGGGGTGCTGTCCAATGACGTTCTGGGAAAGACAACTTTACTTACGGTAACGTCTTTTCCAGTAGTCAGAAGGACAGCACCCCTGCAACCCGCCCTATTTTTGGGTGGAATAATAATTATGTAAGTAGGCATTTATACCGGTCCGTGTCATCTTTTGTATTAACTGAAGTACTGAGGGTAAGCTAGTAGCTTATATATGGCTGCCTATTTGTTATGCAAATCTTTCTTTTGCAGTTCCTGTCCACGATTGGGAGGGAGACAAGTCTCATCCAGGGGTGCTGTCCTTCTGACTACTGGAAAAGACGTTACCGTAAGTAAAGTTGTCTTTCCCCCGGTTGCTGTGTAGTCACCCCGTCGGTAATGTACTTATGATCCAGAGCTCTCTTCTCCCGGTTGTGTCTCCCCCCTCCCCTCCACGATCATATCAACAAATTAGTGAAGTGAAAGTCTCCATTGTACTTATCTGAAAAGTGCAGAATCGGCTGTGAAGTAATAGGTATTTGAAGGATCGCATTTGAAGCGGTTCTGTGTTATTCTTGTTGCTCCTGCTGTATTTGTCCTCTGCCCCGTCTTTGTTTCCTCGTGCGTTGTGGTAGGCCCAGGAATATCTTCTCCGGCTGCCATTCAGATAAATCAACTTGGCGTATTTCCAAAGCCTGGTAGAGATCAGGCAAGTCTGCTGGGGTTCGTAGCGTAAAGGACTTGTCCCCTTTCAAGATGTGCAGCTGGAATGGGAATCCCCATTTGTATGAGGCTCCCGATTCTTGTAGGATTTTAAGTAACGGCTGGAGAGCCCTTCTTTGTGCAAGTGTTGATGGCGCCAAATCTTGGAAAAGAAGTAGTTGGTGCCCTTCATATTCAATGCCCTCTGCCTTCCTCGCTGCTTGCATTATTGCCTCTTTAACAGTGAAAAGACGTAGGCGACATATCACATCTCGTGAAGGTTCATTCGCTAGAGGCTGTGGTCTCAGAGCTCTGTGCACTCTGTCGACAGAGTCCTGTGGCTGCTTGAGGAGGTCATTAAATATGGCGGTCAGTGTGGGTATCAGTTGTGTAGCTGCTACATCCTCTGGGAGGCCCCTGACCCTGATATTATTACGGCGGCTTCTATTTTGGATATCTTCCATACCTGCCCGGAGAGCTGCGTTGGTGACTTTCTGCTGATCTTGCTGCGCTGTCAGGGCTTTTATTTCGGCTTTCATCTCTGCCGTCTCCGCCTCCAAGGCGGATAACCGACCTCCATGCTCCAGAACGTCTTCTTGTATGCTCTGGAGTTCCGCACGGGTAGCGGAGGTAATGCGATTAGCGAGGTCATCTAAATCGCTCTTGGTGGGGAGACTATGCAGAAAGTCTCTAATCTCCCCCAGTGCCTTAGCTGTAGCAGCCGGTATGGGTTCTCCTGTCCCTGTCGGTTTCTGTGTTGGGCTGGAAGAAGAAGGCGAGGCCGCGGCCATTTTCGTTGGGGTTTGCGTGGCCTCGTTTCTCCGAAGGTACTGGGGACACCTTAGACTGCATGGAGGAGTTTCGTTTAGGCTGCGGTTGTTTGCCAGATGATCTCTTAGACTTCCCGGGCATAATCAAAAGTAGGTAGATTGCGGGAAAAACAGCTATTTCAGCCTCGGTTGGTGGATGAGAGAGGGAGCTCCAGTAATTTGCTTCCTCATGCGGCCATTGCTAGCTCCGCCCCAAAGTTTTGTTTTTTAATGTTAGCATTTGAATTCAATTATGTTAATTTGTTTTGTGGTTTTCAGAATGAATGGAAAGCAAGTTTATCAGACCCATAGACGTTCCAAGGATGAAATATATTTTTTTTTTTCAACAGCTGGCAAGGCCAAATCCTTTGCAGAATACTTCCACTGTCTAGAAAGCTTGGTTGTTTTCTTTGTTAATAGTGTTTTCCTTGATTACCCTTGTAGAATAAGTCTTAAAGTTTTATGCAGTCATTTGTAAATGTCCTCCTCAGACTTGAATAGAGACATGTTGCCATTCTGTCCACACTGCAGATAACAGCACATCCTTTTTACTTCTGGGCGAAAGTGTTTTCTTTTTATGCCACTTCTTCTGTGGTAATCCTTTTCTGCAGTAAGCAGGCATGAATTTTAATAGCCAATGCAATTAGGAGAAGCAGCTTACAAAATGTTTCTCTAGATCAGCATTAGGTGCTCCTGTTAATTCGTCTTTTTGTTGCAATTTTTTGTTTTTAATTTATGTCGTTTACCTGAACCCAGGGACACTTATTTAAGCAAAAGCTATGGATGTATTTTGCTCTCAAACAAGATTCCACACGCCTCTTGTTTGCATATCTTCTGAAGATAATGTTTTTTATTGCTATCAGCTTCTATAGTGAAGGGACTTGAATGTCCACAATGCTACTTATTGTCTTAAGTTTGTATAAACACCAGAAGAGGCCTTGTGAATGGTCGGCCAGGGAACCGTTTTTTTTCTCAGTAATATACTGTATACTTTTCACTTTTGTATGGTCCTTTCAACATTGAAGATTCTGCTATTATTCTAATATATGCAGGTTAAGTTTTTATTAAGCATATAGAGTTAAGATGTACCTGTTTATATTGCGACTGTATTACAACATTAATGTCGATGTTTGATCTGTATTGTTGATAAAGATAAAACAATAAAATCCTTTTGTTGGAAAAAGTTTGTATAAACGCTCCCCCACAGAGCTCTCCTGAGTGAAAATGTGCGTACACATACACAAAATGTGGTTGCCCACAGTGTTAAGGAATCGATTCCTCAGTTGGCAGTTTGAGGCGGAGTGTCATGTTCAGAGGCTATAGACTTGCAATGGGTTCTGTTACTATCGAGGGGGCAGAATGGTTGACAGCTGGTCACGTAATGTATTGGCTTCCAGCGGGCAAGTTGAGGAAGGGGGCAGTGCATTCAGTCAAGCACTCTTGATTTATTGGCAACGCCTCAGGTTGGTTGTACCCACACTAGATTCTCTGCACAGATGGTTTCCAACTGACTGACTTGGCCAAGAACATTAACCTCAATAACCCATACAGACATCTTAAGTCGTGCAACTTAGGTCACCCTAAGCGATCATTCAATATCTTCTCTTGATAGAGTTTAACACACCAGGCATTCACTAGCTAAAGCACCTAGTGTTCACTCCAAAATTATTACCAAAAATGATCTATTAAGATCCTTCTAAAAGAAAAATGTATTCTGTGAAAATGTTCACATATTTATAAATGTATGACACATAGCTATATTGTTGCCAACACTGCTCTCAGAAGTGATCCCATAGTGCTGTGAGATCCAATCACAATGATCATAGTACATAGGACACTGCATCTGTGAGAGGAGAGGTCAGAAGCAGACACTGTGTTCCAGCCTGTGTTTCTTACTTACAGTGGGTTGCAAAAGTATTCGGCCCCCTTGAAGTTTTCCACTATTTATCACATTACTGCCACAAACATGCATCAATTTTATTGGAATTCCACATGAAAGACCAATACAAAGTGGTGTACATGTGAGAAGTGGATCAAAAATCATACATGATTCCAAACATTTTTTACAAATAAATAACTGCAAAGTGGGGTGTGCGTAATTATTCGGCCCCCTGGGGCAATACTTTGTAGAACCACCTTTTGCTGCAATTACAGCTGCCAGTCTTTTAGGGTATGTCTCTACCAGCTTTGCACATCTAGAGGGCTGAAATCCTTGCCCATTCTTCTTTGCAAAACAGCTCCAGCTCAGTCAGATTAGGTGGACAGCGTTTGTGAACAGCAGTTTTCAGATCTTGCCACAGATTCTCGATTGGATTTAGATCTGGACTTTGACTGGGCCATTCTAACACATAGATATGTTTTGTTTTAAACCATTCCATTGTTGCCCAGGCTTTAGGTTTAGGGTTGTTGTCCTGCTGGAAGGTGAACCTCCGCCCCAGTCTCAAGTCTTTTGCAGTCTCCAAGAGGTTTTCTTCCAAGTTTGCCCTTCATCCATCTTCCCATCAACTCTCACCTGCTTCCCTGTCCATGCTGAAGAGATGCACCCACCGAGCATGATACTGCCACCACCATATTTGACAGTGGGGATGGTGTGTTCAGAGTGATGTGCAGTGTTAGTTTTCTGCCACACATAGCGTTTTGCATTTTGGCCAAAAAGTTCCATTTTGGTCTCATCTGACCAGAGCACCTTCTTCCACATGGTTGCTGTGTCCACCCACATGGCTTGTGGCAAACTGCAAACGGGACTTCTTATGCTTTCTGTTAACAATGCCTTTCTTCTTGCCACTCTTCCACAAAGGCCAACTTTGTACAGTGCATGACTAATAGTTGTCCTATGGACAGAGTCTCCCACCTGAGCTGTAGATCTCTGCAGCTCACCCAGAGTCACCAGGGGCCTCTTGACTGCATTTCTGATCAGCGCTCTCCTTGTTCGGCCTGTGAGTTTAGGTGGATGGCCTTGTCTTGGTAGGTTTACAGTTGTGCCATACCCCTTCCATTTCTGAATGATCGCTTGAACAGTGCTCCGTGGGATGTTCAAGGCTTTGGAAATCTTTTTGTAGCCTAAGCCTGCTTTAAATTTCTCAATAACTTGATCCCTGACCTGTCTTGGACCTGTCTTGTGTGTTCTTTGGACTTCACGGTGTTGTTGCTCCCAATATTCTCTTAGACAACCTCTGAGGCCCTCACAGAGCAGCTGTATTTGTACTGACATTAGATTACACACAGGTGCACTCTATTTAGTCATTAGCACTCATCAGGCAATGTCTATAGGCAACTGACTGCACTCAGATCAAAGGGGGCCGAATAATTATGCACACACCACTTTGCGGTTATTTATGTGTAAAAAATGTTTGGAATCATGTATGATTTTCGTTCCATTTCTCATGTGTACACCACTTTGTAAATGTGAAACAACAATCCAAAGTTATTCCACTGCGCTCAGCGAGGTAGTGACTCCAAAAGTACTCGTCAAGCCACCAATGAGTGCTGCTCCTTGTTTACTTTGGGATTATGGTAAACAGTGCTGGTAGAAACAGAGAGAAGAAAAGAAAAGGAGCGCTCTCTGGTGCATTAACTTTTTTAATTTAGCTTCTTGCACAAGGATAAAGAATAAAACTCACAATGTTCAACATGAATTAAAAGCTCATCACAATGTATCATATCACCGTGTCCAAGATGTTATGTCGCCAATCTGGTTGCTTCCACACTATGGCCAGTAGTAATGGTGATCCTATGGATCCGAGCATGCCAGCGGGATTTGGTTCACAGGGATATGTGGCAGCTGCCCTGCGCCTAGGACGTCATGACGCGTTTCGGCATTCCACGCCTTCGTCAGATCTGACAATTTATTGTAATTAAAACACACATACAGTATTTGGTACTGTAGTAATATAAACAAATAGATCAATTTGTTAAAGAGAACCATGATCTTTATTTTGTAGTCAAAATCTGAAAAAAATATGTTTTTCCTCTTATTTCTGTCAAAAATTAAAACATATTGGTTTATAAATAGCACTGAAAAAAAGCCATATATGACCAAAATAGTATAGATTTGCTAGGATGACTACAAACTAAGGTACATAGCACATCCACAAAAGCTTAAAATTGTTCTTGGTGTTTAGAGATTTTTAGTGTTTATTGGCTGCTATAGGAATTGATTAAGAGTGAAATAAATGGTGCATGGTGATCCTGTTGTAAATTTGTATAGTTTATCTTGCTTTAAACAAGTCATTCTTGTATTGTCATTTTACAGGTTTATAGTGTGGACTGGAGTCAGACAAGAGGAGAGCATCTCTTGGTGTCAGGATCGTGGGATCACACTGCCAAACTGGTAAGTGGGCATTTTTATTCTTTCAGAAATACTAAACCAGCAATGAATTAAAAAAAAAAGTATTCACTTAAGGCGTAAAGCAAACCTGTACTGGCTCAATGGAAAACAGTTACATAGTAGCCTAGATAGAGGGAAGCCTCTGGATAGTCCAGAAGCTTACTGTGTCCTCATGCACACCACCCCTGCTTGTCAGGACCCCATGATAGTTTGCAGCTGCGCTCCCTTTGTTCAATAAATGCAGCCGTACGATGTCTGTGCGTGTATGGCCGCGCCTACGCAGTACAGGCACGGCTGTACTCATGTAAGCGCAGTACAGCTGTGGTTGTTCACAAGGGGGAGCGTGGCAATAAGAACATTTCCAGCAAGCTCTTGTCAGATAGGTTCAAAGGGTCTAAGTGTGGCAACAGCATGGGCAAGCAGGACATGGGAAGTCAGAGGCTATCCAGAAGCTTCCCTCTTTTCAGGTAAGTTCAAAGGGTCTACGTGTGGCAACAGCAGGGTCAGGCAGGACATGGGAAGCCAGAGGCTATCCAGTGACTTTCCTCTTTTCAGGTAAGTATCTACGTTTTTCCATTGGCTAGTACAGGCTGACTTTTTAAGGTCCCTGCTTGGGAATTTACTCACATGATTTGCTGAACTTTAGTACTTCAGTAGGTTTCACTGTGTTCCCTTATTTCCACATCACTCTTTTCTCCAGTAACTGTTTTCCATCTCCTTAAAGCGGTATTGTCACCATAAAAATCAAATTTCAACAGCAACTGGTCTGAGTGTATTAAGTGATAAAGATGCTAATCTAAGTGATGCTAAGTGATAAAGATGTTAATCTAGCAGCAAAACTTTTTCTGCTGTTATGGTTTGTAGTTATCACATACTTTAGGAGCGCTGGCCCTAGTGCCAAACAGTGCCAAAGAGTTGAATGCTGGGAGTTCTTTTTATCTATAATCTATTCCTCCTCTTCCATTTATTTCCCTGCCTAGGTCCTTATCAGAAACACCTTGTGATTACTTGTGTTTACAATCAAGGCTGAGGTGACTCAGTGATTGGATGTGTAAATAAAAAAGACAGTGGAGTTGTTAGTATACACCTCAGTGGGAGTGTCTGAAGACTCTGGGAGGAGGGCAGCTAATGAATACACAATGAGCAAGAGAAGGGAGGGGTAAAGACAAGAGTCAGGGAGGATATGATGTCAGCATTAGCTTGGCAAGGTGGCCACTGCCTAGAATAGGATTTTCTGCTTTTCCTTTATAAAATTCACAGGAATCATTACGTGGATAGCACAATACATCTGTTATGTAAGTAGAAGTAGTATTTATCTACTTATATATGTGTTTTTTATTTCTAGGTTAGCATGGGTGTCGCTTGTTCTTTAAACAATTCCAGTGTGCACCATTACTCCTCTCTCTAGCACTGATCAGTATCTCCTACTTAGAGGTCCAGAACGGGATGTTCTGTTTTTTTTATTTGATAGGTAGAGCCGTTTGGCCAGGTAATATTTAGCAAGTAGTATTTCTCTTTTTTAATTGTACTTAAGGTAGGATTTGCATTAAGATTTATAGTTGCACAGTAATCTGAGAAAAATGCTACGTGATGTAGATTGATTATCTTAATAGGAATAGGGTAACCCAGAAGCATTCTATATCCTTTCAATTCACTATAGGCTGTGCTACAGCCATGATAGCAAAGTTTTTATTGCTGAAAATCCTGTTTCATGCTTGGTTACCATTAGGGCATAACTTGTAATGCAGACCAAACATATTAATCCAATTAACTTTTTGATGTACTGTATATGCACATACATTTTTCATGGGAAATAAAGTTGGATTCAAATTTTAATTTCTTAATTTGTTTTATTTCTCATGTCCTGTGCTATAAATGACCTGTGCTATTCATGCTGCACAGCATCGTAAATTTTCCATAGTATTCTCTGAATCCGTTCTTGCACTGAGTGGACTGGGCATTCTCTGTCACCTGAAGTCATGAATTGAACAGCAAAATCCTTTTGCTCTGTAGATTAGCACACTGGATTTTTAGTCAGCAGACAGTATTTATCCCTCAATTCTTGTTTTTGTGTTTATGTCAGCTTTTGTGACTTAAAGTGGACATGAACTCATGCACAGGACAGAAGAGAAACAGAGAGAAATGCACCCTGTATGTATTTAGAGAGTTTTTAGTTTGTCTAATTCCCCTTCAACTGTGAATAATTACAAGTGTAAGGGCACCAGGAAAAAAGGGCCCGCCTGGATAACAAATTGGTGCCAGTGGATAACGAAATCTCAATAACCGTAAACATTGTTAACAAAATTGGTTAACGATAAATACGATAACATAGACGGGAGATGAAATCGAAAAGATATAAATTTTAAAAATCGTTACCTAATTCAACAATACATCTTAAACTAACCCTACTCTTACACAGAACCCTCCCCTGGTGGTGCCTAAATCTAACCCCTGGTGGTGCCTAAATCTAACCCCCGATTGGTGCCTAACCCTAACCAACCCACTGGTGGTGCCTAACCCTAACCACCCCCCGGGTGTTGCCTAACCCTAACCGCTCCCCCCGGGTGGTGCCTAACCCTAGCCACTCCCCCTGCACAAACACCCTTACACACATAGAAACGGTAATATATTTGATAACATAAAATCTGTACATACAAAGAAAATATGACAAAAACTATAACATTACAAGCTTCTAAAACCATAACATATTTCAAAAACATTAATGTTCTAATGTTGTTAACGATATTTATGGGTTTCCCTTTTTTTGGCTATATGGGTGTTATATTAACGATAAATGCATTAGAATCTATGGTTGCGCCTTTATTGTCCACTAGTCGCCTGCACCGCTTTCCTGCTTCCATTTCTTTTTACACAACATTTCAACAATATAAAAAATATTAATTTGCATTATCTACGTAGGAGAAACAGCTCAAAAATTCAAAGTGAGATTATCTACTCATTTACATGTAATCCGTGAACGCCTAATGGACCGACCGGTTGCCTGTCACTTCGCCTTATTTAACCAATTAAGCCTGAAAGGTTGTTTATTTTTTGCATCTGAGCAACTTTCACCTCCCATTAATTTGCCAATAACTTTATCACTACTCATCACAATGAATTGGTCTATATCTTGTTTTTTTCCGCCACCAATTAGGCTTTCTTTGGGTGATACATTTTGCTAAGAATTATTTTATTCTAAATCCATTTTAACAGGAATATTACAAAAGAAATGGGAATTTCAAAGTTTTTGGCCATTATAGTTTGAAATGAATACATGCTACTGTAATTAAAACCCATGTATTTTATTTGCCCATTTGTCCCGCTTATTACACCATTTAACCACTTCGCCGCCAGGGTACAGTATATCTACGCTCCTTTGGACTTCACTTCCCCGCCCGGAGCGTAGATATACGCACCCGCTGCCGCCGCTGTCCGCGCTCCCGCTCGCACTCCCGCGATCGTGCACGCCGCTGCCTGCTCGCCCGGAGAGCAATGAACGGGAAAATCCATTCCCGTTCGTTGATCTCTGCCCCCGCAATGATCGGCATGCTTTTACGAGAAGCAGCCGTTCATTGCGAAAAAACTCAGTTTCCCAGCCTCCCTTCCTGCAAGCGTCCTTCCGACGCTTGCAGGACGCCTAAAAAAAAATGTGGCCATCTTGTGGCCAAAATTAATACTACACCCAAACATTTTTTTCACATACAAATACATTATTTTTACTATTAATTTTAACTAATTAACTCCCACACTCCCCAATTGTTATCAATATTTTTTTTTTGAAATATTAAAATAAATAAAAAAAAATTACAATAAAAAAAAAACCTGAAATAGTTACCTTAGGGATTGAAATCTTTAAATATTTATATCAAGAGGGTATAACACTGTTACTTTATAAATTATGGGCTTGTAATTAGGGATAGATGCAAAACTGAACAAAATATTGGCGCCAAACATTGTGATAGGGACATAATTTATACGGTGTAATAACTGGGACAAATGGGCATATAAGTTACATGGATTTTAATTATAGTAGCATGCATTATTTAAAAACTATAATCGCGGAAAACTGAAAAATAATGTTTTTTCTTCCAAATGTTTTCCTATTTTCCCATTAAAACACATTTAGAATAAAATAATTCTTGGCATAATGTCCCACCTAAAGAAAGCCTAATTGGTGGTGAAAAAAACAAGATATAGTTCATTTCATTGTGATAAGTAATGATAAAGTTATAGGCGAATGAATGGATGGAGCGCTGAAAGGAGAAAATTGCTCTGGTGGTCAGGGGGTAAAACCCCTCAGTTGTGAAGTGGTTAAATTATGTCCCTATCACAATGTATAGCGCCGATATTTTATTTGCAAATAAAGGTGCATTTTTTCAATTTGTGTCCATCACTATTTACAAGCACATAATTTAAAAAATTATATTAATATACTCCTTTGACATGCTTATTTAAAAAGTTCAGACCCTTAGGTAACTATTTGTTTTTTTTTATTGTACTTTTTTTTTTATTTTCTTTATTTTTTATTAAAAAATGTATTTGGTTAATTTGTGGTGTGGGAGGTAAATAGCTAATTTTAAATGTAAAATAATGCATTTGTTAAATAAAAAATAGATGTGGGTGTAGTTTTACTATTTGGCCACGAGATGGCCACAGCGTAGGATCAGGCTTCCAGGACGCATTAGAAGGACGAGAAACCCCACGGTTTCTCTGCCAGGGGCTTCGATCAATGAATAGGATCTATAATCCCATTCATTGATCGCTGGGCTAACGGCCGGCGGCGGGAGCGCACACGGCCCGCGGAGTTTGTGCAGCCCAACTGGATGAGAATGTTCGTCCAGTTGGGCTTAAGTTGTTAAACATAATGTAAGCCAGTTGCGCTGCCAAATTATTGACAGCGTTCCTCTTCTGAAACGGGGTGGTGATAGACACAGGCAACTGTTATACCGTGAAGCACATTGCATTCACACATTAGATACTATAGAGCCTCGTGGTATGAATCGCGAATATGACCTGTCACCGTTTCTATGATCCCTCTGGCCCCTTACTGTATGCAACCTCTTTTGGCTAGTTATAGTATAGTGGTATGTAATATCTGATCCTGTCCAGATGTACCAGCACTGTCAGCGCTTTTAGTGGTTGTATTAATTTCCCTGGTTCTCACATGCAGCCCCCCTTCAGCAGTTTACATCCCCATAGCAACCTGTATAGTCGGGTATCGTGTTGCTTAACATAGAGACACAACGCCAGTTGATTGGTGAACTTTTGGTCCCTGTGATTTGCTGTTGTAGGCAGTGATGTGCGCGTCCTGCCTTTTGGAGGCGGACAGAGTTATCTGTTTACTCCGCCACGTCAAGACTGTCTCCCTGGTAACGTCCATGTGACATTACAGCTCCACCCTCTCGCTGCACAGTTCCCCATCAGGTCCGTATGCCCGATGGGTGGTACTTTCTGCTCTGACGTCGGGTCGGGGGCTGCACCAACTTGTGTGAGGACTCTGGGTAAATTCACACATACCGCAGGTAGACTTGATCCTATTGGTCCTCACATATGTTATACTGTTCCCCATCAAGTCTGTGTTATATACAACGGTTGGGGATTGGCTAATTTTGTTTCACAACCTGTCATTGGTGAATTTGAAAATATGGTGTGGTGTATAAACTATTGTGCTAATGCATTAAACGAGGCTGTCATAGCTTGACAAAGGAGCATGTCCATCGCTCCGAAACATTGCTTGTACTATATGACAGTCTGCAAATAAACGTGTAAAAGAGCATTGGATGGTGCCGGCTTCACTTTCTTCTTTTCTTAAAGGGAAGGTTCGGGGAGGGCTGTAAATAAATATAAAAATCAAAATCCACTTACCTGGGGCTTCCTCCAGCCCGTGGCAGGCAGGAGGTGCCCTCGTCGCTGCTCCGCAGGCTCCCGGTGGCCTCCGGTGGCCGACCCGACCTGGCCAGGCCGGCTGCCAGGTCGGGCTCTTCTGCGCTCCAAATGCCGGCACTTCTGCGTCCCACGCGGACGCGCTGACGTCATCGGACGTCCGCCGGGCTGTACTGCGCAGGCGCAGAACTACTGCGCCTGCGCAGTACAGCCCGGCGGACGTCCGATGACGTCAGCGCGTTCACGTGGGACGCAGAAGTGCCGGCATGTGGAGCGCAGAAGAGCCCGACCTGGCAGCCGGCCTGGCCAGGTCGGGTCGGCCACCGGGAGCCTGCGGAGCGGCGGCGAGGGCACCTCCTGCCTGCCACGGGCTGGAGGAAGCCCCAGGTAAGTGGATTTTGATTTTTATTTTTTTACAGCCCTCCCCGAACCTTCCCTTTAACAATATAAATAATAAACCACAGGAAACAATTCATTTTATCTGCTTTGTTTTGTAGAAGATATTTGCAGATTCAGTTTTTTTGTTTTGCTTTTGAGCTAACATGATGAACAGGAGAGAGACTGTAAAGACCCATTCAGAAAAGCTTCAGGTGTTCATTAAAATCTGTCAATTTTATTAAAGGGGAACTTCTGCCTAAACAAACATACTGTCATTAAGTTACATTAGTTATGTTAATTAAAATAGATAGGTAATGTATTCTCTTACCCACCCTGTTTTAAAAGAACAGGCAAATGTTTGTGATTTCATGGAAGCAGCCATCTTTTTGGTTGAAAGGAGGTGACAGGGAGTATGAGACACAGTTCCAACTGTCCTTTGTCCTGATCACCCCTCCCAGCTGTGCACTAGGCTTCAAATCTCGAATAAAAAAAAATAAAAATAAAAATTTGCACCGAAACAGCAGAACGAAAACAACATCAGAAATCCCATCATGCTTTGCACAGTATCAGGGGAAAAATGCCCAGGCAGTTTTCTTCTGTGCAGCTAAAAATGAGGCTTGTGTAAGAAAAACAAAGTTCTGATGCTGTGAAACTGTTAAAGAAACACCAAGCCTCTTCAGTGCTGCTGAGTAGATTTTTAGTTTGGAGGTTCACCTTAAAGCGGACCCAAACCAAACATTTTTTAATTAAAAATATTTAGTTGCACCACTCTGACACATACAAAGATAAATAAACACTCCTACAAACCTATGATCATTTCAGTGCATGCTTTTCACCCTTCTCTTTTCATAGCTAGGGTTATACTGGGGGCAGCCATTAGCAATTCCTCCATTGCCGGACACCACCTACTCTACCAGTTTGCCGGAAAAATCCCGGCAATTTGAAAGGAAGGGAGGGGTTCCTCCAATAAATGTAAAATATTTTATATTTGTCATCATGCAGCTGAAAAAAGGATGCTATTTATTATTATAATTTAGAAAATAGATTTTATTTCTGAAATCTTGTATTTTTAATTTGGGTCCACTTTAAGCATCCATAGACAGCACACATATCTGTTTCTGAGTTATACAGGTTCTGTGAAAATGTATTGGTTACTGTCACTGTTCTGTCATAATGGACCAAGCAATGTTTCTCTTACATTTTTAGTGGGATCCCTCAGTGGGGAAGTCACTGTGCACTTTTATCGGCCATGAAAACATTGTTTACAGCACTATCTGGTCCCCACACATACCAGGCTGCTTTGCATCTGCATCAGGTAACCGACATATAAATGAACAAATAACACAGTTTCTAGTTCTGCTTTATTTTAATTTAAAGTTTTTTTTTTTTTTTGTTTATAATACTGACAGGGTTATTATTGGTTTTACTTCTATATTCATGTTAAAGTGCCCTCGAAGTGAAGGCGTCATAGCAAGTCTGAAGCTTAACTAAAAATAAAAAACATATACTCCCCTAATGAGAGGGAAGGCTCTTGGTCCTATAGAGCCTTCCCATTCTCCTCCCAGTGTCCTCGTTGCCTCTCAGGTTCATCCATTGAAATTTCTCACCATGGGAGACTTTGTCAGTCTTCGGAAGCACTCGGGCTCCCAAAGACAGCCGGCTCTGTACGGCACTCGCACGTGCTCATTACAGTGCGATCTGCCTTGGGAAGCCCGAGTGCTACCGAATACTGCTGAAGCCCACCCAACAAGGAAGAGAGCAATGCTAACGGGAGCGTTCAGGGGAACGTGGAGACCAGGAGAACGGGAAGGCTTTGTAAGACCCAGAGCCATCCCTCTCCTTAAGTGAGTATCTGTTTTTTATTTTTTATTTCACTTCAGACTACCTTTAACTAAACTATCCTCCTCGAGTGAATACCAGTATCATAATGTACCACATAATGTTATACTTTATGCCTACCCTATCCACAACTGCATGGGAACTTCTGTGTTGCACTGAAATCCAAATTTTAGGGTGACTCGTATAAAGCCCTAATTAAGGCTTGTGTATTGTTTTGCGTATGGTATGTAAGATATCATAAACTGAAATGCACAAAGTTTGGTTGCTTTGTTTGTAAAACTGTTATTCAGTGTGAATGTTTGATGCTGGTTGGTTAGACTAAATTGCTGTTTTTGAATCAATGAAACTCCTCTTTCCATCCCATCCTCACCTATCTGAATCTTTAACTGTGAACACAGAGCTGACCCTGCCCACCTCTTCTGTGCTGCTGAGAGGCATGAACTCATTGTTGCCAGCTCTGCACTACAATAACTGCAGATCATTACTAATCATTATATACAGTAGTTCCTCCTTGTTTGGAGTACAGGTTGTCCCCGACTTACGATAGAAACAGCATGGATTTTGTGAGAAAGTTAAACATTTTTTTTAAATTGGACTCGTAGTTTTTGAGAAAATCGATTTTAAAAAATTCAAAGAAAAAATGGCTTTTAAACTTATATAAGCAAGTACAAGGGGCAGAGGTGACACAGAGGAGAACACTGGAGGCACGGGGGTTGTGGGGGGGGGGGGGGGGGCACAGAGGAGGTACAGGGGACAGAGATGGCACAGGGTTCTGAACAAATTCAGGTTAAGAACGAACCTACAGTTTGTATCTCGTTCGTTAACCGGGGACTACTTGTATATTAAAACAGAGCTGTTTTCCAAATGACTTGTAAAGCACGCAATTTTGTACTTTGCATGTTAATGCAAAATTAATGGCATATATATTTAAAATGGGAGCCTGAACTTGGGCTATATAGACAGGCCCCAGTTTTTTTGGGAACTTATTTTGTCCACGGTGCTGGTATTTACTTAACAGTAGGCTTGCCATCCCCACCTCTAAATAACAAAGCTATGGCCAAGTGAATGAAGCATTACATGAAAATGTGTAGTAGTGCTTAATTAGTCTGATAACTAGGCATATAAAGACTTCCTTAGCAACATCAGTCACTTGAAGTTCTTGCTTTAGTTAAAATGACCATGTAGTACGAGGATTATGGAGGCACCCATTTTAAATTCCTTTTAAACAATACTAGTTGCCTAGCTCTCCTGCCGATTTATTCAGCTTCTGCTGTGTCTGAATCACACACCTGAAACCAGTATCTGGTTAGTGTGGTAGTGTCTTAAGTCAGAGCATCTATCATACACATTCTGGTTAAGTGATTTGATGTATTGGAGGCAAAAGACCAGCAGGGCAGCCATTGTTGAAGGAAAATAGATATTGTAGCCTTTACATCCCTTATTTGTCAGTATGCTTTTCCCTTGTTTTAGTTCCCTTTAACTAATATATAATTTCAAGTATGGTGAAGAGTGATAATAGTACATTGTGATGTTGTAAGTATTATACATTTTGTCCACTAGGTGGTGGTCTTGTGTTTATGAATGATTTCCATTACATTTATCATATAACTTGCAGGCTGTTTCACATTAGAAATTCATATACAGTAAGTCATTTTGTATACAGTTAAATGATGCCTGAAGTGAGAAAATGGAGGCTGTCATATTTATTTCCTTTTAAACAACACATATTGCCTGGCTGTTCTGTTGATCCTGATCCTAATACTTTTAGCCACAGACCCTGAACAAGCATGCAGATTAGATGTTTGGCTCAAGTTTGACGGCATTTGCTGCATACTTGTTTTAGGTGTGTGATTTAGACACTACTGATGTATGAAATAATCAGCAGGACGCCAGGCAACTGGTATTGTTTAAAAGGAAATAAATATGACAGCCTACATATAACTCTCACCTCAAGTGTTCTTTAACCACTTAACGACCGCCCACTGCACAGGGGCGGCCGAAAAGTGGATCCCGCAAGGACCAGCTCATGCCCAGAGGCGGCGGTCCTTGTAGGGGCATGGGCGGAGTGATCGCGTCATCCGTGATGCGATCCTCCGCCGGGGACTGGCTCCGCCCCCCTCGCGCTGTAATCCGCCGGCGGGTTACTAGCACCCGGATCGCCGCATACAAAGTGTATAATACACTTTGTAATGTATACAAAGTGTATTATACAGGCTGCCTTCTGCCCTGGTGGTCCCAGTGTCCGAGGGACCACCAGGGCAGGCTGCAGCCACCCTAGTCTGCACCCAAGCACACTGATTCCCCCCCCCCTGCCCCCTGATCGCCCACAGCACCCCTCAGCCCCCCCCCCCCTGTCCACCACCCAGACCACTGTTTGCACCCAATCACCCCCCTAATCACCCATCAATCACTCCCTGTCACTTTCTGTCAACGCTATTTTTTTTTAACCCTAAACTGCCCCCTGCTCCCTCCTGATCACCCCCCACCCCTCAGATTCTCCCCAGACACCCCCCCCCCTGTGTACTGTATGCATCTATCCCCCTGATCACCTGTCAATCACCTGTCAATCACCCATCAATCACCGCCTGTCACTGCCACCCATCAATCAGCCCCTAACCTGCCCCTTGCGGGTAATCTTATCACCCACCCACACCAATAGATCGCCCGCAGATCCGACGTCCGACCACCTCCCAAGTGCAGTGTTTTCATCTCTTCTCTACCCTAAACACCCACTAATTACCCATCAATCACCCCCTGTCACTGCTACCTATCAGATTAGACCCCTATCTGCCCCTAGGGCACTCAATCACCCACCCACACCCTCAGAACGCCCTCAGACCCCAGCCCTGATCACCTCGCCAGTGCATTGCTTTCATCTATTCCCCCCTCTAATCACACCTTGAGACACCCATCAATCCCCTCCTGTCACCCCCTAGCACACCTACCCATCAGATCAGGCCCTAATTTGCCCCGTGTGGGCTCCTGATCACTCGGCCAAACCCTCAGATCCCCCTCAGACCCCCTTCCGATCACCTCCCCAGTGCATTGATTGCATCTATTTTCCCCTATAACCACCCCCTGAGACACCCATCAATCACCTCCCTTCACCCCCCTAGCACTCCTATCCATCAGATCAGGCCCAATACAACCTGTCATCTAAAAGGCCACCCTGCTTATGACCGGTTCCACAAAATTCGCCCCCTCATAGACCACCTGTCATCAAAATTTGCAGATGCCTATACCTCTGAACAGTCATTTTGAGACATTTGGTTTCCAGACTACTCACGGTTTTGGGCCTGTAAAATGCCAGGGCGGTATAGGAACCCCACAAGTGACTCCATTTTAGAAAAAAAATACACCCCAAGGTATTTTGTTAGGTGTATGGCGAGTTCATAGAAGATTTTATTTTTTGTCAAAAGTTAGCGGAAATTGATTTTTATTGTTTTTTTTTCACAAAGTGTCATTTTTCACTAACTTGTGACAAAAAATAAAATCTTCTATGAACTCGCCATACACCTAACGGTATACCTTGGGGTGTCTTCTTTCTAAAATGGGGTCACTTGTGGGGTTCCTATAATGCCCTGGCATTTTAGGGGCCCTAAACCATGAGGAGTAGTCTAGAAAAGAAATGCCTCAAAATGACCTGTGAATAGGACGTTGGGCCCCTTAGCGCACCTAGGCTGCAAAAAAAGTATCACACATGTGGTATCGCCGTACTCAGGAGAAGTAGTATAATGTGTTTTGGGGTGTATTTTTACTCATACCCATGCTGGGTGGGAGACATCTCTCTGTAAATGGACAATTGTGTGTAAAAAAAAATCAAACAACTGTCATTTACAGAGATATTTCTCCCACCCAGCATGGGTATGTGTAAAAATACACCCCAAAACACATTATACTACTTCTCCTGAGTACGGCGGTACCACATGTGTGGCATTTTTTTACACCCTAAGTACGCTAAGGGGCCCAAAGTCCAATGAGTACCTTTAGGATTTCACAGGTCGTTTTGCGACATTTGGTTTCAAGACTACTCCTCACGGTTTAGGGCCCCTAAAATGCCAGGGCAGTATAGGAACCCCACAAATGACCCCATTCTAGAAAGAAGACACCCAAAGGTATTCCGTTAGGAGTATGGTGAGTTCATAGAAGATTTTATGTTTTGTCACAAATTAACTGAAAATGACACTTTGTGAAAAAAAACAATTAAAATCAATTTCCGCTAACTTGCGACAGAAAATAAAATCTTCTATGAACTCGCCATACTCCTAACGGAATAACTTGGGGTGTCTTCTTTCTAAAATGGGGTCATTAGTGGGGTTCCTATACTGCCCTGACATTTTAGGGGCCCTAAACCGTGAGGAGTAGTCTTGAAACAAAAATGACCTGTGAAATCCTAAAGGTACTCATTGGACTTTGGGCCCCTTAGCGCAGTTAGGGTGCAAAAAAGT
The DNA here is from genome assembly GCF_040937935.1 of Hyperolius riggenbachi. NCBI lineage: Eukaryota > Metazoa > Chordata > Amphibia > Anura > Hyperoliidae > Hyperolius > Hyperolius riggenbachi. The sequence goes on from NC_090649.1 coordinate 308,791,107, forward strand.
GCCACACGGTATCGCCGTACTCAGAAGTAGTATAATGTGTTTTGGGGTGTATTTTTACACATACCCATGCTGAGTGGGAGAAATATCTCTGTAAATGAACAATTGTGTGTAAAAAAAAAATCAAACAATTGTAATTTACAGAGATATTTCTCCCACCCAGCATGGGTATGTGTAAAAATACACCCCAAAACACATTATACTACTTCTCCTGAGTACGGCAATACCACATGTGTGGCACTTTTTTGCAGCCTAACTGCGCTAAGGGGCCCAAAGTCCAATGAGCACCTTTAGGCTTTACAGGGGTGCTTACAATTTAGCACCCCCCAAAATGTCAGGACAGTAAACACACCCCACAAATGACCCCATTTTGGAAAGTAGACACTTCAAGGTATTCAGAGAGGGGCATGGTGAGTCCGTGGAAAATATCATTTATTTATTTTTGTCGCAAGTTAGAAGAAATGGAAACTTTTTTTTTTTGTCACAAAGTGTCATTTTCTGCTCACTTGTGACAAAAAATAATATCTTCTGTGAACTCACTATGCCTCTCAGTGAATACTTTGGGATGTCTTCTTTCCAAAATGGGGTCATTTGGGGGTATTTATACTATCCTGGAATTCTAGCCCCTCATGAAACATGTCAGGTGGTCAGAAAAGTCAGAGATGCTGGAAAATGGGAAAATTCACTTTTTGCACCATAGTTTGTAAACGCTATAACTTTTACCCAAACCAATAAATATAGGCTGAATGGGTTTTTTTTAATCAAAAACATGTTTGTCCCCATTTTTCGTGCTGCATGTATACAGAAATTTTACTTTATTTGAAAAATGCCAGCACAGAAAGTTAAAAAAATCTTTTTTTTGACAAAATTCATGTCTTTTTTGATGAATATAATAAAAAGTAAAAATCGCAGCAGCAATCAAATAGCACCAAAAGAAAGCTTTATTAGTGACAAGAAAAGGAGCCAAAATTCATTTAGGTGGTAGGTTGTATGAGCGAGCAATAAACCGTGAAAGCTGCAGTGGTCTGAATGGAAAAAAAGTGCCTGGTCCAAAGCCCACGGTCCTCAAGTGGTTTAAGGTGAACCATTTTCTGATATAAAAAAGCTAAGATTTAAGAAAGAAATAAAGATTGATTTACTTCAGTTATGCCAGTAGATGAAAGTTTTACTGTTGGTTTTGTAAGAAGTGAACAAATACAGTGCTTTCATTTTGACTTATACAGAGGACCCCATAAATGTATGCACATACACATCACATGCTATCACTAGATTTATAGAAGAATAGCTGTAAGGCATATTTGAATTATGCATATTAGGTGCTCAAAGTGGTCACCATTAGCATCCAGACCACAGACTAGAGTGTCCACAGGGATTACAAAGGTGTGCCTCCACCATTTCCTTTAATCCTCTCCTGATGATCACATGATGACATCATTAATAGTGCGACTACTCTTTAGAGGAAACTTAAGCTGTGTACTCACCACCAGGGATTAGCGACGGATTAAAAATGGATGAAATCTGAATGGGTTTCATTCGGATTTCATTCTCCTAATTACTGCAGCTGAGCGGGTGGGCAAGGGGGGTTAAAGTTACCCAGCATGTGTCTTCTTTCATCCATCCCACAACGCCTCCCACACTGCGTTCCAAGCCGTGTTACGTGACTACAAACACTTACTCCTTCAACACGGAAGGAGAAAGTGGTTTTAGTCACGTGACCGCGGCTTGGAACGCAGTTTAGGAGGTGCCGTGGGACGGATGAAAAAAGACGAATGCAGGGTAAGTTTAACCCACCCTCTCCCACCCGCTCAGCTGTAGTAATTAGGAGGATGAAATCCGAATCCGGATCTAATTCGTTTTTAATCTGTCGCTCATCCATGCTCACCACTGGACAAGTCCAGCGACGTCCCCTTGATGACGGTAGCTATCGATGCCTCTTCCTGTCGGCGGGTTAAGCGCGAGGTATTTGCGTGGTGTTGTCAGGGATCTTAAAGTGAACCTCCGGACTAAAAATCTACTCAGCAGAACTGAAAAGGCTTGGTGTTTCTTTAACAGTTTCACAGCATCAGAACTTTTTGCTTACCAAAGCATAATTTTTAGCTGCATTTTTAGCTAAGCTCCACCCATGAAAGAAAACTGCCCGGGCTCTTTTTCTCTGATGCTGTGCAAAGCATGATGGGATTTCCTATGCTGTTATTCACGTTGCCTGGCAACTGGGAGGGGTGATCAGCACACAGGACAGTTGGAACTGTGTCTCATGCTCCCTGTCACCTCCTTTCAACCAAAAAGATGGCTGCCCTTATGAAATCAAACATTTGCCTGTTCTTTTAAAACAGGGTGGGTAAGAGATTATATTACCTATCTATTTTAATTAACATAACTAATGTAACTTAACCACTTAAGGACCACGCTAGTTTGTAATGATCGGTGCTGCGTGGGCTCTACAGCTCAGGAATGTGGCAGGGCGATCAGACTCCCCCCCCCCCCTTTTTTCCCCACTAGGGGGATGTCCTGTAGGGGGGGTCTGATCGCCGCCGGCTACTATTGATTTGCGGGGGGGGGCTCCTCAAAGCCCTCCTCCGCAGCGTTTTCCGGGCTCCCCTGCTTTCCCTCCCTCTCCTTTCTCCTCTGAGTGGCGCATGATGGATATCCGTCCTGCGCCTGATAGGATAGGCTTCTGCCTATCAGATGCCGGCGATCCCCGGCCAATCAGAGGCCGGGGATCGCCGATCTACGTCACGGCGCTGCTGCACAGCAGCGCCGTGTGATGTAAACAGCGGGGATTCCTTCCCCGCATGTTTACGTTATGCGTGCGAGCCGCGATCGGCGGCTCGCACACTGTTCACGGAGGCAGTCTCCGTGAACTGGCATGGAAAGGCCGCTCCATGCTATACCACTAACGACCCACCGACGCCTATCGGCGTTAGGCGGTTGTTAAGTGGTTAATGACAGTATGTTTGTTTAGGCTGAAGTTCCTCTTTAAAGATCCGATCTGCCGTGTCGGTCTGTAGTTATCGCGCGACTCTAAGTGACATTCGCAATCGTGCGCCTGCTCCCACCCCACGACGTGTAAAAATCACCGGTTGTCTGAAAAATCGCCAGGTGGGTACATAGCTTTATGCTACACGTTGCTGCCAAAATACAATTCAGGTTTTAAAAAAGGACATGGCTAATGACTGTTGAGATTTGTATCCATTTTTTGGGCCACTCTATATTTAATAGCATCGTTTGCTTTAAAAGAAAATCAACCACTTCCGGGTTTCGGGTGGTTTTGCTGATCTGTGCTGCGGGGGCTCTTCAGCCCGCAGCACAGATCAGATAGCAGCCAGGGCGATCAGACTTTTTTCCCCACTAGGGGGATGTCCTGCTGGGGGGGGTCTGATCGCCGCCGGCTGTTCGCGCTTGTGGGGGGGGGGCTCTTCAAAGCCCCCCTCCGCAGCGCTTTCTGGCATCTTTCCCCTTCCCTCCCTCGCCCTCCCCCTGTGAGCGGCGCAGGACAGATTTCCGTCCTGTGCAGCCTCAGATAGGCTTCAGCCTATCAGATGCCAGCGATCCCCGGCCAATCAGAGGCCGGGGATCGCCGATCTCCTCTACGGCGCTGCTGCGCAGCAGCGCCGTATGTATGTAAACAGCGGGGAAGATCTTCCCCGCGTGTTTACATTTACCCTGCGAGCCGCGATCGGAGGCTCGCAGGGTGTTCACGGAGACACCCTTCGTGAACTGACATGGACATGGAAACCACTTCAGGATTCACGGGCGTACGCAGAATCCTGAAATGGTTAATGGTGTCTCTGAAGGCTAAGGAAAAAGGGCTATGTCTTCTCAGTGAATGGCAACTACACACTATAGTGCAGATTTATAATAACCAGTACACCTAGTGGGTAATTTGCTACCTGGTGGCTACCAGGTCATGACACCTGGGATTTCCCCAACTGGTGATGAAAAGAGTAGGAGGAAGCAAACCCTGCAGTGTAGGGGAGGTTTGAATAGAATTGACAGGACAGGCGGGACAGACTGACAGGACTGACGGGATTGAGTGACAGGACTGATGGGATTGAGTGACAGGACTGGCAGGATGGCCAGGCAGGAATGGTGGGTCAGACTGGTGGCACTGACTGGCAACAGGACTCAGTGTCTAAGTTGCGAGGAACATGCTGCGCCTGCATAGACTAAACAGAATTGCATCCTGGCATAGCCTAGGTTTAAATAACTTCTGCCTTCACGTCATTGCTGTTGCTTCACCCCGTGCCTCAAAGGACTTGACCTGCCGCGCTCACAACCCTCAAGGCAGAATGGTACACAGATGACATCTACACCATCCCAGAAGACCTCTGGAGCTCTGAGGAGCCTGTTGATGGAGGGTGGTTGTGACTGGAGTGCAGTTAACCTCTTGACGACCAGCTAACGCCGATTGGCGTAAACTGGTCGTCTGCGGGTTACCATGGAAACGGCCGCTCGATCGAGCGGCCTTTCCATGTCAGTTCACGGAGGGTGTCTCCGTGAACAGCCGGAGAGCCGCCGATCGCAGCTCTCCGGCAAAATGTAAACAGGCGGGGAAGAAATCCCCGCTGTTTACATCATACGGCGCTGCTGCGCAGCAGCGCCGTCAGGCAGATCGGCGATCCCCGGCCTCTGATTGGCCGGGGATCGCTGGCATATGATAGGCTGAAGCCTATCCTTCAATCCTTCCGTCCTGCGCATTACGGAGAGAGGGAGGGAGGGAGGTAAGGAGCGGGAGGGCAGAAATGGCTGCGGAGGGGGGCTTTGAGAAGCCCCCCCCGCAAAACGCAGATGGCCGGCGGCGATCAGACCCCCCCAGCAGGACATCCCCCTAGTGGGGAAAAAAGGGGGGTAGTCTGATCGCCCTGCTCGACTCCTGATCGGTGCTGCGGGCTGTAGAGCCCACGCAGCACCGATCAGTGTAAAATCCACTGGTCGGCAAGTGGTTAAACATGAGGTGGAGGGGGCAGTGAAATGGTAGTCAAGTCAGTCAAAATAGTTTCTGGCCTATCATTTGTAGCAGCATGTGTATGGCCATCTTAAAGCCCAGCACCAAATCTCCAGGAGTATTGTTTTAACTGACTTCTCTCTTTTCTTTAAAGAACAAGCGACACCCATGCTAACCTAGAAATAAAAAACACATATATAAGTAGATGAATACTAGTTCTACTCACATAACAGATGTATTGTGCTATTCACGTAATGATTCCTGTGAATTTTACAAAGTAAAAGCAGAAAATCCTAAAGACCAGAGTTAAACATCAGGTATGCAAGGTTTCTGTCTGGGTCGGACTGTAGCGGAGCTATCGCTGAAAAGGAATTACAGCCATAAAACACTTTCCTGGCAGTAAATGGATTCTGAGAGCAGGAAAGAGATAAAAAGGTTCAAAAGATCATAGATTTTTTTTTCGCTGGCATACTGCAGTTAATGTTATTGAACAGAGATAATGAAACAAGAAAAACGTATGCTGAGAATACACAATGAGGTTTTATTGGGGCAGATTTACTTTCTGACCGTTTTTCCGATCATTTTTCTGATTGATTTCCATTAACGTCTATGAGGAAATAGATCAGAAAAATTATCAAAATCAAATCGGACCTGTTGGACATTATCTATCAAGCCATCTATGTGCCGGAAAAACACTTAGTGTATTCCCAGCATTAAAGTAGATTTAAATATAAAATTAAACTGTGGAATATCTAAAAATAAGTTTTTTATGCGAAGGAGGATAGATACAAAGGACAGAAGTCCTCATGCCCACTGCTCCCACCTTCACCTCCGTTGCCTTGCAAAAAAGCCCTGCACTTCTCGCCAGGTGTGCAGTGCACATCCTCCATCACGCTCCATATTCAAGATGTGCCCTCTGGGTACGCTTACTACGAGTCGTCATATGTGGTCAAAGATGCATGCCTCCGAGCCAGCACTTAGCCAGCCTGCGAGATCTGGCCGACCTGCTAGAAGTATGGGGCTTTTGCGAGGCAATGGAGGTGAATGGGTGAAGCAGTGGGCATGAGGACTGCTGCCCATACATACCTAATCCCCCCCCACCCCCCATTTTTGCAAATTAAGTCACCTTGGATATCCTTTAAGTGCTGTGACGAATGCTGAATTGTTAAAATAGCAAACTAGTGCTTTTATTTCACAAAAAAGGGAGAGCTGAGCTATGGTCATGTAAATAGTGGGAATTTCTGTTGTAGTGTCGTGTTGCCCTGAAACAGTGTTGTAACCACAGAGGAAATGAATTCTGAAGCTTTGGGAGGTGTACAGTAGTTTTCTAATTGTTGTGGGTTAGGAACATGCTGCTTATGTAATTACTTTCATTACATATGGAGAGGAGATAGAGGGATAATACAGCCCAGCCTCACAGGAAGAGAGAATACTGTACTCTTCACGCTGTCAGACAGAGCTGCAGAAATAGTTTTATTTGGATACTTTAATCCCAGGATAAATAAAGGTGTAAATTCACTCAGTGGAGTGGAAAATAATTACCCCAAACTTAGAGCAAGAAAGGAGTTCTTATAAAGTTAGTTTATCTTGGTAAAAAGAGTAATCTTTCAGTAACCGATATGAAACAGAGATAGCATGCAGTTTCAGATGGAGGTAGACAGAAATCGGTGCTATGGTATGAGTGGCATAGCTAGGGAGCTATATGCCCCGGTGCAAGTTTTACATGCCCCCCCCCCCCCCAGCACTCTATACACAACAATTGATATGGCGTACCAAAACCTGCCAAGGACAACCACAGAGTCAGAGGTGCAAGAAGGGGATGGAGAACAGTTTGCTAGTGATTACTACCATTCAAAGCATCTATAGAAGTGATTACTACCAGCACAGGACTAATAAAGAGCTATTACTGTGATAGAGGGTGGACCCTTTGGGGCCCCTCTGGCCCAAGGGCCCTGATGCGGTCACTACCTCTGCAACCCCTATTGCTACGCCTCTGTATGGTATATTTAAAGGGGAACTTCTGTGAAACTTTTTGTTTTCATTTAGTTGGGTAAAGATGAAACATCAGTCTGATTTTCCCTTCACTTTCACCCACCAACAAGAAGTAGAAAAGCCCCTTTCAATAATTCCAAGGGCAGAAATTACACCACATTTTGGTAGTGTGAATAACGGAGAAAACATCTTTCAAAAGTTACAGGAAGCAAGTAACTTTTGTAGGTACTTGCTTCCTGTTGTCACCAGATACAAAAAGTAAAAAACAGCAAAAAAAAAGTAAAGCATTCACCAACTCCTGGGCAGTCTGTGGTGCAACGTGGCATTGGTGGATGGAGCAAGACATGATGTCACAGATGTGCTCAATTGGATTCAGGTCTGGGGAACTGGCGGGCCAGTCCATAGCATCAATGTCTTCGTCTTGCAGCAACTGCCGACACAATCCAGCCACATGAGATCAGTGTGAACCTACTTTCATCTGTGAAGAGCAGGGCACCAGTGGCGAATTTGCCAATCTTGGTGCTCTATAGCAAATGCCAAACATCCTGCATGCTGTAAACACAACCCCCACCTGTGGACGTGGGGGCCCTCATACCACCCTAATGCAGTCTGTTTCTGACCATTTGAGTAGACACATGCACATCTGTGGCCCACTGGAGGACATTTTTGCAGGGCTCTGGCAGTGCTCCTGCTTGCACAACGGTAAAGGTAGCGGTCCTTCTGCTGGATTGTTGCCCTCCTACAGCCTCTTCCACGTCTCCTGATGTACTGGCCTGTCTCCTGGTAGCGCCTCCATGCTCTGGACACTACGCTGACAGACCCCGCAAACCTTGCTACAGCTCGCATTGATGTGCCATCCTGGATGAGCTGCACTGCCTAAGCCACTTGGATTTTAGACTTTGTCTCATGCTACCACTAGAGTGAAAGCACCTCCAGCTAGAGGCCTGCATTGGGTCGGGTACCCACGGGATACCCAAACTGCGGGTCAGGTTCGGGTACCTGTTTTGTTTTTAATCGGGGTCGTGGGTAGCGGGGCTGCGGGTGCAGATCGGGTGCGGGTCTGAAAAATGCGACCCGCACAGGGCATCAGGTCGGGGACTCGCGGGTTACCTGCATTGCGGGTTGTGTACCCTTTCTGATTTAATCGGGTTGCAGGTCGGGTGCGGGTAGTGGGTCAGATGTGGGTGCCAGATTTACCAGAAAGCAGGTTGCGGGTCTGGTGAGGGTAGCAGGGCTGCGGGTCTGAAAAATTAGACCCGTGCCGGCCTCTACCGCCAGCATTCAAAAGTGACCAAAACATCAGCCAGAAAGCATAGTAACTGAGAAGTGACCTGTGGTCACCACCTGCAGAACCACTCCTTTATTGGGGATGTCTTACTAATTGCCTATAATTTTCACCTGTTGTCTGTTCCATTTGCACAACAGCATGTGAAATTGATTGTCAGTCAGTGCCGCTACCTAAGTGGACAGTTTGATTTCACAGAAGTGTGATTGACTGATGAGTTACATTATTGTGTTGTTTAAGTGTTCCCGTTATTTTTTGAGCAGTGTATATACTAGTAAAAAAAAAAGCCTGCAAGTTTCATAATGGATGCTAGGCAACTGGCTGCGTGCCACATGCCCGTGACCTTGTGGGCATGGCCGTGACCCCGCACTTGCGCGTGCTCTCTGAATGACATTGGGCGACGCAAACCATTTCATATGAATGACATTTTGTTTGTTGTGGTTCAGGGCATAGAACCACAAACGCGATGGCCTGGTATAAAACCTGCCTAAGGTAAACACCCTTTACATTTGTTTGCAAAAGTGTTCCTGAACCAAGATTTGCTGTAAAACTTCAGGAGGCACTGAAACTTTACAGAAATTTGATGTGGCAAATGTTATTATACAACTCCATACTTATCTCTGTAGTGCTGCAAGCCTTTTATTCATTGTGTCTCATTGTTATATATGGAGCTTAAGTTTTAATTGACGTATGTGTTTCCTTTTTTTTTAACAAAGACGTTGTAATTTGTTGCCTCTGTTGAGAGGAATAATTATACTGATGGGCATACAGTGTGTAATCAGCTGCCAACTTGGTATTGGAGTAAAACAATGCAACAATTCAGAATATGTGTATATATGGTATGTATTTTTATCTCTGTTGTCAGCTTGATGCCATCCATCTATTTGAATACCAAACATCATTGTTTGAGATTGTATAGCTAGGTTTATTTATTTTCATTAAACTATTATTACCCCAGCCTTTCTGAATTTCATTAGGAGTTCAAAAAAATGTTTGACTTATACAACCTATGTGGTTTATTCGTGAGGTGTGTTTATACTTACGTCCTCTTTTTATGTATTTAATGGGGGGCATCTATTTTTGCTTAATTAATGCATTAAGCATAAAGGCTGGTAAGGTGCAGAATAGTCAAGGGTGAAGTAGGACTTGGTCAGGACCTTGGGATGTTGGAGAACTGCTGATCTTCCATGACAACGGCCAGTTTGATACATTAGAATGCTCCAGCAGTAAGGGCAGTTGGGTTAGCAGGTGTCTTCAAGCAACAGTTTAAAGAAGAACTCTAGTGACAATAATGTAATAAAAAAGTGCTTCATTTTTACACTAATTATGTATAAATGATTTAGCCAGGGTTGGTCTATTGTAAAATCTTTCCTCTCCCTGATTTACATTGTGACACTTATCACATGGCAACATTTTAACTGCTGGCAGGTGATGTCAGAGGAAGGAGATGCTGCTTGCTTTTTTTGTCAGTTGGAAATAGCTGTAAACAGCTGTTACTTCCCATGATGCAACAAGGCTCCCACAGTGTGATGTCAGGACCTCAGTGCTGTGAGGTGCTGACATCACACTGTGGGAGGGTTTTCACCACAATATCAGCCATACAGAGCCCCCTGATGATCTGTTTGAGAAAAGGAATAGATTTCTCATGGGAAAGGGGGTATCAGCTACTGATTGGGATGAAGTTCAATTCTTACTTACAGTTTCTCTTTAAATGTACTCTAGTTTTCCTGTTTTTTCTTTGACCGGTTTGGGTAGATCTGAAGAGCAAAAGCTGCCAAAATGTGTTGGATTTTCCCATAACTTGTCCTTCTTCATTCTCATGGTAATGGAAACTGCAATATACATCTTAAGGTGTGTATGAGGGACATAACCTTGGGTGTAAAGCCAAATTAAACCCAAATTGTAGAGGATACATTCTAACAAAAATCATGATTGATAAGTGGATAAAACAGTGTATAGATGCAAGGTGGGGGATAAAATTCCCTTTTAAGGAGTTATATATACTTGCCTGTGCATACTATAGCTAGTTTAGCTTACTGCCCTCTGTAGTTGTTGCTGGAGGGTCAGTCAGGAGGAACTGTGTGCCACCCAAAGTAGGAAAAACAATAGAGGCCAAGCTACATTTACCAGCATTACAGTAGAACACATAATAGGGTTGTGGCTGAGGCAGTGAACAGGGTAAGTATGGAGATACTTTGCACATGTATTGTTTTTGTAGCTGTACCAATCACCACTCACCTCATCCATATTCCCTTATGTACTGTACAAGCGCAGGACCGAACCTTGGGCCTGCCATTATTCTGCCACAGTTTGCTTTCAACTTGTAGTTGACAAGAATAAGAAAACCAGCAAGTGTAAAAGTCTTGCATCAGTATGGATACAGTTACAGACAAGTAAGGTATAAAAACATTTTTACATTTGAAAATGTAGTGCTAAAACTAATGCTTACATTTTACACAAAAAAGAGGCATGCTTTCGGAATTTTAACTTTTTTTTTTATAGTGGTTTAAATTATGTTTTAATAATGTCCATGTGATGTCCAACAGGGAGAGCTGTAAGCTGGCCAGCATCAAGTTAAATATCTCTCTAGGGAGATATTTGAGGCCTTCCTAATTTGTGACGGTCTCTAGAGACCTTTCATGAAAAGTCGAAATCATCTATGTCTTATACTGTCTTCATTCCAAATGTCTGACCTAGATACCTGTGTAGGGCCGCAGGGCCGTTTCTTGGGCAGTGTGGGCAGGGTGACCACCCAGGGTGCAGACCGGAAAGTAGAAGAAGGGGGGGTGCAGGCAGAAGTACATAACCGCTAGGGAGCTGGTGACACGTGGTGCAGCCAAATAGAAGAAGAAAGAAGATTATCAGCGTGATCACCTTCTTTGACTCCTCCTGGGCTGCCTGCATCCGATGTCAAGTCATCATCACGTCGCCGCCGCGTGATGACACCTGTAGCGGTACTGCAGGCTGTCAGTGCGCGGCTCCCCTGGAGGAGTCGGCTTTCTGGGCTCTCTTCGCCTGTGTGATTTCCTGCTTCCTCCTGGATGAGCGGCTGGTCACTAATAAGTAGGCAGATCTACTTGTGACCTGTGGCTGTTTGACTATCCCTAAAGAGTAAGGGTTCATGAGTCCACGGGGGTTGTGGGGGAAGGGGGCACAGTTTTTTACACCCTCGCCCTGGGTGCAACTTAACCTAGAAACTGCCCTGTTGGGCTGGTTCTAGACTTTTTGCTACCTGAGGCAAACTTGTAAAGATGCAACCCCCTCCCACCACCACCACCACCACCACCATTTGGAATGATTGCACAGCACCAAAAAATAGGTAGGTAGCTAGGTATAGTTGCCCCCAGTATACATAGCTAGTATAGTTGCCCCAAGTATAGGTAGGATAGTTGCCCCAGTATAGCTAATATAGTTGCCCCCAGTATAGCTAGTATAGTTGCTCCAGTATAGGTAGAATAGTTGACCTCCATTATAGCTAGTATTGTTGCCGAAGTATAGGGTAGCACAGTAAGGAGAAGCTAGCACACAGCGTTGGGAAGGGGGGCCAGACCCCCCCCCTCTCACCAGGGGCTTCCCCTTCTCACTCCCCCTCCAGAGCAGCGTGAGCGTTAAAGCGGGCAGGGAATGTCAGGCAGCAGGTGGGGAATTAATTGTTCACCTCCGCTTCCGCGTTTCAGGCATCGGAAGCACCGTGTATGTACATGCTTCCAGGTCTCCTCCTTTATTACCGCCCACTACGTACTACTGTAGTAAGCAGTGGGCGGCATTGAAGGAGGAGACCTGGAGGCACGCACACACGCAGCGCCTCTGACTCCTGGAACGTGTAAGCGGAGGGGAGTAATTAATTTCCCCCCTGCTGCCGCTGACTGCCATTCCCTGCCCGCTACCATGCTCATGCTGCTCTGGAGGGGGGGGGGGAAGGAGGAGCACTAGGTGAGGGAAGGGGGGTCTGGCCCCCCCTTCCCACCACTGTGTTCCCGCTGCTACCCCTCCTGCTGACCTGCCCCCTCACTACGGCCATCCTGGAGCTGCCCCCAGACTTGGCACCGCCTGAGGAAGACGCCTCACTTGGCGTCATGGGTGGGCCGGGCCTGGGCGAAAGCACAGTGCAAAGTAATTACTCCAAACAGAATAACATGGTGGCTAGATCAGCTTTGGTAGGTGGGGATATCCCTTTCTTGCTGCTTAGCATCTGAATGTGTCCTTTGACTGCTGGAAATATGACAAGATGCTCAACTTCATCTTTGACACTCTTCTAGGTGTCTTTGGGTGACCAAAGATCTCTTTTTGCTAGAAATATGTGTTCCCCTTTTAAGATCTGTACACAAGGTGTAAAGCTTGCCATACACTGGCAGACTTTCTCTCGACGTGCCCAAAAGATTGATCCCTCTCTGATCCACATCTGATCAGAGAGGAATCTATTGCTGCCACACACTGCACATCGATTTTTAATAGAGTTCAACATACAATCTATTGATAATCAATTACCATCGCTTCCTCACGTGTCCCCCATGTTAATTCTGCTCTCTCCAGGCCCCTGCAGAGTATTAGCAGAGCAGAGTCACGCTCGCCTCTCCTGCAGGTGCACTCCTGTGTGCCTCCGTTATCTTTGGGTGCCTATACCCTGTGATCCGGTGGCATGTCCATACTCACACAGGGGTCACAATATGAGGCACCAGGATGTGACAGAGAACACAGGAGGGAGCGGGTCGGCCAGATAGGTGAGTGTGAATTTGCTCTGCTAATTCTCTACACAGCCATCTGGGATAGCAATATTAGCAGGGGGAGGTCACTGGCTCTAGTGTGCCTGCATGGATACCATTGCCTGCTCCCTTTTGACTATCACACTAAAAAGTCCTGTCCAGTACGTAATGTTGGTCGATTCTAGGCAGAAATTATGATTACGCGCCATGTTGGGGCATCAATTCTTGACAGATTCAATTACAGTAATTACATCTGCTGAAGATTATTGTATAGTGTATGGTCATCTTAAATTAGTCATTGTTGCATTAAGCATAACTTATTGAGTTGTGTTTGTCATAGCTCCATCTACACAATTTTTTCTGTCACTAATAAATGCCATTCTTCCCACATTTGCTCATCCCTTTTAGTTTAAGGGTGCTTTCTGGTGATGTCAGCACTATGCACAAAATAGGGAAAATTCAAAGAAATGTTAAGTTTCCTGTGCCCTGAGATGCCATAGCCTGTCAACAGTAAGAGTGTAGCTTCAGCAGTTTAGCTTCTCCGTTCACCCCTGGGCACCCAACTGGCTTGTACTCCGTTTGTTGCACACGTCTTGTTTTGGATTACCTAGTCCTGTAGTTCCACCTCCTGTTCTTTTTCCTTCTTATGCATTGTGTGGCTGAACTCGCTGACTGAGCAATTGCCTAACACTGATGTGTACTGAGGAGTGTTGTTGTCCTAGTCCAGTCCTGACAGAATCTTGGTGGAAAATTGGATCTCTGCAAGCAAAACAAGAGTAAAAGATTTAAAACACAGAAAAGCACAGTGGTTTTTGGCTCTGCGACTAATATGCATTTGCATGCATATTTTAAAATGCACACAGCAGAGAGTTCAGCGGAGCTATCCAGACCCCTGTCTTGGGCTTACAGCACTGTTTTTTTCCCTTACTTACTGCATGAAGCATTTTTGCATTGTTTTGGCAAAAATACGCCTCCCTTCTATCCATACCTATGAATAGGGGAAGAAACACAAAGTAGATGCATACGTAAACCAAAGAAAACAGTGCATGTACTTGTATCTGTAAATGCGATATTGTAGTGTGAAAGAGTCCTTAAAGCGGATCCGAGATGAAAAACTAATTATAACAAGTAACTTGTCTATATATCTTATCTAAAGTTTAGATAATTTACACAGCAAATCTAGCTGCAAACAGCTTTAATAGAATATGATTATTTCTTCCTGTGATACAATGACAGCAGCCATGTTCTATGTAAACGTTACACAGAGGCAGGCTTATCTGCATCTTGATCAAAACACCTAATCCTCCTCCCCTCTGCCTCTAAAATCTCTGGCTAGTAATACCTCCCCCTCCTCCTGTCCAGACTGAGATCTCATGAGCCCTTGCTACTGTCTGAAAGTGCCTTGGCTCTCTGAAAACCTGTGGGCGTGGCTTGTTTAGTTTATAGGGAATTAAAACAAAAACCAAAAAGTAAATGCCCTATAAACAATAGGAAAGGAACACAATTATGAAATGAGTAAACGTTCATCTCGGATCCACTTTAAAGAGGAACTGTAACGACAAAACGGCCCCTGGGGGGTACTCGCCTCGGGTGGGGGAAGCCTCAGGATCCTAATGAGGCTTCCCACGCCGTCCTGCGTCCCTCGGGGGTCTCGCTGTAGCCCTCCGTACAGCTGTGACGCAATATTTACCTTCCTGGCTCCTGCGCAGGCGCTCTGATGCCTCTCGGCGCCGAAGTAGGCGGAAATACCCGATCACCGTCGGGTCTGCTCTACTGCGCAGGCGCAAGTTTCCGGCGCCTGCGCAGTAGAGCGGACCCGACGGAGATCGGGTATTTCCGTCTATTTCCGTGCAGAAAGTCGCCACAGCGCCCCCGCTGGAGCCAGCAAAGGTAAATATTGAACTGACAGTCGGCACAGTCGCCGGCTGTTCGGAGGGCTGCGGCGAGACCCCCGTGGGACAGAGGACGGCGTGGGAAGCCTCATTAGGATCCGGAGGCTTCCCCCACCCGAGGTGAGTACCCCCCAGGGAAGATTTTTAATGTTACAGAGTCTCTTTAAGGTGCCCAAACATCAGACCATAGCAGAAGAGCATTAGGCAGCACCCAACCACCCAAGAGCAACATGCTATGGTTGTTGTCCCTCTGCCCCAGGAATAGCAGTAAGGATTCAAAGAGAAATGGACCCAGCACCACCTTCAGTAATTCAAGCTCTTTTATTAAGGCATCAGGATACAGCAAATAGGGCAAGTAGCGACGACGTTTCGAGAGGAGCTCCTCTCTTTATCAAGTCAACATGCCCTCTGAATACAAACAATCAAAGCAGCCTTATATAGTGGTAGCTCCACAAAGGAGTCAATCAAAAATGGCACACTGCTGCTGACCAATCCCTTTAAAATCGGTCACAAAATCACCCCCCCCCCCATCCTTTGCAGAGAGGAGCTGATGGGGAACTTCACCTGCTCAGATGCTCCAATCCCCATCAAGTAGTGGCCAAAACATTGACCAATGGCAACAGAGGGGACAGCCCAATGTCAAAAAGTCAAATGCATGACGTACGTGTAAATACGCCAACAAATATGCATACGGCATACAGTACCCGTAAACACGTAACAATGTATGCGTAAAGAACCCCGAAGCATCAATCGTTGCCTATCAGACGTATCCATAGACAAACCAATCCGATAGCATATACACAACATAACTCAAAACATGGACTTATCCCCCTCACCATGCTTCTTAGGCAAAGCAAGGGAGATGTATACAAAAAAAGTAGAAAGAAATAGTAACAACCATCGCTGACTGGAGGCCGCAAATAAAGGTGGCCAGTCAGCGAAAAGCTACCCCCAAGGTAAAAAGGAAAATAAATACATTCCCAGCCTGGTGGCTACCAGAGATGGCGGCCAGTCTGGGATGCAAAATAACAATGTGAGGAAAAAAATAAAAGGTCACCATGCCCTGACTGGCGGCCACTTAATGGGGTGGGAACCAAACGCAAACAAAAACAGACCTTGGGACAAAGTAGGCCCCAGGTGCCCCGGTCATTAATTATACAGCAAAACATCCATCACTAAATACATGGACCCAAATCGTACTCACGATTGAAACCCCCTGGACCCATAGCATCCAACCTTCTAATCCAGAATACTTCATGTCTCAGTAATAATTTGACCGTTACACCCCCCCCCCCTCCCTTCCTCCGTTGGGGAGGGACAGAGTCAATGAATGGGACCCTCAACTGGCTGACATTATGGCAATGTGAGGCAAAATGACTGGCTACAGCCTGTTCGCTCGTGCCAGAGCGAACAGCTAATTTATGTGAAGAGATGCAATCTTTGAGCTCCTGGGTTGTCATCTCCACATAAATAATGCAGCACAGGCAATGAAGCAGGTAAAGGACAAATGTCGAGTCACAAGTGTAATATCTATCAAAAACTTTTTACCAGATGTAGGGTGTTTAAATGTATCACCCTTAACTATTGAATTACACATGTGACAAGACAAACAAGCAAACGTACCTTTCCTCTAAGTCTTAAAATTCTTTACTCGTGACCCTATGTCAGCCCTCACCAAACTGTCACCAATCGTGGGTGCACGTCTATAAGACATAAGTGGAAACCATACCAGACCATAGCATGATAGATCTCTCTCTGATCAAATCTGCTTGGAGAGTGATCTGTTGGCTGCCCATACACCAGCAGACCGATTCCCAAGGGATTTCAGCATTAAATCTTTTGGGAATCATTCGTGTGATGCCGCATTTGCGCCGGTTACCACGTAAGTGCGCATACCTGGTAGAAGAGTCCGGACACAGTGGCGGAGAGGTAATGTATTAATACAGGGAGGGTAGGTGTACATATGTACACTAGCGGGAGACAGGAGCCGGGGGTTTCCATGCGTTCGTCATTAACTATTATCCCTCAAACACGAAATTGGTCACATTGTCAACTGGGCATTCTTTTGGCGTCACTGATCTGCATCCGATTTGATAATCGTTATCAAATCGGATGGTTGATTAGCTGCCAAATCGTCTAATGTATAGCCACCTTTAGTTTGGTGGTAGTCATAGTTTAAATAAAATGGTCTCCTGACAACATAATAAACTTGCACAGAATTGCAGCATCAAATCAGCGCAGGCTGAACAACACAATGGGCCTGATTCACAAAGCGGTGCAAACACTTTGCACGCCTGTGAAAAGCCCTTTATCACGCCTAAACTTAGTTTAGGCGTGATCTGAAGCAACTCGCGCAAAGCTCCCATTAAGCCCTATGGGACTTTGCGTGTGCAAAACTTTGCGCGCGGGAGCTTCGCGCGAATTACAGCACAAAGCGGTGATAACTTTGCTAGTGCAAAGGTTATCACGCCTAAAGTCTTTTAGGCGTGATAACTGAGTTATCACCGCTTTGTGAATCAGGCCCAATGCATCACAGTCATCACTTTGCTCAGCGCTTGTGTGTATTCAGCAGTTCAGCCAAACATACACTTTGGACCTGATTTTAAGGGAGACCATGTCTGAGCAGTTCATTTTGCCATCTGTTTCTGTTCAGCAGAATATAATAGTATGCCTTGCTATACAAGTTCCGAGAAAGAGTCTTTGCCATCTGTGGTGCCACCTGTAATCTGCTTTGCCTTGTAAATTCTTTTCAAGAATGGTCTGTGTTTTGTTTTGTTGTCCTAAGGATAATTTCTTTCCCATTAACAATTAGCTAAGGATGGAGAAACCGTAGAATGTAAACATCTTGTGAGAAATTGATAACTTAAAGTAGCAGTAAATCTATACATGAGCACATGACCTTTTGATTAGAGAGTGTTAGACCTTAATATGCCATGGGTGAAATTGTTGCATTTCTAAGGTATGACATAGTAAAATGAATTATTCAATACAACTCTACTGAAACTAATGGAAGCCTTAAAGCATAATTGTATTTTAAGTCCTATGCAGCAAATTTACAAAAATAGCTTTTGGTTTAGTATTGCAATTATACTGTAGTGTTGGCTTTGTATAAGGGGATATAAAAAGAACTTTGCTTACAAACAGCTGCAGAATAATACCTTCTATCCAGTCCCAACTCATTACCTTGCTGTCTGGACAGCAATGAACTTGAAAGCGCAATTACAAGATTTTTTTTTTTTTTGCTTCTTATATCTCAACCTCCTTATATGCAGCTACAGTGTCCTTAGTTATGGACATCATGTGATCTTTCCATCAACTGGACTGCACTGCTCCTCCTCACACCAGGACCTGCAACGTACATGCCAGCATTTGACTCCACCCTTCTATCTGTCTATATATTGGCACTGAAGGTAGCTTGAGTAGCAGCCTGGTGCCCTGCCCCTCTCCCCAGCACCCTTCCCCCCATAAACACACTCTTTCCCATTGGGGATCACTGTGGTAGCTTTAGCAACATCCTCCTCCCATTACCAATTGCGGGAGAAATGTGTCCACAATCTCTAACACTGCTTGGGGTAAGGATAGTGAGTAATGGCCTCAAGATGTGATGGGAGAGTCTGAAAAGGCAAAAGAACACACAGTTTGAAATGAGTTTAAAGAGTAACTGCTAGGCATTAAATACAAAATTAATTTTCTTGTGCAGGCTGTTACAATAGTCAAGAGGATGCTAACCAGGCAAATCCAAACTTTAAAATCAATCTTACTGTGCTCCTTCTATCCCCATGCCCCCAGGCTCTAAGATGGTACGCAGACTAACACAAATGCAAAAGAGAAGTGACATGCTATGCTGTATCAGCCTGATTGGCTGAAGCCTCTGTCACTCACCTCTCTGCACTGTGATTGGCCGCCTGCTCTCCCCTTCACACTCTCTACCGCAATAGTGCGCAGGGAGGGGGCCAGAGGCTGTCGCCTGTCACTGTCCTCGGCCCCCTCCTCCAGAGGCATGTGGGCTTCCTCTCTGCTGCATCTGCCGCCCGCAGAATTCTTCCTCTTCCCCGTGCTGAATATTGGGGAAGTAAAAAGGAGCTGCACACTGACTCCCTGAATAATGGTTCCAGGCGCTGCAGTTCCCTTCTACAGGTCCTTCTCAAAAAATTAGCATATTGTGATAAAGTTCATTATTTTCTGTAATGTACTGATAAACATTAGACTTTCATATATTTTAGATTCATTACACATAACTGAAGTAGTTCAAGCCTTTTATTATTTTAATATTGATGATTTTGGCACACAGCTCATGAAAACCCCAAATTCCTATCTCAAAAAATTAGCATATCATGAAAAGGTTCTCTAAACGAGCTATTAACTCAATCATCTGAATTAACTAATTAACTCTAAACACCTGCAAAAGGTTCCTGAGGCTTATAAAAACTCCCAGCCTGGTTCATTACTCAAAACCGCAATCATGGGTAAGACTGCCGACCTGACTACTGTCCAGAAGGCCATCATTGACACACTCAAGCAAGAGGGTAAGACACAGAAAGACATTTCTGAACGAATAGGCTGTTTCCAGAGTGCTATATCAAGGCACCTCAGTGGGAAGTCTGTGGGAAGGAAAAAGTGTGGCAGAAAACGCTGCACAACGAGAAGAGGTGACCGGACCCTGAGGAAGATTGTGGAGAAGGACCGATTCCAGACCTTTAGGGGACCTGCGGAAGCAGTGGACTGAGTCTGGAGTAGAAACATCCAGAGCCACCGTGTACAGGCGCGTGCAGGAAATGGGCTACAGGTGCCGCATTCCCCAGGTCAAACCACTTTTGAACCAGAAACAGCGGCAGAAGCGCCTGACCTGGGCTACAGAGAAGCAGCACTGGACTGTTGCTCAGTGGTCCAAAGTACTTTTTTTGGATGAAAGCAACTTTTGCATGTCATTCGGAAATCAAGGTGCCAGAGTCTGGAGGAAGACTGGGGAGAGGGAAATGCCAAAATGCCTGAAGTCCAGTGTCAAGTACCCACAGTCAGTGATGGTCTGGGGTGCCATGTCAGCTGCTGGTGTTGGTCCAGTGTGTTTTATCAAGGGCAGGGTCAATGCAGCTAGCTATCAGGAGATTTTGGAGCACTTCATGCTTCCATCTGCTGAAAAGCTTTATGGAGATGAAGATTTCATTTTTCAGCATGATCTGGCACCTGCTCACAGTGCCAAAACCACTGGTAAATGGTTTACTGACCATAGTATTACTGTGCTCAATTGGCCGGCCAACTCTCCTGACCTGAACACCATAGAGAATCTGTGGGATATTGTGAAGAGAAGTTGAGAGACGCAAGACCCAACACTCTGGATGAGCTTAAAGGGAACCAGAGAGGAACGAGGGGTGAAAAAAGGCAAAGATTTTATACATACCTGGGGCTTCTTCCAGTCCCATAAGCCTGAATCGCTCCCATGCCGCCGTCCTCAGCTTCCTGGATTCGCCGGTGGATTCGCCGGTACCGGGCCCGTCACTTCCGGCAGACACGGCCAATTGTCCGCATCACAGGGGCTCCCTCCATACATGTACGCCTGCGGCTGCGCAGTAGGCAGCCACATGCGTATCTGTATGGAGAGAGCACCCTGTGATGCGGAGAATTGGCCGCGGCCGACTCGTGGCAATGACGGGACCCGGTGGCGGCGGATCCAGGCAGCGGAGGACGGCGGCATGGGAGCGATCCGTGCGTTTGGGGCTGGAGGAAGCCCCAGGTATGTATAGTTCATCCTCTCTGGTTCCCTTTAAGGCCACTATCGAAGCATCCTTGGCCTCCATAACACCACAGGCTAATTGCCTCCATGCCACGCCGCATTGAAGCAGTCATTTCTGCAAAAGGATTCCCGACCAAGTATTGAGTGCATAACTGAACATAATTTTATAAAGGTTGACTGTTTTTGTTTTAAAAACACTGTTTTTTTTATTGGTCGGATGAAATATGCTAATTTTTTGAGATAGGAATTTGGGGTTTTCATGAGCTGTATGCCAAAATCATCAATATTAAAACAATAAAAGGCTTGAACTACTTCAGTTGTGTGTAATGAATCTAAAATATATGAAAGTCTAATGTTTATCAGTACATTACAGAAAATAATGAACTTTATCACAATATGCTAATTTTTTGAGAAGGACCTGTATACTCTCTGCACTGCCTCTGGTGGTAGTACAGAGAACAGATGGGAACGCCAGCACTTGGATACATTATTAGGTGAGTCTGTGCCTTCTGCCTTTATCCTCCCCGCTGTGCCCTAAATCAGTGCGGGGAGGAGGGGGATGCGGAGGGGGGGATTCTTTAACCTGGAGGGCTCAAGATAGCCCCTGCCAGGAAAATAATATAAATTGCAAATTAAAAGAAACCAAAACGTGGACAGTGCATTACATCTGATATGTAAGTAGAGCAAACATTTATCTACTTAAATATGTATTTTTTGTGGGGGGCATACGATGGCTAACAGTTGTTCTGCAAGTCCACTACATTACAAAGGGAAGTTAAAATGACTGTTTAATAGGAACCTTTAAGGCTGCCATACACTGGTCGATTGCTACCAGATCAACCAGCAGATAGATCCCTCTGTGATCGTATCTGATCAAAGAGGGATCTATTGGCTGCCTACACTGCAAACAGATTTTGAATTGATTTCACTATGAAACCGATTCACAATCTGTGGAGCTTATGCTGCCCCCCCCTCCCCCCGCATACATTACCTGATCCAGCCGGCGCGAGTCCCCCTGGTCTCCGCTGTCTCTTCTCTGCTCAGGGCTCCAGCTTCACTTTACTTCCTGTCGGAGGAAGTTTAAACAGTAGAGGGCGCTCTACTGCTTAAACTTACTGTCGGGACAGGAAGTAAGCGAAGCCAGCCGGAGCCCAGCGCGGAGAAGGGACAGCCGGGACACACGCCGGTGGAACAGGTAATGTATTGCCGCTAGCGTCGGTCGTCGGACATTCGAACGCCGCTATCGATGTACTTCCGACCGGCGATCGAGCCAAATCTTCCGCACGGACAGATCGATAGGAACGATCGCTTTTGGATGGAAATCGATCGGTCAGCGTTTGCGCAATGATTTCACAGCAGATTCGATAACAGTGATCGAATCTGCTGTATATCGGCGGGAAAATCGTTAAGTGTATGGGCGCCTTAAGGGCTTCTAAAATCAATATTAGTTTCTTTGTCCTCCTTCATATATTGGAGTAATCTATACCAGTAAGCTCTGGGTAAACTCACCTATTAGAACAGCTGAAGCTTAAGCCAGCCTCTTTTGCTGTCTGGCCACAGTGTGACCTCAAACCCCTGACAACTTGCGGTAAGGAGGATATGGGCAGGTTATGATGTCCCAATTTGGGTGGAGGCATGTGCTGAAATTGGGTTAAGCTCTAACCAACAGCTCGAACGCACAGCAATTAAACCTGTGTTTTATGAATCCACCCCAATCGCCACAATTTTTGCTAAGATCATACTAGTGATAATAAGGCAGGTGAAAACGTATTACCACACATCAATTAGTGTTTAATAGTGTTTAATCCACTAAAGAAGCTTGCCTTATTAACATGTAGGGATAAGCTTTTTCAGTGAGCTTAGTGAATTGTGGCCAATGTCTCTTAAGCCTTGTACATACATGTACGAAGTATGTTGCCCGGCAGGAATCGGTACCCGATCCCTTGGGTGACATTTCTGAGCTGGGGTTTTACAGACACGCTGCAAGCCTGTAGACTAGTGACATGTTCAGTTGCTTTGTGAGGAGACTGAGGTCCGATGAAGCAGTGTGGGAGTGACATCACGCTGGAGGTGGGTGAGTGGGAATTACAATGCTCTCATCTGTTGCTCAGCCAAAGCTCTGCGCCAGGCAGATTGCTGCCCGAGGGGCATCAGGGGCTTCTGTACACATGCTTGATTCTCTGAAGAGGCGGTAGTTATCGGCTGCCTTGACAGAGTTTTACCTAGCGTCTAGTCCTTTACCGTTACCAATACTTGTCTGCACTGAGCCTGAGATAAGTAATCAGATAGGGGTAGATTCACTAAAGATAGCACAGCGTAACAGTGTGTGTTAGCTACTGTTACACGCGCTAGTGAATCAGCGTGCCTTAAGGGAGTTATCAGGGAAGTTAGACAAAATGAGCTTTACTCACCTGGGGCTTTCTCCAACCCCTTGCAGCCGTCTTACTGCTCAGGCAGTAAGCTGCATACAATGTGGGCTTGATTGACAGGCGGAGTGAGGACGACCTCGGGGACGGCCTCCGCACCGTGCACAGAGACCGGGACATTGGCGCAGAGCTGAGTGGTCGGTGTGGGACAGTCGGCTGCAAGGGGCTGGAGAAAGCTCCAGGTGAGTAAAGCTCATTTTGTCTAATTTCCCTGATAACTCCTTCAATTCTGGCTACGTGGCAGCGTAGCATGCGTAATCAGGCTAGTCAGGGTAGCGGGCGCTCAGCACACGCTATGCTTCTGTATTGCAGTATAGCGAACGCTAGTAACGTAACGTCCGCTCCACTTACAGACAACCTTTTGGGCCAATCAGAGTGCGGGGATCACGTCGTTTAATGTGACTGGACCTGAAGGTGCTCAGGGCTGGAGGAGTGGAGCACGCCACTAGCACGCGTAGCGTACAGGGAGCCAGAATCTTCATTCTGGCACACTGATTCACTAGTGCGTGTAGCAGTAGCTAACTCGCGCTGTTATGCTGCGCTATCCTTAGTTTATCCACCCCATGGTCACATGTACATACGGCTATAGGTTTTTCTGAACCATCTACAACCATAAAACTTTCCAAAGATACAAAATGAATATTAGGCAATATTTACATTCATACATAAGCAATATTAATATTTCTGCTAATTACATTTAAATATGATTACCAAAAAATGATCACAGTGCTTTGTATAACTTTATTTGATGAATCAGTGGAAAATACCTCTGAACATTTCCATATAAACTGGTGAAGCAACCCCGTCCATGAGCCATGCTTTATTCTAAATGTTAACTAATAATAAACATGAACAAACAGGGCGCAGGCATGCTGCCATCCAGACAAGATCTCTTTGTAGTTCATGGAGACTAATTGGATGTAATCCCTAATTTAAATTGTCTGTTTCTAGGTTACTGATCTTTATGGCTTTCAAAGGTACAAATCGCACTGACACTGCTTCTGCATATTGTAATTAATACATAATTGTTACTTTTGTTTCAGATGGAAAAAAAAAACTGATTTTGCAGCAGAAATATAGTAAGCTTTTTATAAATTGGTCTTTTATGTGCACTTTGTACAGTGCCATTTTAGATGTTTTGTTACGCTAACACAAGGATATTTCTAGCTCGTTTCTTCACTGTGAAGGGATGTTGCAGCTATGTTCTAGTTTCCTAAAACTCTCTCTATAGCAAGGCCTAAATGCAGCCATATTTTGAAGTTGGGTAATCTATGTCTTCGCTAAAGGTGTGTACACACCCATGATGCTTGTCGCCTGACAGGCAGGGCCGTATCTATTAAGAGGCACCCGTGGGCCGGTGCCATGGGCGGGTCCTCGGGGGGGGCGGCCACCTATAGTTCAATATTTTTTTTTTATTTTTTATTTTTATATTCATGAACTTAAATTTTTTTTTATTTTTTTTTGTTGGGCGGGGGGGGGGGGGGGGGGGTGCGGGGGGAGCGGCGGAGAGCGCACCTACAGATGACAAGGGGAGCTCTCACCCCCGCCCTCCAGCACAGTGGCAGCGGCCGGCCAGGAGTCAGGACATGATCCTGGTCTCTGCATGCCGCCTCCTGGTCTAGTGACGTCACTAGACCAGTAGGCAGCATGCAGAGTTCAGGATCATGTCTGCCACTCTGCTGGAGGGCGGGAGCGAGTCGGGAGAAGCGTGAAGGACGCGCTGGCAACTGCAGCCCAGCTTCCCAGCCAGGAGCCAGCTCGCCCAGCCAGGTAGGTACCCAGCCAGCACACTGCCCAGCCAGGTACCCAGCCAGCCCACTGCCCAGCCAGGTACCCAGCCAGCCCGCATGCCCAGCCAGGTACCCAGCCAGCCCGCATGCCCAGCCAGGTACTCAGCCAGCCCGCATGCCCAGCCAGGTACCCAGCCAGCCCACATGCCCAGCCAGATACCCAGCCAGCCCGCATGCCCAGCCAGGTACCCAGCCAGCCCGCATGCCCAGCCAGGTGCCCAGCCAGCCCGCATGCCCAGCCAGGTACCCAGCCAGCCCGCATGCCCAGCCAGGTACCCAGCCAGCCCACTGCCCAGCCAAGTACCCAGCCAGCCCGCATGCCCAGCCAGGTACCCAGCCAGCCCGCATGCCCAGCCAGGTACCCAGCCAGCCCGCATGCCCAGCCAGGTACCCAGCCAGCCCGCATGCCCAGCCAGGTACCCAGCCAGCCCGCATGCCCAGCCAGGTACCCAGCCAGCCAGCATGCCCAGCCAGGTACCCAGCCAGCCCGCATGCCCAGCCAGGTACCCAGCCAGCCCGCATGCCCAGCCAGGTACCCAGCCAGCCCGCATGCCCAGCCAGGTACCCAGCCAGCCCGCATGCCCAGCCAGCCCGCATGCCCAGCCAGGTACCCAGCCAGCCCGCATGCCCAGCCAGGTACCCAGCCAGCCCGCTGCCCAGCCAGGTACCCAGCCAGGTACCCAGCCAGCCCGCATACCCAGCCAGGTACCCAGCCAGCCCGCATGCCCAGCCAGGTACCCAGCCAGCCCACTGCCCGCTTTCCCAGCCAGCCCACTGCCCGCTTTCCCAGCCAGCCCACTGCCCGCTTTCCCAGCCAGCCCACTGCCCGCTTTCCCAGCCAGCCCACTGCCCGCTTTCCCAGCCAGCCCACTGCCCGCTCGCCCAGCCAGGTACCAAGCCAGTCCACTGCCCGCTTTCCCAGCCAGGTACCCAGCCAACCCACTGCCCGCTCGCCCAGCCACCCAGCCTGCCCACTCGCCCAGCCTGGTACCCAGCCCACTGCCCGCTCGCTTAGCCAGACAGTTGCTGGATAGTGTAATGGTTAAGGGCTCTGCCTCTGACACAGGAGACCTGGGTTCAAATCTCGGCTCTGCCTGTTCAGTAAGCCAGCACCTATTCAGTAAGGAGTTTCTTGGGCAAGTCTCCTTAACATTGCTACTGCCTACTGAGTGCGCACTAGTGGCTGCCTCGCAAGTGCTTTGAGTCCGACAGGAGAAAGGCGCTATACAAATACTTGAATTAATTACTCAGCCTGCCCACTGCTTGCTCACCCAGCTACTTAGCCAGCCCACTACCCGCTCAGCCAGGCCACTGGTGTTATGCTGCCCACTGTGTGATTTACTGCTGAAATGCTGCCCACGTTGTGATTATTTTCTGGTGAAATGTTGCCCACATTGCAATTATTCTCTGCTGAAATGTTGCCCACATTGCAATTATTCTTTGCTGAAATGTTGCCCACATTGTGATTATTTTCTGGTGAAATGTTGCCCACATTGCAATTATTATCTGCTGAAATGTTGCCCACATTGCGATTATTCTTTGCTGAAATGTTGCCCACATTGTGATTATTTTCTGGTGAAATGTTGCCCACATTGCGATTATTTTCTGGTGAAATGTTGCCCACATTGCGATTATTTTCTGGTGAAATGTTGCCCACATTGCGATTATTTTCTGGCGAAATGTTGCCCACATTGCGATTATTTTCTGGTGAAATGTTGCCCACATTGGGATTATTTTCTGGTGAAATGTTGCCCACATTGCGATTATTCTTTGCTTAAATGTTGCACTCATTGCGATTATTTTCTGGTGAAATGTTGCCCACATTGTGATTATTTTCTGGTGAAATGTTGTCCACATTGCAATTATTCTCTGCTAAAATGCTGCACACATTGCGATTATTTTATGGTGAAACACTGCCACATTATGATTATTTGGCACCTATGGGGGGGGGGGGCCCATCCAAATTCTCACAAGGGGGCCCAGTGATTTCTAGTTACGCCCCTGACTACTACCTAAACTGGGGATACCTATAGACCTTGATATCTATACTGGGGACACCTATAGTATGTCTACATTTGGACACCTATAGACCTGGCTACTGTACTTAGACTAATTATTTATATAGCGCCAACATATTACGCAGCGCTGTACAGAGTATGTATTGTTTTGTCACATAACTGTCCCACAGAGGGGCTCACAATCTAATCCCTACCATAGTCATATGTCTATGTATGTATCGTAGTCTAGGGCCAATTTTTAGGGGAAGCCAATTAACATTATACTTATCTGTATCGTATGTTGTTGGGATGTGGGAGGAAACCAGAGTGTCTTAAGGAAACCCACACAGACAAAGGGAGAACATACAAACTCCTTGCAGATGTTGACCTTGCTAGGATTCGAACCAGGAACCCAGCGCTGCAAGGCGAGAGTGCTAACCACTACGCCACCATGCTGCCATACTACTGTACTATATTGTACTTACATCTTCAGCAGTACTTCACGGAGTACGTAGTCATGTCACTGACTATCCTCTGAGGAGCTTACAATCTAATTCTCCCATATTTTAATGTCCTACCATATTATTATGTATTTATATAGCACTGGCATCTTCTGCAGCACTTTGCAGAGAACAGTCATGTTACTGACTTTTCTCAGGGGAGCTCACACTCTAATACCTACCACTATTTTGTGCGAGAGAAAACTGGCTAATGTGTGGGGTTTTTTTTTTGGGGGGGGGGGGGGGGGACATTTCCTACTTGCTTTTTTAAGGTCACTTTACTCATACCCGGGGAGAAACCATGGCCCCACTGACTTTGGGCTGCACTCTTACTAGGATATTTTAATTGGCCACACCCACTGTGTTATGGACACGCCCACGGCATTCTGTGGCCACGCCCATTTTTCGCCGCGGCGCCAACGTTCTCCTAGGGGGCGCCGTAGGTTTGGTGTGCCTAGGGGAGCCCAAACCCTAAATACAGCCCTGCTGACAGGGATGGCTCTCCGATCTCCTTGGGAGACATCGCTGGGCTGGCCAGCACAGATGTGTGTCAGCTGTGTTGCTGATGATGGGTATTGTTGCTAAGTGGGGGGGAGGGACACTGGAGTGGCACATGCATGACTTCAAGCAGCAGGCGAGGAAGCAGCCTCTTCAAAGTAGTTGTCCATCTGTCGGGTGAGTAGATCCGCTGCGCTTGTCGCTCCCGGGTTGGGGTCAGGGGCTGCTGTACACACACTTGATTATCGGCGGAGGCAAACGTTATTGGCTGCCTCTGCTGACTTTAGTTAAGCATGTGTATGGGCCTTAAGAAGAGGATGCCAGACTGAGACCATTATACCATTCATGTGATATTTGTGGTTACCTTTTCACAGTATATAAACTAGTCTAAAGGTATGCACACATATTGATGATCAAGACAATTATTCTTAAAGGGCAAATGAAACAAGAGGGATATGGAGGCTTTCATATTTATATCCTTTTAAGCAATACAAGTTGCCTGGCTATCCTGCTGATCCTCTGCTTCTAATACTTTTAGCTATAGATACTGAACAAGCATGTAGCAGATCAGGAGTTTTTGACTTTATTGCCAGGTTTAAGTGGATTAGCTGCATGCTTGTTTCTGGTGTTATTCAGACAGTACTGCAGCTAAATAGATCAGTAGGGCTGCCAAGCAACTGGTATTGGTTAAAAGAAAATAAATATGGGAGCCTCTATGTTCATATGAAACATATGAAGACTGACATATTTATTTCCTTGTAAACAATATTACCTGGCTGCCCTGCTGATCCACTGCTTCTAATACCTTTAGACTTAGACCCTGAACAAGCATGTTTCTGTCAAAAATCTGAGATTATAGCTGCACTCTTGTTTCAGGTGTGTGATTCAGACACAACTGACCATAAAGATGTGTGCAGACCTGTTAGGTAGCGGGTATTGTATATAAGGAAATAAATATGGCAGCCTCCATATATCTCTCACCCCTGGTTCCTTTTAGAAGGTATTGGTAGGGTTTGTGCTGCTGAGACTCAGAGATACATAGAAACAGACGGGAGAGATTGGAAAGTATTTAGTATATATAGTCAGTTCAGATATACTTTAAAGTGGACATATAAATGCTTTGTCTGCCTTATGCTTATAAGCCCACAGTAATATGCTTAGCACTGTGTGGATCAATGTTAATATTCAAAATAGGCATACTTAACAGACCAAACAGTTTTTTTTCGCTGTCACAGAAGCGGGCATCCATCATGGATCTCTGTCCTCTGGTGTCCTTCTGTCCCTTCCTTTTGGATGGTGGGGCCAACAAACCAACTTTAAAGTAAACCTGTGAAGTTTGCAAAAAGAAAAATCTGATACTTACCTTGGGAGAGGGAGCCTCAGGATCCTCCAACGGCTTCCCCCGTCATCCTCCTTCAGTCTGTTCCAGTGATGAGACCCCTGCAGCATGGCTGCACCTGCACAGTAGCATGGACCTGCTTGGGCTTTGGCGTGTGTCTCTGGTCTGTGCTGCTGTACAGGGGAACGATTGGTTCTATGCTACTGTGCATGCGAAATCTGTCAATAAAGGCTTGTTGATGGTTTGCAGATGGGACAGCACTGAAAAGCCGGTGGAGGATGGCGGGAGGGTTCCCTATATTGAGGTACCTATTTGGGGCAATTTTTTTCCCTACAGGTACACTTTAACCACTTGAGGACCACAGTCTTTTCGCCCCTTAAAGAGAGTCTGAAGCGAGAATAAATCTCGCTTCAGACCTCCTAAATAGCAGGGGCATTTGTGCCCCTGCTAAAATGCCGCTATCCCGCGGCTGCACGAGGGTCCCTGTCCCCCCAAATCCCCTCCGTAATGCGAGGGAGCGCTTCCGCATTAGGGCAGGGCTAACCACCGCAGCCCTGCCCCACGCGCGTCTGTCAGCGCGTATCTCCGTCTCTCCCCCGCCCCTCTCAGTCTTCCTTCACTGAGAGGGGCGGGGGAGAGGCGGTGATGCGCCGCTGATAGACGCGACTGGAGGCAGGGCTGCAGCCGTTAGCCCTGCCTGCAGGAGCGACCAATTGCACGACCAAGTCGTGCTGGGGTGGGTTTGGGGGTGAAGGGACCCCCTTTGTGCGGCGCGATAGCGGCGGTTTAGCAGGGGCACACGTGCCCCTGCTAACTTTGAGCTCTGAAGCGAGATTTATTCTCGCTTCAGAGTCTCTTTAAAGGGAAGGTTCAGGGACACCTTGAAAAAAGTAAAAATCGATATCCACTTACCTGGGGCTTCCTCCAGCCCGTGGCAGGCAGGAGGTGCCCTCGCCGCCGCTCCAGAGGCTTCCGGTCGTCTTCGGTGGCCGACCCGACCTGGCCAGGCCGGCTGCGCAGTACAGCCCGGAGGACGTCCGATGACGTCAGCGCGCCCGCGTGGGACGCAGAAGAGCCCGTCCTTGGAGCGCAGAAGAGCCCGACCTGGCAGCCGGCCTGGCCAGGTCGGGTCGGCCACCGAAGACGACCGGAAGCCTCTGGAGCGGCGGCGAGGGCACCTCCTGCCTGCCACGGGCTGGAGGAAGCCCCAGGTAAGTGGATATCGATTTTTATTTTTTTCAAGGTGTCCCTGAACCTTCCCTTTAAGGACCAGAGCCTTTTTTTCCATTCAGACCACTGCAGCTTTCACGGTTTATTGCTCGGTCATACAACCTACCACCTAAATGAATTTTACCTCCTTTTCTTGTCACTAATACAGCTTTCTTTTGGTGCTATTTGATTGCTGCTGCGAGTTTTACTTTTTATTATATTCATCAAAAAAGACATGAATTTTGTCAAAAAAAATGACTTTTTTAACTTTCTGTGCTGACATTTTTCAAATAAAGTAAAATTTCCTATACATTTGAGCGCGAAAGTTATTCTGCTACATGTCTTTGATTAATAAAAAAAAACATTCAGTGTATATTTATTGGACTGGGTAAAAGTTATAGCGTTTACAAACTATGGTGCCAAAAGTGAATTTTCCCATTTTGAAGCATCTCTGCCTTTTTTAACCACCTGTCATGTTTCATGAGGTGCCAAAATTCCAGGATAGTATAAATACCCCCCAAATGACCCCATTTTGGAAAGAAGACATCCCAAGGTATTCAGTGAAGAGGCATGGTGAGTTCATAGAAGATTTTATTTTTTGTCACAAGTTAGCGGAAAATGACACTTTGTGACAAAAAAAAAAAAAGTTTCCAAAATGGGGTCATTTGTGGGGTGTGTTCACTGTCCTGGCATTTTGGGGGGTGCCTAATTGTAAGCACCCCTGTAAAGCCTAAAGGTGCTCATTGGACTTTGGGCCCCTTAGCGCAGTTAGGCTGCAAAAAAGTGCCACACATGTGGTATTGCCGTACTCAGGAGAAGTAGTATAATGTGTTTTGGGGTGTATTTTTACACATACCCATGCTGGGTGGGAGAATTGTCCATTTACAGAGAGATTTCTCCCAACCAGCATGGGTATGTGTAAAAATACACCACAAAACACATTATACTACTTCTCCTGAGTACGGCGATACCACATGTGTGACACTTTTTTGCAGCCTAGGTGCGCTAAGGGGCCCAACGTCCTATTCACAGGTCATTTTAAGGCATTTCTTTTCTAGACTACTCCTCACGGTTTAGGGCCCCTAAAATGCCAGGGCAGTATAGGAACCCCACAAGTGACCCCATTTTAGAAAGAAGACACCCCAAGGTATTCCGTTAAGTGTATGGTGAGTTCATAGAAGATTTTATTTTTTGTTACAAGTTAGTGAAAAATGACACTTTGTGAAAAAAACAATAAAAATCAATTTCCGCTAACTATTGACAAAAAATAAAATCTTCTATGAACTCGTCATACACCTAACAGAATACCTTGGGGTGTCTTTTTTCTAAAATGGGGTCACTTGTGGGGTTCCTATACTGCCCTGGCATTTTACGGGCCCAAAACCGTGAGTAGTCTGGAAACCAAATTTCTCAAAATGACTGTTCAGGGGTATAAGCATCTGCAAATTTTGATGACAGGTGGTCTATGAGGGGGCAAATTTTGTGGAACTGGTCATAAGCAGGGTGGCCTCTTAGATGACAGGTTGTATTGGGCCTGATCTGATGGATAGGAGTGCTAGGGGGGTGACAGGAGGTGATTGATGGGTGTCTCAGGGGGTGGTTATAGGGGAAAATGGATGCAATCAATGCACTGGGGAGGTGATTGGAAGGGGTCTGAGGGTTTGGCCGAGTGATCAAGAGCCCACATGGGGCAAATTAGGGCCTGCACTGGGGAGGTGATTGAAAGGGGTCTGAGGGGGGTCTGAGGGTTTGGCCGAGTGATCAAGAGCCCACATGGGGCAAATTAGGGCCTGCACTGGGGAGGTGATTGGAAGGGGTCTGAGGGGGGTCTAAGGGTTTGGCCGAGTGATCAAGAGCCCACATGGGGCAAATTAGGGCCTGATCTGATGGGTAGGTGTTCTAGGGGGTGACAGGTGGTGACAGGAGGTGATTGATGGGTGTCTCAAGGTGTGATTAGAGGGGGGAAATAGATGCAAGCAATCCACTGGTGAGGTGATCAGGGCTGGGGTCTGAGGGCGTTTTGAGGGTGTGGGCGGGTGATTGGGTGCCCTAGGGGCAGATAGGGGTCTAATCCGATGGGTATCAGTGACAGGGGCTGATTGATGGGTGACAGTGGGTGATTAGATGGCAGAACAGATGTAAACAATGCACTTTGGAGGTGATCTGAGGGTAGGTCTGGGGCAATCTGATGGTGTGGGTGGGTGATCAGATTGCCCGCAAGGGGCAGGTTAGGGGCTGATTGATGGGTGGCAGTGACAGGGGGTGATTGATGGGTGGCAGTGACAGGGGGTGATTGATGGGTGATTGGTAGGTGATTGACAGGTGATTGACAGGTGATCAGTGGGTTATTACAGGGAAGAACAGATGTAAGTAATGCACTGGCGAATTGATAAGGGGGGGTCTGAGGGCAATCTGAGCGTGTGGGCGGGTGATTGGGTGCCCGGAAGGGGCAGATTAGGGTCTAATCTGATGGGTAACAGTGACAGGTCGTGATAGGGGGTGATTGATGGGTAATTAGTGGGTGTTTAGGGTAGAGAACAGATGTAAACACTGCACTTGAGAGGAGATCTGACGTCGGATCTGCGGGCGATCTATTGGTGTGGGTGGGTGATCAGATTGCCCGCAAGGGGCAGGTTAGGGGCTGATTGATGGGTGGCAGTGACAGGGGGTGATTGATGGGTGGCAGTGACAGGGGGTGATTGACAGGTGATTGACAGGTGATCAGTGGGTTATTACAGGGAAGTGTGCTTGGGTGCAGACTAGGGTGGCTGCAGCCTGCCCTGGTGGTCCCTCGGACACTGGGACCACCAGGGCAGGAGGCAGCCTGTATAATAGGCTTTGTATACATTACAAAGCCTATTATACATACGTGCAGCGGCGATCCGGGTGCTAGTAACCCGCCGGCGCTTCCGAACGGCTGGCGGGTTACAGCGCGAGGGGGGGCGGAGCCAGTCGCTGGCGGCTGATCGCATCACGAATGACGCGATCGCCGCCTAACCACGCCCGCCGCCGCCCCCGCCGATGGGCGTATTGCGGTCGTTTAGGCCCGGACTTTGCCACCGCCCATTAGCTGGGGGCGGTCCTGAAGTGGTTAACAGATTCACTTACCAGTAGTCAGTGATTACATACCCATTTAATACAGGATAAAAAGTATATTCACTGAGTTGCAGCCATTTAGTGACCGCATCTATTTTCTATCCTAAAATGCTCACTTTACAATCCTGTGCCACACAGTCCCTACCTGTGAGTGCGTATCAGACACGGGAAGAGCAGATGGGAGCTATAGTATAGTTAGTTGGGTGCAGAGGAGGTATGGGATGGTGTGCAGCAAATGACCCTTTGATCATTTGGTCTGCTCGTCTTGTGGGATTTTTGATCTATACCATTGCCTCTTGTTTAACGGGATGAACGTTTTATTGTAGTAAATGGTGTTGCTGCATTCAGATGTAAAATATTGATAGGTTCCTTTGTGATGTGTTATTTCTTTTCTTTTGGCTATTGAATTGCAATAAGCATCTGTTGTGTACTAGAGGACAAGGGAGAATCAATACATTTCTTTTCTAGCAGAGAGGCAGGCTGGAAGCTTGTTTTCAACTCAAAATATGTCATAATAACACAATATTGCACATCGAAAACTTACTGTATGCCTATAAAATATAAGAAGTTAATATTTATTCTTGTCAGAGGAATTTTAGTATCTTTGCAGAACTCATGAAGATACTGTAATGTGTTTTTGCATACATCCATAAGTGAAGAGTATACAGTAAAGATGCTGTATAAAATAATTGAAATATTGTATAGTATGAATATAAATATTACATCATAGTGGTAGATAATGGATGTTTACAGCAGCCTGTGACCTATATTATAAGTAGAACTCTGGAGAGCATTGTCACCTTGCAGCTCTTTGGTCCTTGGATTGAATCGTACTATAGACATTATCTGCATAGTAATGTGTTTGTATAATGTGCCCTAGTTTTGTTAGGGAGTTGTGGGCCCACTCCTGTATGGCAGCAGCAGCAGCTGTGGAGCGTTATACATTACCTCATTCCAGCGCTGGGACAGGTCCTCTTCACTATTCTTCAATGTACAAGCACCATATAGCCAAATACTATGCGGAGTCCATCCCTGCATGTCATGTGATGATGACAGAAATCGCATGCTAGTTGATTTTATGGCGCTGGTACACTAAAGAGAAGTGAAGAGGACTTATCCCGCCTCCGGAATGAGGTAATGTATAATTCCTCACTGCCGCTGATGTCCTGCATTGTGGAAAGGTGCGGGCCCCCCTAACCCCAATCCCCCTGTGAAAGTGGGGGGAGGGAGTTTGCTGCGTCATTCTCACACCCCTGAATGTGCACGTCCCTTTAAGAGATAGGTGGCGGGTTAGTGGTGCTCTATCACTTTGTAAATTACTGCATACAATGTTGTCTTTTGGGTTTTTTTTTTAATATCCACTAACACTTTTTAGGTTAAGGTATTACATTTTTGACTGCATATAAAGCCTCAATATTTTAGGATCTCCTCTTATATTTGGTCCATTAGCCTCAGCTGACTTTAGTCAGGTGTGTGTGCAGCCTTTAATCATCAGGATGCCTGTAAAATTGAAGCACTTGTTTGGTGGGAAGTGCTAACTGTGTTGTCTTTTATTGTGGCCATTCATAGACTGATGTCACAGGTAATTTCAGAGCTGATAAGATAAGCCAGGAGCCAGAGAGGATGATCTTTAGCAATAGAAGACCTGATCAATGTCTAGCCAACAAAGAAACTCCGGTCATCTGGAAAATGTAATTAAAGAAATGACATAAATAACAGGGACCTGATGTTAGAAAGGGATGCTGTGAGTCATTGTGTAGTTCATACCGAATCTCTCCTGACTACCTAGAAATCAGAGTGCTACAGAATCTCAATGGAAAAGCACACATTAATCTATTTAATGCTGCGCAAGACCTGAGGTAAGATATCTTTAGTGGCCAGTGCCAGAATTATGTATAAACAATGTCACAATGTACATCATGTTCATTTGCTTGAAAGAGATGGAATTTGTGTTCCGATGGCTTGCACTGCGGTAACGTGTTTTAAAAACAGTAATCAAATAAAGTAATCAAATAAATATGCTTAATATTAAATGCTTTTATTGTACCTTCTGTTGAGCTTCTATTTAGAGATAGAGGTAACAAGAGGTAATTTTCAGACCTAGATTAGCAAATGGTCTCACTAGTTTGAGACATTTATCTGATAAATTGGATATCTAGAATTTGAGTTGCGTTAGTAATAAACATTTGGAACTAGAGGTGTAACTCCAAGTCGCAAGGCCGAATAACATTTTTATAGGGCCACCGAATTTGGACATATTTTTTTTAAAGATATGTTTTATTGATTTTGACATAATATACATCATAACAATGTACACAACAATCATTCCCTCACCCATACCTAACTCCACCCACCCATCCCCACCCCCTAAGTCTGACTCCAGCGCACCCCAGCACCACAACGCCAGTCTCCAAGCATAATAATTCCTATTACAATCCATTGAATAACAGAATTCAAGTGTCATAGGCAATCCCCTGATCCTTGAAATACTCAAGCCAGGGTGACCAAACTCTATTGAACTTGGCTGGGCATTGTCTATGAATGTAGGTCAATTTATACATAGCAACATTGGAATTGACGAGTTTCACCCAACCAGCCTGGGTGGGAGGCACACAAGACAACCAGTTCAATATAATAATCTTTTTAGCAAAGAAACAAAGAATATTCAGCAGCACTAGCACACGTTTAGAGGAGATACATTTCCCTGCTAATCCGAACAGAAGTAGTTTGGGTTCCAGTGTTAGCTGAGTGTCAAATCTGGACATACTTTAGTGATAGCTCACTTCCATAGATATAAGTGGTTATTGCAGCTGTCAGGCTTGTCTGGCAATTGCTATAGGTCAGACTGTATGCTCATATGACTGACCTATAACCCAGCCCTAACACCTGCGTACACTCGTTCCTAACAACAAACTACGCAACCCTGCAGGTAGATGTAGCAAACAACCTGGCATATAGCATTCACCAAACACAGCAAGGTAATGCAGATACAGTAATGAATAGTCACCTGAGGCCTATGGGCTGAGGCAATCCAGACGAAAGTATAATCACAATACAGGTGCAAGGTCAGACAGGCCTGGATCAGGGCAGGCAGCGTTCAAGCAAGGTCCTTCAACAATCCGAGGTTTGGCAACTGGAAATCCAGAAGATGCAAAGTTAGGTACAAGCCGGTCGATAACAGAAGATTAGAAGAAGAGTAGTCAGGTACAATCCGGGTCGGCAACAAGGTATCAGATCTGCAAGAAGCTTGGTCAAGAGACAGACAGAATCTGCAGCAAGACAAGGCACTGTGAGCGCAATCTCAGCTACAAGCCCAGCATAGGCTATCATGGGCAAAGACAGAGGGCGCTCACCAGATACAAATACTAACATCCACCAATCAGAACTCAGCGTGTCAGCTGATTAGCTGACACGCAGGGAGACGTGTGACTACTATTGCATAGACAGAGCGTGCACTGAGACGTGTCCTCCGCCTGCCGCCCTGCACGTCTGTGAGTCAGCAGCAAGGACGGCAACAAATTGTGAGTCAGCGGCAGGGCTGTTGGCGGCGGCCTGCCAAGACCATACAGCAGCATACATTCATGCAAAATGTACCGCATAAAATATGTGGATGCAGAGTTAATCATTACCTCCCATACATGTATAGAGCCTGTGCAATACCTTTGTTAGACAGTATAGCTTCAAAGTTTTTCTGATCGATTTTGGATAGAAGTGATCAGAAAATCGGAAATCAGATCGAATCTGTCTATCTGTCTGGTGAGAAATTGCATGGTGTGTACCGGGCATTAGGTTTCCAGGCTTGCAGCATAAAAGACACTGCAGAAATAGGCTCCAAAGGAGAAGTGGCACTCATGAAAAGTCCTAGATGCGAGAGTGAGAGGAGGTGACCAAGCTGGAAGACAAGAGGGTCTAATGGGAGGAGTGAAGTTTCTGGGGGGGGATGGTATCCCGAGATTAATGAGGTAATAAAGGGACAGCTTATGTAGAGATTTGTATGATAGGGTTTGAACTGGATTCTTTGGGTAAAAGGCAGCCAATGGAGGGATTGGCAGAGAGAGTTAGCATCAGAAGAGCAGGAGAAATGAATGAGATGGGCAGCAGAGTTCAGCAGGGATTGAAGAAGTGCCAGTCTATTTTTTTTGGCAGGCTGCAACGTACGGTGTTTCAGTAGTCAAAAAGGGAAATGATTAGAGCATGTATGTATAAGCATTTTAGTGTCCTCCTCTTACAGTATGTGAGGAAGCACCAAATTCTGGAGAGATTTTGTAGCTGGAAGTAGTAATAGTTAATGTGTTAGAACGTGGTTTAAATAGGAGCTCAGAGTCCAAAGTAACCCCCAGACAGGTAGGGAGCAGGGAGAGAGGGTGGAAATTTTACCCATGTTAAGCTTGAGGAAACAAGATGACATAAATTTCAGAAGCAGCAGATAGACAATCAGGGACTGAAGACAATAGTGGAGAGAGGATAGGAGCTGAGAGATAGATTTATGTGTCAGAATAGAAGTGAGGTCCAAGAACAGAGCATTATGGTACACCAACAGACAGTAGGCATGGAAAAGTAATTGGCATCTGGTGATTTTCTTTCCTGTTTTATGCAGTCCAGAGTTTTATATGCTGTACCTACTGTTGCTTGGCATTGCATACAGTTTGTTAACTTAACCATCTCTGCCTCTGGGACATGATCTTCACATTTACAACGGCTTGATGACGTTTGACTGTTTGTCAGCGATGATTGTTCACCCGCGGGAGGGGGGGATCGCTAATTGCTTAAGGGTACATGTTTTCCCTTAGACCAATTAGTGATGCAGTTTAAAGTGCCTGGGGCGCACACGGCAGCGTGCCCAATTATGCACAGATGTTCCAGCAGTGCAGATCGTATATCTACACGCTCGTGGCTTTGATGAAGTCACAGAGGACGTAGATATACTGTACTGGTGGAATAATTGGTTAAACTCCCCTGACCAATAATTCTGATAAACTTGAAGAGGAACTTTAACCAAGGATTGAAGTTCATTCCAATCAGTAGCAGATATACCCCCT
Organism: Hyperolius riggenbachi; assembly: GCF_040937935.1. Lineage (NCBI taxonomy): Eukaryota > Metazoa > Chordata > Amphibia > Anura > Hyperoliidae > Hyperolius > Hyperolius riggenbachi. Next base: position 308,829,546 of record NC_090649.1, read on the forward strand.
TTCTTACAAGAATTATTTTCCTTTTCACAAATAGATCATCAGGGGGGTCTGTATGGCTGATACTGGGGTGAAACCCCTCCCACAATTTGCAGAGCCGCTTGTAGCTACAATGGGGCCACAGGGCAAAAGTAACTTGGGTATGTGCCCCCCACCTGTAGCCTCCGGGCCGACTGAGGACCCATCCCTCCACACTCCCAGACAGACAAAATCATTAGGTGTTCATCATATGCCCCCAAAAGCATTGTTAGGGACCCCATTATTACAAATCATTGGCCCTTACAAACCTAGAGAGTACACACATTGAGGTCTTACCTAATCCAGGCAAGACACAGTACACACCATGCTCTACACTCCAGACTTCTGCCCGCCAGTGTCTCTCTTCCTTATTCCCTGCAGGCATGTATGGAATCACCATACCTTGAGGGGAAGGGACACACACCTTGGGGACCCTTTACAGGCTCTGGGGCAATTGCGTCCTTTGCATCAATGGAAGCGCCGGCCCTGACAGTGTGATGTCATGACAAAGGTCCTGACAATTTGCTGTCTGTGAAACTAGTTGGATTGTGAGAAATGTCTTTTTCCATCTGCCAAGCAAGCAGTATCTGTCTCTGTACATAGAATGCTCAGTAATGGACATTTCCTAGAGATCACCTGGCAGAACTAAAGATGATGTGATACATTTCAAAATGTGAATCAGGGAGAGGAAAGATTGTACAATGGGAAAACACAGACTCCGTAATCTATAAATGAATATTGTAAACAATATGCCATTTTATTAATTGTTATTTTCACTACAGTTCCTCTTTAAGGCATCAGCTACAATATTGATAATCAGAGTTTTGAAACAATGAGCCTATGGGTACTTTAATTTCAAACACAATTTCATCAAATGGTGTATAATCTTCTGTGTGCTTAGTGATAAGCCTCTGGCAAAATTCTTGGTTGAGTTAAATAATGTGTATAAAATTTCATGAAAGAGTTGAACTCAATGAACTGAAAGCTCACAATCTGGATCGGTATGTCACTTGAATTACTCACCAAAAAAAAAAAAAAAAGGGAAAAAAACCCAAACCTTAAATAGTACTCTGTCAAGCTTTGAAATGTTTTCAGTATGTTCACTGCAAATGTAAATGCTGCTGAGTATGATCACATTACTATAAGTTTTTCATATGCTTTAGAAATGAAGCGTTTGTTTCAACTTTTCAATGTCCTCAACAATATTAATAAGTGCTATAGTGTTCTGGGGAGCTTAGATTTGCTCACTTGGCAATACATTGAACAGGACTCGCTGAAGTGTTGGTGCAACAGTATGATCATTGGCTAGTGAGGTTAGTGTTACATCCAGGAAGGGTAGTGTTAGGTGTAGCAGCAGTGAGATTAATGTTAGTTGTAGCAACAGTAAGGTTAGTGTAAGTTGTAGCTGCAGTGAGGTTAGTGTTAGGTTTAGTGGCAGTGAAGTTAGTGTTGGAAGTAGTGGCAGTTAGTTTAATATTGGAAGTAGCTGCAGTTAGGTTTGTATTAGAAGTAGCAGCAACGAAGCGCAGTATTAGAAGTAGTGGCAGTGAGGCACAGTGGTATCAGGAGAGCAAGTGCTAGGTGTAGCAAGAGTAGGAGGATGAGTGTAAAAGAAGGGATTAAGACCCCCTTTTGCACTGTACACTCTTGTGGTGTGAGTGCTGTTTGATCAAACCGCAACAGTTATGGCAGGTCGTACTATGCGGTATTGCTCTGGTGCGACCAAATCAGTGAGGCATATTTTCTATAGAAAGCATTGTGCACTACACACTGCAGCTCTTGTGGTGCTTTGATGGAACCCGCTGCAGTACACTGTACCGCGATCAATGTGATAGCCCATAGGCCTATCACTAATTATGCTGTGGGATGCAGCGTTTTTTGGGTGACACCACATACCATGTTAAGTGTAAAAGGGCCTAAGAAGAGGTAGATGCAATTATTATGTTAGCAATACAGTAATTTAATATATGTGATATAAAATTACCGATATTAATACTATCTTCAGCGTCTATACTACATGTACGCTATAGAAACCTAGATTCCTTTCAGCCTATTACTCTATTGCAGAACGATACCTGACTTCAGTTGGCCAATCGGGTGTGAAAGAATTTAGAAAAAGAGACATTTTATTCAACCTACAATTTAAGTTCAGCGCATATCTCCTAATGCAATATAAAATAGTCCCAAGTCAAGTGTCCTTGATTGTTACTCCAATCTTCTTCAATTCCACCACCTGAAGTCACCGATATAAAACGCACTCACCAAATATAATGTGACCACTATCAGACTGGTCAATCAGCGCACACCTCCAGGGTACCCCAGCACCTCAGGTCCTGGTCCTTTTATGCATGTATTCCCTGTCCAGGTTCACTTGTCCAGACTCATGTATCCCTAGTATCTCAAACAAAAGCCTCTCATAGCGTAATATTGCTTTCAAAACCACTAAAACTTTATTAAAATATTACACTCACATGTCACCAAGCAGTAATCACAGCATAGAGTTTTATCACGGGCTCTCCCCCGTTGCCAAGCCGGGCTGGATGATACTTCCGCGTTCTGGCGTTTCTACCGCCGCCGCTAGCTTTCCAGTGCGTCCAACTCCCCGCTCGACTAGTTTCGTCACTCCATCGTGACTCATCAGGAGCATGGGGATTGGACGCTACACTGGGATATTTATGTTCGCCGCTGCATCCTATTGGTTTTAATTACTCAGCTCCTATTGGTCCCCAATCAACCATTGCCGATTGGCTCCCACTGATCTCCATCATTCGCGGCCGCTTTCCGTATAATGCACATACGTCCCGCCTCCTCTTTGCTATTGGCTACAGTACCACTCTCAATACTACATATACATTTTCCGTGTTGTTCCGTGCATAGAGCCCTATGAATTTTCCGTGTTGTTCCGTACATAGAGCCCTATGAATTTCCCTGTTATTCCGTGCACAGAGCCCTATGAATTTTCCTTATTTTTCCGTGCATAAAGCCCCATGCATATGTATAAGTCCTCCAAAGGGCACTTTCCGTATTGTTACATGCACCCAGCTCCATACACATGCATGAGACCTCTGCATCGCTTCCGCATTCCTCCAGCCTGGTTTTCCGGAAATTTATCTTCCGTAAGTTAATATACAGGGGGAAAGCCCGTTTACATATTACTTATATACCATAACATCCTAAATGCAGACAAATCCGACCAGCATTACTTATTTGTTAAACTATCAGCTCTATAGATCCAACCACCTTTCCTCATGGCATTAACCCTTACATTATATCCTTCTCAGTTGCCATTTTTTGACCTCATTCTACCACGTTTAATCCCATACATCTAATCCCATACATATGTGTTACCATTAGTTGTACCTGTAGCAACCCATTACTAGTTCAATCACACAAATTGGTGGAGAGGTTCACTGAAAAAGGATACACTGAAGAGGAACTATATAAAGAAGTTATAGAAATAGGGCAGAAAGATAGAAACACCGTAGTTAAGGGGGGGAGGGTACATAGGAATAGGGGGAAAGGGATTCCATTTATAACTGAGTTCTCCATTCAACATAAACAGATGGAACACATCTTTAGAAAGCACTGGGATGTATTACAACAGGATAAGGTGCTGAAGGGTGCTCTATCTGAACACCCAAAGTTCATATACAGGAAGGCCCCCAATTTGAAGCAGCTACTGGCTCCTAGTTTAGTGGAGGGCCCCACAAAAAGGATCTTGCCATTTTGGAACCAAAATGGTTTCTTCCCGTGTCGAGGATGCAAGGCATGTGAGGAGGGTAATGGTGTCAGGAAGACAGAGGTCTCCTCATTCAGCAACGGGAGGGAATTTAAAATCATGCAAAACATCACATGTAACAGTGTAGGAGTGGTATACCTGTTGTGGTAAACAGTACATAGGTAGGACCACCAGAAAACTGAAGGATAGAGTACAGGAACATATCAGGAATATCAAGAGGGGGTTCAGCGGACATAGCGTATCAGAACATTTCTGTAAATTTCATAATTATGATCCATATAGGTAGAAAAAAAACAACGTTTTGTAAGAAATAATACCTTTTAATGGCTAACTAATAGAGTTAAATGATGCAAGCTTTCTGGGATCTAGTCCCCTTCTTCAGGCATATTTCCAGATATGCCTGAAGAAGGGGACTAGATCCCAGAAAGCTTGCATCATTTAACTCTATTAGTTAGCCATTAAAAGGTATTATTTCTTACAAAACGTTGTTGTTTTTCTACCTATATAATTTGTTTGGCTAACACGGTACAGAAACTTTTTTGCTACTATAATTATGATCCAAAACATCTATTTTTTTGTGGGTTCCAAACAAATGAGATATAGTTGGAGAGGATGCCACAAAGTGAGACAGATCTCGATGAGAGAGACTAAGTGGATTTATGGTATGGGTTGTATGAAACCAGGGGGTCATAACGTTGAGCTGGATCTAAATTGCTTCATTGCAGATAACTAAAGGCATATAATCATGCTAGCACATGTCTGGTGTCCTAGGATAAACAAAGTAAAAACTGAACTAGTAATGGGTTGCTACAGGTACAACTAATGGTAACACATATGTATGGGATTAGATGTATGGGATTAAACGTGGTAGAATGAGGTCAAAAAATGGCAACTGAGGAGGATATAATGTAAGGGTTAATGCCATGAGGAAAGGTGGTTGGATCTATAGAGCTGATAGTTTAACAAATAAGTAATGCTGGTCGGATTTGTCTGCATTCAAGATTTTATGGTATATAAGTAATATGTAAACGGGCTTTGCCCCTGTATATAAACTTACGGAAGATAAATTTCCGGAAAACCAGGCTGGAGGAATGCGGAAGCGATGCGGAGGTCTCATGCATGTGTATGGAGCTGGGTGCATGTAACAATACGGAAAGTGCCCTTTGGAGGACTTATACATATGCATGGGGCTTTATGCACGGAAAAATAAGGAAAATTCATAGGGCTCTGTGCACGGAATAACAGGGAAATTCATAGGGCTCTATGTACGGAACAACACGGAAAATTCATGGGGCTCTATGCACGGAAAATTTATATGTAGTATTTAGAGTGGTACTGTAGCCAATAGCAAAGAGGAGGCGGGACGTATGTGCATTATACGGAAAGCGGCCGCGAATGATGGAGATCAGTGGGAGCCAATAGGAGCTGAGTAATTAAAACCAATAGGATGCAGCGGCGAACATAAATATCCCAGTGTAACGTCCAATCCCCATGCTCCTGATAGGTCACGATGGAGTGACGAAACTAGTCGAGCGGGGAGTTGGACGCACTGGGAAGCTAGCGGCGGCGGTAGAAACGTCAGAACGCGGAAGTATCATCCAGCCCGGCTTGGCAACGGGGGAGAGCCCGTGATAAAACTCTATGCTGTGATTACTGCTTGGTGACATGTGAGTGTAATATTTTAATAAAGTTTTAGTGGTTTTTAAAGCAATATTACGCTATGAGAGGCTTTTGTTTGAGATACTAGGGATACATGAGTCTGGACAAGTGAACCTGGACAGGGAATACATGCATAAAAGGACCAGGACCTGAGGTGCTGGGGTACCATGGAGGTGTGCGCTGATTGACCAGTCTGATAGTGGTCACATTATATTTGGTGAGTGCGTTTTATATCGGTGACTTCAGGTGGTGGAATTGAAGAAGATTGGAGTAACAATCAAGGACACTTGACTTGGGACTATTTTATATTGCAATAGGAGATATGCGCTGAACTTAAATTGTAGATTTTGTGGAGTATTGCTGTACTCAAGTCAAAGCGCACTCCAATGATAGTATAAAACATATGTAATCAGTAACCAGTGCGCTTTGAATATCTACTAACAATTTTATTCAACCTAACTAGATATTTAAAAAATAAAACAGGCAAAGTGAAAATGTATTTGTTTTTCTCTTGGGCTGGGATTCTATATAGTGCATACACATTTTGTTTCCCAGACTACTGTGAATGGTTTAGGCTGGTTTCACAGTGGGACGTTACAGGCGCCTAGTTAGAGCAGCCTGTAACGCAGCCCACCGCACAGTAATGAAAAATCAATGGGGCTGTTCACAGTGCGGACGTTGCGTTACATTGTAACGCTGCGTCACAAGACAACGTACTGCATGCAGTACATTGGACGCGGCTGAGCAGCGTTAGACTGCTTGCACATGCTCAGTAATGTTGGGGAGGAGCGGAGAGCGGCCAGGCACATGGCTAATTAATATGCACTGCACGTTATGACGTGCAGTGTTTACTTCCTGGAGCAGCCGCTCTGTGCGGCGATTGGCCGGCGGGACCACGTGATGCCGCATGCGCACAAGAGTGCGCATCACGGCATCACTGACGCCAGAGTGAGCTGCACAACGCGGCTCACTCTGACGCCCAGATCCAGCACCACCAGGCGTTGAGTTAGGGGGACGTTATGCGACCTTAACGCCCCCTCTAACGCAACGTCCTGGTGTGAAATTAGCCTAAGGGTAAACATTAAAAGTGGCCCATAGTATTGCTACACTTATATACAGATAGTCTCCAGCTTATGAATAATCCGCCGATACGAACGGACAGAAAATGTAAAATTTGATTCTGTGGGAACCAGGGAAAACATTTTTTTATTCAAAAGAGCGAGTAGGAGGATAAATACAATTGTTTACCTCATCCGTTTATTTTCACCTCGGGTTCGCTTTAACCACTTCAGCTCCTTGGTATGCATATCTTCTTCACTTTCAGGCTCAGGGGCATAGATATGCACACTGCTTGTCGCTGCTGCTCACGATTGTCACGTGCCTCCTGTTCGCATTCGCAGCAATCCTGTCCCTCCGTGATCGAGAAATGGAAAACAGCTGTTTACAACCCCGATCACTGTGCCTGTAATGAATCAGAGCTTCCAGCAGCAGAGGTGCTCTGATTAAAAGAAAACTCCCATGCAAACACAGTGTATACACTTGGTTCCATGTTCTATTTAGAAAACGGAAGTTAGTGTAGCAACATCTTTTGGCCAAAAAGTAAAAATACATCCAAATTACACTTGGTTCCATGTTCTATTTAGAAAATGGAAGTTAGTGTAGCAACATCTTTTGGCCAAAAAGTAAAAATACATCCAAATAAACTTTTCCATAGAAAAATAAAATACATTTTTATTATTGTTTAACTACTTCCACCCCTACCCACAGTTACCAAAATAAAACACTTGTTACTGTACCTTAGGAACTTTTTTTTTATATGTATGTCATGAGGGTATATTACTGTTGCTTTTGTAAACAAAGACTTGAAAAATTATTATAATATAAAAAAAAACACTACATGTAAAAAAAAGACACCTTTATTTCCAAATAAAATATTACGCCATACATTGCACTAGGGACACAATTTAAATGCTGTAATAGCCAGGACAAATGGGCAAATAAAATGTGCGTGTTTCATCATCAATAGCACATTTTACTTTTAAACTACAAAGCTGAGAAATGGTGAATTTTTTCTTTATTTTTTCTTCTTGCATATAAAATAAAAAAATTTGTAGCACAAAAGTACTGCCCAAAGAAAGCCTAGTTTGTCCCACAAAAAAATAATATATAGATCATTTCAGTGTGATAAGTAACGATAAAGTTATTGGCGAATGAATGGGAGGAGCATCATGTGAAAATTGCTCTGGTTTTGAAGGGGGAAAAAAACCTCTGGTCCTGAAGTGGTTAATATGCTATTGTGAGTCCATTTTTCTCTCTTAGTTGCCATAATACAGCTTGCCTCACAGAGTGCACAAATTCAAAGAGCCCTGTTGCAATAAATAGCACGCTTTATTATGCTTAGCTTCCACTAAGAACTGACAATTGTTTTGGGGGCCGGGCAGAGTTCTGCTTTATCAAGGTGTGTGGATACATGTTACTAACAAGTGGACAGACATATATAAGCAGATCATCCCCGTACCCTACCCCAAATATGACCAATGCTGTGACATCATTATCCCAATCATCAAGGTAAACAAACCACAAAACATGACCATGCTGCTCATTGCAGTTGTTAGCATTGGCAATACTGTAAACGGTACACTCAGTGGGTCCCCTAAACTAGACAAGTGCCATGAACAGCTGCCCTTTTTGCATTGCACTGATATGTCTGATATGTTTTGGTGGCCCCAAGCAGTCCATAACTTGAGGCCCCCATCCACGAAAGATGCGCGCTGCTTCTAAAAAATGGATAGCCACACTCCAAAACAAAAATGGGCGTGGCCAAAACATGATGTGGGTGGAGCCAAATACTAGCAGTTTCTAGGCTAAATTGCACCCAGGGTGAGGGCGCAAAATGTGCCCCCAACGTGGAGACCGGTATGGGTAACCAGCTATAGGTCCCCCCCCCAGTATAGGTAGCCCATATAGTTGCCCCCAGTATAGGTTAGATAGCTAGGTGCCCCCGTATAGGTTAGATAGGTAGGTTCCTCCAATATAGGTAGCCAGTATATTTGCCCCAGTATAGCTTAGATAGGTATATACCCCCAGTATAGATTAGATTGGTATATGCCCCCAGTATAGGTTAGATAGGTATATGCCCCCAGTATAGGTTAGATAGGTATATGTCCACCAGTATAGGTTAGATTGGGTATATGTCCCCCAGTATAAGTTAGGTATATGTCCCTCAGTATAGATTAGATAGGTATATGCCCTCAGTATAGGTTAGATAGGTATATGCCCATAGTATAGATTACATTGGTATATGCCCCCAGTATAGGTTAGATAGGTATATGCCCCCAGTATAGGTTAGATAGGTATATGTCCCCAATATAGGTTAGATAGGTATATGTCCCCCAGTATAGGTTAGATAAGTATATGTCCCCAATATAGGTTAGATAGGTATATGTCCCCCAGTATAGGTTAGATAGGTATATGTCCCTCAGTATAGGTTAGATAGGTAGATGCCCCCCCCCCCCTTCCTAGCCAGGAGGGTGTGTGCAGCGGCAGGGAGTGAGAAGTTCCCACTTACCTGCCTTCATCCTGCATGCAGCTTCTATCTTCAGCCTCTCCCGGCGCGCGTCGCATCGGTAAGAACTCCCCCTGTGATGACATGCTGTACGTCATCACAGGGTGCGCCATTACCATAGCGACGGACGCCGGGACAGGAAGTAGAAGCTGTCAGGATCGAGGAAGGTAAGTTGAAACTTCTCTCTCCCCGCCGCTCCGCCTGGTGCCCGCACGCCTGCCGCCCGGTGCCCACCTGCCGCCAGCAGCAGAGCGAGGCCCCCCGCAGTGTGAGGCCCCAAGTGGGGGCGTGGCTTGCGTGTATGCTGGCGGCGCCCCTGGTGCCCCTCCTGCCGCCTTTTAACGTTCATTTTCTGGGACACCTGTCAGTCATCAGGGATTGTTATGTGCAGTGGTCATGTGGATGCATTTACCTTCCATATGAATTAGCCCTAAAGGAAGATGATTGCTGCATGTGGCCTATAAGCACAGACGTATGTCAGCAATGACTGGCCATAATGTTACAATTTCCTTACAGCTATCAGAGGAAACTGTCTGGGCTCTGCAGAATTAATTTAAGAATTGTTAGCTTTAACAGTGTGCATTTCAGGCCTAAATAAACCATTCGCTTTTATTCTGTAATCAGTCGTGGCTGTCCAATCTATGACCACCTCCATCTGTAATATGGTTTTTTTTTTTTCATTTCTATCTTTTCTATCTCTTTGCAGGAAGGACACCTGTTCCTTTCTTCACGGCTGTAATACAAACACTGTCCTGCCTTTATTTCCTTTCCCCCCGACTGGTTAAATGACTGAAATTCAGTGTGATTAGTGGTCTGCCCGTGTCTCTTGTATGCAGAAAACCTTTATTTTGTGTTTGGCTTGAATGTAGAATACTGTGATATGGGCTTTCACTAAGTGTAGGTATTTTATGAAGCTGAATGTGTAAATCGAGTATTATAAAGACTGCGGCTCACCTTCTAAATCAAGGCTCACGTTTCCTTTCCTGATTGTTGCTCTTTTCTCTGCAAAGCTTTTTTTTTTTCCACCCACTCCGTACGGAACACTTTGAGCAATTCAAACTCATTTTGTTTAGGAGGGCGCTTGAACAGCTGCAATAGAAGTATGCAAAAATAACAGCGAAAACAAGTTATGATTAGTAAGACATTATTTTCACTCTGGAATAATAGAACAATCAAGTTTAAGGACGGATAAATATGCATGAGTATGGATGTTGACACTATACAGTATTCACAGTCATTTAAGAGTCTACCATTATTGTTTCTTCTGCTCATTATAGGACATTCAGATACTTCTATGTGCATTTTTGGCAGATAAGATAATTGGAGCTTTTCTCAGCCACCTATGACATTATTATATCTTAAGTCAAAAATATATCTGTTTGTGACAACACTTGTTTGAGTGATATTCAAAGAATTTTCATGGATTTCATTCTCATCCTTTAGCTCCAACCTATAATATTTGTTTGCACAATATCCTTCTTACCTTTTGAAATGTGTGTTATTATTTGAATAATGCCATCATCTTTTGTGACCCTTTACAAATTGGGTACCCTGTATCACCGTGGAAAGGCCGATCCACGGATATCCCACCCTCCTACTTTTGGCGTAAAAAAATAGTCCCAATACTGACCTGCTGATAAGCTGACCCCCTCCCCCATGTGCCGCCCTAGCCACCCATGCAGAGTATGCCCCAAAGTGTGTCCCTGCTGAAAGCATAGCTACTTCTTCTCGCTCCAGTTTGCATTCTCCTGTGTCTTTAGCAGCATCTGAACTGGCCGCTAGAGCTCCAGTCTCACTGTTAAGTGACCACATGCATAGGGGGTCACCCACAGATAAGCTGACTTCCCCACCCAATCCCACTTTACACCCAAAATATGGATGGAAAAATCAACTGGTCTGCAGTAATATACAGTAAATAACTAAATGTATGTTTCATGCATACTCCAAAAGCATTGCAGCCAGGCATAGGTGCCTCCTGTATAGGTAGCCAGGCATAGGTCCCCCAAGTATAGGTAGCTAGACATAGGTGCCCCTGGTACTTTAATCAGGTATAAGTGCCCCGAGTATAGGTGATGGAGGGGGAGCCGCGGCCACACTGCCACTCAGCTGCCGGGAGGGGGCACAACTTTTCCCTCCCTCGCTCTCCCCGGGGGCCCCCTCTGTGCTCCCCCTCCACTGCAGAGTAAGTGGAAACGTCCCTTTATACAGTAATAAATGTGTTGCATTATGTCTGTCTTTTGTCTTCATTTGTTTTGAATTACTATATTTTAACATTAATACAGAGTTTATGGTATACAGTGCTGAGTATAGTACTGTTTTTTTAACTAGTCCTAATTTTAACATTGACTCTCAAGCCACCAGAAACTACACTTACTCAGAATCAGCCTGTAGTTCTATTTCAGGTTGCTGAATCAATTTTGGGATGGGTGATTGAGTTTCTAATGACATTGTGGAGCAATGAAATAGCCACTTTACTGCTTACTCCAAGCCGCTGTACCAGTTTCTTCTTGTGTTAGACATTAGTTTTTCCTCTCTGAAACTCTTACATGTGTGCACAATTTTAAATATGAGCCATGTAAAGTTGCACTTTTCTATCTGTTATTGGCAGAATGAAAAAAAAAGTGGTGCATTCGTTTCTGAGCAAATTTTGCAATATGGATTGGAGTGCCAGTCTGCCTGTTGGTAGGCCTCATAGAAGGATGTTGAATTAGTCAATAAAAGGTATGGTTAGGAATAATCTTATGTGATGAAGGGATCATTTTGTCATTTTTTTAGATGAAAGTGACAGGAGGAACTAAAAGGTTTGAATGAGACCTCAGACCTCTAATGTTACTTATAAGCAGCAGTTTGTGGGATTGAAGTTATTGGGGGTGTTCTCTACTCTTGTGTAATTTAAGGCAAGAAAGCCGAAAGAGATGAAAAGTAGTTCTGTTTTCTTATGTTATATTTGAAGAAGCAAGAGGACATGAAAAAAAGAAACAGCAGGTAGACTGGTTCACATGATAGTAGAGTGGAGAGGTCAGGAGATAAGATTTGAGGGAACATTTGCATTTCTTCTGCATAGAAATGATAGTGAAATCCAAATGAATGCGTTTGTGTCCCATCATTGGGGTAGATGAAAAAGGGAAGGTGTTGAAGTGTAGAACTTTGTGGCACATCAATGGACAACAGGAATGGGAAAGAGTGCTGGAGTAGGAGAAAGTGGAAGAGCTCCCTGGGATTTGGGAATTTGTTAACCTTGATGCTTAGCAAAGAGTGTCTGCAGAAGCAGGGAATGATTTGCTGAAGAGATTAACCACTTCAGCCTTTAGTGTTTTTTCACCTTATGCATCCGAGCAATTTACACCTCCCGTTCATTCACCAATAACTTTATCACTAATTATCACAATGAAATAATCTATATCTTGTTTTTTCCGCCACCAATTAGGCTTTCTTTGGGTGGTACATTTTGCTAAGAAATATTTTCTAAATGCATTTTAACAGGAATATTAAGAGAAAAACGGAAAAAATAATTGTCAATTTTCGGCCATTATAGCTTTAAAGAGAATCTGTATTGTTAAAATCGCACAAAAGTAAACATACCAGTGCGTTAGGGGACATCTCCTATTACCCTCTGACACAATTTCGCCGCATTAAAAGTGGTTAAAAACAGTTTTAAAAAGTTTGTTTATAAACAAACAAAATGGCCACCAAAACAGGAAGTAGGTTGATGTACAGTATGTCCACACATAGAAAATACATCCATACACAATCAGGCTGTATACAGCATTCCTTTTGAATCTCAAGAGATCATTTGTGTGCTTCTTTCCCCCTGCAGTTCTCATGCACTGAAGTTTCAGGCTGCTTGTTTTTCTCCTGGAAACAGCTTTGCCCTTGTCTGTAATTCTTCAGTATGTGAAAGCCCAGCCAGCTCAGAGAACATTTATCCAGCTTGTAAAAGATAAGAGAGAAGCTGCTCTAATCCTAAATAATACACAGGCAGTGTGCATAGAGGGGCCTGGAAGGGAGAGTTTATAGCAGAACCACAACACTGAAGAACTTGGCAGCCTTCCAGACACAGTCCGACAAGTCTGACAGGGAAAAGATACATTGATTTATTACAGAGACAGTGATAGTATAAAGTGCTGCAGTAAGCCAGAACACATTAGAATAGCTTTTTGAACTTGTAGGATGATAAAAAACAGGATGCAATTTTTGTTACAGAGTCTCTTTAAAATAATAAATTCTACCATAATTAAAACCCATGTATTTTATTTGACACCCCCCCCCCCCCCCGCATGCATATGCACGTGAAAATAGTGGGAGGAAAAAAAACACCAAAGAAAAAAGTACACCTTTATCTCCAAATACTATATTGTCACCATACTTTGTACTAGGGTCATAATTAAAATGTTGTGTTAACCAGGATAAATAGGCAGATAAAATGTGTGGGTTGTATGCCACAGTAGCAGTGTTTATATTAAAACTATAGGGGATGAAATTGGAGAAATAGTGTATTTTTTCATTTTTTCCTTGTTTTACCCTTTAAAATGCATAGAAAATAAAGTAATTACTGAAAACAAATATCAACCCCAAAAAGCCTAATTGGTGGTGAAAAAATAAGATATAGATCATTTCATTGTCAATAGTAGAGATTAAGCTATTGGCAAATGAAAGGGATGAGCACTGAAAGGTGAAAAACGCTCTTGTCCGTTAGGGTAAAAACCGGTTTGGGGTGAAGTGGTTAAAAAAAGTTCAGACCCTTAGGTAACTATTTATGGTTTTTTTATTGTAATTTTTTTCAAATTAAAATTTTTATTTGAGTATTTTTGGGTGTGTGGGAGGTAAACAGTTAATTTTAAAAATAAAAATGTCTATTAATTTAAAAAAAAATGTATGTAGATGTAGTTTTACTATTTAGCCACAAGATGGCCACAGAATTATTTTTTTTGGCTTCCTGTAAGCGTACTTTGGTGTGCCCCTATTGTCACTGGTGTCGCCTGCTGCCAATTCCGCTGGTACCATTTGAATCCAGCGCCGACCCCCAGCCGTTATGTCCTGGATGACCGACGGTGGTCCGTTGGCCACGGAAGGCTAATCCGACCTCACTCCTACTAAGTTCCGGGGCAAGGGCGGGGTTCATTTCCATTACTACATCCCCCCTGCTATGCCCGTATCCAATCCGGACACTACCGTGCGCGTCTCCGAGCTCCGCCCACAGGCATGTGATATACCACGTGCCTGTGGCAGCCAATCCAATTCCCTCAGCCTCAATTCTTTTTGGCAGATATTTCACAAGATGCTGATATTGAAAGCATTCCTTTCGTATTCTGGTCCATGTTCACATAACTGCATCCAGAGGTGTAGCTACTGAGTAAAAAGACTGCAGATTCAAGTAAACATGCATGTGTGTGTGAGTGTGTTGGGGGGGGGGGGGCAACTTCTTACCTGTCCACCCTTTTACTGTAGGGGGGTACTTCCACTGCTGGCGGATCTGCATTACAGCATTATATATAATAAAGTGGAATACTGAACAGGTAAGACCTGTTTTCCATATACAACAAGGGTTTTTAATTGGGTTTTAATGAGTCACGCTTAAAGTCTTTTAGCAAATATTTGAAGAAGGCATTTCTTTCTGTAATCTTGGTTTATTATGCGTTCTCAGCATTTTTTCCTCATAGTTTTCCTCATATTTCCTCAAATTAACCAGCCGGGCGGTATGGACGAACTCAGCTCGTCCATTACCGCCAGAGGCTGCCACTCAGGCCCTGCTGGGCCGATTCTCATCAAATAAAAAGGAGCACACGCAGCCGGCACTTTGCCAGCCGTGTGTGCTACCTGATCGCCGCCGCAGCACGGCGATGCGCCGCGTGCAGTGGCGAAAGAGGGTCCCCCCAGCCGCCTGAGCCCAGCACAGCCGGACCAAACAGTTCCGGCCAGCGCTAAGGGCTGGATCGGAGGCGGCTGACGTCAGGACGTCCATGACGTCACTCCGCTCGTCGCCATGGTGACGAGGAAAGCTCATCGCGGCCCTTCTTGTAGAAGTACGCATTAGGAGCGCCCTCTAGTGGGCTTTCATGCAGACAACTTTCAGTTGGCTGCATGCAATCGTTTTTTTTTTTTAAACGTCCGGTCGCCAGCCTGGCGAACTTAATAGAACACCAGGCTGGTTAAGAAAGCTTTCTAAATAAATAGCTGTGAATTCTGTTTTATTTACAAAGAATAAGATATTCTACAGAAACATCTTTAGATGACAATTTCCCCAACTTTAATGCTGTCTTACTTTTTTTTTTTATCCATTCAGCATCGCCAACCATTAGATATTGCAGTGTTCATCAATCCTTTAACCACCTAATCTTTTTGAAAATGTGTTGTCTTTGCCTGAAGGCAGTGTCCTAACTGTGACTGAGTTAACCATTTTGCTGTGCAGCTGTAAAGTTTGTGAAAAACTCTACTCTAGATAAAAAATACACTTTTCTGTAGTGTCTTCTAGCAGAGCTAAATAGATCTCAGAATATTTAAAGGGAACCAATGGTGATATATAAAGGCTTCCCCAATTATTCCCTTTTAAACAATACCAGTTGCCAGACTGTCTGCTGATGTTTCTGGTCAGTAGTGTCTGAATCACACATCTAAAGCAAGCATGCAGCTAATCTTTTCAGAATCATCTGATCTGTATGCCTGTTCAGGGTCTATGGCTGAAAGTATTAGAGACAATGGATCAGCAGGACAGCCAGGCAATGTGCATTGTTTAAAAGGAAATAAATGTCATCCTCCATATGTCGCTCACCTCGGGTTCCCTTTAATAGCTTATACTTAGGTGTTGATGCTGGGAAGTCTGCTGGTTAGTAGATTAACTGATCTGAACTACAGGTGGAATAATTTGGTGTCTTTGCCTGTTCTGCAGAATAAAAAAAATGTTGAGGTCAGCAGTGGCACAGATAGGATATTAAACACCTGGTGCCAAAGAAAAAAGGAAAAGAGTGAGTGCAAAGCACACTGCAGCAAAAATGGGTGTGGCCATGACATGAGCAGAGCTAACTGTAATGTAACGGTGTAACTCTAAGGCTTCCTGCACACTGTATGCGATTCCGATTTTTAATCATTTTGTACATGTGATTCCGATTTTTAATCATTACTGCATGCTGCATTTTTTCTGCGTTTTTTTGTTGATAGCATTCAGGGGAAATCGGGATCGCAAATCGAATTTGCAGTGTGCAGGAAGCCTAAGGCAGTACCCTAAGTTTCCTCCCAAAACACAGTTAGGCAAAGTGACCCTAAAGGTAGTTAGACAATGTTCCCCAACCACACGAGAAAGCAGTGTTTCCCCCATGATGTGGTGAAACCGAAGATTCTAATCATGTATGTGCAGACATTAAATCTGCAGAAACTGCATGTGCTATTATGTGAATGTGGACCAAAATCTCTTAGGAATGCCATGAAGAATAAGGCAGGTCGAAAGGCAAAAACTTAGTACTAGCAAGATGTACCTAATGAAGTGGCCAACAAAATGTATCAATTTCCCTGTTGTATTTGTTTGGTTCATTTATTAGCATATCATTTTGTAATCATGAGCCCCCAAAATGCCAAATGCTGCAACAATAACCCCAAAGTATGCAGATTAGGTGTTCTGACTAAAGAGGGTCCCACTGACCTCATGCTTGTTTTAGGTGTGTGATTCAGACATTTCTTAAGCCAGATAGATCAGGAGGGCTGTCAGGCAACTAGCAGTAATTATGAAAAGGGGGGGGTTGCAAATCCCTAAAAACATGCTGCAGTTGACTGGTTAATCGCTCAGGCATGCACCACCTCTATTAGGCTGAAAATGCATGCCCTACGTCCAAAACAAATGCTACATTTGTTATACTATGGAGGAACTTTAGCTTCCACTATAGATTGCATGCAAAGTATAATATACTGGACACTTGCGCCACGGTGAGGCAGACCTCCGGGCAAGTGGACTAACCTAAATTAAAAACAACATATGTATAACCTTTTTGCAGCTAAGCAAAAATGTGTAACTTACATTTTAATGGACAGCAAGGAGAGGGCCAGCGCATACCACAAAGGCTGCATCTGAAATGACCAACAGCTCACATGTGCAGCACCTCCAATAAGCTATCTGCACACTTTGCATTCATAATAAATGTAGCATTTTTTTTGGACGCAGGGCATGCATTTTCAACCTAATAAAGGTGGTGCATGCCTGAGCGATTAACCAGTCAATTGCAGCCCTCTCCTAACTGGCAGTAATTAAAAAGAAAATAAATGGGAAAGCCTCCATATCCCGCTTACTGCTGGGCCACTTTAGAGGATACAAACACTGCCATAAATATTTCCTTTAAAACAGTGCCATATTCCTGGCAGTCCTGCTTAGGTCTTTGGCTTCAGCAGTGTCTAAACCACACACACACACGAATGGAGAAAAGAGGCAAAGATCGAGCACCATATATAATAAAAGTTTGGTTGTTTGGCTCAGCAACTATGATCTAGTAATGACTTAGCAAAATAACTGAGAGTACTGCACCAAGCATAAGGGAATTAAAGCGGAATATAACCCAGCATTTCATCTTTGCTCTAAAACAATATTTACAGCATATTATATGCAACCAGTATTTTTTTTTTTTTTTACTAGACCAGCATTCGAAGGGTTACACACAGAGCTTGAAGGTTCAGTGCCGTGAAATATGGACACATCCAAAGTTGTAGATTATGCTATCTTGTGTTTACTTAAATGTATCAAGTGAGGTATGTGACACATTCTCTGACTGTGGAGAAGCAGCTCGACACAGACAGATAGTCAAAGCATGTCTGCCTTCAATACGTAATGAATAAAAGTAGTTATTAGTAAAATGTCAGCTCACAAAACAAAAAAACTGTACTTTTGGGAACCTATAATTTCTAAATGAATAATAATACTTATGCACAAAAGCAAATATGATAACCGTATGGCATATAAAAAGTAGGAAAACATGTTTTTATTGAATATTATGTCAGGGTTTTATACCGCTTGAAAACAGTTTAGTGACTAAATAAGGCACATGTTTATATAGAAATTCCAATAAAAACTTAAATATAAAACCAGTGAGGGATGGTAATAGAGTAGTATAATAATGTAAGATGCGACCAGATAATACAGTGACTTTCTTAAAATTACAACAGGTAATAGAAATGTGTCATAATGGTAATGAAAAGATTTGTAAGACTGCAAATGAATCCATTATTATTATTATAAAGCAACGGAAAGTCTGTTCACACGGAAAAAAAATATTGTCATTATTGCACGTTCTATATTGCTACATTAATAAAAGTGGCCATTAGCTTAAACTTACAGTATCTGAAGCAGGATTTAAAATGATGGCTCTGCATCAGGGGCCCCGCCAGCATACAGGCGAGCCACGCCCCCGCTTGGGACCTCACTCTGCTGCTGGCGGCGAGGTGGGGGGGGGGGGAGAGAGGATCGGGCAGAGCAAAGTCTCAACTCACCTGCCTTGATCCTGCACTCAACCTCTATCTTCATCCTGTCCCGGCATGCGGTGTCTGTCGCTATGGTAACAGCGCAATGGCAGAGCGCAAAAGACATAAGACATACATACATACATACATACATACATACATACATACGTGCATTACAGGTATATATGCATAGCACTGGTGCAGAGTGCATTGTTACAGGCTAGGGCGGCAAGGCCAAGAGTCAGTGTAGGAGACTGGAAAACGGAGTTGTACATGGACTAAGCTAAGGGTCCCAGGTGGGGGGAGTGTTCAGAAGGAGGACTGCCTGGGGAAAAAGGTGTTTCTGCGCCTCGTGGTTCCGGAGCGAACTAATCTGAAGCGTCGACCCGATTGGAGGGGCTCAAAGAAGTGGCTTCCTGGGTGGGAGGGGTCTTGGGAGATTCTGCTGGCTGTTTTCGTCATTGTGGCAGTGTGGAGGAGGTCAAGAGGGCGTAGAGGTGTGCCAATGATCTTTTCCACAGTGCTAATTACTCTCTGAAGTTTATCCTTGTCGCTAGCGTTGGCCACCGTATACCAGACAATGATGGAGGAGCAGAGGATGGACTAAACTGTTGCAGAGTAGAAACTGTTGAGCAGATCACGTGGGATGCCAAATTTCTTCAGCTGGCGCAGGAAAAATAGCCTCAGCTGAGCTTTCTTCTGGATTCTGGTAGTATTCTGACCCCATCTTAGATCACTGGTTATGGTGGTGCCCAGGAACCGAACACTTGGTGCCCTGGAGACTTCAGTTTCCCCAATGAGGACTGGTGCAAGGGCGGGAGGATGTTTTCTGAAGTCTACAATTAGTTTGACAGTTTTGGATGCATTGAGGCCGAGATTATTTTCCTTGCACCAGTTACAGATCCTCTCAATCTCGCTGCGGTAAGCCTGCTCTTCGTTGCTGCTGATGAGACCGATGATGGTTGTGTCATCCGCGAATTTGATGATCTTAACAGAGTCAGCGGTTGAGGTGCAATTGTTGGTGTAAAGGAAAAACAAGTGGGGACAGTACACACCCCCTATGTTGGTGGATCTCACACCGGAGGAGCAGTTGCTGAGCTTGACTTGCTATGTTCTGTTTGTGAGGAAGTCCCCGACCCACCTACAGTGGGATGGGTCGACCCCAAGTTGCGCAAGGTTGTTGAGCAGGATGTCTGGGCGAATGGTGTTGAAGGCCGAGTTAAAGTCCAAGAGCAGGATTCTGGCATAGGAACCAGGTGTGTCGAGGTGCTCTGTGATATACACCAGGCTGACATTGATGGCATCCTCAACTGACCTATTCGCCCTATACGCAAATTGATAAGGATCGAGAAGGGCATCGGTGGAGCTCTTCAGGAAAGCAAGAACTAGTCGCTCAAGGACCTTCATAATGATGTGAGTGAGGGCTACGGGTCTGAAGTTGTTGTGTTCAGTGTTTCCTGTTTTTTTGGGGACTGGGATAATTGTGGACCTCTTGAAGCAAGGGGGAACCCTGCCTTCCGCTAGGGACCTATTGTAAATGAAGGTAAGGATGGGAGCAAGCTGGACTACACAGGTTTTCAGACACATTGATGACACGCCATCCGGGTCTGCTGCCTTCCTGTGGTTGAGTTTGTGGAGTTGACGCAGTACATCCTCCTCCTGGACTTTGATCGACGCCAAAGCATCATGCCCCCATGGGATGGGTGGAGGGGGAGGAATATCCTTTGGTGTGGAGAGGTGCTTGAATCTACAATAAAACTCGTTAAGTTCCTCAGCTAGTTGAATACTAGGGTTTACCTGATCGTGGGTGGGTTTGTAGTTGCTAACTGCCCTGAGACCTTTCCAGACCTCCCAGGAGTTGTTTGACTGGAGACTGAGCTTCAGCTTCTTGGAGTAGGCCCTCTTTGCAGCTTTGCCCATAGGTGCCCATAGGTGCAATATGTCTCCAACTGGAGACATATTGGAGACTAAGCGGCTGGGCCTCTAGCGGATGCCTGGAGAGCCCTGAAGACTTCCTGCATTTGCCGCTCGCTCCCTCGCTCTGCCGCCGCGCATATCGGGAGGGGGGCCCCCCGAGGTGAGGGAGGAAGGGAGGATAGGAGTCGGGGGGCCCCCCGGGGGAATAAAATAATAAAAAAAATATATATATATAAAAAAAAAAAATACTTAATGGGCCCCTGAAGAAAACGGAACTTCAGGGGCCCTCGTGCGGCTGCACGGCCGTATGTCCGCCACTGGTCAGCGCAATTGTAAGGACATCAGAGAGTGCATAGACTGCACTGTCTGATGTTTCCATACATGTGCTGCGATTCACAGCTGAATCGCAGCACATGGTTGCATGCACTTCGGCGCATTTTGCACCACTATCCCATTCATAATAAATGAATGGGATCGCAATGGCCTCCTCTGGTGGAATTACAAGCAACACAGAGCCGTGCTGGCACACGGCTCCTGCAGTGCATATGGAAATGAGCTCTAACGCAGAACAGAACTTTACAATGTAATGTTGCATTGACCACAAAATTCCCTTCTTCACTATCTATGCCTGCTAGCTAATTCCTTATGAAGATTTCCTCTAGCTTTATCTTGAGTTACAGATTACCCCACAAGCTCATGGTGAGTCTGAACTCCTAGTAGTGTGTAAGGGACTGAAAATGGTTCAAAATACCTTTTTACTAAAATGCTATCTACTGCACAATTTTGCCTTTTTAAAACAGAAATTATTTGTGATTACAGTATTCAGGTTAGAGTGAGATTTGAGGTGTGCCACAGTGCATCTTTGCTGAATCTGTCAATCATCCCTTTGTTTTCCCTGATAGCTAAACACCACATCAGAACCGCTGGAATGCAATGATGCGTCAACTTGTTAATTATGCAGAGCCAAACTAACCTGACATGCGTACAGACTGTTTCGGATTGGTTGATCCTCATCAGTGCATGACATGGATTAATAAGGCTCTATGGGGTAACTTCATCTGGTGACTTCTGGTGTAGTAAATGAGGGAAAATATTCCCTGTGGGAACGCTGACTGTAAAGATCGATTCTCAAACCCTGCACTACTCCATCTAAAACTAAAAAAAGCATAAAAAAGTTTTCATTTGTCATGCATTGCATCCTTATAACCGCTATGTCTACATCTATTTTAGGAGATCAGACTTTAAGGATCTGGGATGTGAAAATGCCTGTGTCTAAACTAGTCATCCCAGCACACCAAGCAGAGATTTTAAGTTGTGACTGGTGCAAATATGATCAGGTAAGCATATTAAAAGTCATGTATGATTTTTCTGTGCAACTTTATTCATTAGCCATTTTTTCTCTGTTTATCTTTCTGGGCATTTGTGGATTCTGTGGAATAATAATTCTTTTCTGTGACTGTATTGACTAGTAAACTAATGCAGCAGAATGGACCAGAAGCATAAACTGATGGACTCAGATGCAGAAATAAGTGCAATCTTTAACCACTTCAGCCCACAGGGTTGAAATTTTTTTGCATCTGAGCAACTTTCACGTCCCATTCATTTGGTAATAACTTTATCACTACTCGGCACAATGAATGGATCTATATCTTGTTTTTTTCGCCACCAATTAGGCTTTCGGTGGGTGATACATTTTGCTGAGAATTAATTTATTGTAAATCCATTTTAACAGGAATATTAAGAAAGAAATGGAAAAAAATCATTATTCCTCAGCTTTTGGCCATTATAGTTTGAAATGAATACATGCTACCATAATTAAAACCTATGTACTTTATTTACCAATTTGTCCCGCTTATTACACCATTTAAATTATGTCCCTATCACAATGTATGGCGCCTATATTTAATTTGGAAATAAAGGTGCATTTTTTCAATTTGCGTCCATCACTATTTAGAAGCCCATAATTTAATAAATCATATTGATATACTCCTTTGACATGCATATTTAAAAAGTTCAGACCCTTAGGTAACTATTTATAGTTTTTTTTTTTTTATTATTGTAATTTTTTTTTTTTTAATTTAAACTTGTATGTGGGTATTTTTTGGTGTGGGAGGTAAACAGGGGTTTTTTAATGTATTAAAATGTATTTATTTAACACAAAGTGTGTGTTTGGTGTAATTTGCTATTTGGCCACAAGATGGCCGAAGTCAAAAAGTCCTGGTAGCGATCGATCTCGCTCCCAGGCAGAAGAAAGGAGACCAGAGCTCAGAAAAGCCGCAGCGTCTAAAGAGACGCTGTCGGCTTTTCTCCGGGGGGGTCCGATCAGCGAAAGGGATTTATAATCCCTTTCACTGATCGATGGGCTAACGGCCAGTAGCGGAGGCGCGCACGGGGGGGGGGGGGGGGGGCCGCGGGAGCGCGCGCGACCCGCGGGAGTGCGCGCAGCCTAACTGGACGAAAATTTTTGTCCAGTTAGGCTGAAGTGGTTAATGAAGAACTGTAGTAAAAATAACATAATGAATAAAATTGCTTTGTTTAATACAATATTCATTTATAAATGATTTAGTCGGCGTTTGCCTAACGTAAAATCTTTCCACACCCCAATTTACATTCTGCAATTTATCCCAGGTCGTGACATTTTTAGTCCTGTCAGGTGCATCTTTGCAGAATGTATGTTTATCGAGAGTTTTAAAGCCAGCAGAAAATAAACCTGGTCTCCCAGAATGCTGGGGGGGGAGAATTCTACATATCTGATCAGACTAGGCTAAACCTCACTCGGAGGTCTGGGTTACATACACATATACAGCAATATATAGCTATAGGAAGGTTTCTGATGCTAGAACAAGTAAATTAACTTAAAGGTGGGTATCCTGAATAATTTACTGGATTCTATTATATTTCCCTACAGTGCCTTTTTAAGTGTTGTATGTGCAGTAAGCAGAATTGTGCACGTAAATATAGTGCAGTGCATTACCTGCAATGTATTTCATTCTGCTCGTCTAATTATTATTCTGCTTACCGCAGTTTTGTGTGTACATACCGTATATACTCGGCTATAAGTCGAGAAATTTAGGTCTGATCTACTTTTGTAAAGTAGGGGGGTCGACTTATACTCGTGTCAGACCTAAATTTCTGACTTGTAGCTGAGTATCAATTGACCCCTCTGCTCTGCATCTGCTGCAGTATGATCCCACTAGTGCTGCCAGCCAAGCGGATTTTATCCCCCTGCTCTATGATTCCTAGATGCCACAATGCTGTGCCCCCCTGCAAGCAGGAGAATGGACTAACCCCCGCTCATTACTTATTCTCTCAGGCGGCAGCTGAGAATGCTGGTCCCCGCTGAGCATGTGATGCTCCGGCGGCTGCCGGGGTAGGAGCCGCTCACTTTTCCCCATTAAAATGAATAATACAGCTCTCTCCCTGGCACTCGCTGTATGTGCTGACACTTCAGGGAGGAGCAGCAATTAGATGGGCATGGGACAATGATGAGAATGGCGGGGGGCGGAGATTAAATCGCCGGTGTCCTGTCATGAAATGCTGCTTGCATCAGGGATAGGCAGGTGAGGACAGTGATCGGTGGCTGGAACGGAGGGATTTAGAGCGGCTCCTACAACCGCTGCGGGAGTAGAAGCTGCTCTAAAAATCCTTCTGTTCCAGCCACCGATCACTGTCCTGACCTGCCTATCCCTGATGCAAGCAGCTTTTCATGACAGGACACCGGCGATAAAGCTTCATTGACAGTGCGGTATCCTCTATACTCCCTCCTTTCCGCTCTCTGTCCAATAGTACAGCGCGACTCCCGATGTCACATGACACATGAAGTCACATGACATCAGGAACCGGAGCTGTACTATTGGACAGAGAGCGGCATGAATGGAGAGTGTATAGAGGATTCAGCGCTGGCAATCGAACTGTAAGTGTTGGCTTCTGCTGCAGTGCTCACTGTGATCGCACAGAGGGGGGGGGAGAGAGGATGGAAGCACAAAATAGTTTAGCATTGCGGGGAAGGGGACAGAAAGAAGCTGCCTTCCCAGCGCATAACATTACAGAGTTGTGCTGGGAGGGAGGGGGGATTTTCAGTGTGTTGCAGGTGATTTAGCACTGTGGGGAGGGATAGAGAGATGCTGGCTGCTGGGGCTCTGGGAAGGGTTTATTGTTTAAAGCAGACCTGATCTCAGATCTTTCTCTCTGCTCTAAAAGATATGCAATAGCATGATATCCTTTAAAAGAAAAATGCCTTTTGTTTGCAGATGAATTGCAGAATTTGTATCAGCTGTAGTGTGTCTACTTCCTGCTTTCATGGAAGCAGGCATATTGTTAACATCCTGTGCTTTCAAATGAGTTTATCTGCCTTGTCAGGTGACACAGAGAAGAGATCAAATTACAACTTGTTATTAGACACAGATGAGTAGGGATTAGACAGGCTAAACTCTCTTAATACATACAGTTTGCATTTCTCTATGTTTTCATTATGTCTTGTGCAAGGCTTCAAGTCTACTGTGCAGCCATTAACTTTGCTAGATAGACTTATACTTGAGTTATTAAAAAATTCCAGCTTAAGAGGGTCAAATAGTGGGGTCGACTTATACACGAAGTCGACTTATATCCGAGTATATACGGTACGTGTGTGCCAGACCAGAGCAGAATGTAGAAGTTATGAAGACCCTCTGCCTCCCCCCCTCCCCTTAACACACAGTTAATTATGTCAAGCCCAAGTACTCCCTCCACTAATCAGAAATACCCACTGGGGTAAATGGACCACACTAGCACCTAGAATCGAGATTAACAGAAAAAAACATTTTTTTTCTCTGCCATTCTCAAGAAATAACTAAACTCTGATTTGATCATATATTTATATACTGCTCCCAGTGCATTCCTTTTAGTCCCCCCCCCCCCCCCATATGCTTTGCACTTAATAAAAGAAGCAAAGCTCTAATGTAAAAAAAAGCAGCTTGCAAATTTTGCTCTGACCTTTACAGTGCTGCCTGTTGGGAAATATTTATCATTACAACTGATTTAAATTAAGTTTTGGCAAAATGTTAGGTGCAAAAAGTAATATTTGCTGTAATAGTTAGGATTCATTCTGTAATAAATCTTTGATATTTAATAAAGTAGATGTGCAGGAGTGACGTGCTTCCATCCTTATTTGTCTTGTGATTTCTAAGAATCCCCAAGGGCAAAGTATATCAATATCACCTCTGACAAACCTAGTGGAAATGATGGAGCGGTGTAAAGATGATTAGCGTTTACAGCTGATTACCTATAATGGTGGTCTGCACTGGACATTGAGTTGTAATGATTTTTATGGCCATGTATTTTTCATCATCATGCTGATTATCATTATTTATATCTTGGGTATTGGAATGTTGATGATAATCTCAGATTTGACTTAGGCCAGATGTGTTATGGATGCGGAGGCTGTTACCCAGCAGGGTATGTTCCTTCTGCACAGGAGAAACACATGCTGGATGGTGGTCCAGGGAATCTTGTAATATTATGATGCACAATATGGGTTGTATGGGTATTCTCTCTAAATCTTCTCACCACGCTGCTTCATTGAATGACAGGAGTTGCTGACATCAGAATGGAAGTATTACTTTCAGGGAGCTTATGTAGCAATACATTCATTTAAAACAAACCTGAACTGAAAAATAAAAGTGAAAATAAACATACACATGTCATACTTACCTACCTCCCGTGTAGTCTGCTTATCGATCTGCTGCCGGGGTGAATTAAAATCTACGCCCTGGCAGCCAGGTTACCATCAGAACAGGGCGTAGATTTCAATTTCCAAGGTTCTTAAGTTTTTAAGGTGTCCTTACACACATCGATTTTTCCATTTAATCGAAATTGATCAAAAGTATCAATCAGATGGATGGATAATCTAGGTCGATCAGGGGTGGGGCAGGAGCGGCGGTAGATCCATGGCCCATAGCAATACACTGCATCAAACACTGCAATGCTGTGGTTCGATCAATTTTCAGTGATTCCCTGCTGAGTTAAATGGCTCCAAAATCTCACCTTTATCTAAAATTTTTAGAGGTGAGATGATGAACACTCTGTCTGGTCATTTCCTCCACTGTTCCTTTCTATATCTGCACCTCCTCTTCACAGAAGAGCACTAAAGGACAACTGAAGCAAGGGGGATGTGGAGGCTGCCGTGTTTATTTTCTTTTAAGCAATACCAGTTGCCTGGCTGTCTTGCTGATCCTCTGCCTCTAATACTTTTAGCCATAGACCCTGAACAAGCATGCAGCAGATCAGGTGTTTCTGACATTGTCAGATCTGACAAGATTAGCTGCATGCTTGTTTCTGGCGTTATTCAGACATTACTGCAGCCAAATAGAGAAGCAGGGCTGCCAGGCAACTGATATTGTTTAAAAGGAAATAAATATGACATCCTCCATATTCCTCTCACTTCACTTGTCCTTTAAAGCTTAGGTGAGTGGTTACTTTTATTTACATGTTAGATGGCAGAATACATATGAATTAGCTGAATCAGTTCATGGCTGTGCATCAGACCTTTTAACCTGCCTGGCGTTCTATTAAGATCGCCAGGCAGGCTGCGGGAGGGTTTTTTTTTAATAAAAAAAAAACTATTTCATGCAGCCAACTGAAAGTTGGCTGCATGAAAGCCCACTAGAGGGCGCTCCGGAGGCGTTCTTCCGATCGCCTCCGGCGCCCAGAATAAACAAGGAAGGCCGCAATGAGCGGCCTTCCTTGTTTTGCTTACATCGTCGCCATAGCGACGAGCGGAGTGACGTCATCGACGTCAGCCGACGTCCTGACGTCAGCCGCCTCCGATCCAGCCCTTAGCGCTGGCCGGAACTTTTTGTTCCGGCTACGCTGGGCTCAGGCGGCTGGGGGGACCCTCTTTCGCCGCTGCTCGCGGCGGATCGCCGCAGAGCGGCGGCGATCAGGCAGCACACGCGGCTGGCAAAGTGCCGGCTGCGTGTGCTGCTTTTTATTTCAGCCAAATCGGCCCAGCAGGGCCTGAGCGGCAGGCTCCGGCGGTACTGGACGAGCTGAGCTCGTCCAGACCGCCCAGCAGGTTAATGCAGAATGTCATCAGGGCTCAGCCTGTAACATGTAGTGTGCGTGACATGAAATAAATTGAATGCCAGTTCAAGCCAGTGGAGCGTCTCCTTCTGTGTTTGCAAGTTCACTGTGTAGCAACAGGTGTGGTGTACCTGCCTGGAGGATTGGCACCGGCAAGAGCTCTTCAATCCAGGCTAGAGCTTAAAGGGGTTCTGTGGGTGTGTACTGAAGATGAAAACCGCCACTTACCTGGGGCTTCTATCAACCCCCTGTAGCAGTAATGTCCCAAGCTGTCATCCTCCGATCACCCGTTCCCCGCCGCCGGCTCTGGTCTAGCACGGCATGCCGTCCAACTGCGGCTGCGCGGCCCTGCTCGCTCCCGCCCTCGGCATCGGAAGCTTACTGTGCAGGCGCAGTACAAGAAAACTTCGTACTGCGCCTGTACAGTAAGCTTCCAATGACACAAACGGCAGCACGCATTATTCGGGTATGACAGACAAATAATTTACCGGTGCCAGCAGCGGGGAACGGCGGATTGGAGTAGGACGCCGTGGGACATTACTGCTATATGGGCAGATAGAAGTTCCAGGTAAGTGGCGTTTTTTATCCTCAGCAAACTCCCACAGAACCCCTTTAAAGCGGACCTCCATGCAAAAACTAAAAATAATGCAAAGTTATGTTTACCTCCGGAGTCTTGTCCCACGAAGCCGCCCCGAAGTCCCTGCATCACTCCATTTCCACCACTTGGCCCTGCCTCCCCTTTCTTCTCCGAGGAAAAATGCCAAGCTATTTACTGCAGTGCCCGTACATGGGATGGGAGTGTGGCTGCAAAGAAGAAAAGGGTGAGCAGCAATGAGGTAGAAGAGGATTAGAGATCTCCCAGAGGCTTACCTCTACTGATATGCGGCAAAGGGAAATTTGGGCGCGCGGAGTTGCCCCGATAAAATTGTAAAATTAAAAACAATGGTGCACAAGCCAGCCTGGGGCCCCAGGAACTCTCACTGCCCGGGGCCCCAGAACCAGCATGCAACACCATATGTGAGCGCAGCCAAGCCCTGGGGCTGCCACCCCCAGGAGCCTGTCCCCAACTGCTCTGAAACTTACCAAACACACAAAGGGAAATACTTCCCAAACAGTTCTCTGCTGCTTATATAAAGCCTGCAGGCTGCTTGTAAGCCAATAAGAAGTGCACACACACGCTACACCTAGTCTGCAGTAATCAATTAAGCAGAGCCTGAGCAAATTCAGCCAGTCGTTGGAGAGGGTTTCAGTTGCATATAGACAGTGACAAAATTGTAGACATCAAGGCATGATATTGTGCAAAATGTGGCATTACATAGCGGACGCCTGCAATTAAATTTACTTTCTTTGCCGCAAATCACAGCTTAGCGGCGGCGCCTTCAGGTGCCCAAGTTTACTTTCTTGGATGCAAATCATAGCTTAGCTACAGGGGATGGGGGGGGGGGGGGTGTTTAGAGAAGTCTTACATATAGGCATCTGTAGAGGTTTTAGGTTCAGGTATTGGTAAAAGGTGGTCTTAGGGTTAGGCATCGGTAGTGAGAGGTTTTAGGATTAGGCATTGGCAGTGGGAGGTCTTAAGTTTAGGCATCAGTAGGGTTAGACATTGGTAGCGGGAGGTCTTAGGGTTAGGCATCGGTAGAGGTTCCGTGTGATAGTAGGGTTTAGGTTAAGACCTAGTAAAATATCACAAAAGATTACTGATATTTTAATATTGGAATTAAGTAGTAGAATATTGGTAATTTCACTGATATTCTACTAGCAGCAATCCCCCATGCCCTTTTTTCTAGGCTCCTTTTTTTACATAAACCCACTGGTATTGTTTAAAAGGAAATAAATATGGCAGCCTTCATTTACTTCTCGTTTCAGGCTCCATTTAACCAGTTCCCGACTATCTACGTCCCTGTTGATTTCACTTCAGCACCAGGGAGTAGATCCAGTACTGCAGTGTATACAGCGACGCGCGACACCCCCCATGGCAGATTGCTGATCAGTACTCACCAATCATTGTCCCAGCAGTGAATTATCTTCTGCCTCCGTGATTCACATCTCTTCACTACTTCCTGTAGTACTGAACACTATGTAGTGTTCAGTACACAGGATTGTATGGGGACATCTAGAGATCAAAAATAAAAATACACCTACAAATGTTAAATACACTTACACATGTTATTTAATAAAATAATACACCCAATTTTAACCACGAATTCCCCCCTCCTGTCTGTGTAACTATAGCTATTGTTTAACTACCTCAAGACCGCGTCATGCCACTGGGCATGACCACAGCGGCAGCCCCAGGACTGCCTAATGCCAATTGGTGTCAAGTCCTGGGGCCGGCTACTGCAGGAGATCGCATCTCCTGCTTGGAAATCGCTGCTCGGAGACTGTTAGACAGCAAAACCGCCGTCTTTTTACTTAGTAAAGCACTGCGATCTGACACAGTGACACGGCTGTCCCCCTGGGGCACAAGAGAGTGATCGGCTCTCATGGGCTGAAGCCTATGACAGCCGATCACCATGATTTGGCTGCAGGGAGGGAGAAAGGAAAGGAAAATAAATAAATAGCTATATTTATTAAAAAAATAAATGACACAAATATTTACAAATATTTTACTCTGTTGGTGGGTAGAAAAGGAGGGGGGTTGGGTACACTAGTGTGCTGTGTTGTGTGGCCCTGCATCTTGGCCTTAAAGCTGCAGTGGCCTTATTAAAAAAATAGCCTGGTCTTTAGGGGGGGGGGGTTTAGCACTGTGGTCCTGAAGTGATTAAAAAAAAATCATAAATAGTTATCTTAGAGACTCAGCTTTTTTTTAATATGTATGTTGTTAGGGTATATCACTATTACTTATCCAAATTAGGATTTAATTACTGATCTACAATATATAAACGCACACTGAATACATTTTGATTTCCAAATAAAATACTGTTGCGATGCATTGTACTAGGGACACAATTTAAATAGTGTAATAACCGGGAAAAATGGGCAAATAAAACGTGTCTGTCTGTTCTATCTGAGCACATTTTATTTTAAAACTATAATGGCTGAAAACTGAGAAATAATGATTTTTTTTTCATTTTTTTTCTTATTACTCCCTAGCTAGAATAAAATGATCCTTAGCAAAAAGTGCCACCCAAAGAAAGCCTAATCAGTGACGAAAAAAAACAATGTATAGATCATTTTGGTGTCTTAAGTGACGATAAAGTTATTGGCGAATGGATGGGAGGAGCGTGAAGTGTGAAAATTTCTCTGGTTTTAAGGGGAAATAATCTGTGGAGGAGAACTGGTTAAACAACTTACAACAGTTTATACAATACTGTAATAAGTAATAACAAAAAACTACACTAAATAAGTTTGTACCTTGAGTATTTGTAAGTATGGTACTGCAACAATGTGAAAATATATTCTGATAACACATGCCAACTATTGAAAAACAATAGAAGAACTTTTGATTTTTGCATATTACCATATCTCTTTTAGCTTCCTAGTCTGAATTCTGATTTGTTACTATTAAAAACATAGTTCTCATTCTAAAATAAATACATCTGCATAGTTACATAGAGCAATGTTACAGCAATCTTGGGTTTAGAAAAAATAATATAAAGTTCTGCTTTGCTGAATAATCAGCCAAGAATGCTTCTAAAATAGATACACGCTTAATTAGCACATTAATAGCAGTGGAATTGTTATATTAATCAAGTCTCCATTGTTATGCCAGTCTGGGGTGTCTATTTGGGTGTTGGTGTTCTGTTGGGATGGGTGCATTTGATACCTTTTGACACTTTTTTGCCTTATGTATTCCCCAGTTATATGCCATAGTTACCACCACAGAACTGGCAACCACATGCAATAATTAAGTAAACAATAACATACATTAGCATGGTTCTGTGGTGTCACCCTAAAGTAGGCGATAAGAGTGTCAGAGGGCATCTGTCTATTTTGGTTTAGTCAAAAAATAGACCTAGACCTGGTGTAAACCTTAAAAGACAACTGAAGTAAGAGGAATATGCTGATGCAGATGTCCTTCAGTAGCAATTACATGATGCTAGAGTTACAAGGCAAGTGCGCAAAACACTGTGCTGCTGTGCTCCCCCACTTAAAGTGGAAGAGCTAACATGGAGCAGGTGCAGCTACTGATATGCTAGACTTACACTTTTTTCCACTTTTTTTCCTCTTTCATTAAATCAAATGCAGGCACAAATACCATATACAAGTAAAAACAGGTACTGTAATCAGTTGCCAACAAAGTGGGCACACATGCCCAATCTACAATTTAAAAAAGTCTATTTTCACAGAAGTGAAATGGATACAACTTTATTAACCAATGGAACTGCCAAGGTAAATATAGTTGCAATGGATGAGAACAGAAGTTAAGTACCTTGTTAGCTTCAGCATAGCGAATTCTCACGCTGTGTCAGGGAGATAAAAGACAATAAAAACAGAGATACAAAAGATGAAGAGACAGAAGAAAGGGAAAAGAGAAAGAAAGGAGGAGAGAAGAGATCATCCCATGTAAACAGGTTTATTATTTATTTATTATAAGTATTTATATAGCGCTGACATATTACGCAGCGCTGTACAGAGTATATATTGTCTTATCACTAACTGTCCCTCAGAGAGGGGCTCACAATCGAATCCCTACCATAGTCATATGTCTATGTATATATCGTGTAGTGCATGTATCATAGTCTAGGGCCAATTTTTAGAGGGAAGACAATTAACTTAACTGTATGATTTTGGAATGTGAGAGGAAACCGTAGTGCCCGGAGGAAAGCCATGCAGACATGGGGAGAACATACAAACTCCTTGCAGATGTTGACCTGGCTGGGATTCGAACCGGGGACCCAGCACTGCAAGGCGAGAGCGCTAACCACTAAGCCACTGTGCTGCCCTTGGATATGCCTAGGAGCCCATGATATTTAGGCATCAGAATACTTCTACCCAAACAGACTATGTAAGAATCTACTGATCAATACGATCTTGTGCTGAGAGGACCATTTTCTCCATATCAGTGCTGTGTAATATGTTGGCACTTTATAAATACAATAAATAAATACATATCTGGGATAGAGACAATCTTCCTGAACCACACATGCACAGTATGTGCCTCAGGAGATTCCCAATTTAGAAGAAATCAAGACTCTGGCACCATTGATCATGTGAATAGTAAAATATTTTTTTTACGACTTTGGAGAAGAATTGGTATCATGCAGCAAAAACCTACCGTACACTATTACATTTTTAATCAAACCATAATATTGATATCTACCTAATATCCATTGTTTGTTGGATTTCCCTCCTATCTGTGTGGTCTGTGCCTGCGCAGTACGCTCATGGGAACGTCAACGGGAGTGAGGACACGGCAACGCAGGCGCAGTGGTTTTCAGAATTTACAGTCTGAAATTCCAGAAGTGAGCTGGAGGTGGGGCCGGAGCATCGGTGAGTGGCTGCGGGGGCACAGAATGCCTGCGGGGGGCCATTAGAAGTCCCGGGTAAGTTCAACTCATTTCCCCCGACCCCCTTCAGTATTCCTTTAAGTACTTCTTTTTAGAAGTTGATGAAAATAATGCCATGGCTAACTCTCTGCGCCATTGCTGCCCACTCCTGACTGATAAAAATACTGGCCTTTCCTAAGTGAGTGTCTGTTGGTTTTTCCTTCAAAAATCAGTTGACTTCACCTTAGTTTTGTTTGTGTGTATGTTGTAATTGAATCTAATGTCTAACTATTTTACATTATATAACATATGGCAAGCTTTAAGAGTTCTTTATGGGTCCTTAAAAGGAATCCGAGGTGAGAGACATGTGGAGGCTGCCATATTTATTTCCCTTTGATTAATACCCGCTGCCTGATTTTGCTGCTCATCTTTCTAGAGAGTAGTGTCTGGATCACACACCTGAAACAAGCAGTCAGCTAATTCAGTCAGACTTGAGTCAGAGACATCTGATCTGCATGTGTGTCCTGGGTCTATCGCTAAACGTATTGGAGGCAGAGGATCAGCAGGACAACAAGGCAATGTGCATTGTTTAAAAGGAAATAAATATGGCAGCCTGTGTAAGTCTTCCCTTTAATCCTCCTTGGTTGGTAGATCAGTGCCAGGTTGTAATTAAGGTTTGCAATATTGGAGAATCTGTGGTCCTTTATTTTGGATTACAAAGATAATTTAAATGTGAAAACCGCGAAGCCTTTTCACATGTCTGTTTCACGCTGGTTCCGTTCGTGCATTAGATAGGAAAATGCCCAACTTATTTTCCATGGATGTTTAAATTGAAAGCGGAGATTTGAGATTTTATGGCAGCTTGAAATACTATTATCAAACTATTTTATTGCATTCCATTTTCATGTAATAAAGATTCCTCATAGAATGGGGTCAGGCACCCCATATTTCTATATAAGAGCCTCATATTTGCTGCTTTCTACATGGATGACTACTGCTTTGTAAAATTGTTTTAGAGGATGGTCAATAGCAGTTTCATACCAACCATCAATGCATTCCTACATTCCAATCAAGCTCTTCCATCATATTAACCTTATCCTTATATGACACAAGACTTATCCTCCTTTAATGAGG
Organism: Hyperolius riggenbachi; assembly: GCF_040937935.1. Classification (NCBI taxonomy): domain Eukaryota; kingdom Metazoa; phylum Chordata; class Amphibia; order Anura; family Hyperoliidae; genus Hyperolius; species Hyperolius riggenbachi. The sequence continues at coordinate 308,863,498 of NC_090649.1, forward strand.
GACAGCAAATCAGCCTGTAGGGGTCTTCTCTATGGATTGAATGCTCTAGGTCAATTTGAAATCATTTTCAGGATATTAAATTACAGGATATCCATCTATCCAGATTCTGCATAGAAGCTTCCAGTCAGCAATAACATATAACATAAAGACGATAATTGAACGTTAATTAAAAAAGACAGGGCTACGTAAAATTTGAAATTAAGAATTCGTTTATGATATGAATGTGCAGATGATGCATTAAATTATCTTTAAAAAAAAAGCTGTCTAGCTGAGGAAATTAGAATGCCTTTTCCTGGTTTATTACTGTCATGATTCTATTTATTCTGCCACACTTACAAGCCTGTTTGTGGCCTGTATGTTTTCAAATCAAAGCTGCTCATGACTGGCATTTTCATTCCTTCCTAGTACACAAGAGAACACTAAGATATTCAGCTCATTACAAGCAAGACACGACAGAGAGCTCATCGTTTTATTTCTGACTTGCCTGTTCTGTTAATAAGATGAGTTGCTAATGTTATGATGTTTATTATTATTCTCTGGTTTAGGACTTCTGTTGCTCAATTTCAAAACTTACAGCAAACCTGAAGTGAAAATAAACTTATGAGGTAGTGATTTGTATGTGTAGTACAGCTAAGAAATAGAACATTGGTAGCAAAGAAAAGAGGCTCATATTATTTTCCAGTATGGGAAGAGTTAAGAAACTTCAGTTGTTATCTATGCAATATAGCTTCTCTGAGCTGTTCGACCGAACCAGGGTTGAGAACAGTCCTGTTTTCTGAAGCACTTAACCACTTAATGACAAGCTGACTTATAACAATGTCCTGCTAGAGCCTCTTAATGGCTCCAGGACATTTTTTATAAGTCAGACAGTGCTGCTGCCGCTGTGCGCGCTCCCACGGGTGCACGTGCATTCCTGTGCACGTGAAAATGGTGAGAAAAAAAAAACACCAAAGAAAAAATACACCTTTATTTCCAAATACTATATTGTCACCATACTTTGTACTAGGGACATAATTAAAGGCTTGTGATAATCGGAACAAATAGGCAGATACAATGTGTGGGTTTTATGTACAGTAGCAGTGTTTATATTAAAACTATAGGGGATGAAATTGGAGAAATAGTGTATTTTTTCATTTTGTCCTTGTTTTTCTCTTTAAATACATAGAAAATAAAGTAATTGCTGGAAACAAATATCAACTTCAAAAAGCCCAATTTGTGGTGAAAAAAATAAGATATCGATCATTTCATTTTGATTAGAAGTGATTAAATGGAACCTAAACTGAGAAGGATATGGATTTTTCCTTTTAAAATAATACCAGTTGCCGGACTCTCCTGTTGATCCTGTGTCTCTAATACTTTCAGCCACAGCCCCTCAACCAGCATGCAGATCAGGTGCTCTGACTGAAGTCAGACTGGATTAGCTGCATGCTTGTTTCAGGTGTGTGATTCAGCCAAATAGATCATCAGGACTGACCAGCAACTGGTATTGTTTAAAAGGAATCCTCCCTATCACTCTTAGTTTAGGTTCCCTTTAAGCTATTGGCAAAAGAAAGGGATGAGCACTGAAGGGTGAAAATCGCTCTTGTCCGTTAGGGTAAAAACCGCTTTGGGGTGAAGTGGTTAAACAACCATGAAACAGTGAGAGACAGGTTGAAATAAGGTTTTACCGCAGGAAAGTTCAAAGGGTCATTGGCTCTGCTCTTTTTTTGTAGTTTAAAATATAGAGTGTAGTTTGTAAACTGCAAATATGACAGGATGATACAATGTTATAAAAAAACTATATAACTGAAGATACAAATATGAGACTCTTTTTTTTTTTATTTGCTCCTAATAATGTCCTATTTCTTATCCGTACTACACATACTATTTATTATATCATACTTTTTTTCGCTTCAGGTTTGCTTTAACCTCCTTAGCGGTATGGACGCATTGTTACGTCCATTACCGCCGGAGATCACCGCTCAGGCCCTGCTGGGCCGATTTTTATCAAATAAAAAGCAGCACACGCAGCCGGCACTTTGCCAGCTGCGTGTGCTACCTGATCGCGGCGAAAGAGGGTCCCCCCAGCCGCCGAGCCCTGTGCAGCTGGACCAATCAGTTCCGGCCAGCGCTAAGGGCTGGATCGGAGGCGGCTCACGTCAGGACGTCGGCTGACGTCCATGACGTCACTCCGCTCGTCGCTATGGCGACGAGGTAAGCGAAACAAGGGAGGCTGCTCATTGCAGCCTTCCTTGTTACTTCTGGTCGCCGGAGGCGATCGGAAGTACGCTACAGGAGCGCCCTCTAGTGGGCTTTCATGCAGCCAACTTTTAGTTGGCTGCATGAAATAGTTTTTTTTTTATTTAAAAAAAACCCTCCCGCAGCCGCCCTGGCGATCTTAATAGAACGCCAGGAAGGTTAATAGCGATCGTTTAATGAAGTAAGTTATCTCCAATTCACTTTTTCTCCTAAGTTTTCTTATAGGAGATAATGTTTTATCTTGTGTGTAAAATATCTTTTCAGCACTCTGCAATTGAAAACCTACCAAAAAGTGGGTGAAAAGTACTGTCAAATTTTTTTGCTTACAGGTGTGTTTAAAGGCATTTTATTTATAATGCAAAAATATCACCTAGGAGAAAACTTACGGTATAAGAAAAAGTTAATTGGATTGGACCCATTTTTTTTTTTTTTTTGCTGCTACTTCAAAAATTCTATGGAGAATTCCTGTGGAAAACTATTGCAAATGCCATCCCTATAAAAATTGCAGAGAGATTTTGCAAGGTGCTTCATTACTCAATATTTCCTGGGTCTCTCTAGTTTGAATCATGTCCTTCTTAGTAGTAAATGGTGTGTGTCATGGACACCGCAGACAAGAAATGTTAATGCCCTGCTTAACTTATTTCATATGCAGCTTTCAAAACAAGACAATGCATCCCTCAGTAAGTTTACCCCCATGAGAATAACATAATTTTTTAATCAGGACAGCAACAATCTTCTTTAGCCCATAATTGCCTCTGAATTACTGTGTACAATAGGCTCAATTCATGGACTTCTGCAGTGTTCCGAGGTCTTACACTGTTTCAGCTTAACAGAAAACAAATTTACTCTTGTTTTATATTAATTAGTTCATATGCTTCCTCAGAAAATGTCTCTCATGATTTCACATTACCCTTCAATTACATTTGGCTATGTTTCAGGTCATAATAAATTACTTTATTCTGCAACCACAGCAACCCTGAGGAAAGACAGAAAAGAGCCTTAAATCCAATAAGAAATGCATCGTTCTTGAAAGATAGACCCTGTTTGTACAGTCACCTGTGGTCAATATTTAAGTAAATTAAGCGATCATTTTTATCTGAATAAAAAAGTATTTGTTAAAAAGAAATTCCGTTTTTTTTTAAAGAACTAAGTGTTCTTAATTTGGCTCTGTATATTGCAATGATTACAGTAAATCTTTCTCTGCCAAGCTCTTACTCTTTCCTCTGGCGGTCAAGTCAGTTTTATCATTTTTCACGTCCACTGAAAAAAGCTACACATTAGAAACTTAAAGTTCATTAGAGGCTTTCTGTATGTTGTCTGAAAGCAGAAAGCCTGTAGAATTGAACTACTGTATCATTAACCACTTGCCGACCGCCCCCAGCCGATGGGCGGCGGCAAAGACTGGGCCCAAACAACCGCAATACGCCCATCGGCGGGGGCGGCTGCGGGAGTGGCTATGCGGCGATCGCGTCATTCGTGACGCGATCAGCCGCCGGGGACTGGCTCCGCCCACCGCTCGTAGTAACCCGCCGGCCGTTCGGAAGCGCCGGCGGGTTACTAGCACCCGGATCGCCGCATTTACATTGTATAATAGGCTTTGTAATGTATACAAAGCCTATTATACTGGCTGCCTCCTGCCCTGGTGGTCCCAGTGTCCGAGGGACCACCAGGGCAGGCTGCAGCCACCCTAGTCTGCACCCAAGCACACTGATTTCCCCCCCCCCCTGCCCCCTGATCGCCCACAGCACCCCTCAGACCCCCCCCTGCCCACCCCCCAGACCACTGTTTGCACCCAGTCACCCCCCTAATCACCCATCAATCACTCCCTGTCACTATCTGTCAACGCTATTTTTTTTTTATCCCTGCCCACTGCCCCCTCCTGATCACCCCCACCCCTCAAATTCTCCCCAGCCCCCCCCCCAGACCCCCTTCCCCCGTGTACTGTATGCATCTATCCCCCCTGATCACCTGTCAATCACCTGTCAATCACCCGTCAATCACCAGTCAATCACCCCCTGTCACTGCTACCCATCAATCAGCCCCTAACCTGCCCCTTGCGGGCAATCTGATCACCCACCCACACCAATAGATCGCCCGCAGATCCGACATCAGATCACCTCCCAAATCCATTGTTTACATCTATTCTCTCCTCTAAACACCCACTAATTACCCATCAATCACCTATCAATCACCCCCTATCACCACCTGTCACTGTTACCCATCAGATTATACCCTAATCTACCCCTTGCGGGCACCCAATCACCCGCCCACACGCTCAGATTGCCCTCAGACCCCCCTTTATCAATTCGCCAGTGCAATATTTACATCTGTTATTCCCTGTAATAACCCACTGATCACCTGTCAATCACCTATCAATCACCCCCTGTCACTGCCACCCATCAATCACCCCCTGTCACTGCCACCCATCAATCAGCCACTAACCTGCCCCTTGCGGGCAATCTGATCACCCACCCACACCAATAGATCGCCCGCAGATTCGACATCAGATCACCTCCCAAGTGCAGTGTTTACATCTCTTCTCTCCTCTAAACACCCACTAATTACCCATCAATCACCTATCAATCACCCCCTATCACCACCTGTCACTGTTACCCATCAGATTAGACCCTAATCTACCCCTTGCGGGCACCCAATCACCCGCCCACACGCTCAGATTGCCCTCAGACCCCCCTTTATCAATTCGCCAGTGCAATATTTACATCTGTTATTCCCTGTAATAACCCACTGATCACCTGTCAATCACCTATCAATCACCCCCTGTCACTGCCACCCATCAATCACCCCCTGTCACTGCCACCCATCAATCAGCCCCTAACTTGCCCCTTGCGGGCAATCTGATCACCCACCCTCACCAATAGATCGCCCGCAGATCCGACATCAGATCACCTCCCAAGTGCAGTGTTTACATCTCTTCTCTCCTCTAAACACCCACTAATTACCCATCAATCACCCCCTATCACCACCTGTCACTGTTACCCATCAGATTAGACCCTAATCTGCCCCTTGCGGGCACCCAATCACCCGCCCACACACTCAGATTGCCCTCAGACCCCCCCTTATCAATTCGCCAGTGCAATATTTACATCTGTTATTCCCTGTAATAACCCACTGATCACCTGTCAATCACCTATCAATCACCCCCTGTCACTGCCACCCATCAATCACCCCCTGTCACTGCCACCCATCAATCAGCCCCTAACTTGCCCCTTGCGGGCAATCTGATCACCCACCCACACCAATAGATCGCCCGCAGATCCGACATCAGATCACCTCCCAAGTGCAGTGTTTACATCTCTTCTCTCCTCTAAACACCCACTAATTACCCATCAATCACCCCCTATCACCACCTGTCACGGTTACCCATCAGATTAGACCCTAATCTGCCCCTTGCGGGCACCCAATCACCCGCCCACACCTCAGAACGTCCTCAGACCCCAGCCCTGATCACCTCACTAGTGCATTGCTTGCATCTATTTCCCCCCTCTAATCACACCTTGAGACACCCATCAATCACCTCCTGTCACCCCCTAGCACACCTACCCATCAGATCAGGCCCTAATTTGCCCCGTGTGGGCTCCTGATCACTCGGCCAAACCCTCAGGTCCCCCTCAGACCCCCTTCCGATCACCTCCCCAGTGCATTGATTGCATCTATTTTCCCCTCTAACCGCCCCCTGAGACACCCATCAATCACCTCCTGTCACCCCCCTAGCACTCCTATCCATCAGATCAGGCCCAAAACATCCTGTCATCTAAGAGGCCACCCTGCTTATGACCGGTTCCACAAAATTTGCCCCCTCATAGACCACCTGTCATCAAAATTTGCAGATGCTTATACCCCTGATCAGTCATTTTGAGAAATTTGGTTTCCAGACTACTCACAGTTTTGGGCCCGTAAAATGCCAGGGCAGTATAGGAACCCCACAAGTGACCCCATTTTAGAAAGAAGACACCCCAAGGTATTCTGTTAGGTGTATGATGAGTTCATAGAAGATTTTATTTTTTGTCAAAAGTTAGCGGAAATTGGATTTTTATTGTTTTTTTCACAAAGTGTCATTTAGGCACCTTTAGGCTTTACAGGGGTGCTTACAATTAGGCACCCCCCAAAATGCCAGGACAGTGAACACACCCCACAAATGACCCCATTTTGGAAACTTTTCACTAACTTGTGACAAAAAATAAAATCTTCTATGAACTCACCATACCCCTAACGGAATACCTTGGGGTGTCTTCTTTCTAAAATGGGGTCACTTGTGGGGTTCCTATACTGCCCTGGCATTTTAGGGGCCCTAAACCGTGAGGAGTAGCCTAGAAAACAAATGCCTCAAAATGACCTGTGAATAGGACGTTGGGCCCCTTAGCGCACCTAGGCTGCAAAAAAGTGTCACACATGTGGTATCGCCATACTCAGGAGAAGTAGTATAATGTGTTTTGTGGTGTATTTTTACACATACCCATGCTGGGTGGGAGAAATCTCTCTGTAAATGGACAATTGTGTGTAAAAAAAATCAAAAATGTGTCATTTACAGAGATATTTCTCCCACCCAGCATGGGTATGTGTAAAAATACACCCCAAAACACATTATACTACTTCTCCTGAGTACGGCGGTACCACATGTGTGGCAAAAAAAAAATCTTCTATGAACTCACCATCCTCCTAACGGAATACCTTGGGGTGTCTTCTTTCTAAAATGGGGTAATTTGTGGGGTTCCTATACTGTCCTGGCATTTTAGGGGCCCTAAACCGTGAGGAGTAGTCTTGAAACCAAATGTCGCAAAATGACCTGTGAAATCCTAAAGGTACTCATTGAACTTTGGGCCCCTTAGCGCAGTTAGGGTGCAAAAAAGTGCCACACATGTGGTATCGCCGTACTCAGGAGAAGTAGTATAATGTGTTTTGGGGTGTATTTTTCCACATACCCATGCTGAGTGGGAGAAATATCTCTATAAATAGACAATTGTGTGTAAAAAAAATAAAACCATTGTCATTTACGGAGATATTTCTCCCACCCAGCATGGGTATGTGTAAAAATACACCCCAAAACACATTATACTACTTCTCCTGAGTACGGCAATACCACATGTGTGGCACTTTTTTGCAGCCTAACTGCGCTAAGGGGCCAAAAGTCCAATGAGCATCTTTAGGCTTTACAGGGGTGCTTACAATTAGGCACCCCCCAAAATGCCAGGACAGTGAACACACCCCACAAATGACCCCATTTTGGAAAGTAGACACTTCAAGGTATTCAGAGAGGAGCATAGCGAGTCCGTGGCAGATTTCATTTTTTTTTTGTCGCAAGTTAGAAGAAATGGAAACTCTTTTTTTTTTCTTTTTTTTGTCAGAAAGTGTAATTTTCCGCTAACTTGTGACAAAAAATAAAATCTTCTATGAACTCACCATGCCTCTCACTGAATACTTTGGGATGTCTTCTTTCCAAAATGGGGTCATTTGGGGGGTATTTGTACTATTCTGGAATTTTAGCCCCTCATGAAACCTGACAGGTGCGCAGAAAAGTCAGAGATGCTTGAAAATGGGAAAATTCACTTTTGGCACCATAGTTTGTAAACGCTATAACTTTTACCCAATCCAATAAATATACACCTAATGGTTTTTTTTTTTATCAAAGACATGTAGCAGAATAACTTTCGCGCTCAAATGTATAGGAAATTTTACTTTATTTGAAAAATGTCAGCACAGCAAGTTAAAAAAGTCATTTTTTTTTGCCAAAATTCATGTATTTTTTGATGAATATAATAAAAACTAAAACTCGCAGCAGCAATCAAATAGCAGCAAAAGAAAGCTGTATTAGTGACAAGAAAAGGAGGTAAAATTCCTTTAGGTGGTAGGTTGTATGACCGAGCAATAAACCGTGAAAGCTGCAGTGGTCTGAATGGAGAAAAAGGCTCTGGTCCTTAAAGGGCGAAAAGACTGTGGTCCTGAAGTGGTTAATTAAGTAGGCCATTTGAGCATTATGTCAGTATTTATTAAATTAATATTTTCATAAAATGCACTATAATCCTCACCAGTGGTTAGAGAAACAATGGAATTTATCATATTACCAATTAATATAGAACATAAGATTGTAATCAGTTAAAAAAATATATATACAGTATAGTATATGTATAAAATTGTGCCCATCACTTTAAAATGTTTGCTGCTTGTGATGACTTCCTGATTACTACGGAGCTGCAGATCACGGAGTTCTTGCTTGTTCATCTTCTCCACTCCAGCCTTCCAACACTTCCCAATGTTGCCACTGAGGATCTCCGCTTTGGTTATGTAGAGGAAGACAGGTTGAATAATGGTGGAGCGCGGATACTTTGTGTATTTAATAGGGATGATGGACAACATTCCCAATCGCCCCTACACAGAGAGAAGAGGGCACACATTTAATGTAAAGAAAACTTGTGTTGTCTGACATGTTGTCTGATGCCTCCTTAAGCTTGTTTTAACCCTCTGAGCACCTTTAGAGTACCCATACACTACGTCGATTTACCTCCGATATATAGCACATTCGATCACTGTGATCGAATTTGCTGTGAAATTGTTAAATCATATGTTGACCGATCAATTTCCATCCAAAATTTATCGATTCAGTCGATCTGTCCAGGCGGAAAATTTTGCTCGGCCGCCGGCGGGTCCGGAGCGCGTCGTTAGCGGCGTTCAATTTGGCAATGACCGATACAGTAATACCATCAACTGTCCGCGGGTCGAAAAGCGCATTCTACTGTTTCAACTTCCACTTGTCACAGGTCGGGACAGGAAGTGAAGAGAAGATGGAGAAGAAGGCCAGCCGGAGAAAGGGACAGCACAGACCCGCCGACTCGCGCCCGTGGACAAGTAATATCATTGCTGCTGGCCGGGAAAGGTGAGGCAGGCAGAGGCAGCGGCAGCTCCACAGGTTGTGTATTGATTTCATGCTGAAATCGATTCAAAATCTGTGTGCAGTGTATGAGCAGCCAATAGATCCCTCTCTGATCAGATTCAATCAGAGAGGGATCTATCTGTTGGTCAATCTGGTGGCAATCGACCAGTGTATGGCAGCCTTTATAAGATGGATCGCAACAATACCTGTCATAAGGTATTGGAGGCACGGATCTGCGCAGCTCTGATCATGTGCGTAGCCTGGGAGTTCTAATTGATGGGGATTTAAACTTCAGAACTCAAATCTCTGCTGTGGTGAAATCATCCTATTTTCACCTGAAGAACATTGCAAAAATCAAGCACCTCATCCCCCCAGAAGATCTGCCAACCTTAGTCCATGCCTTCATTACATCCCGACTGGACTACTGTAATGCTCTCTACACTGGCCTTCCAAAAAAAGGTCTTGTACCGCCTACAGCTGATACAGAATACTGCTGCCATACTGCTAACCAACCAACCAACCCCATCACTGCCACATAATGCCAGTCCTGCACTCCCTTCACTGGCTACCTATAGAATGGAGGGTCCTATTCAAGATCGGCCTACTGACATTCAAATCCCTGAATGATCTGGGCCCTGGATACTTGAAAGATATGTTGCAGCTGCGTAGCAATCCCCGCATTCTCAGATCCACAGGTTCTAATAATCTAGTCATACCCAGAGTCCACTTGGAAACTTTTGGTCCCAGATCCTTCTGTCATGCTGCCCCTACGTTTTGGAACTCCTTACCTCAACAGATCAGGACAGCTCCATCCCTGGACGTGTTTAAATCCAAACTGAAAACCCACCTGTTCAGTTTGGCATTTGCAGAAATATAACTTTTGTACTACCAATTACTGAATCTGAGAGAGCCTAAGCGCTTTGAGTCCTATGGGAGAAAAGCGTTATAGAAATGTTATTGTATTGTATTATTGTATTGTATATAAGAGCAGAATCTTTCCAAGGCCTATCTCATCCATGATAGTTAAAAGCCAGAACATTTTTTCAGCTTGATTTACATGGCTTTTATGAGCATAGTAAACTCAAGCATTTCACAGTGACTCTAACAGAAACTGATAAATAAAAATGCCATAGTTGGTTTCCAGTCAGCAGATTTCTCTAAGTGTTTACAATGAATAACAAAGCCTCTTGCTCATTGCAGCTAATCCTGCCTACAGGAAGGTGGAGATTTCAGGACGGTCTCAAAACTTTACTCTTACAGAGCACATTACGAAGGGTGTAAAAACAAGTTTTTTTTTTTTTAATCAAGATGATACCATTTGTTGGCTAACTTAAAATAATAAGAGTAAGCTTTCGGTTGTGCAGCCTTCGTCAGACTTTAATCCTGTTTGCTTACAAGCTGTTGGAACAGACAGCTATATACATGCAACATAAATGGGATACATAGATTTTTTTGCAAGCATAAATACATGTCATTAAGATTCCTTAAATGCAACAGAACATCTAATTAAGATCTTGAGAGGTTGTTAGTTTATTTATGACTAATAGATAAGCCTCATGCTGGGAATACACCATAAGTTTTTACCCCCGATAGATGGGTTCGATATATAATTTCCAACATGTCAGATATTCCCTCCGATCCTTTTTTGGCTCGATTTCTCATAGAAGTGAATGGAAAAAGATAAGAAAAACAAGTGGAAGATAAGAGAATCGAGCGCAGAATTGAGCGGAAAAACGATTGGTTGGAAAATGGAGCGGAAAAACGTATTGTGTGTACCCAGCATCAGACTGTCACAGAGGAAGGGTGTGAAAAGAACGAATTTAAGCTTATTTTCAGTTTTAAAAATCCTTAGCTGGCTGTAGGCTGAAATGGAAAGGTCATCTTTAGTTAATGTAAATTGACAAAAAGACTTGTGTAGCACTGATTCACATTTATGGATTTTTTTGTTTTATTTTTTCACCAAAAGTGGAATTTCCCTTTAATGCATTACTTCTGGACGGTTAGTAAATGAGTAAATTATTATTATTTAGGTTTCTTAAAAGCTATGCATGTATCCAGAACTTTCATTTTATTGCACACTTATAACGCATCAATTTTACAGAGCCATATAATTACAGACAGCTGTTTCAGTCCTCTTTGGTTTTCAGCAATACAAGGTATGAATAGTGGAACAGTGAAAATGGACCCACAATGCTATAGCGGCTCCAAGATGGTATTTGGGCGCAGGGTGCCTGATTTCGATATTGTCTTTATAGCCGAACTCCGGGGATTGGCTCTCTGCTCCAGCCATCCCCTGCTTCCTTAATAATTTGGGCGTTTGCTGCCAGTTCTATGTAGCTATATGTAGCTTCTGTGGATACATAGACAGTGGCCGCTGTGTGCTAGTGCTGGAGCTGTCTCTTCTCCAGCGGTCCCCTGCAGGTCCCAGCAGTTTGGATTTTAGAAGCTTCCTTCAGCTTCCATCTACTCTGTCGCTGCTCGGTTTCCATAGCCAGGCTCTATGCTCATGGTGATGGCTTTGTGGCTTCCTGCAGCAGTTATGACTTCCTCCAGGACCCAGCAATTTCCATGGGCAAAGCCACTGCAGGGCTCTGTGACTACTTGCACCAGCTACATAATAACAAAAAGAAAAGATCATCTGCATGGGCAAATAATCAAAACAATTAAGCAAAAATAAAGCTTGACAAAATCTTTATTAAACACACTGGGACAAAAATAGATAAAAACATTTAAAATTGGGTAACACCCACTGGGGGACTCTGATACAATAATCAAATAACAAAATCAAAACAACGTTTGATATGCACAAAGCTTCAATGGAGCACTAGACAGAAATAACAAATAAGCTGACACCTATGTTCCAGTGTAAAAAAATAAACACAGGAGCAAAGCAATCTTGGTATCAATTTGTTAAACAGCAAACCAAATACTGGGCATACAAAGAGACCTCTCTATAAAATAAATCACAATGCGTCTATCTCGCATGGATAAAAACTGCCACAAGAACGCTGTTGGTAGTAAGGTGCAGAAAGAGAAAAAGTACAAACAATTACTTGCTAGTGCTAGTATCAGTCAAGTGTCCCCGAGTGTGCCCCTCCACGCGTATCACGGCAACGCCGCTTTCTCAAGAGGTGC